>NC_135248.1:14301213-14956028 GCF_947623445.1 Clavelina lepadiformis | reverse complement strand
TAGTGAACATAAGCTTACGAAGCCACCGTCAACGAAAAGTGGAAATGGCTGCAAAAATGGCTGAAAAAGAACAACTAAAACACAAAGTTTCTAGTCAGAAAATTGGTCCTAGCATTTCGGAACTGAAAAGAGACAAGTAAATGTTTACCAAACCAAAAATGCGTAATTTAATTAGGTAAAGTTTTTATCTACCAAAAATATCAAATTACTTTCAATTGTTCCAGCTGTCCTGGATTATTATTCGTAGTTGCAACTGATAAAATATCAACGTTCAATGACAGCTTTAGATTTTTAAATGTGACAATCAACGAAGAAGACTTGAGTGGCTCCCAACAACGTTCTTCAGATGTCCAGATACTTCACAAAACTTCCTTGCAACTCACGATCATCCGAAAACCATATATACCCAGTACGAAATCGTCACTGGATGTTCGAAAATGCTGCAAGAAATATACTTTTGAGAAATGGTGAGTATCTTGTATTACCGTTGCATGCAATGTTCTCACATATGACAACAAAATTATCATCTAGACATTGGTGTGAAACACGAAAAAGTTAACTGAGGATTTAATTGGGAAAGATTTGCTTTCAAATTCAAAACCACTTTCAAAACAATAATCGGTTTTATTTGATTGTATTGGATTGTTTTCGCTTTGATAAAAATGCGTATAAGTCATTGTTCTAACAATGTTTTATTGGTAAATGTAATTTGTTTAAAAAATAGTTGTGTAAACACGATTTGACGCCTCTGACCACAAAATACTGTAATTTTCAGTTCGGAAAATTCTCGATGCCCATGCTTTATTTCCCACGTCGGAGTTGTATCTGACAAGCAAATGTGCGTCACAGTGTTTGCTGCTTCACCGCTATCGGTCGCCCTTTCCAAGCCTGTTTATGAGCAGGTGCTCAAAACCCTGCGGCACATTTCCCATAATGGCGATATCGATTGCAATGAAAGGTATGAAAATGCGATTAGTATCAATTCAAGTAATGATGGACGAAAACCAACTCACTTTGAATCGGCGACAAGTTTTGTTGAAGTTCCCCGAAATCAACACCAGTTTGGCTCGAGAACCCAAGACTCGAATCTTGTTGAAACACGTCAAAGTCGAAATAAATCGGGACCGAAAATCCCAAGATCTAGCAGTAAGCAGTTACAGCAATAAAAGAACAATAGTTATTATTTTTATTTACTATCTTGACGTTATAAAACTGCTTTATTTCTACCGGTGTAAAAGCAAAATTATTTTTGTTTGTCAGCATCTTCACATCAGAGCACATCTCTGACTGGAATGGAGCAAGTCAGTTCTCAGATAACGGGCTTGGAAAACACGGTGCACGACTATGTGAGTAATTAAATGTGATCTAACTTTGTATTGGAAACTGATTTTTTTATCATCAAGCATGCATAAAAGCTTTACATCGTTTTTGTATTTAGTCACAGAATGCACAGAACTCGTCTATGAAGACGTTTACGCCTATAAGTGCTGACTTCTCTGTTCCCTGCCTGATATTTCAGCTCAATGGAGATATAAATGATGAAAAGCAGGTAATGGAGCGTTATTAACTTTTTGTTTTCTAAGTCTGTTTATTAAAACAATTACAGATATTTTTCCAAATAATTTTCAGGATTATAGGTTAAATATGTTCCTTTAATTCCGAGTTATTTTTTATCAAAAGGGAATTTTAAAAGTGACAATGGAAAAATTCAATGGAGCATATGAGACAGAAAATAGATTTGGAACCTCACTTAACTTTTCAATCGGAAACCTCGATGTTGAAGACCTCAAGCAGGAGGAAACTTCTCCCATCAGACACATAGTGGTGTCATGTTTTCCTGAAGATAATTCTAACGATGAGTGTCCCTCACAAACAGATTTCTTGTCTACCGTTTGCTCATCTGGCCTTGCCCTCCCCCTTGTACCTCAAAAGTCACAGTCGACTTCACATTTTACGGCCAAGAATCATTCTTCCCAAGCCGTTACCAGTTTGGCTGCAAACAGAACAACAATTGACGTATTTCGCCCCTTCGAGTCCCTTTACTTATCACCGGGTAAGCATTTCTTAATAGAGCAAAAACAGTGATCTTTATTTGAGTAAGTATATATACTGGCTTGGGAAAGAAACTGTTACTGTATTATGTATTACAATGTGTGAAAACTGCGTATAAATAATAAACATATAAGAAATAATGCTGATGAATTTAGATTTAAAGGGAAGTTTACGGATAATCATCATAACCTGCCTGGATATTAATCTCTTGTAATAAATCTTTGTTTTCCACGTCAGCAAATAGGGTTTTCTTTTTCTTTTTCTTAAAGATTTGCAGACACAATCAGGTTCTGCTATTAACCACGATGCCGTTTGTGAAGAAGATGTAGAAAAAACCCTCGTCCGCATCCGCGCCTTCCTGGTAGATGATAAAAGTGCTGCTTACAGAGATGTTTATGATAATGTCAACCGAAGAGTGACCATTGACTTCAACTTCTTGGACTGCAAGGTTGATATCCGATTGCCATTTTTACAATTTTTTGTTTCATTTTGTTCTTTTTATGTATTACGATATTTTAATCGTGATGTTGTTAGACTTTTACGCTTGTAAGTTTTCATATTAAGGTGTTGATGCTTTTGTGCTCAAACCTATCGTTCCATTTGCTTTTTTCGTTTTTAATGTACACCACTGTCAATTTGTGTTGCTGTTTCAGTGTTGTACTGTCTTCGTTATTAAGCAATATCTTATTCACTTATTTCAATCGCTTTTAGGTGAATCTGCAAACGTGGGTGGTTTTGCTCGATTTCTTCAGCATTGGCACATCGCCAGAAAAGGCAGACAGGGCGGATGCAGAGACGGAAGAAAAGTTTCCATGGGACAAGCAAATGGACATTCAGTCATTTTATGAGAATCAACCGGATGCGTTCATCAATTCGGAAGTCGATTTCAACGTCCACTCGTTTAGTTTGACCTTCAATAAGCCAGAGTACAAGCTGCTGAAAGCAAGAGTGGCTGGATTACAATCTAGCGTTAAAATAAGAGGTGCTAACCGTTTATACCTGACGGAATATTAACTCTTAAAAACTTATTCTTTAAATTATCCTTTGCCACCATTTTCACGACAAGATATCGCAAGTATCATTGAAATATGCTTGGGGTAGTTGAGCACATTAATGATAGAGTGAAGTATTCTGACAATTCACAGCTTAACAGACCCCCTTCGATCGTTGTGTTTGCAGACGAAACAGTTCGCGTATTCGGTCATTTAGGAAATCTTGAGGTGTCCGATCTCAGTCCAAACGGATCCCTGTATCGTGAAAGGTTCATTTTCACCGGCGAAAAAGCCTTGGATTTCGAAATTTGGAGACATCACCAATACGATGAAGATTTGTTAAGAGACTTCGATATTAGCGTCAAACTACGAATGTCTTCCATTCGCTATGTCCACACGATGAGATTTCAACACGAAACAGTAGCTTATTGCCAGCACTTCCAACTATTACAGGAGGTCAGATTTGAACTGCTTTGATCCCAACCTTAAAGAGTGTTAATGCAGAATTTGAACAATATTGTGTTATAATCACCGTAGCCATAATTATACCACAAACACCAGGTAAAAAATTGCGAATAAAACGCAACAGTAGTAATATTTTTGCCTTGAAATTTGTGAAATAGGTACTTGGTCGAATGCGGGCATCGTCCATTGGACAAAACGTTCGAACAACATCCCGCCGTCAAGCTCGTGTCTTGCTCAACATTGAGGCTGATGCCCCGGTTATTCTCATCCCGGAGAGCAGTCATGCTGACAGACTACTTGTCGCCAACTTAGGTATATTCTGATGTTTAACATGGAACATAAAAGAAAGCAAAATGGACTAACTTTTATGCATTAAGCATAAAGAAATACGCGTGCGGTGTAATCACGTTTTCTCTTTTAGGCCATATCACGGTTCAAAACGAATTTCTACGTAATGGACAACCAGGAACGCTGTCATACATCAACGGCAACACTGACATTAGAGGCGAAGTGGAACAGACGCATTTTGATCGCCTCAACAGTGCCACCCAGGTAGTGCAAAGTTTCTAAATTACAGTCATGCTCACTCGCTCACTGTTTAATTCAATTTGAAACTTCTTTCTTAGTTGCCAAGTAATTCTCCACGTGGTTGCTTACTTGATGTGATCCGTGTCGATTTGATCGATATGGGTTTGTATACTGCAACCTATACCAGAAACACTTATGAAAGTTCGATCCCCAGCAGGTGATGTAAAGTGTAAAACTCTTCCAAATACAATTGCAGAACTACTATATTACAGTACATTATTTATAAAGAAACCTTGCGAGGTTTCATTGATTTTCTATTAAATTTTTGTTTTTTTACATTCTCAGAGTCGACAAAACCAAACTGACTTTTCCTTCTTACACAGTGACTTGCCATGCCAGACCTATGCTGAAAGAAAAGGTCAAACTAAAGCTCCAGGTAAAATATAACTCGTGTCCAATGTATCGCTTCACGCGTATCATTTTCAAATATCTTTGTTTGTGCACGAGTTAAGGCTTTACTCCGATTTATACACACAGCTAAGTTTCTTGCAAATAGACTTACGTAAATCTCACTCCCACGTCTCTATTTATCAATGTAAATTTCTCAGATGGAGCTCAACTTGGAGAAGGAAATAACCCATCGGGGAGCGCCAGACTTAGCATTAAGTGTTCACTTGTCGTCCGTGTACTGCTACATGGATCACACGCAGTATTGGTTGATACGGAGTATACTTGATCACAACGCCGGGGAATTGATTCCAGATTTCCCGCAGCCGAATTTTACCTCACAGCCATCTACTCCACAGGTGTTTAAAATTTGATACACACAGCAGTGCCCAGTATATGTTTATGGAGCCATTAGCTGTATACTTAGTCATTCTGTTGTAATAACCCTATTTAGGCTGAAGTGACCGGTGATGTGTACATAAAGCTAAGCATGGATTTCTGCTTAAGTAATGTGAGCATAGAGCTTTTAGAGAAACATGGAACAAACACTGAGTCCAGAAAATCACTGGGACGGTGAGCAACTACAGTAGAAGCATGTTTCATTCTCAATCATTGTGTTTTCATTCTTACATCAGCTTCGGAAAACGTATTGTTACAATTGTGTGGTATTGAAATAGGTTGGATTTTCTTCAGTCGCTTTTGAGTTATCGAAAACGTTCCGATAACATGGACACAACAAACTTATCATGTCAAGCTTTTCGAGGTGTTGACACGCGGTTCGAGGATGGCTTTCCGGCAGAACATGGGAAACCTCCAAATATCTTCACCAGTGTCCTCGGTGCCATGGAAGACACCGAACAACCAACGTCTTCGAAATACTCTCGACTTGAATTTGAGATATTTCTAAGGTATTGGTATGAAAGTTATTTGATTGTCCGGCAAGCATGTTGACCAGCCTAACTTTACATCTCTAACAGCAATCAACAATGATATGTGATTGTCTTCTTATGAACATTGTTGTTACAGAAACGGTCCAGGCTTCATGGAGTTGACAACGTTGCTGAATAACATGCGGGTCTACGTAATTATCGACTGGTTGTTGGCAATGAACAAATACCTGATGCAGAATCCTGACCAGAAAATATGGAATTCGTTGAAGGCAAAAACTGTCCAACTTATGAAGAAATACGGCCAGATCGAATTTGAAAATCAGCGAGGCCTGGACAGCGTATGTATAATTTTATTTAAATTTGTTGGTTTTGTCTTTTATTTTTCTTGTTTAAGTATTTGCATTTTTATTTATTTCTTTCTTTACAGATGAAGTCTTACTTACACAAACAAAACCTTTACAAATTTTTTCGTTTATCCGTACTGCTGCATTTTTTCCATATTTGTAAAACTCCTTTCCGCTACAAAGGGTTAAATAATTCATTTATACATTTTAGAGCAGCCAGCTCGAACCAGAGATAAAATCGACCGATATTAAGTTCAATTCAACCAATACCAAGTTCGTGGTCGTTCAAGATTCATCAAGAATGGACTCCGACGCATTGATCTTGCGTTCAACCGCCATGTTGAGATATTCACAGGATGAGAATCAACCGTCAATTACACCAAACGCGAGACCTTTAACATGCAGCTTGCAAGGCTTAGAAGTCGGTTGTTCACGTTGTTCATGTATATGTAACACTATAGCAGTGCAGCTTGTAAAATATCGCATTTAAGAATGCTATCTTTGAAGTGATCACAGATAACAACGCAATAATAACGTTTATATACTAAAAAGATCATCGTTTTATACTGGGCATTTTGGGTTAACTGTACATTAAAAACGTTGATTTAAGGAGAAATACGATTAAGATTGTGATAAAATGTGAAATAAAGACGCATATATCTTCTTAGGTATTTTCATGCCAGCTGGACAAAGAACACGAGACATCTCTTTCAATAATTGACCCAGTCGATGTAAATTTCCAAGTTCGACCAGTCAAACAAGCTGACCTTTCGGAGGAAGACATCGAATCTAATCTGGCAGTACTCGAAAAGTACAAAACACTTAAGTTTTTAAGATTTCTATTTTTTATTCAACATCGAGAATTTATTTAGAGCAAATACAAAATTTATTTGTAAAAATTGCTGTATTTAACACTTCATTGATTTAAGATGTCCCAATTTTAATCAGGAACATTCTGGAAATTTATTTGACCGATTTGAACATGCGAGTTTCATACAACGACCTAATGCTTTTTCTCGATATTTTCAAATCATTTTCATCACAAGCAGGTTTAGAAACAACTGGTAAGGGAAGTCTGTATACTATAGTACTTTTATTATAAACTGTAAAATCAATTAAATCATTAATTATATTGTCAGCTGAAATATTGTCCGGAAGATCAAGGTAGAAGATTTCCATCTTATTTTGTTTTATCCGCAATCTTGAACTTCTAACATCTTTGTATGTTTTACCGCCTAAATTTTCCAGGTAAACCTCATCCTCCCAAAAGCAACCTGCCTCAAAACCCAGCTGCTTTGTCGCAAATGAAAGCAATATACAAGCCTAACCCAGATTCAGTTCAGCGCTTAATTGAAATGGGCTTTTCAAAACGTGACGTCATCCACGCACTCACCGTCAACGGAGGAGGAGTCAGAGAAAGCGGATCTTGGCTTGTCGAGCATTGCACGTCACAGAGCATTGTAAAGGTAAATGAATTCGTTTATGCAGCCATTGAAAGGACATGAAGTATACAGTCATACCGGCTTAAACTTACGTGAAAACGTTTTAAATTGTGCCTTTATTTCCGCCTCCAAGGGATTCAAACCCATATGTACTAAAGTTTTATTTTGCAGTTTTAAACATTGAAATAATATTGGATTAGTTAATCTAATCTATCGTTCTTCCTCTATTTGATGTCCATTTTACTTCTTCTAACAGACATCAGACATCATGTCTCCTGCGAAGAAACAAGTCCCTCTCAACATATCACGAGTCAACTTCAGTGTAGACGTAATGAAAATCTGTCTGATTGATGACTGCGCTCAAAACTGTGACGTACCATTGACCGAGATTGCACTGCGAAATCTTTGCATTCGTCAGGCAATTGCCGACAGTACGAGTATTTCGCCACTGGAAGTTTTGCACGAGCAAACAGGATCTACCAGTTTCTCATTAAGTGGTGACTACTATAACAGGTACTTGTGTTTTGTCCCATGAAGGCTGCTGTGTCGTGAAACGCTAGTTATAATTATAGATAAAAATATTAGAATTTGTACAACGTATACGATAGAGTGAAACTGGGTGTTACACTAAATAGGCCCAGTGTTTTTAGAAGGTTTCATTCTTAAAAAAAAATAAAAATCAGCACCCCTGAGCTTAAAATATTTTTCCCATCGCAGAATTTTGTCGCTGTGGGAACCGTTTCTGGAGCCATGGCGATGCAGTATAAGTTGGAATCATGAGGTGGCCAGCAGTAATGCCAGTGGCAAGTGGAACTTCAAACTTGATTCCTTGGAAAGGTCCTGACTAGGCGATATAAGTATTTTCTGGGTTAAATATTCTTTGAAGTAAATCTAACAAAAATAGTTGGTTTGGATGAGATTTTGTTACGCTGCAAAATAATAAAACTGACATTTTCCTGAAATTTCTCAATATTCCAGTAAATTAACAAATTATCAATTTCTCCACGAACAGAATGGACATAAGCGTGACATCAACGCTTGTAAAAACAATGAAGAAGACATTTGCGACTTGGCGAAAAGATTACCAGGATTCTAGAAAGCCAATGACGTCACCGGTTACACGGAGGAGGCAGCCCCTTGTTCCATACCTACTCCGCAATCTTACAGGAACCACGCTCTACTTCACCACACAGACTTCACCACTGGAGGGCGTTAGCGCGCTCACTTGCGGTATATTTTCGATCAATGTCATGTCAGGTTCAAAACGGGATAAATAGAAAGAAACTAAAATTCAGTGGTGTACTTAGTAGCCCAAAATAAACATTATTCAACAGTATTCTTCAACGATAAAGAACCTGTGTCTGCTGAAGTGGAGATTTTAGAAAAATCCGAAACCAAACCAAACTTAAAATAAATAAACGCAAATAAAATTTTAGACTAAATTTTTAAACTTTTAGAAGAGACATCTTTAAAACTCCAGGAGTGGAAGGAGGTCCTTCCGGGAGAACAACATCCATTCAACTTCTCCACTAATCGCGAGAAGCAACGTCACAAAAGGAGTGAAACTCCAACACTGCATCAGGTTAGACGACTTCACATAAACATAAACCTTCAATTGTCGCTACAGATTAGTTCCTGGCAATCAACTTTGACTTGTTTCTTGTAGGTTAGCGTTAAGATTGGAAATTGGAAAACTTTAAAACCTATTACAGTGGGCAAAGTGGGTACATATTTCCAGCATGCCACCATGGATATTGCAAAGAGATCTGCACTTAACGAGTACGCAAATAAATTTTACAACTTTCCCAACCAAAACAACAACATAGGGCTCATTTGCTTATTTTATTTATTGCCGTTTTGTTACTTTTTGGGTTGTTAAAGCTATGAACGCAACCTTCATTATTCAATTTTAGGCCTTTATTACCTATTCGAGTTGTCTTCCATGTTGCGATGCAAGATAATGCACAAAAAGTAGTGACTATACGCTCTTCCCTGGCTGTGCAAAGTCGCGTGAAGGTCCCGGTGCAGCTGCAGTTAAACATACATTCCAACGCGATGGTCACTTTACCAATGTAAGAAAAGAATAAGTGAACATTTTACCCGGAATAAACCGACAAATAGTGAAGTTATTCATGAAAAGATAATTGCCATAGATAAATGCTGTAGTTAAAGAAGAAACGAGAGTAATTATTATTATTGCAAGTTTGACTGGTTTGCGATTGTCTTACTTTGCGTTTTATGTAGCCTTGAACCAAATGAAACACAGTACATACCGGTCTCTCTTGTTCAATCGTCCTTGAGGATCCGTCCCCAGCACAATACGTCCGGATCATTTCAGTTCTGCAAGTCTATGATAAGGTGGCAGCACATGCGAGCTGATAAGGACGAAGAATCCTGTTTGGTTAGTGATTTGCTCCGCTTTCTTTGACACTATAGCAAAAATAATGTGTTTTTGAACCTTTCACAAACTTATAAATGTTGTTGATATGCTGTAATTAAAGTGCGCAAGGAACGTGCTGGTAATAATGTTAACATTATTGCAATTGCGAACTTTGGGATATGTAAGGCAGGTTTTCAATTTCCCTGCTGTTTTTGTAGGTGGAATGCACCCCCACATACGGTGGTTTGGAAACCAACAGACCATTCTAGTGAGTAGACTTTCTTTCGGTTTAAAATTCAAGTGTTTTCTTAATCAGGAGAAATATAAAACGAGTAAATTAAATCATCGAAAATTCCATTTTGACAACTCAGCTTTGCAATTTGCATCCGACGTCAACCTTATCCCACGTACGAGGAGACGTGTCAGATCTTGAAGGAGCATCGTGAGTCGGAGCAGCTTTCCGAATCAGGCTGGGAGCACAGCATTCCTCAACTTCCCGGTCACACTATCATCATTCTTCCTCCAGTAGTAATTTCTAACCTTCTTCCATGTGAGCTCGACTACTACATGAAGGTGAGGGGAAATAAACGATCTCAATTGATGAATCTACCATGCTATTGATGCTATTGATGCTATTTATATTTCTAGATGCGAATTACTGTATTTGTTATAAATTTAACTCAAAGCTACCATACAAAATTATTTGAAAGTTTAAAAAATAAATTTGAAATTTTATCAGAACCCAAATGTGAAAGGAACGCTGAAGCCAGGTGTAGACGCCATGTCACACGAGGTCCTTGTATTCCAGGCGAACGCGGTACAACCGTCCCTAATTTTTGGATGCTTGCCCGAAAACTTTAAAACTTACGTGCAAGTAGTCGTTCCATCGGTGGTGAAAAATTCTGAGGTACCGTATCCTGTATATTTCATACATACTACAATGCCATTTATAATAAGCGATTCTCCATTTGCCAATGGTTAATCACTCAATAAATTATGAAATCTTGTTTCGTCAGGAGAAAGTTCTAGTTAAAGACTTTAGAAATGAAGCCTTGCTTCTTAAAATCCGAATTCTTTGGCGCCTCAAATGCTCTGTGAAGATTTCGGTCATGGCTTGCTGGTGGATTGTCAACGAAACAGGTTAAAGTTTAAGTGCCTTGAAGGCTTCCAATCTATTGATCTTATTGTTTTGTTCACACTGCTATGACATCAAAAACTTGATTTAGTTTTCTTTCTTACCCAGACAATGCATAATTTGGCTACAATTATCGTGTTTTTAAGATTGTTGATTGTTAAATTGTCTGATTTTGGAGAAATTTGATAACAAAAATTGTTTAACTCACTTCAATTTAACAGGTTTTCCAATAGTTGTAAAACAGGACGGCTGCACAAACATAGCAGCTGGCCAGTACGACGAACACGAAGTTTCGAACAGCATGCGACCACTCATGTTTTCCTACGCAAACAAGGAAAATCCCCACTTGTGCACTATGAGGTTGGGAAATCAATCGATTTTGGATCAAGTCGGCACATTCGCGGTTCATTTTAGGGGATTTCCTACATTTTGTGAGCGGTTTTCCACGGACGGTGGTTCTTGCACAAGAAGCTTAAAAATGGTTAGGATCGTCTGGAAGTGATGTGCTAGAATTTAGTGCGGTTTGAAAATGAGGCTAACAATTATTAGTTGTAAGATGCATTGCAAATTCAAACGTCATATTTCTTTGGAGGGCACTTTTGTTGATAAGCTACTTTAATGCATTCATATTTTATAAGTGAAAAATTTAGTTAATCTTTGATATTAACGTATTACATTGTATCTTGAAATTGCTTTTCCGTAGCAATCTTAAAGTTTTTCTTAACTGCCAAAATCTGTTGTTTATTCACACATCAGCTCATACGAGTTCCGTCAGGAAAGTTTCAGAACTGGTGTGACAAAAGATCTACTTCAAATTTAAACTACCATCTACAAAGTATCCTCTTCAAAGTATAGAGTCTGGAGTATGGAGTCACCTGAAGTATAATGCATTTTCCCATCCTTCTCTGCCACGCTTGCACAATGCACACACTCCGGGAAGGATTCCTTTGGGATCCTCCGTAGCTTTGTCGTTACGTCTGTTTTCATGCCGTGCACATCTTGAAAACCGGTTTCCTTGATGGCCCCTTGAGTTTGGGGAAGAGGGAAAATTCACATGGAAGTGGTCGAGCGAGTAGGGAGGTCGCTCCAGCACAGTGATGTTCTTCTGAACTGCTGAAGAATTCTTGGCCCAGAAGAACATCACTATACTGGAGCAACTTTCCTACTCTCCCGACCTGGCTCAAAGTGATTGCATGTGATTGTGATTTTTTTCTCTTCCCAAACTCAAGGGGCCAATGCAATTGCAATGCACTTTCCAATGCAATGGGAAAATTCAATTAACTCCCGGAGGATTACTTTGAAGGGGATAATTTGTAGTTTGGTTTTGAAATAGATAAGATCTTATCTTTTGTGACAACAGTCCTGGGACTTTTCTGACATGCCTCGTAAGTTTACCTGCTGCATGTACATTTGATATTACCATATTTATTCGGCAGCTTTCAAACAGTATCGACCGTGATTTCTTTGTCGGTATAAGTGTTCAACGGGGATGGGGCAGATACCTACACACAAAGATTGTCACGTTGTCACCCAGGTTCAGGTTATTTAACAAGACTTGTTCACGCCGATTAAGTTTTTCGCAAAAAATTCGGGATACTTCGAACTTGGGTGGAGCGTTTTCTCATCTCACCATTGCTTCAGGTATTTTGAAACATTTGGATTAAAACTACAGCTATTTCGGAAGTGCCTCTGGCTGGTTGGTTAATTTAACCCACGAACAATGAAACCCGATTAAACCCAGGACAACTAAACCGAGAACGACTCAACCCACACAGGTTAGTGAGGTCGTTTTGGGTTTAGTCGTCCTTGAATTGAATCGACCTGAAATGGCACCTCTGGATTATGGTAGTTAATAAAGTATTCTATATTTATTTAAGTCAAATGCGTGTTTCTCGAAATACCAAGAAAGACTTTTCAAAGTTAGGGTTGTTATAAGCGTTTAAATTATTTTGCGGCATAGTTGGAGAACATCGAGACATCATTCCTTTTATAGTAAGGTTGTGGTAATTGCAAATCATTTACCCAAGTGTTGTTTACAGAATCTAGCTGTGTATTTCACTGGCCGAGAGTCGATCTTGACAATCTATTGTGTGTAAGACTTGCAGATGAACCTTATTGCCATTGGTCTGGTGGGTTCAGCATCAACAAAACAAACTCTTTTCAAGTTGCTCTACGTTTGAATCCCACCGCTCATCATCCGTCGGGTATGCGGGGGCAATATGAGAAATTATTTGCAAGAAAAGTTACCCAAAGAATTTAGCTAAAACGCAAAATTAGTGGAATATTTCAGTATCATTATGCAGCAACTGTTATAGTATTTGATGTTGTTTGTTACTGATTGTTTCATTTACTCTGCTGTTTTCTGTCGTAGTTAAGCAGCTTAACTCTTTCCGCCCCCAATGTATATTTCTCCACATTGAAGTGACACTTGTGAAAGCAACCTATTGCGTGTCAGTGAGTGACGTTGACCCAGATATTGTGCCGTCGCCTTTACGCATCGACAATCTATCTTCAGTTCCTATTACATTTAAGCAGGTTTGGTTTGAACTTATGCCAGTACCTAACATTCTAGTCAATCTAGTCAAATGTTGTGGTGTATTATTAGGGTGTGGTTAGCGTTAATGGAAGGTTTAACTGATTTACGTGACACAGGCCGGCACTAATGAAAGCTACAACAGTGAAGTGCATGCAGAGAACCAACTTGCATATGCTTTCGACGAACCGTGTCTACCTCAGGCAATTGATTGCAATGTATCTGGTGAATGATTAGAGTAATAAGTGGTTTGTTAAGATGTGGGGACTGGAGTTTCCGTACGACTAAGAACGTTAATTGCTTCACAGAGGCTTCAAACTCGGTAACAATGGACATGACATGCGTTGGATTAGAGACGCAACTGTTTTATGAAACCTATTTCTACATAACGTTGGGTGCATCACCTAACCTGCTATCAACAATGGGTAAGACATGCTATGTGTCTGACAAAACTATGCTGCTGATGTTTGCGTTTTATCTACTTATGGTCGACTAAGTTCACATCTGTGTAAAGTGTAGACACTTAAAAATAGAATTGAACACGATAAGTTGAATAAGTTGACGTCATCATGTGAGTCATCCTTATCTTTCTCATGCATCAGATCCTCTAACGCATGATCGGGAGGTTCTCGTGTTTGACATCCAAGCTGTACAACAGTCTCACTACGTTACTCTTCAACCACTGCGCTCAGGAAAATGCTCTCAACTATGGAGGATGTCTAGTGACGGAAGATTACATCACAAAGGTTCCTCTTTTTCGAAAGGAATCTCCTCTAAAAAATGTGAATCAAAGTACGAAGATATAGATCAACTGTACAGATTATCTTTAATTGGTTTTTAATTGTTTGATTTATTGATTTTTATTTTCATTTGAATTGCGTCATATTTTTCATTTTTCATTTTGAGTTTTGTATTTCTTATAAAAGCTATTTCTCACATAGTTCATTGCATCGTGTTATTTCAACTTATTTTTATCAATAATTGCGGGTTTATAACTTCCTAAGCACGTTTTCGTTGTATCTTTAGCAAAAGTTCCCCAACTGACTTCGTGTTGGATGTTGCAAAGACGGCAACCAATCAGAGCAGGGCACCTGTTCAAGAACATTTTCTCATAATTCTCCCGCCCGATGAAGGAAGGACGTCAACTCAGACCTGGCAGTTCTGTGATGATGGAAGACTTAAATGCAGACACCTCAAGGATCTTTGTGTACATGTAAGAGCGGTCGATGTTATGCAAATCAATTGTTTGTACAAATAGAACAAGCTAATATTGGTGTCTCATACAACGAAATGGCCTCTGGCTTTTCTTGCTAAAGATTTTGAGTGCCTCTTTGCCTTCGTTGCTGTATATTTGTGTGTATTTATTTTTGATTGCGTGCAGGCCTGTATTATATCTATTTGAATTTCAAATTTATTATATCTACCGAAAATTTGCACATTCCGTGTATATTTAAATTTCTTACACAATTAATACCCTGTACAAGCTTTTCTAACTGACTGTCATCTTTTGAAGATTGCTTCCCCAGTAGTGAATCAAACTAATTCTATTTAGTGTTTACTTAACCTTGGAAACCTTAGATCCTGTAGTAATCCTCTGCTTGATCTGTTCAGGCTAAAAGTCTAACACTGGGCAGTCCAGTAGTGTTGGCTTCATATGATGAAAGGCGGTTTTGTTCAACAAATGAGGTCTGCTCGCATCACAAGCAGACACCAGGAAGCGGAGTACTTTCCCTCAAAGTAATTCGTGATGGACCGACCAGGGTCCTCCAGATTCTCGACATAAGGTTAAAAATGTTCAGAAGTAAATTTATTGGAAATATTTTGTTTAAGTGAAAAGAGAGTTTTTCAAATATAAACTTTGTAACGCTCACGAAATAACTAAGCTTGTCGTCATTAATATTTTTATAGCTGCTACTGTCCGTAATAGTAAGCATCATTATCAACCAGTAACACAACATGTATGTATCAGACAAAAACAAGCTGAACTGTTTGAAAAACAAACGGGCGGGAACTCACAAAAATACAGCGCCCAGTCGACTAAACCAGCCGATGACCGTGGTCCACTCTTTTTCGCTACACTGAGCATGCCTAAGGGCTTGGGGATTTCTTTAATCAACAACATTCCAGAGGAGCTGCTTTACTGGACACTGAACGGGGTTCATCTAAGTGTATCAGGATCAGATGCAGAGCAAATATTCTCGCTTAGAGTCCAAACAATGCAGGTAAAAGCACAATCGTAGATTAATATCCATTGTAGGTAACAATAGTTTTTTTATTAGAACGATGTTCATAACTTAGGTTGGATGCTGGTAAAATGATTCTTTGTTACAAAGATCAATTAATTTACACATCTCCATTAACAAGACTTTTAATTCGCCTATTCTAAATTAGATTGACAATCAATTGTTGGACGGAAGACCCACTGTGTTGCTGAGCCCAGGCCGTACTTCCTCTTCCAAAGGCTCCTCTTCCGAACGCTTCATAAAGAAACCCCGATCTTTCACAAGAAATCCGCTTATCTCTGTCAACGCTATTCGACAACCCTGGAAGAGCAAAATGTGAGATTAATGAATCATTTTGTAACAATTACTGTGATAGAGATACATGCAAGTGGCGAACTATAATAATCCAGGGATTGCTTTTCAGTTCCTTGGGCTGCTTTTTAATCAAAGACCGAGTGTACTCTCCTGGTAGACGATTTATATATTCCAAGCAACATCTCTTCGACTTCTTTAAACTTTAACAAGCAAACCTTACCCCACCCTATCGCCTAACTTCATCCAGTTTTCAAAAACAAAATTTGCCTTTTCGCATATTCTCTTTCAAAATCTACAGTAACTTCATATATTAAACAAGTCAGGATGTCGTAGTAGCGACAACGTTAACTAATTATTAGATTTATTACGTATTTGGATAAAGACGTTTGGTCAGCGTTACTCTTTCCCTAAGCTTTTTGTTGTGTTAACTGTTTAAAGGTATGACATATTCAAGCTGCTAGAAATCAACTTCGGGGAACTCTTTATTGCGGTAGAAGAGAGTCTGATGCTCAAACTTTTTCATTTCATTGATTACGACCTGGCATCTTCTCAACGAGAAATTGAGTTGCTTACTGAAACAAGGGTAAGAATGAAACTTTTCAACAGAGTTAAAAGTCTTATAAATTGATAAAAAGTAGTTGATCAAAAAAATAACCAACTGAATGGCACCGAAATCACCTGGTCCTTATCCAGGTGGACTTTGACCTTACTACCAGAAAGGTCAACCGCAAAAACAACTCGATTTCCAAACGTTTATACTTTGACGCCCTCAACATTTCTGTTGCTCCACTTCGACTCAGCGTACTCACCGCTTCCAATGTTCCCTCGGAGCTACAAGCCCTCAAGCGGACTCTCACGTTCCCGCTTGTGTCTTTTGAGAAAGCACCTGTGTCTATCCAGGCTTATCGAAGAAGCCACTTGCAAGAAACGATTTCATTTTTGTTTGCCGATTTATCAAAGGTGCTACGATGGTTGTATAAGTTATATAGTTCATGTTACACTGGGCAAAATATAAACAACTCTTAAAATCCTTAAAGTTAAAGGCTTTACTTGACATCACTTCACAGCATTTACGAAATCAACTCAAAGGCCAGGCCGCCATCATATTAGGTTCTGTTGACTTTCTTGGCAATCCTATTGGTTTGCTGAATGACGTCAGAGACGCTGTTGTGAGTGGTGTGGAAAGCGGAAATATTCGAGACATATTCAAGGACATAACACATGGAATTTCAAAATCATCTGTAAAAGTAAGTGAATGACTACTAAGTATGCAGGTTATCTCATACAGGTCGCCTCCTACTAATTAAGTACAGAACCCTTTAAAATGTCGGAAGTCCAGATACCGTTGTTGCATTTTCTGTCTGGCGTGTCTGGCATACGCATTTTTACTTGTTCCTGTACGAGTGTACGCAAAATTCAATTTGTAAATTTTATCATCCACATAATTATAGTTTCGTTGCACATTTTCATTTCGTTTGTAAATCGACGTTTATTGGTGTGCTAGGTACAAATAGGTCCTACGAATTCAATGCTTTAACAAATGGTTTCACATTTCAGATCACTAGTTCACTGTCAGCCGGATTAGGCCAGATTAGCATGGACCAAGAATACAAAGACAAGCGAAGAGCAATCCAGGCGAAAGCTAACAGCCATCCTGGTAGTCATGTAGTTGCAGGATTGCAGGTGCAGATTGTGATTTTACCTTTGTGCTTAACCTTTTGTACAGTTAAGATTGGTTTTAATAGCTGGGACATCGCATGATTTTACTGAAGATTTCACGTAGGGTACAGAATGCTATGAAACAAATATTGATGCTTGCTTTTATCAAGTTTGCACGTTGTTAGTTTTTGAAATGCTTACAATTAAGCTTACGAATGCTGCAGGGATTTATGGCGGGAGCTGTTGGTGGTTTAACGGGGATTGTCACCCAACCGATAAAAGGCGCGAAAAGTGAAGGCGCTAAAGGATTTTTCACTGGAATCGGAAAAGGACTCTTAGGAACCGTTACAAAACCAGTCACAGGTATAAACTATCGTTAGCAAACGTACACATACCAACGTTTTGTAAAATGCAAAAGCATGAGACACAATAGTTAAGAGAACGACAATTTTACTATTTTTGTTGCATCAAACTGGACAACGGTTGCTGCAATGACAATGTTTTATTTACATAACCTTCATATTTTCTCTAATTGGTATCTCTATCGACGTAAAAGATCCTAGCACGGTTCTGTAAACTGCGTTTTGCGATTTAACGTCACCTTTTACACAAGTAATGGCATTAACTCGATGAAAACCTAGATTACTAAAGCACATAGCATGAAATATGTTATTTCTGCACTCATTCTTCTGGTTGAAAGATTATGGTAAATGCACACTAACGAGACGAAATCAAAGCTCTTCACCACTTTCTTTCGGTTACATTTTTCCTGATAGGCGTTCTAGATCTCGCTTCAGGGTCAGCATCTGCCATTCGTGAGATAAGTACGTCTACGGACAGAGTTGTTGAAAGAATAAGGCAAGTGCGATGCTGCCACAATTTACAGGTATTCAGTAACTTTGCCGAAGGCTCTACCAGAAATGCTGCATAGTTTGAACAATATATTCTACATATATTTTCAGGGCTGCTTACAACCGTACTCAAAGACACAAGCAGATGGACAAACCTTCCTCTACAAGCTAAATAAAAACGACCACAGCGAACATTTCTATTCCGTTACACGAGTTCAACAAAATGACGATATGCAAGTAAGGTCTATATGCTTATACAACATCACTTTTTCACGTTTGAAAACGCCAACGGTGTAGGCCTACGTTATGAATATTACATTATGCCATTATCTTGGATAAGTTATGTCTTGGTTAATGTTCAGATACTCATCACCAACAAGAAGTTGTACGTAATAAAAGGAAATGAGCCCGAGTTTACTCATGTTAAGGTCGTCGTATATTACCCACATCTTATCAACGTCAAGGTTCTAACGGACCCCGATCTTTCACCAAGCAACCCATTTCAAACCGGTTGCGACAGGCCTAGACTGGAGTTAACAATTAAACTGGTGCGTCAGTATCTCATATTCGGTTTCAATTTTGTCAGCTTATTACTGGCAGTAGTTTACTCTTAATCTTACTGACTCTCTGAATTTGTGCATTAAATTCTTCTCAGGTTTCTCCAAATGACCGAATGTATGATCAGGTGAAAAGAATGACCGTTCCATGCCACAACCTCAACATTGCGGAATATGTTTGCAGTCAGATCAATCATGCCAAAACCCTAGCCTCGCAGCAGAGGGAAACTCTACTTTGTGGTCCTGATGAAGAAGATGCAAAAGAGAGAGCTTTTGACTTGGAAGTTTAACCGGATACATTTCGTTGTAACAGGTTTAAACTTTGTTTTATTTTACCACTGTATTAACTCAACTAATTCATGACATCAGAATTTTGTCAATATTGCCAAAGAAATTTGATCGTTTTATCCATTTTATATCACGACACTTTCTTCAGCTCATATTTTCAGCGTCGTGCTTTGCAAGTATGAGTCAGAATGAACTAATCAGCACTAAAAAGTGGGGATATTAGTGTTACGTTTAATTGATGTAAATGTGGTTGAAACGTTTCAAACAATGCAATTTGGGATTTGTGAAACAATGATTTTAAATGCAGAAATGACTTTGTTTATATCTAATCAACAGCTGATGTGCTAATTACAATAATTAAGTGCTTAATTCAATTTTGAATTTGTGTTCGAAGTCAAGTCCTGTTTTGACCAGAGCATCTAGCGCAATAGGCTGCATGTACAGTTTACTTACGGGTTTATTCTTAGCGAGTCAAATTTTGATTTTTGGAATTAGGTCTATATGGTTTAATGCTTTAAACTTCACCTTTGATCTTTGACCTGAAAAGAAAAACTAATCGAAGATCCCAGCATCAACGCTGAGAAGTTTTTATTTACAGCCTTTTAGCGATGGGCGATGACGATAAAACGATAAAGACACGACCCAACTTAAGTGTTAGAGCGTCAATGATTAAGATGTTAGTGTTCATTTTTCTTTCACACGTTCACTCATTCCTAAATTATGTGGTGTGCTATTTCCAAGCCTGTTATCATCGCCAATCTAGCGTTTTACCTTTATGTCAAATAGGAAAGTTTTGAGTTCAAGTACCAAATAGATATTATGAGACTGCTAAGTGGAACGCATGTCTATCAAATCAGCTAACCAGAAAACATCCTCATGACGTATGGCAGGTGTTTACTGATTTAACAAGAAACAATGAAAAAATATTGACATGCGTTTCAAACAATTGATAAGTTAATTTTATTCAGAAAACATTTATTATACGATGACGATAAGTTTGTTTTACCTAATTTTACCAAACCCACACGTAGGCCTAGCATCCTGCTGCTCCACACGAAACATCAAAGCTTCTTAAACATTCCTACTACGACGCGCATATTGGACAATCAGTTATCTCTCTGAGCTCAAGACCTGGGAATCAGGACTCACCAAAAAAAGCTTTGTTGAGAGAGTCGAGTTCATTGAAGCGTGCACGGAGCATAAGGCAACTATTATGAGTCAGTTCGTAAAATGCGTCACAGTATTACAACTATGTCACCAAAATCTGACGCCTGGTCACTTATTAAAACGTGTATCAATGTTAAACCAATTCTATACGAAAAAACAATTTCCAAGAATGGTCGAGATTTAGTGAAAACCTTATTGTTCGAAACTTTCGCAAATATGAAATTGTAGTAATATTGTAAACGATGTAAAATTGTAACAAACTAGTCCATTAAATCTTCAAATTAAATGAGAAGGAAATTAAAGCGAATCATAAGCAAGTTCATGTTTCACGACATTGTTTCATTTCATAAATTGTCCAACATCTAACGCTTGTTTCTTTTTCTGCGGCCAGAAAGCTTTGGAGCTGAAGAGGAAAATGTGACAGAACATAAAAAATAAATAAATTAAAATCGTTTCCTTACTTAGGCAAACAGTTAAAGCAATAAATGAACTACAATTAGCCTTAACCTTTATGTATTTCCTTATTAGTTTGCTTATCTTTGTGTTTCCATTCGCTAAAGACGAAACTACAGGTATCCATGAACGAAAGAAGGAAAATTAAGTCAATTAAGATGCCGATGAGAAACCCCACGCAAAGGTGTTCATTATTTATCCTGGAAAAATAAAAACTTTTACACATTATACCGACGCACACACAAACGTATGATATATGTACAGTATATATACTTATATGCGTATAATTACTGTAATGTATATAGGCCCACTGTATAGTCGAAATCGCCTATAGTGACACCTGACGGGACCTCAGAAAAAGTATTGATATAAGAAAATATCATTTTAAACGAAGTTAAGGAAAATGGGCACAGATGACACTTCAAGACATTTATTACTTTAAGCTACAGCTTCTCTTTGTTGTGAAAATTGTCAAACGTTTGCAATTTATAAGTTTATAAGCTATTTATAAGAGTATCCAAATACTCTACAGTCTACAGTATATTAATTAACCTAGTATAGACAGCAGTTAGGCAAGGTCACAAAAACACAACAGGTTTAGCGGGGAAAAATCAGAATACATAGTTATTGCATCACAAAAGAAAACCTAATATCTGCTTCTTTGTAAAAATATGCAAAAAGCTTACGATATGCTGAACATATAGCTTTCTCTACTAATGGGTCTCCACAGTAAACATTGAACTTGTGATTTTCAAAAAAAGTGTTTTCGAAAAAGAATTTTTACGTGTATTTAACGTGTAATTCATTTTAAGGTTAAACAGTTTTCAAGCTAGAAAGTTCTTAACTGTAGGCTTACGAGTCTGGTCCCCAAAATTCTTCTGCCATGTAGAAAGCCTGGATGTAATAAAATGGAAGGAATAAAAGTCCCAAAATAGCATCAGCAGCAAAACCCAGGAACTTAATTTTCCACTCAAGCATGGTCGCCTTCAGCCTTATATGATCAACCATATACCTGAAATGAAAAGTTAATAAATCTTCAACCAAAATAATTACAAACACCAAATTACAATTACACAAATAATTACAAACAAATAAAAAGCTTAATAATAACAACAAAACCATTCTAAGCTACCTTATTCTAACATCACTTCACATACTGAAACACTTTAGCGTAAAAGATATAAACAGAATTAAACAAAACGCTTTCCCAAACATCGCTTACCGAAGTGAAACTAGTGGAGTCGGTACAAAAAGCATAACTTTTAGACTGACAATGCAAAGAATGGCTTTATGTATCTAAAGAAAAAATAATTTTATTTCTGAAGTTGTTCGTTTCTCTGAATACCAGATGTTCTATTGTTAAGAACTGAATCATTAATATAATATACTTGCCGGAAATACCGCGGCCACAGTTCCAATCACGTAAATTAAATGAAGGATTAGAGCTGGATAAAGTTTTATTTTCCATATTATTCGAAACATCATGTCTGGAAAAATAGCATCGTTTATGGATTATCACGGAAAATACTAGAAAAGTGAGACATGGTTCGAAAAACAAAAAGTGAGAATCGTAGACAACTGAACATTTTTTCCGCTAATGTATGTTGTTTACCTGCAAGAATGCCTCCGATAGCCATGGTATAATTCCAATTTGCTAATGTGGAATTCCTGTAAAAACAAAGCAAAATTAGTAATGTTCATCATAATTCCCATGGAAACAAGAACGTCACATACAAACATTCTTGTTTTTTCTTACCAGAGGTTGTCTTGCCTTACGTTTTCGTCGAATAGAATCAAGTAATAACCAACGCATTTGAAAATTATTGCGTAAATGAAGAAGATAATTCTATTAAAGAATGAAACACAGATTTTGTTATGACTTGTCCAAGGTAATTGCGTTAATGCACAAAACTGTAAAGAGTTTTTAAACTATATACTAAATGGAACTCATTAAAAATTCACAACTGTTCAAAGATGATAAGTCGAACAATCCATTTCACTGGGTTTTTATATTTGTGTTAAAAATGTATCTGGTTATTAACACAAATTTACTAAAAAATGACGTTTTTAATAATAGAGTTAATTGAAACGTGAAACGCTTAGACTAGGATTTGCTCAAACATGTTGTGTCATATCAATTTACTAGAAAAATACATCGAAAAATTTTATAACACGGCTTTTTTCGGGTTTAACATTAAAAAATAAGTTAGCTTGTTTAAAATAAGTTAGCTTAACCTAAACCACAGTATAAAAAGAATGATTTTCAACCAAGTGAGCGTTGTTTTTTTAGCACCACTTGGTGTATCTTCTTTCGCTTCCAGTGATACCACATTTTATTAGTACAGCAACACCTGGGCTGCAGATAAAATAAAATGATTGATCACTAACTTACTCGAGTTTGAAGGCGTTTTTCTGTTTGTCGGTTAGATCATCAAATCCCTTCAATGCCGCTCTACAAAGCTTGATAGCAAAATATTCTGTAACAAGTCCATAAACAAATGCGCTTTGCACAACTTCCCACAGAAACATGTTGACGAAACTTTGTTTTACTTTTCACACACGATAAACATTTACTGTACAAGCAGTCTGCTTTTCAATGCTTCCAATTAACTTCCTATTTGTTGAATTCTTCTGCAGAGCAAACCTGGAAAAGCCCTTGAGCAGAACTAACGTCACCCTCGAGCGCATCTCGTTTGAAGACTTCGCAATCTGCCTTAGTAATTAAAATGAGACATAACTTTCCAAGTAGTCTCGGTGGCTGTATGAATTGTAATACAAAAATTAATTCACTTGAAACTGTTATGGGTTTGGGTTAACTTTCGTTCAAACTCCAGAGAGACCACTAGGAGGAGCCATATCATCCATAACCCGTCGGTCATCTATTCTGTGGAGGACAAGGTAAGCAAGACCATCGGAAATATTGTAACTACATAGTCTGCTCCCCCGCGCCATATTCACAAGCTGTGGAGTGCATCACATATCGAGTTAGAGAACGTGGTACATCATCGCAAGATATCGTGGCCTTATTATAAATTGTTTAGGTCACATGTTTAAGAACTTTTTACTGGCGTGCTTTAAGATCAAAGCGGACCAATACCCCTCAAATACGTTTCTCCTCGCGAGACGATTCATACATCCACCAATGCAACGTGGTGCGTCATACCCCATTTTAAATACTACGGCGGATTGTGCTTTTCTTCAAAGCAGTTGCGCTTGAGGGCAGCTTCGATGTCGCTCCAACGCTTTGCCACGTTTGCTCTGCAGTTATATAGTCAAGTGCTAGACTGCTTGTAGCTCAGATATTTGTCAGTTTTGAGAACTAAACCATGGAAGCTTCACCGCTGTTTTTCTGGAAAGTTGTACAGTGTGTCTTTCTTTATGGATTTGTTGTAAAATATTTTGGTACCAAGCTTTGTAGAGCGGCGTTGAAGGGATTTGATGATCTTACCGACAAAAAGAAAAACGCATTTAAACTCGAGTAAGTGAGTAAATATTGTTGTTTGTTTATTCTGCTGGCCACAGTTGATTCTTCTGATTAACATGAGAAAAACGTTTACTCGAAAAAGTGACATCAAGCGATGCTAAACGTGATAACTTAGTTTAAACAACTTACTATTTTACCTGCCTGTTTCATTTACATTCAATCTTTACGTCAGATACGTTTTTAACACAAGTTTAAAAGTCAAATAAAATGGATTGTTCAATTCATCGTATTTGAACATTTTTGAATTTTTAATGAGTTCCATTTAGTATATAGTTTAAAAACTCTTCACAGTTTTGTGCATTAACGCAATTACATTGGGCAAGTCATAACAAAATCTGTGTTTCATTCCTTAATAGAATTGTCTTCTTCTTTTACGCAATAATTGTCAAATGCGTTGGTTATTACTTGATTCTATTCGACGAGAACATACGGCAAGACAACCTCTGGTAAGAGAAAACAAGAATGTTTGTATGTGACGTTCTTGTTTCCATGGGAATGATGATGATCATTATTAATTTTGCTTTGTTTTTACAGGAATTCCACATTAGCAAATTGGAACTATGCCATGGCTATCGGAGGCGTTCTTGCAGGTAAACAACATACATTAGCAGAAAAAATGTTCAGTTGTCTACGATTCTCACTTTTTTCACTTTTGTTCTATGTCTCACTTTTTTCGAAATGTTTTCCGTGATAATCCATAAACGATGCTATTTTTCCAGATACGATGTTTCGAATAATATGGAAAATAAAACCTTTTTTAGCTCTATTGCTTCATTTCGTTTACGTGATTGGAAATGTGGGTTTGATAATGCCGGCAAGTATATGCAGCATATTAATAATAATTACAATTAGTATGTTTCACGTACTGTAGAAGAACATTATTTTAATAATATGATGCTTAAAGTAATAAAACATCTTGTAAAAATGGAAAATATTAGCAATAAAAAATTTTTTTTCAGGTAAATAAAGCCATTCTTTGCCTTGTCAACGTAAAACTTATGCTTTTCATACCCACCCCACTGATTATACTTAGGTAAGCGCAATGATGTTTGGGAAAACTTTTTGTTTAATTTTTCTTTTATCTTTTGCATTAAAGTGTTCCAGTATGTGAAGTGATGATGGAATAGAATGGTATAGAATAGCATAGGATGGTTTTGTTGCTACTATTATGCTTTTTGTTTCATGGTTTTTATGATTTTGTTTGGATAAGATTTATTGACTTTTCATTTCAGGTGTATTTTAAATGATATAAAGCTGAAGGAGACAATGCTTATATGGAAATTTAAGTTCCTGGGATTTGCTGCCGACGCTATTTTGGGATTTTTATTCCTTCCATTTTATTACATCCTGGCTTTCTATATGGCGGAGGAATTTTGGGCACCAGACCCGTAAGCCTTCAGTTCACAGTTTTCAATTATGTTTACAGGATAATATAGACTTCAATTAAATTATACATATCAGTAAAAAAATATTTTTTAAACATATTTGGTTGTAAATCTCAAGTCCAATGCTTGTTTTGGAGAACCAGTGGTAAAGTAGGCTGCTTAATTTCCGAATAATGTACTTCCTATTCCAAAGAGTGTGCATCAGTGTGCATTTAATATTTTGATTTTCTAGAGTAAATTATGAACACCTTATCGTGGGGTTTGTGTTCAGCTTGCCGATCGACATCACAATGCTGTCCTTATTCAATGAAACCTGTGATTTCTTTTTTAATCGAGGGATGTACGACGAAAAGCAAACAACAAAGTAGACACAAAGATTTACTTTCATCTTATTCATTAACTAAGTTTTCTACTGGTTGTTCCGTAGCATTTCCCACTTACGCTGAATGTCTTGCTGGCCACAGAAAACAGAAATGTTCGATATTGGACAATTTGTGAAGAGAAACAATTTTGTGTTAAAATTTGTTTATAGTTTTGCTTCAACTTTTCCTCATTTGCAGATAAAATCATTTACTTTTCATTTGAAAATGTTGTGGATTCGTTTATTGCAATTTCAAATTATTACTACAATTTCATATTTCTCCAATTTTTGCAAAATAATATAAATTCCCACCATTTCATACATAGATCTCTTTTTTTGCGTCAGATTTTGGTGACATAACAATGATGCTGTGTTATTCAAGCTTACTTAAAAAAGCGCATGTTCCTATATTATTTAATTTTTTTTTGTTTTGTTTGAAATACCAGTGAGCGTTTTGTGTTGGGAATAAAATGCGAACTTTCTTACCAAGATGGTCTTCTTACCCGTGACTGCTGTAAAAAGGGAAAGTACCTAATTAGTAGTAGGAAATGAAAGTTGGAAAACTCTTAAGAGAACTCTGATTGATCACGTAACCACGGAACAGCATCTAACTTCTAGACAAGTCCTAGAAGTAGACTAAGCATCTAATTTGTCCCAAAGTCCTAAATCTAGGGAAAGCACCTAATTTGTCGAAAAATACTTAATGTAGGGAAATGACCTAATTTATCGAAAATTGGTATGTATGAGTGTAAATTACCAAACGATTTACAACCGGTATGATAGTCACTTAGGTTAAAGCGTAACCAAGGAGTTTGTGGTTGACGTTGCTGGTTCGACTCCCATTGGAATCCCATTCGATTTTATTCCAATTTCCTATGGACTATGAGGCACCTACAGCACGTTGGGTTGGAAGTTGTGGTTGATATACTGTTATAATATGAATGTAAATTACTAAACGATTTACCACTGGTACGATAGTCGCTTACGTTAAAGCGTAAGCAAGGAGTTTGTGGTTGACGTTGATGGTTCGATTCCCATTGGAGCCTCATTCGATTTGATTCCAATTTCCAACGGTCCATGAAGCACCTACACAACGTTAGCACGGATGCACGTTGTGGTTGAAGTTGTCGGTTCTATTCTTACTCGAGTCATGACGTGTCAGACTTGAAGTTCGCGGATGATGGCAGCATTGGCAAGTAACTATGAAATAATTTATCTAGTTTGAGCTTTTCTGACCGTACTTGTATATGTGACAGAAATAAGGTCATCGCCAATCCTCAAACTAAGCGCTTCCTCCTGCCCAGAGAAAGAAGATTGTGACTAAACGAGTTACAGGACAATACAAACAGGTAGAACTTAAACATATGAGAACTTGAAAATACAGTATAAACAATACTATGAAAATACAAAAAAGACTTAGTAGGAAATACAAAAAAGACTTAGTAGGCTCGATTCTTTGCGGACTTATATCTACTTTTTTCAAGCAAAAGGTAATTTACTCGGCACTCCGCGCTTCGCGCTTCGTGCCGTAGTAATTAAAATGAGGTATGACGCACCACGTTGCATTGGTGGATGTATGAATCGTATCGCCAGTAGAAACTTATTTGAAGGGTATTGGTCCGCTTTGATCTTAAAACACGCCATTTACAAGTTCATAAACATGTGACCTAAACAATTTATAATTACGCCACGATATCTTGCGATGATGTACCACGTTTTCTAACTCGATGTGTGATGCACTCCACAGCTTGTGAATATGGCGCGGGGGAGCTTGCAGACTATGTAGTTACATTATTTCCGATTGTCTCGCTTACCTTGTCCTCCTCAGTTCTCCTTCAGTTGTTTACACTAGAACATCAGAAAAAAAACGAACAACTTCAGAAATAAAATTATTTTTTCTTTAGATACATAAAGTCATTCTTTGCATTGTCAGTCTAAAAGTTATGCTTTTTGTACCGGCTCCACTGGTTTCACTTCGGTAAGCGATGTTTGGGAAAGCGTTTTGTTTAATTCTGTTTATATCTTTTGCGCTGAAGTGTTTCAGTATGTGAAGTGATGTTAGAATAAGGTTGCTTTGAATGGTTTTGATGATATTATTAAGCTTTTTATTACGTGGTGTTTGTGAATATTTTGGTATAAGATTTATTGACTTTTCATTTCAGGTATATGGTTGATCATATAAAGCTGAAGGAAACAATGCTTCATTGGAAAATTAAATTCTTGGGTTTTGCTGCCGACGCTGTTTTTGGACTTTTATTCCTTCCATTCTATTACATCCTGGCTTTCTACATGGCAGAAGAATTTTGGGCACCAGACTCGTAAGCATACAGTTAAGAACTTTCTAGCTTGAAAACTGTTTAACCTTAAAGTCATATACACGTTAAATACACGTAAAAGTTCTTTTTCGAAAACACTTTTTTTGTAAATCACAAGTTTAATATTTATTATGGAGACCCATTAGTAGAGTAAGCTATAAGTATGTATTCTGAATTTTCCCCGCCTAATCTGATACCATTTTTCTTTTTACCATCGTCCATAACGCGAGTCATCAATCCCTTAGTGATATGGAAGTATGGCAGTTGTGACCGAGATCTTGGAGGTTCAGAAGAAAATTTCTAGCGTTATGGACGATGGTAAAAGGAAAAATTGTGGCGTAACGGATAGCAATTGGGTCGGTATGCTTGAGGCTTTGTATTCAAATCCTGCTGAAGATTCATATCATGTGAAATGAGAGTTTGGGTCAGAGATGTTGTATGGATTATTCTGGCATTGTGCGTTGCCAAGTACGTTGCCATGTGCGGATCCGAGTGAAAATGGAATTTGACTTTAAACTTTACGGAGAAGTTGATCGCTCTTCATACAAAGCATTCCACTTATCTCTTCAGAAATTTTGAATTAAATTGTCGAAAAGAGTTTAGAAGCAAAACCGATTTACGGATGGAACAAAATCAGGTAATCTATCATCTGGATCAGTCGTCATCAGAGACAACTTCACAGTCGTTCAAAGTAATCTGAGCTATTTCCAACAAAGGTCACGTGATTTGTAAGCATCAGTTGTTGATGACATTTGTAAACATTGCCTGATCGTTAATGACGTAACACCTATCATTATGAAGCAGCAGCCAAAGATAGAGCATCAGGTTTGACTTCGGCGAAAGCTAAAATATTTAAAAAAATTTTAAAGGTCTACTGCTAATTTTAATCTAATAAACCGAAAACTGGAACTTTTGCTCCGTCATTCTTTTATCTCATTTATAAATCAGCGCCATTTGTGCAGCTCCGCTTCATCGTCTAGCGGACATTTTCTTTAGCAAATACCATGTATATAGACACTGTCATTCTGATGCTCGAATAATTCGTCGTAATTGGTTTTCATTTAAAGTTAGCAAGAGTATTTCAATACTTTGGAAACTCGGAAACCATTTCGTTGTTCCGCTCAAACCAGTTTCAAACGTTTCAGTTGAATCGTAATTCACAACAATATACTATATTATTGTGTAGGGCTGTCGCATTGTTAAGCAATAGGAGAGCTTGTGGCAAGTTTTCTAGCAAGAAGCTGGCACCTTTTTGCTTCGAGTCAACCTTGGAGCAAGTTTCGCGCTTATTTCATCAGCTGAGGAATTTGCGCGAGATTTCTCGAATCTTCACTGCGCGTGTTCGTTCCACAATTTCATTCTTTTACCTCGTGTAGTTGAGGTGGTTGGTTGGTGGTTATGAGTAGTTTAGAATTTACAATACAATAGATGCAATACAATGGATTTACAATAAAGCGGAGTTCAGTTTGGTGTGACTGGTTTGAAGTAACAACTTGTCTATGCTGATTTGAAACGTCACTGCTTGGCTTAAGGCTCATATTTGTTGGCCGATTTGTCTGACTTGTTTAATAACGATAAATTTTTGGTCAGGACTGCAAGTTGTATTTTTTTTTGATGCTGAAACACAGCTCGCGCTTGTTGAGTTTGGTATTTGTTTGACCTTTATTGCACACTTCGATGTTCTTGTTGTTAACCTTTGTCCCTGCTTTGTTGCAACTGCTCTCTGCGCGCGCTTTAGCGTCTTGGTCTCGTTGTTGCGTTTCTGCGCTTTGGCGTTTGTACAGTTTGTTTGTTTAAATATGTTCAGTTTCTCTGGATTCTGTTCAAAAGTTGAGCTCAAGATATCTGGCATCTGGTGTTTCAGGAGAATTTGTACCTCCAAATCTGATCTGAAATCTGCAAATCTGAACATTTCTTGCTGTGAACTGAACATGTCAATATTTGTACCAGTACTACAGTATACGTAGGCAGCATAGAAACTTAGAAATCTGCTTTGGCTTTGTTCAGTTCAGTAAAATTGTGTTGGGGGTGTATTTTAAGCTTTATTTAACATCACGGTCACGTTGCCAGAAGTTTCCCTTTTGAGATGACGCAAGTGGTGACGTGTAAACATGACGTCTATTCTACGACGGCATTAATATTTGCAAGGTATGTTGTAAATATTTTTAGGAATTTTTCTATTTCATAAAAGCTCCAGGGCCTTAATAATTGCCAACAATACAATTATGATGTCATTGGAGCCCAAGTTTGATAATGATTGTGTCCTCCCCATCGCCTCTTTGTGGGTCGTCACCATCCTACGATAATTTATAGCTCAGGTGAGTTCGTGTTATTGCTGAAAATAAAACTTAAATTTTTTCATACTCGTTTCCCAAGATATTTCTTGTATCAGCTGAAGGTTCTACTTTGAAGTTCCAAGTTTTCTAGTCACTTTCATCTACTTCCGTTCAACCAGTAACTAGTAGTGGTTACACCCATAGTATGTGGTAATGTAATGTCTTTCTTGGGCCCGTGTCTAATTCTCACCATGTTAAATATCGATTTTCCCGAGAATCGTGTTGATATTTGTTCATTTTCATTCCTGGTTTTAATTTCTTGCAGGTCATTTCCCTGATAGTTTCTCGTATAAACCAAACATTTTCACGTTTCACGTTTCCCAAACATTGTGACATCTTACACAAGCTTCAAGACGTACATATACAAGACGTACAAGACTTCAAAACAGTAATGAAATTATTAGACACATAGCTACGATTAAAAGCTACTTCAAAGTTTTAGCAAGTGTATTCGATCGTCAACTAATAATAACAATATTGTTTCAGACTCTTTGCCAACATTCAATTCCACTTCAATAACTTCGATAGCGTTTGTTCAATATCAAGAAGCTAGCGGTGCGGCCTCGACCCAGCTATAGCTCGCCATCGGTAGGTCTCGTTTGAGCAACTAGTTTCCTGAATTAAACTAATGAATTGCTGGTGTCAAGCTATTAATCATGGGTGATGGTTTGGCTGTGTAAGCATGGGTTGACCCTTCTGTTACTTTTAAGGTCTCATGGAAGTCCAACCACCAATCAACCAACCAACCAAAGCAATATTTAGTGGCAGGGCTTTATAACGTTAGGAGCGCGCTGGTAACCAACGAGGGACGATGAGAAGAAGCAGCGATGAGACAAACACGGAAGAGAGAGGAAGCTTCCGACGACAAGTTGCCGGCGCGCCAGTGCATCGTAGGTTACGGTTCAGGCGGCATTACCATCGCACATTGCGCCCCTGGTGTAGAAATGTTAAACCATGTAGTGCAGCAAAAAGGGACATTTTATACCAATGAGACATTATGTTATCAGACTAATATAACTTCTATAAGAATTCATTAAATTCACCTCTATGAAAGACAGAGACATTTCGTATTTTTGTATTTTTGTGTGTTTTTCTACTTCCTTCCTTCCTTTTTTTCTATTATTTTTGTCGTCGGTAGAGGGCGTCAATGCAAATGCGATGGTAATTTTCTTTCAGGTAGGGTATATCCCAAATTTACCTGAAGTAGCAAAGTTTGGAAGATCCGAGGTGAATTTTCAAATATCTTGTTTGCTTAGGCCCTTTATATGTTGCATAGTTTACAATGATATTATTTTTGTTACAATAATTTTGCTATTAATTGTGGGTGTTAACATAATAGCAATAATAATATTGAGCAGATTAACTATTGCTGATTTTGATACCTGTTACATTTACATTTTACCATTAATGCAAAGATAATTTTAAACATTTTTTCAATATAACTGTTTTGCGACTTAACCAAAGGACAGTTATCTAAAACCAGTAACAAATTTACTGGGATTACCTTGTGTACAATAAGATAGTGCAGGTGCTGGAGTCGATGGCATAATGACTTTCTCTATCTCTTAAAATTGATGGGATTGTTGTTGTGTATTGTTTTATCGCTTGTCTTATTTCTCATAGTTGGAATCTGTGAGTTCTTCTGTCTTATATTGTTGTGTTTTGACTGTGTTTTATCGTCGGGAGGGTGCAGGACCCGATGCAGCACTGGGTTCGCCAAGCCCAAAGCGATCCAGTGTCCCCGGCCCAAATTAAGAACATTTTGCCCTCGCGCCCCTACACTAGCCTGCACTTTCACAACTCTATCCTAGGGAGACAAGGTGCCGTGTAGAATAGGGTAGGGACTACCGACATTTTGCGCCTCCCCTAGATGGCGGCACTGAATGAAACAAGTAGGTCCGACGGGGCATTAGGCCACAGACACAAACAATTCGACGCTTATGGGGTTTATTGTTGGATCCTCAGATAAAATAGTGCTCCTAGGGTGTAGCTCGCTTAGGTTATCCAGCACTATTTTATTTCAACCTTGCGAACAAACAATTAGGATTTTAGTTTTCGTAACCACACAATTCTCTTTAGTTATTCCCATTATGTCCATCGACTCCAGTGCAGTTATATTTCTATTTTTTGTACTTACTGTATCTTATTTTAGGCATAAGACTCTATACTTTACTTTATTCTGGCACTCCAACCTAATGCAGCGGTTGGATCGGTGCCTGCGCCCAACACAACCTAAAACAAACACAACCTTAAAAAGATAATTCACATACTGTATGGCCGGTTTGAGTTACCGGTGTTGGTTTCAACTATTTTTTTTTTCAGGTTATCAGGTAAAGTAGGCCTATTAGAGTAAAACAATCCTAGGTTGACCGCACTTCGGTCTTGTTGACTGCATTTTCAGTCAAATAAAATTAAAACAACAACAACAATAGGCCACAACATCTAACGCGACCTTCTCTTAATGCCTTGTATAAAATTCTCACAACACACCACACCGCGCGATACCGACTAGGTCCCTCCAACATTTCATAGATGAGGTAGGGCCATGAGTTGTTGTTTTGTTTTTGCTTTTTCCTCTATAGAAAAAGATTCATACATATGTTCCATGTTCCATACAAAATTCTAGAAATAATGAACCATACAGCTGCATGATACATAATAAAATCGTCAACAAATCGCAATAAAATTCGCCGCACGGCTGATTGGTGACTGGAAACAGGTTAAAGGTCATTTCGAAATATTTCCGCACAAAACAATATAAACAATATAAATAATTGGTTGGAATTGAATCACTGAAAAACATTATTGGTTTTTAACATTATTATTACAAAGCCTCATGGTAACCTAATTCTTTTAATAAAATATATGAAATACACAATGCTAATGCAATATAAATGAAACAAACAACATGATACATAACAAAGTAACACTTGTCACGTGCTAAAAACCGCAATCGAAACCAATTGCTGATTGGAAACAGATTATAAATCTTTCCTGTGTTCTGGAGTCCCAATGACGGGCACTGTAATATGATAAAATAATATATTAACTCGTGAAAATACTCGTACGGTTTAAGTGTTTCAGAACTTGTGGCCGCAAAACAATATCATTGGTTTAATATAATAAAATATAATGTAGCAAAATTCTCATATAGAATTGTGTAACAATATAAAATAACAAATCGATTTGTTGCGGTAGCAACAAAGTTCGTAGCAAATCGTTCGATTTTCGACCATGATTATTTGCTGGTATGCTGATGAAACTATGACTTGGGATTTGGAATTTTTGCTGAAACAAACATCTCGTCAACTTAACTTGCCCGCTATCGTCCGCAAAATAATACCATTGTTCGTGCACGTTTTAAACCTAGTAAATAAATAATAAATTTGTAGTAACCGCCCATGATTGGCTGATAACGAGCTTTCATCAGTGACACTGCGCGTCACTTTGTGAGTAATGGTGGGATTGAAAAACATATCTATCGAAAATATATAAACAATATTTAGCAATTTGGGAGTATAACAGCTTAGTGGTGGAAGCTTTATTAATAAAACATTGGAACCCGCGTCTTTATAAATGGCACGGCTTATTAATAAGTTACAATTAAGTTTGTCATACTGTTTTCTGTTGTCATCATATTTATTTTGCATCTATTGCGCTTATTTCTGTTTCATTGTATTCAGTTTGACATTTACTGTGTACATTTTGTTTGTTTTGTGTGTGGGTTATATTAATTGATAATGTTATGGTTTAACTTGTGTATTTCGCTCTAAAATCAGTAAAGTTTACAACCTGACTGCTTAAAAGTGAGAAATTTATTGTGAAGAATAAAACCTTGACACATGTGTTTCAAGAATCGGTTTCTTAGAATGAGTCAACTGTTACAACATACATAAACAAAAAACAACCGAGTCGAAGCAGATCCCCAATAGCCCTAAAATGTAGTGCAAGCACACATGCACTCTCTGAATAGAATTTCGAATAGTAGGTTTCGCGTTCGATTCCCTTCCACGCTGGGTATGTTTTTGTCCATTTACATCTGATTTTAATGTACTGAAATTAACGGCATTGACAGAAGCCGGTTGGTAGCTCAGGCCTTAAACACCTCCTCGTCGTTCAATAGGTCACGAGTTCGATTCCTTGACAGTCATGTTTCATGATGTTATTGCATGTATACTTTTCGTTGTGGTCGAGTGTGCTGGTACTACCTTTTAAAAATGACGACTCTATGGCGCAACGGTAGCGCGACTGACTACAAATCAGAAAGTGGCGTGTTCAAATCTTAAGCGGGCACTTGATATTTTATCTCAGTTTTTTGGTATTGACGAACGGTTCCTGGACGACTCAACCTACAAGTCGTTGTTTACATCAGTGCAATTGTTCTGGAATCGATTTTTTAAAGTCTTGAACTTAATTTATTTTCAATTTTGTCACCTGGTGAAGATATGAGTGTTGATTAAGGACGCTCGTTAGACGATTTGTAGCTCGCGATAGGAATCGCAGGATTCGGTGCGAGGGACTCTGGGTTCAGTTCCCCATGCAGTGGAACGGTTGTATCCTTTTTTTGAACTGATGCATGTACATTGGTCACATTTGTTACATTACATCGTTTACATGAGTTAATTCGTAGCTCGTGTGACTCGACATTGCACTCGGTGCTGTAGGTTCCGGGTTCGATTCCCGGCGTTAAGCTCTTAAGCCACTCATGCTTGAATAAAACATAAGCAGTCTGGTCCACGGTCACAAGTGTAACGTAATACCGACTGATAATAACCTTCGAAACTGGAACTGAGTCAGCAAAGTGAAAATATGTATTTAAGAAAGGTTGTATCTTTATTTTTTCGAACTGATGCATGTACATTGGTCACATTTGTTACATCACATCGTTTACATGAGTTAATTCGTAGCTCATGTGACTCGACACTGCACTCGGTGCTGGAGGTTCCAGGTTCGATTCCCGGCGTTAAGCTCTTAAGCCACTCATGCGTGAATAAAACATAAGCAGTCTGGTCCACGGTCACAAGTGTAACGTAATACCGACTGATAATAACCTTCGAAACTGGAACTGAGTCAGCAAAGTGAAAATATGTATTTAACATGATCGTATAAACTTAGCTTTCTGACATCACGACATAATGTGTGTAATGATTACACGTATACCTTTACATCATTTATCTTGGTACAATGTTTTGTCAACATTATGACTCCGTGGCTAAGCAGTAGCGCGTCCGACTCCAGATGAGAAGATTTCGTGTTCAAATCACGTCGGAGTCACTTATCATTTTCTATGATATTGATGAACGGTTTCAGGTGAATTCGATTTCTGTACAGTCGAGGAAGATACTTCTAGAACAATTAAACTCAGGATGACCCAACCAACATGTGTGGATTGAAACCTTGGACTCAATTATCCTTGGTTTCATCTTACGTTGGTTGAGTTCCAGAGTTGAATCCACCGTGAGCTAATATGAATGTTATCCTGACGAACAAAGGGTTAAACGTAGAGCAGGAGCAAGGCATACTTCACAGAAATGGTGTCGTCTTCCATCATTGATATCGGTGCAAAGGTTCTGGCTTTGATTCCTCAAAAACTTCAATTCATTTTTTTTAACTGATGTGATGATGGTATGTGTGCTAACAAATGTAGATTAGGCCAGACGCGTTGTAGCTTGCGACGTTTATCACAGAAATCGGAGCAAAAGTTACCGGGTTCAGGTCTCTGTGGAGTCATATGACCTGTGTCTTTCCCTTTTCAAAATTTAACAACTGATGCATCGTCGTTGGTTATATTTGTTACACCACATCATATACGTGTGCAACTTGATAGCTCGTGTGCTTGGACACTGCACTCGGTGCTAGAGGTTCCAGGTTCGATCCCCAGCTATGGTAGAAAAGAATGCATTACAGGAAGGTGGAAAACCAAGTAACAGGATGTAGAACCTAAGTTCCTGCAAGAATGGGTAGGGACGAGGGGATTCAGTGGGTACAGTTCTTTTTTATTTTCTTTCCCTTAATCTAAAAGGTGCCTACTCGCTAGCTAGGTTAGCTAGGGTTAACAGGGCCTTTCGTAAACTAGACAACGATCCTGCGGATCCACCGATCACCGTTTCTACTGATGACGCTACGACCTTAATTGAACACGTCAGCAAAAATTAGCACGCCTGTAGGCTACATGTTTCTGAACCTATCTTGGCTGCCAGCACTGCCTTTTCCCCTCGACCTAATATGTGTCCGTGTACGGGACAGATAAAAAAGGACTAGTTGTTGACTGCCTAGCCCTAAAGTCTCAAACTAACTGTACCAGAGAAAACTTAAAAGCGCTACATCGATCGCAACACCACTGTGCAATGTACATTAACATCTCTTTACAGTGGAGTAGGTGGAGGAGCATCGAGAAACAGACCAATGTCTTAGCACGACAAGAAGAAATCCGCAAAAGGTGTGACGTTGTTTTGCAAATAATTTTGTAATAACTACTGTGATGAAACGGAACAGTGGCAATTAATAATGAGCAAATAAAAACATGCCGGAAGCAAAACACAAAGTTTTCCACCGATGCACGAGCTTAAACAATTGACAACTCTCGAGGAGCTGAAAAGTGCCGTGGCAACAACAGCTACTAGAAAACCTTGTAACAACCGTAGAGATATCTCGTTGCTGAGCGTTGTTGGCGAAGTTATTGCCAGAGTACAATTTGAACGATTATAAATCTTAGCAGACAGTTTTTATCCCGAATCATACGGCGACTTTATAGAAACAGGTCATCAATTGACTTTATTTTCTCTATCCGACTAACCCAGAAAAGTATCGAGAACAAGGACGGCCCATCGTGCTCATTAGACCCTTAACTGACGGCACGAAAGTTTGTGTACAACTAAAGGATACATTTTAGAGAACTTTGCCTAAGTGTACAAGCGGCCTTACACTCATGAATGATTTTGCAAACAAATGCGGGAGGTTTTCAATGGTCATCAGCACCAACAGTGATGCGCAGCATCTGCCACAAAACCGTAATGAAAGCAAACAACCTAGTAAATGAGAAACATATACGTGACAGAAGAGAAAGCTGAAGGCTTTAAGGTCGAACACCAAAAATTGCCATAAAATCTTTGTTTGTTTTATTATACAGTGAATTTACTAAAAGACTGTTTCCTCGAAAAAACCTCCATGGGGCTCACTGAAATTTTGCATGTCAATTTAGTATTCTTTGAACTGCCATTCCATAAAATGGCGTCAAAAAAACAAAATAACAGAGGCCCAAAATAAACACTAGAATCTTTGGTCTAAAAAACCCAATTTTAGCTACTTTCATGCTAAGTTTTAGCCAAATTCTGTACGCGAGCTGAGATATATAAGCACGCCAACTGCTAGGGTAATTCCCAGGCTAGAAAACAACACCAACCATGCTGCCTTCTGATTGGTCTAAACATTTTTTTAAAGCCCTACGTAGGACGTCCAACAAATTCATAGATATCTTAGATTTAGGTGTTTGACACCTTAATAGGCGCTGTCTGCGACGCAGTTAAGGAGTCACGTGGTGCACCAAGATCAGGAACAGCAGTGTGACCGAGCGCACTGGCTGCAGCTCTCTACCCTATCACATGAAAGCACGCTAGCTCGAAAAGCTAAGGCAAGGTCGCCGACGTCCCTTTGTCGGAATTTCAAACGACATCTCTCACAGTGAAGTCATCTCTAGATCCAGGCCCATTGGTCGACCTCTCCTGCGTTTCAACCACAAGGTGAAGCAGGATACGAAGCAGCTCCACAACTCAACTCAACTCCAGCTCAACTCAACATGTACGACATCCAGGTCAGCAAAACGACAAACAAAGTTTAATTATGTGAACTGTAATAAACAATTCTACAGTTTGCTACAGCCCCTTAATTATGAGAATTAGCTGCATAAGAATGAAAACTTTGTTTCGCTGGAAGACAGAACCTTTCTAGAAAGTGTACGTCATTGGCGGCTTGTTGATCCGATAATCACCGCTTGAACCTACAAACATAATGGCTTGATTGAAGATATCGTTTACGCTGCTTTGCATCTAAAGTTTCCAAGTTAAAAACGTATTATATTTTACAACAAAAACTTAAGCCTATAATAGTAGATTACAAAATTTGATCAAAAATGTTGTCATATTGTTTACAAAAATATAACAAGCCAAAACCAGTTTGAAAGCTAACTTGTACTTATATAACCTAGCAAGCTATAAACCAGTTTAAATAACAGATATAAACGTCAACCGAAAATGTATTCAATGTCTCATAAACTTCAGCCATTTAGTCATAGCACAATAAAGAACATGCTCTCGCAAAATTAACGAAAAGGAAAAAGTGGTAAAACTCGAAGTTTTACAAACATGCAAGATGCCAGCAATACAATTGTGCTACATCATATTAAGTTAAGACAAGCTAACAAGTTTGAACAAAATATACCACTATCATAAGCATGTTTATCGCTATCAACAAAATACTGAATGTTCAACTCACCAAACGTACCAGCACAAGCTTTCACTCAACTCTGGAAATGTTGAACTGACCAAGCCAACGCACAAGTTCTTACAGCTGCGACCTTCTCAGCCACCGTCAAAATAAAATGACCACGAGTTTCTTTATTTGTTTGTGACGTCACCTGGCATTCGGCGCGGCGCGCGTTGATTAAAGTCTGGCTTCCTTCCAAAATTATCCGCGTAAAAAGCTGAGAAGTAATTTTGAGCTTAAACCCGCAATCTATGATGTCTGTGGAAATGAAATGAAAATCAACCAAATTGACGCAATAAACTTCAAAATACAAACATGGACGTAATTATTTTGTCGTACCGAAGGGACATTCTGCTATCGGACTAAACAGCTTCTATAAACGTAAGTTTTGTATTTTTGTGTGTTTTTCTACTTCTTTTTTATTTTCTCTTATATTGTTTGTCGTCGGTAGAGGACTTCAAAGCAAATGCGATGGTAAATTTGTTTCAGGTACCCCGGGTATATATCAGTTGTACCTGCGGTGACATTTGGAAGATCCGAGGCGAATTATCGAATAGTTTGAACAGGCTTGGCCCCTCTAACATTTCATAGATGAGGTAGGGTCATGAGTTGTTGTTTTGTTTTTGCCTTTTCCTCCATAGAAAAGATGTAAGAAATTTCTTCTTGGGTCCCCAAATGCTTGTCTGACCAACTTCGTTGTTCCATTTTTGCGCGATTGCGGCGGTTAGTGACAGGTTACAGGTAATTACATGAAATGAAACGATGGTCAACTGTTGGGGGGACTCCCCCCGGCTTTAAGAGAAGGCGGTCTCAGGGAAGGTTTAGCTGTAACCTACCAAATCTTCAAGCAACTTTACTTTTGTTTCAAGCAATACACCACTTCATTTTAATACCTTTATTTTTTAATAACAATTTTATATACCTAATTCTCGTCTCTTGCACTACAAGCTTTCTATTCATAGTTCTTCCAAACATTCGCTCATTGCTAATGGGTCACTGTGATGTCATAATTGCCAACATCTGCTATCATTTTACTGAACTTTCCTTATTTTGATTTTACGATTTTTAATATTTACGATAATAATAATAACTGGCAATACGTTATATCCAGTGCGTAGGATTCAAACCGCTGTAAAATAAATACAAGGCAACGTATTTTCAATGATTTGTCTTTATCGTGCAAAGGAATTCACATGGCACCCACCTGAGCAAAATCTTTACAATCCGATGTCCAAAACGCTTGCAATTTAAAAAGAATCAAATGATACAAATGATGTCAGATGATAATCATTTTTTAATATATGCCAGAACCAGTGAAGAAAACCAGTTTCTATAGTGAATTAGTTGTGTTACTTAACATGAACAAGACATTTGTTCCATTGAAATGCGAACTATAATTCATAGACGGAGAACCGTTGCTGAGACTTTTGGACTGGGGAAGTAAGCTAACAAATCGTAATTCAACAATAATGGCGATTGTTTTAAAGCACTTTCAACTTCTGCCAGTTGTCGCCAAACGCAAACTGTCCTGTTAGGACAAGATTATTTGCGCATGAAGTCCTACCGGGAGGGCTAATTTTTTTATATGTCAAGTTAATGAGTAACAATGAAAAATGCTTCTTTGTATTTCTGGGATGTAAATGGCTTCAAACTCATAAGCTGATGTCATAAAACAGGTGATAAAATTTTTGAATACCGCTAAACTTATAGTGTCTCAAGATGACTTCTAAAGGTTAGGTTTGGACAGAACACTACGTTGCTAGCTTTGGTTTACAATTGTTCTGCGAAAGGTGCAAAATAAAGAAAGATATTCTAATTCCAGCTCTATGCAAAATAAAGTCTGAAAAGAAGTTAGTTTGCTATGACCGGAAAAATACCTCAACGTTATAACGAAATAACTGTATTGGGGCTAGTAGCAATAGTCAAGGATCGCTCCTTGTCATAATCTCTTGACGCCTAAGAACAGAAATTGATGACTCAAATTTAATAAACTGAATAACGACATAACAACCTATGGAAATACTGATTCAATAACATACAACATACACCCGAGCTTGGGTATGGTATTTTACCTAATATCCTAGCGCCTAGCCTATTCACAACGCTACATGGTGCAGCACAAGCATAAAAATTGTTAATAATGTCGAGTGTTAAAACATTTTGGTTATCCACGTTATTTTTGGTTATATGATTTGGAAAGCAATCAGCAAAATAAACAGCTTTCTTGATTAATTATTATCACGCGTGCCAGGGATTGCCGCATCCTGCATGGTGTAGCAGCATCACGATGTGTGTGAAACTAAGTGGAGAACCACCAAGGAACAAAAGACCACGTAAGTTAAATGCTGTACACGAAGCGAAGCAATACAAATGAAATACGAAGCGCCATAGTATGAATAGTAAAAAAACAACTTGGCCCATAGATGTATGGGTTATATGTGCATATTATTGTCCTCGCATGGCTGTAGTAGTTTCCTAAAGCATTTCTACTTCTTCGTCATTGTCGAAGCATTTGCCCGGTCTCTGCTCCCCAACCATCGGTTTTTTCGGCTTTTCCTGTCCGCGAAGCTGTTGTTCAACAAAGAACTGTTATGTTCCTACAAAACTCGGTGGAAAAGCTCTGTGTTTTCGACGACTCGCCTCCTTCCAAGACTTCCGTGACACTATAGTGGTATACACGGTACTATGACACTTTATCGAAAGACACTTTATCGAACGACACTTTATCGAACGACACTTTATCGAACGACAGTTAATCGAACCGACAGTCGATCGAACGACAAACTTTGACAATAGCTTCAAGCAAGATTTTTGCGTGTTTCTCAAACATTGAGACAATAAGCCATTGTGATGTGCGGTCTTTGTAATGGTGTGCATTAATGAATTGTGATGTATATATCATAAAGTTGACGATTTATATCTTATATCTATATTTTATATTTGTATCATAAAGTTGACGATTTATATTTTATATCTATATTTTATATTTGTATCATAAAGATGACAATTTATATTTTATATCTACATTTTATATTTGTATCTATATTTATAGTTGACGATTTCGCATGGCGGCGGGCCCGAAACATATTAATAAGTTACGTTACGTACAATTTGCCGTTTTTAATGCCGTTTTTAACTTTGCAATAGAACTGTTACGCAATAGAACTGGTGCGAAGGCGGTAGACCAGTATCTCGTACTAAGTACGAGATTGTCTGTACAGTAGACTAGACTAGTCGTTATAGATACAAAGAGTAAGGAATTGAAGGCAAAATTTCATAGCAAGGGGCATATCGCTGCCTGACTTTTACACAAAGTAGCTTCTTGAAAGTGGTCTACGACGCATAGTTTTCTAGTAATTAACGATTGAAAATGTTAATTGTCGTTGTCGAAAATTGAAAACGTCGTAAACTGATCATCATAATTGTAAAACTAAAGAAAGTGAATTTAGTGTAAATCGAGTAATTATTTTTAAACGTTATACATTTCTAGATTTTTGTCTTGTTACGCCGCTATCCTGCTGTGCAGAAAACCGAGATTATTTTCTGGTAACTGAGAATACGATAATATTTGCTTCGAGCAGCGCAATTCAAACGTCTCAAATGAATAAAGTTTAAGTGGTATTGGTACAAAATCGCATGAATAATTAAATGACAGCGGTTTAATACGCTCATAAAGTAGCAGGGAACCAACAAAAACTACTTAAAAATATGGAATAAATCAAACAAGTACTACTTTGAACCATTTTATTTTAAATGAAACACTTCCAATAGTTGAAGTCAATCAGTCTGCTATAGTTCTACTTGCTTAGGTTTGCAGCGAAAGTAAAGCAATGCGATTAGAGTAAACAAAAGGATTAAAACGAAAGATGTGGTGGAGGCTACGACTATTGTTACAGCCGTGTCGAATCCATCTGAAAGAAGAACGTGCACAACTGGTGACAATGTAAGGTTAACATTTAAGGAGAGAAGGTTGCTTACTTTGGTTTGGGGCATGATTTAATTCTACCAGCCTTCCAGGAAGGGTAGTGTTCCCCAAGGTTACCGAAGTTCCTGAATCCGACAGAAAGTCCATGGCATCAACACCTTTTTCGACGACAGTTATTGGGCCTATCACGTGGTAGGTGACGTCAGTGTCATCGCGTGTTGAACGTTTAGTCAAGCGAGCAGGGCAGTGTTGGACTTGAAGGCCGCTGGGGCAATACTAAAACAGGAAGCCGTCATTGTCAGAATTAGTAAGAGACTTGCGGAAACTCACCTGGACCAAAGCATCTTGGGGGTCGCAAATTCTCAAACGAAGGTGAACGTAGATGGTCGTGCATTGTTGAAGGCGGGGAACCTTAAACGATAAGCAGGCGCCGTTTTGAGACGAAGTCCCTCCAAGCTGAACGTCCAACGCAGGGTTTATGTTGCAACTAAACAAAAACCAAAGTTTTTGGTGTTTAGACTGAGGGTCTAGCTGTTGGCAACAAAAGTAAATACCCGGTCCCTGAAAGGGCCACCGTGTCCGAGGTTCTGGAAGGATCGTTGCTACACGAGAGGAAAGCACTTGTGATGTCGATGAAGGTAGACGATGGGAATAGATTCTGCAAAGATGTATGATGTTTAGAGAAAAGGGTAAAGTGCAAGATAAGCGAGCTGGAAAACTTACTTTGTTAATGTTAAGGTCGATCGAGAGGTGAATGGTCTCTGATATGGTGTAGACAGCACCTCCCTTGACCAGAAGATGGGAAGGACAAGGTTGTTGGCAGGCGGAAACTTTACACAAAGAAAGAGAAGCGTCGTACGTTTGGACACTCGATAAATTAGGTCGATGGACATCGATACTGAAAAGGGAAGGACACTCAATAAAAAGTAAACCAATGAGAAATTGTGTATGAGGCTGGGAACGTACACCGGTTGCAGGGAGGTTACAATGTCCAAGTCGTAGTTGAAAATGCAGGACCAGTCCAAGATGGGAAATGGCATATCGTAGACGGAAGAACCTGTCCTGCGGTTGATCCACAGAGTGTTGTTGTAGATGTGAGAGTTACCATTTTGAGTCTTTGCAGTGCCACAAGATGTGAAAGGCGGGAAAAGTGTGAGCTGGTATCTGCCGTCGATCAATCGAGCTGCGAAAAAAAAATTGTTATAGTAATGATTGCGTAGTAACATGCTCAGCAGTAAGACACAGGAGGTACAACCTTGACACCCTTGAAGAGTTTTAAAAGCGTCGACCGTTGACGAGAAATACATAAAAGTAATTCCAGTGTTGGAGTCGTACTCCTGGTAGAATTCGACAGGTACGTCCAGTTGAATACGATCGTGGCGACAGATCAAACGTGGCGGATCTGAAAGGCTACAAATCAGCAAAAACACGACCGAGCTAAAGGAGATGTGGGTAGTTACCAATGTTGCAATTCTCGCCGATGTAGCCTTGCTGACTTATGCAGTAATAACCATGTTCATGCTTGCAAGAATCGAAGCACTGACAATCCTCCCCGAGACATGGGTTGCTGGAACAGCCATTCTTCAAACTTTTTTTAGAATTCTCGCAGTGGTTTCCAAAGTAGGGTTCCTCACAGTCGCATCTTAAGATATGGGTTTGTGTGGTTTGGAGGCGAACAATCGAAAGGTGGTTACGTACCTGTAGTTGTCAGATGATGTCAGGTCTACTATGCAAGTTCCACCGTTTTGACAAGGAGAAGAAGAACAAGGTGCTTGGCAGTAAGGACCAAAGGTTGCTGGGGGACAGAAGCATCTGAAAAGGAAAAAGGTTGCAAGAAAGGAAAATATAAATTTTTGCGGAAAAATATACCTGAAGTAATTAGGTGATGTTAGGTCTACGATGCAGGTTGCACCATTTCGGCAAGAATCGGGAGTGCAAGGACCATTTGTACAATCTACACCAGTGTATGGCGGTGGACAATCGCAAGTGTTTCCTTGGTTAGAAGATACGCAAATGCCACCGTTCCGACACTGGGGAATACAGAGTGGAAGGCAGTTGGGGCCAATGGTCCATGAAGGACACAAGCAACTGAAAATGTTTAAGAACGTTGAATAAACCAAATGCAAGTAATGAAATAGTATGATGGGTTTAAAAAATCCGGGAATTGTAAGGATTCAAAATCACTGTACCTTAATAGTTAAGTTCAGTTAAGTACTTGACACAAGTGCCATAATGTTGGAAGTAAGACGTGTGAACAAATATACCTGAAGTAATTAGGTGATGTTAGGTCCACGATGCAGGTTCCACCATTTGGGCAAGAATCGGAATTACAAGGACCATCTGTACAATCCAAACCAGTGTATGGCGGTGGACAATCGCAAGTGTTTCCTTGGTTAGAAGATACGCAAATGCCACCGTTCCGGCACTGGGGAGTACATGGCGGAAGGCAATTGGGGCCAATGGTCCATGAAGGACACAAGCAACTGAAAATGTTTAAGAACGTTGAATAAACCAAATGCAAGTAATGAAATAGTATGATGGGTTTAAAAAATCCGGGAATTGTAAGGATTCAAAATCACTGTACCTTAATAGTTAAGTTCAGTTAAGTACTTGACACAAGTGCCATAATGTTGGAAGTAAGACGTGTGAACAAATATACCTGAAGTAATTAGGTGATGTTAGGTCCACGATGCAGGTTCCACCATTTGGGCAAGAATCGGAATTACAAGGACCATCTGTACAATCCAAACCAGTGTATGGCGGTGGACAATCGCAAGTGTTTCCTTGGTTAGAAGATACGCAAATGCCACCGTTCCGGCACTGGGGAGTACATGGCGGAAGGCAGTTGGGGCCAATGGTCCATGAAGGACACAAGCAACTGAAAATGTTTAAGAACGTTGAATAAACCAAATGCAAGTAATGAAATAGTATGATGGGTTTAAAAAATCCGGGAATTGTAAGGATTCAAAATCACTGTACCTTAATAGTTAAGGTCAGTTAAGTACTTGACACAAGTGCCATAATGTTGGAAGTAAGACGTGTGAACAAATATACCTGAAGTAATTAGGTGATGTTAGGTCCACGATGCAGGTTCCACCATTTGGGCAAGAATCGGAATTACAAGGACCATCTGTACAATCCAAACCAGTGTATGGCGGTGGACAATCGCAAGTGTTTCCTTGGTTAGAAGATACGCAAATGCCACCGTTCCGACACTGGGGAGTACATGGTGGAAGGCAGTTGGGGCCAATGGTCCCAGAAGGACACAGGCAACTGAAAATGTTTAAAGAAATTTCAACATGAGGAGCAAGTATTAACAGAATGATTGATTTGCACAATCCGGGTATTGTGGGGTATTCAAAATTGACTGTGTTTATGGTAAAAACCAAATATACCTGAAGTTGTTAGGTGCTGTAAGATCTACGACGCAGGTGCGAGCACTTGGACACGAGTTATAAGTGCAAGGGTCGTTTTCGCAAAGGATACCCGTATGTGGGGGAGGACATTTACAAGCACTCCCCTGAGTAGAAGTTGTGCAAGTTCCGCCGTTTTGACACTGGAGACTGCATGAGAGTGTCTGACAGAATTTACCGACGGTTCCTGGAGGGCACAAGCACCTGAAACATAGCTGGAATGTAGCATTGACCGCAAGTTATCCCACCGGGCGACGTTGCATGCGATGAAGTTAAAATATTTTGCGCAGTGTGACACCTGTTAACCGCATTACTCAATGCAAGCCATTGAGAAAAGTTTGTGCTATTGCGTACCTTGCCCCTCCTCCATAGACTGTAATACAGGTCCCATTATTTTTACACAGCTGGTCGTTGCACAGGGTTGAATCAGTGTCACAATTATAACCGTAAACACCAGCGGGGCAACTGCATCTGCAGCACAAGAAACATTTTATAAAATATGGTCTCAGAAAAATACAAATTCATAAGGATTGAAACCTGTATGAAAATAATCCATTAGGCTGGCAAATTCCATTATGTTCGCAGACGTTGTCATTGCAAGTCTTCCCTGGCTGAGGGAAGATCTCATAGCAATGAGGATGTCCCCTGCAATACAATATGGTGAGAGATTATCGCTTAAGGATTGATGATTGTAAAGTTTTTGTTCCTTACCAACGGTACTGGCACTGCTGATTACCATAACAGAACTTATCCGCCGAGCAAACACTCCCTTCAAGTGACATCACCACCGCCCTGAAGTCTTCCGTCTCGATAAAGAGAAGCTCGTCATCGTACTTTCCTGAACTGGCCACGCTCCCTGCGTATTAAATATTCATGATCATTGGAGCATAGAATAAGATCTAAAGCAAATATACTGTATACGAACCTTGGAGTGGAGCCAAAAGCGTGAGAAAGCCGAAAATTGACCTGAATGGAGAAAATCGTTACATATGACATTCACGACTTGTTCAATTCTTAAGTCTTTCAACAAACTTACCCAAAACCAAAATTCATCCTTTCTTCTTAGACAAATCAAACAACTCGAACTTACACAAAGAAATTAACTTTCTTTAAATTAAGCTTTTTAAATGAAAATCAGCAACTAAACTTCTGCAAATCAACAACTAAGCAATGACAAACAGGTGCCAAGAAGAAGCTCTTATAGCATCATAATTACCCCGGAATTTTCCTTTCGTCGTCTTTGTTTTCGTTTAAAGGGAAATGTCCAAATAAAAGGTTTAAAGGAAAAATATCAAACAATTTTTAGCAAAAAGGTTTATGTCATGAAACCGAAGAAATGAAATACTTTTTAGAAACATATTCCATTAAATATTTTAATATTGTTGCGGTAATTTTGCATAATACTTTATTTATCGGTAACGCATCAAAATTATCATTGAATCGTCAACATTTGGAATATGAATGGAATACGACCTCGTAACTAGGCTATTAGTAACAACAAATTTTTTTTTTCAACATAAAGATGGAACAGGTATCAGTCCGTAAACTAATGAAGTGTTCGTGTCTTCACGGTAAATGCTCGTGCCCAACGTGGCTATAAATGGCCAAACCTGCATTTTTTATCTATATAGTTTGGGGAATTTTGACTCTGGCAAACTCTGAATTCCAGTAATATTTGTCTTAAATTAGGATTAAAATCGTAGCTGGGCTAACTAAAGCGCGCATGGTCGGGTCGCCACAGCTGCTGTTATAAGAGATGCAGGACTAGTCTAGTACGTTAAGACCCAGTTGTATTTGCCAAATTGCGCACATATCCAACGGGGGTTAGTTGCACAACAGAAATACTGGAACTTTATTCCTGACGCACGTTGTACAAAGTTGAAATCTCTGCCTTTACTTACCGAGTCTGAGCTCGGTGAGCAGTAGCATAGCATCCCTCTTCACCGGTGTAAATGCACCATCTGTAAAGTGTAAACTAGATAATTTGTTACCGGTACATAGTTTGTTTTCTTTTTTGATATATTTTTAATTTGCTTAAACATTTGCAACAAACTTTACAGTACCTATGGAACGGATTCGACAACTTATAGCTTTAATGGTCAATTTAGATTATTTTAAACTTTTCTTGGTGATATTTTGCCGTTATTGATATGAAAACGTGTTCACAACAATACAATCAAAATCAAATCATGTATATAGCACTGGTGTTAGTGACCTAAACGCGTTGTAGCGAGCAAGATCATGAAGGTATCGTAGGTTGTTAGGCTGAAACATTATCTTTCAACATAGTTAGGCCTATTAGTCTCTAAAAATAGCTGAGTCATTATAGAAATATCGGAAAGTAATGTATGAAGATTACTGAAAACATTGTTAAACGTTTTCAGACAAAAATGAAAACGTTAAGAGATTCTAACAATTAGTTACAGCAAGTTAGACATTTTCTATCAGGTGGGATAAATGGATGTGAAACGAAGCCCGAACAAGCCGAGACTAAGCAGTGTTACGCTTTGAAACCCTTAGTGGTACGGCAACACCCTACTCATACTGTGAAGACCAGTTCTGCTTGACCGGCGGACGATAGAATACCGAACGACGAATTAAACAATGAGATTCCACGGTGTGACGTAAGAAACTATAAATAGAGGTTTAAAATTGAGCGGTATTAAATTACTGCTTTGTTCAAAACTGGGTAGTAAGGCAAAGTTCTTCTTACAGTCCGCTTTTCTGTTTGTTACAAGTCATTGGTTGTAAGCCTCTACTTGCTAGTCAATTTAAGTTTATCAGTCGTTCGAAGAACAACGTAGCAAAATATAATGCAGCTTCACTTGTGTAGTCATCAAGTTGACCGGCCGCTTTTTGTTTTGTAAAGTTATAAAAAGTTTGAAAAGTTTATAAAGTTTGAAGAGAGACCTGACGATTTGTAAGTCTTTTTATTCTAATTCTCCGAATTTATTAGGGTTGGAAATTCTTTCTGAAAATGTCTGCCCAATATTACACGGAACGTCGTCCAGTTCATTTCTGGCATTAAAGTGACCTTTAGCGTCGAGCGCAGCAGCAGCTTTGTGCGTACAGTTGGTTTGCTGGAATGTAAGACTGCTGTGTTGTAATGACAGCAACATCACAGCAGTCTGACCTGTCATGGAAGCAAGAGCTGATATTAGCTAAAAAGGTGATAGAGAACTTGGACAAGAATGGGAAAGAAAAAGATCTAGAAAAATCGGCATTTATCTTCCATGAAATTGCGCAGATTTATAAAGAACGAAGCATAAAAGATAACTCCATAACAAAGAGGTTAAGCTTAATCAGAAGTGCGGCGCTTTTAAACGCTGCAGTGACCAGACAACCTGGCAACGAGAAATTCAAACAATTTCTCAAAGATTTCTGCTCAGATTTGCTGAAAACAGCTGGCGCTAAAATACTTGAAGTCGACCTGTTGAACATCGCGGAACAAGTTAAACAAATGGCCACAGAAATGAGAGAAGAAGCCAAAGAGAGCTTGAAGATGCTAAAGAAGATTCCTTACGACGTTCCAAAAGATGAAGAAAAACCATTAGAGAAAGAAAAAATCGAAAGTATGAAAACAATTCAAAAGCAGGTTACTCTGAAATACGAAAATATAATGAAGTATGTTTCGGTGAGATGCGAAGACATTATGGGGAACCCCCCATGCAAGTACTCGATCACGGGTATGGGTTCTCTTGCCAGATGTGAGATCACACCTTATTCGGATTTTGAGCACATCATACTGCTGGAGGAAGGAGTGCAGGAAAAAGATAATTATCCCCAAGTATTAGAGTATTTTCGTTGGTTCTCTGTCATATTCCAAACAATCATTATCAACTTGCAGGAAACCATTATACCGAGCGTCGCCATTCCAAGCTTTAAACACGTCACAGAACCTGGTGAGAAAGAGTTCTTTGACGCTTACACCAAACGTGGCATCAGCTTCGACTGGATAAAGCCGTATGCGTGTCATTTTCCACTTGGTCGAATGGAGAAAACAAAGAAAAAACCATGGACAACCGAGTTTATTAAGCCTGTAAGTGAAATGTTGACGTACCTAGACAAAGATGAGGACTTGAGGAATGGATACAATATACCCAACGTTATAATTACTACTTCACCAGTTTATGGAGACGCGCAAATACACGAGCAGTTTTTTACAGGCGTTAAGGATGTTTTACAAAGCGATAAAAGTTCATCAGATGAACGAGTGTTGCAGCAGCTCGACGAAGATTTAAAAAATTTTGATACCTTTAACAGTCTGGGTGCGCTTGGTGTAGGCAGCACATGCGACATCAAACGACTTGTTTACCGCACCTCGATCCTATTTATTTCAGCGTTAGGTCGACTCAACTCTATTGATGATGGCTCGTCATTTGCGATCATCGACCAACTCAATAGCAACAACATAATCGATGATGAAACCGCCCATCTCTTATCATACGCTATTGCAGTGAGCTGCCAAGTTCGTCTCAAGGTCTACATGGAAAAGGAAAGCCAAGATGATGACTTTGGCGAAGAACAGCTCTATGATGCGTCAAATAACAAGGTGTACGTTAACCTGGTGGATACTTTTGGTGAAAGAAGCATGATGGACTATTTTGCAATCGCGTACAATTTACAAAAGGTTCTTAGAGATGAAAATATTTTAAGTAATTCGAAATTCAATATTACATTGAAACCAGTTGACAAGTTCAGAATGCTGCACATGCTGGAACTCCATAACCGTACCATGATCGAATGGAAATTTTATTTGCAAGAACAAAGATCAAGCAAACTTTCGAAAGATGATATGTGGATACGATATTACGTGGCTCAAATGTATTGCTTGATACACCAACCGAGAGAATCTCTTCTTATGTTGGAGTGGTTTGAAGAACATGATACAGAAGATCCGCTGTTGAAAGCAAAAGTTATGCGTTACAAAGCACGTTGCTTGAATGAACTGGATCGTTTTCAAGAAGCGCTTCAGTTCATCGGACGAGCCAAGTGTGAAGTACTTAACCTAAATCTGTCTGACAGTGACAAGTATATACTTCGTAGTGACCTGGCTCGCATCAGCGGCCAGTGCCGGTACGCACTGAAAGAGTTTCAACGCTCAATGGACGAGTGGGTTGAATCCAGTGTTTATATAAATCGTGCGGACCAACTTGATGTGGCGAGGAAGGAAATATATAAAGCAGGATGCTTTCAATTCATCGCTCTTTGTTTATATGAGATCGGCGAATATGACGCAGCCATAATTGAAACAAAGAAGCGTCTTCGAATTTATGAACAATACGATGCTGCCGTGAAAGCGAAATGCTCTTGTTATGACCTACTAGGTTTGTGTCACCTCGAGAAAAGTGAATACGAAAAATCCTTGGATTGTTTCCAAACGAAACTAGACTTGTCTCTTCAGTTTGTTCCAAGCGAGGAACAAAACACTGATGAGGATGTCAAAAAAGTCAGAGCCAGCATTCAGTTATGTCAAATGATGCTGACGTTGAAATGCTGACCAATCGTATAAAAAATATTCAAACTTGCAGAAAATGTTTGAAAAATATTATAAAATTTACTACATTGTTTCCAAATAGCTAAAAAAAGTGTTGTTCTGGAAAAAGTTTGGACAACTAAATGCATTCCTTGTGAACAACAAGATGAAGTTCTTGTTCCTGTTACATAATTTTTCACTTGAATTATTTCACTTTATGCGCTTAGGTTACTCACAATAGAGTACTTTTTGGGTCGCGTTTATTGCCCTGGTTTCTGGCGATTCTCACCATTAGTTTAGTACGAACGTTTTCACTGCACTTAAATACTTTCATTAGTAATCACTTTATTTGTGTCGTGTTATTGTACGTATTTTCTTATTGAAGTATTGATTTATCAGTCAAAGTTTTGTTCGTGATTTGTTATTTTGTCTCCTCTCTTTCCATTTGTTTGAGCCTAAGACTCCACCTCGTTCCGCTTCTTATTTCTCTTCTGGTCCACAGTGATTTCGTGTTTCACGGAGTGGCGCAATAATTGTTGGCGCATGGTAAGTTTTTGTTTGAGGTACTGATCATCCTACACTTGGCTATTGGGGGAAAGTTGTCGTTTTAGCTTATGACTCAGAATTAAGTACTTTTAGTGAACCCCCAGCTAATTTTGATCTGGATTAAGTGTTGTTGCTTTTCAATAAATGAAACGCCCGAACAATTTGTGTGATTCCCTTAATATCAGCCATAATTGAGTCAACGCAGTTAGTGCTGCAACCGTTATCTCTATAGGAACCCGGCAATAGCTGACTAATTCTGTCACATTCCGTTGCAGTATTTATCTAAACTTGAGTAAACTGTTGAAAAATTACAGTGTTATTTCAAGCGAATTTGCACTTATAGGCCTACTAAAGCCATTCATTGGCACCATTAGCACGCTTTCCTTGTATTCCTAATTAAATAAACTTCTTTTTCAAGGATTTCAAACGTGTTTTTGCTGTAAATAGGTATCACAATCATTTAATTTTTTGATTGTTTATTTCAGTTACATTATGACTTCATGAAAAACTTCAGTGCGAACTTACCTAGAAATAAGCTAAAGATGTAGGTTAAATTGACCATTGACATAAAAAAATATCCTTTAAGAGTATCCAGAAAAGTTATAAAAAGTTATGAATTGTTGCACAATACAACGTGTTTTCAAATACGGAAAATTCGAAATTTTTGCGAAGCAGAGACAAACATTGCATTTAAGAAATAGCTATTACACAAGAGTGTGGTCAAAATATTGAAATTCTACACATTTCCATCATCTTGTAAAGAGTATATAATATCATCATTAACGTATAACTTAGTCGTATATAATTTATATAGTCATTAATAATTCACAGGTCAACAAAGTTTCACTTTTTTTTAAACGAGAACGCAAGTATATGATTTAAGATGTATTTTTTGCTCTGGTTCCGAATCTGCCTTTAGTTTTTCTTTAGCGCATCACATTTTCAAGATATCGTCTAATCCGTGTTTTCAGAAAAAAGCATTAAAAACAATACACAGGTATGATACATGGCACTTAAAAATGTTTAGCATATGACTTTCTTTTGTACACATGACTGGGGTCATCACGATATAACATCCAGCAGTAGTCCCCCATCATTCCCTCATTTCAAAAGCCTTGGCAACGAGCTTCCATAGCTTGAGTGTCCTAGTGAAATCGTTCACCTTGTTCGTCACTAACTGCACCAAGGTTTTCTGGAAAGACGTTCAAGTGGGAGTGCAGAAAATGCATTTTGAGGGACATTCGGCAACTCATTTTTCTGTAGGCCTCAAAAAAATCATCAACTTCTGTCTGAAAAGAAGGCGATTTCACATTTCCTAAAAAGTTAGCACACAACCACTCGAATGCCTGCCAATCACAAAATTCCAACGTCGACAATGATTTTTCAAAATGTGGATCCTTTAGCACTTCTCCAAATTGAGGGCCCACAAAGACTCCTTCTTTTAGTTTTGCTTGGCTTATGCTAGGAAACTTTTTGCAGAGAAATGCGACCCAATTAGAATTGCACTTTACCATTGGTTTAAGAAAATCCTTGAAAATTCCATCAAAACCAGCTTGAAGAGGTGGCAAGAGAATTTTCTGACGATCTACTAGAAGAACGTTTTCGATGTTAGCCACTCCAGTTAAGTACGAACATGAAATGAAATGATGAAATTTATAAGTTCATCTGTCTAGAAACTGGCTCCTATTCGTGAATGGGTTGATCAATATGCGTTCAGTAGAGCGTATGATCCTAAGGAAGAAAGATCATAAACATCTGTTAAAGCCGCACAAGTCTGCTTTGTGTCACAACATTTTATTCTTTGTCTTTGTAGCGTGTTTGATAGGAAAAAATTTATTTGTTATCACCATGCGCTGATAAACGGGAAGAAAAAACATAGGGGAAGAGGTTCAAAACTTGCACGAAAATAACAATAGTAATAATTGCAGATAACAACTATTTACTATAGCAAGCGCGCGGAAGCCAAAATTAAACAAACGTAAGTCTAAAAAGCCAAGACAGACGAGCAACAGCGGACAAAGTTTTCGATCACACCAACGCTAACGCTAACCGGAGTGCTGCATGGCGCTTTTTTTCTTCGACTTTGCAGCGAATGTTGATAACAGCAGCTTTCTTTACAACATTCTTAGAGATAGGCTGACGGTCCATAAGCCGCTTCTCTTCTTTTCTTCTGCTGCATGGCGGCAGTTTATCTTTGACGTTGCTTCGGTGCCAGTAACAGAGCAAAAATAGAATAATCAGAAACGTCACAAAGTTGGCAAAGGCAATCACTCGTACTGAATGTTGATTATCTTGATAAAAAAAAGCTTAAAGAAATTTTTCATTCCAGTTCTCTTAAAGTGGGCTACTGCTGTCAAACAACCAAATTTTAAAGATCAATCTTTGTAGGATAATTAGATAATTTGGCTGACTTTGCATTCTACCCTGAGGTTATAACGTTACAGAAGCTTTGAGTTTTATTGAATTCAACTCCTTTACACACAGTACCACAACAATACAACTCTTTTAAATTTATGCAGTTTGTACAGCATATTTCGTTGCACAAATCGTACCTTTTAATAGGTAACTATCACAAAATTGATTAATTTTGAACGAACACTGGTCATAACAATAGCGCTAAATGTCTTCAGCGGCCAACTTCAAAGCTTTTTTAAAAAGGGTAAAATCGTGGCTGCAATCGTGCACAAGATAGGCATGACCAAGGAAACCATTGAAGCATGATACAACGTCATAAATACTCAAACTATTGCATCATGGCGGAGTGGTATATTATGAAATCGTTTCGAAATGGATAAATGTCTACACCTTAGAACATAATTATGACATTTCTTCAGATACTTTCATATTTTTTTTCTTTGTGCCAGTAAAGAAAAACTGAGTCAAAAATTGCTTTAGATACGTTTGAACGTTGGAAACATCAGGATGATGATTTTTCATACAACGCCGTGTCCTAACTACCTTCTTTCAACATTAGAGTTTTGTGCACAGTCAACAACATATACTTGAGACTTGTTCAACAAACGACATCAAAGTTCTCTGGCTTTTATTTTGAAATGCAAAGGAGCGTAAACAAAACTGCTAGTTCCTTTCTTGATGTCGGGTAATAATCCGTCATCAGTTGGAGGTAGAAATTCGAATTTCTGCACCATGGATACGAGAAAGAGGAAAACCTCCATCCTGGAAAGTTGCTCCCCGAGACAGTAGCGAGGCCCGATTGAGAATGGGATGACTTGGTTAGAATAAACAAAGGATCCGTTGGCATCGAGAAATCGTTCCGGTTTAAATTGGTCCGTCTCCCTCCAGACGTCTGAATCGTTGTGAATCGCCCAAATGTTGGAGAGGACCTGAAAAATAACAACTTCTACCGCTCGAAACTTAACAATTAACTGTAAGCTAAACGCCAGGTATGGGTGGATCGGAGTTGTACACAAACGCAGCAACGGCTATAGCCATCAGGTTGTTTAAATGGGCATATGTCACCATGATCACCTTTGTATCTTTGGGAATGAAATATTCGTTCAGTGTGACGTCTGTGGTTGTCTTATGGGGAACCCCAAGGGTTGCTATTGACCGGTATCGAAATAGTTCTTGGATGAAGGCGTTGGTGTAGGGAAGATTTGGTTTTTGTGTCATTATTACCGCACCTGACGGCCCTGGGCAAGGAACAGATTTTTAACAAGAAACTTAATTATCAAGACTTAACAAAAAACCGACAAAACACGTGAAGAAAAAATTTCCGATTTAACAATGAACTAAATCAGTAACAAGTTACTTGAAAACGACATAAAACTTGAACAATATCTTAGAGTCCCGACTCAGCTTAAGAAGTTTTTATTTAAAACAAATGTTGAAATACAGTATACAGGACAACCAAATAAATTATGATTACCGATGACGTCATAAATTTCCTTGCGCAGTTTAGCTTGTGCTTGAGGATAATGAAGAAGACAGAGCAGAGCCCAACTCAGGGTGGTGGCCGAAGTCTCTGTTCCAGCCAAAAACAAATCCAGGATGGATCTCATGAGATGAGGCAGCTGGAAAAAACATCATCAAGCCATAACCAACCAACCAAGTCAAAATCCAAGCCACTACATTTATACAGTTCTGTACTAGATAGTAGGGACTAATTTAGGCAAGACTAGCGCATCAAAATTTAAACAAAATAGACATGTTGCATGCATCGAAGAATTCACCCAGACAACCTGGGTAAGCTTGAGCGATAAAGAAACGTCGACAAAGAAACGATTTCAAAAACCAATCCGAGGATAAAGACTCAGTTATCAAACTAGTTTCTACAACAAATCGACAGAAGATCATAGTATCCCGATCGCAACCGCTTAGCTGGAAGAAGTCTTGCATTCGAAAGGTCAAATAACTCGAGGATTGTAAAACAAATACCGTAAAATGTTCATTGTCTTCTTGTTTCATCCGGGCAAGGAAAGCGTCGATGTAATTTCGCAAGTGTCTTGGGTTGAAAGAATCTTCATGTTCGTCGACAATCTCACGAAATGTTTCTGAAAACCCAGGGCATGACGTGATTCTCTATCAAATCAACAAACTGTGGAGTGATGAGATAGCAAGCTGCACTCACCAAATGATAAGTTGAACTCATGCATCATCCGGCGACTGACGAAGGAAAACGGCGGCACCGACATTAACTTAGGAGCAAACATCATAATCCTCACCATCAAGCCTTCAATGTTGTTGGAGAAACTGTTGTCGTAAAATTAATCATTGAATTGGATAATTGATAATTTCGATGACGTATTAGGCGGTCGTCCTCAAACTTACTACTTAAAAGACCGGTTAAGCATCTGCTTGAATTTGTCGTCATCATAATCGAATCTTTTTCCCAGTACAATGCTGCTGATGATATTTGCTGTGGCAGTTTTCAAAGTAGGCTACACATATAACATAAATCGAGCGTTATAAGCGGATAAGGAAAGGTAGGTCTTGAGTAGCACAGAATGAATTAAAACAAACCGTGATATCAAATTCTTTGCCATTTTCAAAGCGAATAGCTTCTATTAAAGAATCTACTTCCTCCAGAATTCTTTTTTCAAAGCATTTATCCCCAACGCTTAAACTTTTTCACAGAACGAAATGATCATTGAATATTATAAGCTATGCACGGTGTGTTGTGTATATTTTAAACAGGATATACTAACTGAACATCATACCGTTAATTTGTGATGTACTGCAGAGTCATTTTTACCTGCGGAGCACAGAAACACTAAATTGTCTTTGAGTTTTCCAATAAGGGCCGTAGTCAGCAAAGGCAATTCCAACAGTTTCACCGATTTGGTCAAATATTGGCAGTGGCGGTCTTCCCGAAAAGGCTTCATGCTGCTTTACAAAGGCCTGACGGCAAAATAGAAGCAAATTTTCTCTGAACAAACTTGCACTTTCTTTTACCTGTTGCGCTGTTATTGAACGCGGTATTCATGATGGCAACTATTTGTATATTTTAACAATATTTGCAATTTGTTTTGTTGTTGTCGTTTCATTCGGTATTACTTAAAGAAGCGCAGTTTGGCCCTTACGCGGTGAAGTTTTAAGATTTAAAAGTTTAAAACATAGAAGTTCAGAGCTATTACTTATTAGCTTATAAACTCCTAGAAACATTTTACTACAATAAATGGGTTCAAAGCAACAAACAGTGAAGTAACTAGAAGCTCCAAACCGAAATTTTTTTATATAGGAGGATATCTGACATATGCACACCTACAGTAGCTATCACAATATTAAAATTAAAGTATTTTTAAGTAACTGGTATTTTTTTACATAATATTTTTAGTAATAATAGTATTAATTTTAATCCAACCTGGTTGAGTGATTGAAAGTCGTTTAAAATAACCCAATCTTCCCGGCCCATTCGAACTGACAGCACCGGACCATACATTTTACTCCATTTGGCAAAGGCTCGCTCTGGGAAAGCACCTACAAACGGAATCACTCCCAGAAAGGGAATTCCCCTTGGCCCAGGTGGAAACTTTTTGGGCCTTCGGTGCCAGTAACAGAGTAAAAATAGAATAAACAGAGATATCATAAAGTAGGTGAGGGAAATCATTTGATTGTATAAGTTGATAATTCTGCAAAAACACAAATGAAAATTAGCGCATGCTCACATATCATCTAAAAAGCCAACGTTTTTAGGATATTAAACTTCCAAAAATTAACATACACGCGGCATCAAACTTATACTCCTCAAAGCCGTAACTGAATTTGTGGCATACCCAAGCTGGGGCTCAAACGTCGAAACGCTGCAGTTCAATTGATAGTTCCTTCACGTCGATGGAACGATGTTATATGTGAGTTTTGAATGTGGCGCTTGACTACAACTACCATGGTATCGACAATTTGAAATCTTGGTAAGCGCCTTCAAAATAGAGCTAAAGTGCCGACAGCTAACTCACCACTTGTTGCAATGGGGTACATATTTCCTATCACGTCAGAACCAAGATATTTCATGTTGAAAATATTAGCGTTTGCCGCCTTTTATCAGAAAACCTTCATTAAAACTACAGTTTTTATGAGTTTCCTAGTCCCAAAATTAACGTAAGGCTGATAAATGATAAAGATAAACTGCAAGCTCCCGTCAGGAATTTATTCAAATATCCGGGCGGGCATCTGATTAAGCATCAGTTAAGATCTAATTCTCCGTGAACCCGCTTTGTCTAAGACCTATAAGTATCAACTGCAAAACTGCGGCAAAACTTGAAATAAATCATTAATAGATCTTTTAAAGGCTAATAACAATAAGTTCTTTAAGGCGGCTACTTATAAAACATTTTCTTGAAGCCGCAGAGGGAAACGTTTTCATCAACAACTAGTCTGGCTTACAAAACTAATGATGTATAATAAAGACGTCACGAAAAAATAGAAGTTTCAGAAAAAAGTTGCGCAAATAGCCTAAAGGTAAAGCAACAGGTCAATTGAAATGACTTTATAATATTTTGGACATGAAATAAACAATCAGAGCAGACACTGAGAGCATCAATTTAATGTACAAATGATAAAAATTAAATCAATTACAATTTGTATGTCAAGCCATGCCCGTACAGCTTAAATAAGTCTTCCATTTCACAACCCACTGCTTTAATATCCAGTGTTAATGAGAAGTGACATCAAACAACAAATCCTACCAACTAGAACCAACTGAAAACTTGTCAATTCACCGACAGTAGTTGTCACAAGCGTATAATTCATGCCATTACAGATCTACTGCTCGCGTTACCGCGTAATGGACCAATTATTATGGTTTACGTAATTGTGACAAAAACTATTAGTCATAACTTCCGTATCGTTGCTACATAGGCTACATTATACACGGTAGCTTATTTTGCCTGGGACCGATCCACGCGAAATATACCAACCAACCTTCAAGCAATCGTCGACAAGTACAGTCGACTCCGCTTAATTCGGACACTTTGGTTCCGCTCACTTTTGGCCGAATTAAACGGAGAAACGGCTTTGTCCGAATTAAGCGGAAAATCAGTTGTTCGTTTCATGGTCATGCGTAAAGGCAGAAAACGCATTTAAAATACTGTACTGTTGCGTAATAAATGAATTGCAGCTGCGCTATACTGCAGTAATTGGCACTGATCACATAAAACGTTTTCGTTTACTTTAGTAAGCAATTTCACTTTTTGTGCTAAACTTTTCTGTACCATTTTGTCCTACAAGATGGACGCAATTGTACCGAAGTAAAAGCGACTATGAAGCTGACACGGCCTTATATGAGTCCATTGTCGATTGTTACTGCATCGATCGTCATTGTTTCACCATAATCACTCATAATGCAATCGCATCTTGTGTTAAAACGAACGAAGTACTGTTTATTGTGTCATAACCTAACAATAGAATTGCGAACCTGTGTCCGAATTAAGCGGAGAATTGTCCGAATTAACGGGAGTTTTTTACGTTCAATTTTTACTTTTGTTCCGTTCCCGAGCAATTTGGCCGAATAAAGCGGTTGTCCGGGTTATCCGGTGTCCGAATTAAGCGGATTCGACTGTATTATAGTGAGGCACGGTCACCAACTCAACACAAACACCTTTCACCTGCTAGCCACTAAGGTTAAAAATAGCGTACGACCTTTCATGAAGTCGAGATCTCCAAGCTGATAAGCTTGACTGCGCATATACCCTCACGAACAATGCATCGCAAAAGCCCAGTTAAGTCTTTAATGGCTGTTTTTTCTGCATTATCAGCAGAGAAGTTCGTTGAACAATGAAAGCATGTTTGGTTGTGACTCAAATCAGTCCTTGCCAGTCTTGTCATCTTTGGCTATAGAGCTATAAGCGATTAAATTTGTATCAACGTAGAATCGAAGTATAATCTAGTAAAAAATATCAACAAGACTTCAATACATTTCAATGCAACATGTCCTGTGATATATTTACAACAAGTTACATCAATTTAAGAGATTTAATTAAACTTAACTTTTTACTGTATACTACATACTTATATACTTATACTTTATATACTACATACTTTACTGTTTACAGTATAATGCGATAGATGTTACCGTGTTTCTCCGAAAATAAGACCTACCCTAAAAATAAGACCTAGCCTGAATTTCGAGAATGATTTTAATATAAGCCCTACCTTTAGAATAAGACCTAGTCAATGAATTCGATGTAACCTTTATTGCTCAACACGAAAGAGTAGGTGCAAAAATTCGGCGAGAAATACAGTTAAATGAAAACTCCGTTGGAATTTTGGAATCTAGTGACATCCAAGACATTATAGAGGACGATGATAAAATCATTTTTGAATAAAAATAATTCTCAACTTTGTTTTTATAAATGAAAATAAAAGACATCTCCTAAAATAAGCCCTAGTGTCATATTTTTAAGCGAAAAATAATATAAGCCCTGTCTTATTTTCGGAGAAACACGGTATATTACATTGTAATGTTGTGTCTATTATGGAAATAAGCCTTTACGTGACATCTGGTCACGCGTCGATGCGCTTGATCGATTTGTTTACTCACTGACTTTTGCTCAATGACGTAGCGACCTGAAGCAACTTAGGGTGTTAACTCGTAGTTCAGTGATCGGAACTATATAATAGATTAGGCGGTGTTACGTACGGAACTTGCTAATTACGACAATTAGCACGATGGAAAAACAGAGAGAATCTGGTTTTCCTAAAGACTTGACTTGTATAGTGTTGCTCAAATCATTTCCAGCCGGGCTTAAGCTTATTTTAGTCGACTTGACTCCAGTCATAATCCAGATTAATTTAACTTGCCATAGCCACCATAGGCCTGGTCAGACTTTGCTTATTGCATTCTAGTGTTTATTGCCATCAAGTTGTTCCAGTCTGCAAATGTGAGCCGGTTAAAGCATACAGTAACCAGCTTCTTGATCTAATGGTCCTAAATTCACACAGTCGCGTGGGCGTGATTATTAGACACTTGCTGTAAGGCTTAAAGCAGTTTTTTTCTCGTGTCGTGATTTAAATGTTTTTGCGTCATTCATTATAATTACTCGGTGCTGGCGCAACTTGCTCAAGGTCTAGGCAACCAAGGCTGGATCCTAAGGAATTGATTCTAAGAGCATCGGGTATATAACTTAAGCTTTTGCAGTTTGTGCATAAAAAGTTAAACTGTCTGTAATAGCTTTCTAACATACAGTCGCACAGAAAGGCTGTGAAGGTTTTACTGTTCAAATGTTAATTTTTGTATTAGCAGTGGTGCTGTTTCTTGGAAAGACTGCTCATGGTTTGCTCTCACAACTCAATACCCAACCAAGAATGGAACCGTCAGCAAGTGAACCCATCATACAGCTTGAAGATAATTCTGAAGCTGCAGTTTCACACATTGTAAGCTTCTAATGTAAGAACGCTATGTGCAATGCAATGATAGAACAAGTTGGTGTTATTGTTTAATATGTACCCTGAATGATTTTTTGGCATAAATATTGACTTGTTAGCACCATTTTACATCCTTACACTTAGTCACTTTTTCCCGTTCATCGTTTGTTAGTGTATTTTTTGTCTTATTATAGTAGATAGTGCAGCAAGGCTAGCCCCATACTTTTCGCACTCTACAGCCAATGGCTAACAATTCATACAATACAATTCATAGCCTAGTTTTGTAACACAATGATTTATTGTCCGTTCTCCATTAGTATGGACCAAGAAGCTAGTTGTCATTTGTTATTTGAATTTTCAGGAAATACCTGAAGTTGTGGAATTGAATGTTGGTGGCTCTTACTTCACAACAAGCCTGTCCACTCTTCGAAAATATCCAAATTCAATGTTAGCCGTAATGTTTAGTGGACGGCACAACCTACTCACGGATAAAGATGGAAGGTATGTTTCATGAGTTCCGTATAGCAGCTATTCTGAAGTACTAGCACATGTATTAGGGATACTCCAAATTAAGCATGAATATTACACACGACAGTTTTTGTTATTCTCATGAGCTAAAATCCTGTAACATAATTCATGTTCAAATTTAAACATTGCTGTAAATGTAGCGTTGTGGTAATGTATCACATAACAAATGGTCATAATACAGGCCAGGTTTCATGCAGTAGTAGTAGTAGTAGTATGCATTCCATTTTTTCAACATGCATAGTCAAAGCCACTCTTTGGAAGCCTACACACATACTCAATGACATTGTAGCTGCAGATTTTAATTTCAACATTTTTTCATGAATAATAATAGAAGCACAACATCCTTGCAGGTACTTCATTGATCGAGATGGCCGCCTCTTCGAGTTTGTGCTTAATTTTCTTCGACAAGGTGAACTTCCACCATCAAGCGAAAGCCTCAAAGTTTACCAGGAGGCACAATTTTACAACATCGACGAAATGTGTGAGGAACTCGAGCTCTTCAGGCCCGTGGCCGGAGAGAAACTTCGGAAAGATTTCCTTACTCGTGTAAAGTATTTGATTCCTTTTATTGCGAGACATGCTTTTTGTAAAATCTAATCTTAGAATACTATTTTGTCATAATGCAAAATATGCATAACATCGCTTGCATACTTTACAATACATGATCCTTATAATACTAGACAAGAAACACCTATTTCCTGCATCAAGTGTAATTGTGACTCGGTCTGACATTTCATATCATCATGTCAACCTTCCACTCCATATACAACTGTAGTTTGTGTTTCAGTCAATTGCTTTGATAAGGTCATAAACATTTAAATATCTTGCGCAGGTAGCCAATTACGAAGACAATTTGTACATGCTCATGAAAAACGCCCAGCAGACTGCCTTCGCTCATCCAACACGCATTTGCAGACTTACAGTCTGTGTCTACAAAGAAGAAAATCCATCAATTCCTCATAATATCATCAATTCTGAACCAGTAGCCGGGGAATGGAGACCGTACAAGACTCAAATTACTCACACGTATGTCAGATCTTTACACGAAATACCGTATTTATGCATTGATGTTACGATTTCATTTAGTTCCTTTTGAGTCTTTCACAGGTGTGACGTCAACGTCTCCTTCGGTCCTTGGAATGCGTCGATGGATGTTTACGATCTGATAGATTGCATAAAACACGATTTAGCTCTGAAGGGCTACCAAGTTGATCATAAGTGTATCGGTGTGTGTGACCAGCACATAACGGGCCAGTACTACTGCAAGAGACCTATTTATGAGTTCAGAATAAAATGGTGGTAAGATGGTCAGCTATCTTTTCTGCAGCGCTGTACATGCTTTATCTTGCAAATATCTATGATTCTCTGCTGACTTTCTGATGTTGACCTTAGTCTGTGTCATTCCTTCAATATTCTAAGCGCTTCTTGTTATTTTTGTTCCTGGCATATTTGGTTAATAACTAACGCCTAGCCAGGACAGCTTTGTTAGAAACAGGCATTCCTGGTGAATTTTTTTTGCCTTATTACATCACCAATATTCGCATTTTGCCCCAACTTGCTGCCATTATGTGTGTTTGTTTGTTTGTAGGTAAACATTACCTTCCCGAGTATACAATATTCCATAAGTACTACACACCACAACGGATGGTGTTGTGCTAATGAAGTGTTATAAATACCATTCCACGTATATTCAGATTCAAATTATGTCATTAATTCCTCTTGTATAATTATCACACCAAACTCTGTAATTACGAGGTATATTCCCTGATAATGATGGTCTTCCCGTGTTCGATTGCCATCTTCACTGTGTTCATGCTTTTTGCACTGTGATTTGCTGAATACATGCAATGTAACAGACGTGGTGGTTAGTGTGGTGTCCGACAAACTAATTTGTGACTTAATCTGTGCTTTGCTCTATGAAGGTTCGAATCCCGTAGAGCCGCCGATGTATCTCTTCTAACAACTCCAATATCTAACAGTCACAGCTTGAAGGGCGTGTCAACGCCAGACGCAAAGCGGTTAGGTGGCGTCAAACACCAAAAATTGCCATAAAATCTTTGTTTCTTTTATTATATAGTGAATTTACTTAAAGACTGATTACTCGAAAAATATGGGGCTCTCTGCAATTTAATCTAGTATTCTTTGGACTACCATTCGATAAAATGTCATCAAAAAACCATGATTCAAACTTTTTTTACAGAGGCGTAAAATAAACACTAGAATTTTTGGTCTAAAAAAACCCAATTTTAGCTACTTTCATGCTAAATTTTAGCCTAATTCTGCACGCGACCTGGGACATTGAAGCATGACAACTGCTAGTGTAATTCCCAGGCTAGAAAACAACTCCAACCATGCTGTATTCTGATTGGTCTAAACATGTTTTTTAAAGCCCTACGTAGGACGTCCAACAAATTCATAAAGATCTTAGTTTCAGGTGTTTGACGCCTCCCCAAAGTGCGAAAGCGGAACAATGAAGGAAATAACTCGAATCGAACGGTTATTTTCTCAGCTACTAAAGACTGTATCGCGTTTAAAATGAGATCGTTTTAAACAATGCGCGTCATTAATTAATTGCTTTAAAGAAATCTTACTTCAACACAGGTGGCCATCTACGCCACAGTGCCGTTAATTCCCGACCCTCAACAGCCTCGAATCATTGTAAACCTGGGTCATCAAGCAAAGGCAAATTAGAAAGACTTGTTCAGATGATCAGCGTTATACAATGCGCTAGAATGGAATAAGATTGTGGGGAAACATTTAACAATCAAACGCACTTCGCGGGGCAGTAAGCTCTTACTAGCCAGGACTTAAAAACACTGGCGGACTGGGTTCGATCACTATGAACTGGCAAACCCAGCAATGTTTAATTAAAATTAATATCCTTGCCGCCATGCTGCCCTAACTGCTGACATAATGCGACACAAAGCGTAACCAGGTACGTTAAGCATTGAGCACGACTTTACTGGATCAACTGAAAACAAATTTCAACAACACAATAACAAAGTCACGTGGCTGTGACGCAATCGTTAACCGAATGGCTGGTTTGAGAAATAAAGGAACACAAATGATTGGTTTCAGGTCATTCTTCACGCTGGACCTTCTCGTTCCCAATGAAAATAAAGCACTTGCTCTGCAATCATTATTGCCAACCCAATACAGAGTGGACTTTACGAATACATCATTGTCTGACGATGACAATTCTGCAGATATTGGTATTGATAGCAATTGTGCGGCTGTAGGTCCACTCATACGTGTGGTGCCTATAACCGAGATCCCCTTCTTAGGGCCGACTCGCTATACCTGTGACAGAGAAACAAGGTCGTGCAATTTTACAGCAAGCAACGTCCCTGCATTTGTACTAAGCTTGAAACTAAAGTCGGAATTTTGACAACACGAATGCATAATGAGAAAATAGCACGCCCAGTGAAATGCACTTACATACGTTACTTTACGCACTTCGTTCCTTTTTGATTCTCTTTCTTCTCGTTCATCTCTTCCAAATATTTTTTAACATTGTCGTAATGGACCTTAGTCTTACAATGAGTGACGTAACCAGCCGCTTTCGCTTTGTAGAACTTGCGACATAGTGTACAGAAGAAACCCTGCAATGATATAGAAGAGGAAGGATGCATTTAACCGCTTATTATATGACCTAGCTAGGGCTCTATCATTGTGGCTTGTGTATTCATTACTACAGGTTCATGCTTGGACTGATGAAAATCTTCTCACAATTTAACTAATACGATGAATCAATGAATCGTGTCTGTTTGCGTTTTTGATGCGTTTACCATCCGACTTCCTCATTGGTCAGAAGCACATTCGCCAAATACCTTGAGCGTGAAAACTATGTGTGTCTGTGGAGTAGTGACGACTGGGGTAGCCGCATCAACAAATCCCAAGCATATAACCACATATTGGAATGTGCTCACACAAACAGACACTTTCAAATAAACACTACAGTATTGCACTTTGGCTGCATACAGCGTTCTTCAATACTTAAAAACATATTTTTCTAAAGTCCACATCCAACTATTCCACACAAACACAACTAGTCGTGCTACCTCCATAGGCCTAATCATGCACTGTCCTTCTGGAGTGCTGGGGTCATAAGGCCGAATATGATAGTCCAATGGGTTATCAGGAAACGGTTCTACCTGCAATACAGTGAATGTTGAAGGCTAGCAAGCAAAAGAGAGTAAACAATTACAGCACTTAACGTCTCATAACACCTCAATATTTATTATTGCTTTAGGTGGTTCAGTTGCTCGGACCCTGTTGTGAAGTGATTTGGCCTCTTTTCTTCGCAAGGGATCTGCGATTACGACAAGAAAAAACCTGCACACCACTTATACAGAAAGTAGACCCATATAGTAAACTATCTCAGCCAGAACATCTCAATTGAAATTTAAAGCAAAACCGCAATTAGAAGGTTCAGCAACAGACATCTTCTAAACTCTTCCTTTCTCACCTTTCCGGGAATCGTCCTCGCATATTCTTCTCTTCATTGGTTGGGGTTGGCCTACTTGCACTGCTAGGGGTAGGTCCTTGCGTACTTTTTTTGATCTTACTTTTGCTGCACGAGGGGGCAGCGGCACAGGAGGACCGGGCAACATTTCAAGTTTGACAGAATTTTTCCGAATCATCATCCCCTGCCGTTGTAATGCCATCAATGCATCTTGTGGGTTGTAGAAATCGATATCATATATATCGTACCCAACATTCTAAGCAAACAGAGAAGAGCTGTTATCAAACCCGTTTTAAAAGTCTACAAAACCTTAAATGCGTAATTATTACTGTACTTGTTTATTAGATTTTGTGCTGCACTAAACTTATAACGGTTCTTCATCAAACAAAAATAGGAAAACAAATTATGTCACAAAACCTGAGCAATTTTGGCCGGTTGGGCTGGATTAAAAAAGTCCTTTATATCATCGGTGTTGGCTTGGTCTGGAACGTTGTACATTCTCACGTATATGGTCGGCATCATGCCTAAGCAATGCACACTGATTAATGCTGAATATTCGTATCAGCTTGTATAGAGTTACTTACTCACCACTGCCCATTGCTGAAGATGAAAAATTGGGTCCACTCATCATAACCGGGGAAGCCCCCATATTCCCCATTCTGGGACCATGACTCATCTGTGCTGGCATTCCTTGATTTTCAGTGCCCGTTGGCCCCATACCAGGCCTGCTTTGGTTGGGACCCCTGGAACCTATGTTTGGACCCATGGGTCCTAATATTCTTGGATCTGGTCCCGTTGCACCCATAATTCTGGGTCCTCCCAGCCCCATCATTGGAGATGGAACCCCAAGAACAGGTATCCCTGATGGTCCATTGGGACCCATCATTTGTGGACCGAGGGGTATCTGATCAGGGAGCATCATTTGAGGACCCATAGGACCCACCATTGCCGGATTGGGTCCCATACCCATCATTCTTGGGTCAGGACCCCTGAGCATTGGGCCATCGGGGCAAAGCAGTCTTGCGTCTGGGCCGTGTGGACCCATTGGGCCAATATCAAGTGGCATCGGTCTGGGAGCTGAAGGTCCTGTATTCATGTGGGATCCAGAGGGGTGTATGAAATCTCTGTGGCGGCCCGACGCTGATTCCTTTTCAGAATTCCTCTTTTGCCTGAAAAAATTAGGAATTTCACAACATTAAAAAATTCTGATCACAAAACATAAATCACAACCACACGAAACAGGATTTGCCGTTATAGGCATAAGACGGAAGTGAATTCAGAAAAATCGTGCAACAGTTTTATAGTCGCTAATATAGTTGCTTAAAAGTTGACTTGTTGGAAAATTTAATAACCAAAGGAAGAAATGTAAGTACACTGAACCAAAAACGTTTTCTTGGCAGATACAGAACAAAGCAATGAATTCAAATAAAAAACAATGTTATTTTTAAAATACATTTCACAATAGTTACAGAAGGCTTTTGTTTTGGCCATACTTTTTTCTCTTTTTTCGATCAAAGTCAGAGCTCCTTTTCTTTGATGTTTCTTTAGATGCGCGATTAGTCTGATTATTGTTGTCATCGATCTGTGGTGAAAGAAATGACATTATGTTACCGGTAATGATACATTTAATGGTTTGTTGTTACACATCAATTACTTTTGTGACGTAAAATAGTATTTGCCTTCAAAACATAACAAAATTACCAACTAACTATTGAAAGGCTGACAACATCTTGGAATAAAAAACATAAAATAATTTTCACAAACAAACATGAACAAAACTTGATAAAGGTGGAAAACAGGGTTAAAATTGAAAACTCTTAAGATATAGATAAAACAGGTATATGATGTCTCTTAAAGGAAAACAATGAAAATTTCGGGAAAACTTACAACATCGTCTCCGTCATAGATGAAAATATTTGAAGCTGGGTCGTCTCTGAACACTTTTGTTGCCTTCGATTCTGACTGGGAGGGTGAGAAAGGAACAGCCACATCCTACAAATAACTTCATTCACAGGCAAGAAAAATTTGCATTTCTTTTTACTGGCAAAAGCACGTATCAGGTATACTTTGTTTGCTTAAGCACAATAATCAGCTGAAGTTACAGTGGTAAGCGATATTCAATATAATCAATATACAATATAGCAATATTCTAGTAACAATATATATATGTTGCTGATTATAAGTAAAAGATCTGCCTAACCCCTGAATCATCACTGTTGTAGAAAAAAACATTTGAATCAGGGTCTAAATTTATTTTTTCCGCTTCTTTGGTCAATTTCTCGTCTTTCTTCTTATGAGGAAGTAGGTTTGATCCCTCCACAGAGTCCTGGAAGATATGAAGAGCTTGTGCAGAGAAATTAAAAATAAAAATTAACACTGCTATTTTACTTGTTAAAAATGACAAACAAAACAAAAACCTTGTTAAAAATTATATTTTATAAATTATATTATTCAGCCACAGAAAACTAAAACGACAAAACAAACAACCGAAGGTTCATCTCACCAACTTATCTTCATCATACACAAAGATATTCGACTTGGGGTCAGAGTTGATTGCTTTGAGTTTCATATCTTCCACGTTGTTAGTTCTGTTGCCTTCTTTTGTTGCATCGATCATTGTGTTAATGATTGTTTCTTGCGGCCCGGAAAATGGTAATTCTCCATCATCTAAAAATTTCAGGGACAAAATGTTGTCGCAATTATCTTTTTTAAATCTTACGATGGGCACACTTACAAACAATGTAGTTCACACATTATAAACCGAAAATATATTGTCAATTCTTATTTTACATGTAATAATAAACATGAAAACAAAAGCCAGTCCATACCATTTTCAAATTATCCAAGTCAGAAAAACGTTTTACAAGTTATATGGTGCATTAAAATGACATTGAGTTTATAATTTCAATCCTTTTGTTTCTCCATTTCCTTTTGTCTTGTATTAAGGTATGCAAATTTTAACAAGAGTAAAACATTACAAATGTGCAGTTTTATTATCTAGTAGGGGAAGACATTTCTACCTTCTTGAGGTTCCAGGACAGGAACAGGGACGTCAACTTCCATGCTGTACTTGACGGAGTCTCGAATCTTGAGCTTGATTGCATTCCTCCTGCACCATCTGAACACCAGCTCAGGATGAACTCTCTTCATTGGAAGCTTCCTGCAAAGTCGTAAATATTCAAGAATAGAAACATGACCAATGAAAAACTTTCGACTTTAGAGTTGTTGGGAAAATCTTTCAAACTGTTGAGAGTGGCGACTTGTCTGTAGAATGAATGCATGAGCCAAAAACAGTAGAAATGATTTTATTGGTCAAACTTTTCTCTCAATACTACATTCATTTTAATGTATTGTATCTATTCTACTAATTTCTTCTTGTGTTGTGTGCTATCACCAAATGACTGGAATGATTTCAACCACACAACCAACTATACACACTCAGCCATAAATGTACTTTGTGAAACTCTAAACAAACCTTTTATTTAAAATTAAATTTTGAGTGCAGAGTTCTTGAGCCATCTCTGTAGAATCCATAATGGCGTAAGCAAATCCGGAATTATTCATGCCTCGTTTATAAGTATGACAATAGACATCTGACACATAACAAAAAACATTAGCAATATGCAAGTATTGTTGTTAAGTAATATTGAAACAAATAACATGTGAAGTTTTTTGATATGTTCAAGCCGAAAATAAAACCTTTATCAAGTAAAGTTAGAAACGTTTTTAGAAATGCCACGGCATTAATTGTTGATATTTATTAATTGTTGCCACGGCATTAATTTAAGATATTTGGTAATTTCTGGTTTCTGACTCTTGTAATTATAGAAAACTGCATGAAAAGCACACTGCATAGTAACAGACAAAAACTGAAAATATTTCCACCATTTATTGAATGCAGCCACATCGTGAAAAAACTAAAACCTTGGCTGAATAAAACGTTTGATATAGCAGGAAGAAAATGTAAAGAAAAAACAAGAAATAGTTGAAATTTTTGTTCACACAGAAGATCGAAAATGTCCTGTAATTATAACAATTACTTTAAATACCTGTGTCCAACAAAGGAAACAAAACTCTTCCTAAGAAGCCTAACTACAGCATGTATTGTCTACCTTATATTCAAACATATAATATCAGAAAATATGAAAATAACCTATTTACCACCCTTGATTATTCTGTTTTTAGAAACTTTGAGTCTCTTTAGCAAGTATTTTAAGGTGAACAGCACATATATTAACATTATCACAGATCTGGTTACAAAATGCTTGACATGGAGCAGCGATTCTTAAACTTGATATTGATACTGAGCTTCACAAGTTTCACGAGAAATTACCGATTGCTTTGTTACGCTTGTGTCGTCGTCTAAACCAAACCTCTAGTCTTCAAGTCACCCACAATACCAGCCTTACACAACATGTGCTATCATAAGGGCACGCTGTATAACAATAGCACCTTTCCTATATAAATTGGTCACCATTCAGTTGTTTATAAGCAAAGTTCTTCACAAGAAATTCATAATTTAAACCTTTACATGAAGCTGGCTACGCTATGAGCCTATTATGAGCCTATTATGAGCCTATTATGACACTATGAGCCCTATTTATGGCTACATTGAAATGATCTGCATTGTTTCTTCCTACACAAGCCTACTGTGTATGTAAATTTAGGCATAAAGTTAGACGTTTGTTTATTCATAAAAAATATCATGAACAAAACCTTGTTATGCCTAGATGAACAGCAAAACATAGACAATACTGAAACTATCTTTTAGGCTTAACCTACACAAGTTCAGAAAACTTACCTAGAGTTAAAAATACAAAATAAAAATACGGTAATGTGTTTATTCAAATTCAAGTGTTCAATATACATATATAAATCACTTATCTTTTTAAAAGGATTAAAAATGAATTGGTAGATACCTAGCATGGCTGACAAACTACTACAAATGCCAAGCTTCTTACCTTCAAGCTTTCTGTCAAATGTTGACAGGAGGCGTACAATGTCTTGCCTTGACGTAACATATGCCAAGTTACCAATGCGAACAAACTGAAAACATAATGCACAGGATTTGGTATCTTTCCATCTATCAGGTCACAGATGTTTGATTATGACAAACCTGACCACTTGCACAATATAGGCAATGTTTTCCACGTACATAACGCTTATGTAGAAATTTTTAGGGTACTTTTTATATCAAAAACTGACCAAACTACAAATAACTTGCAAATTGTAGACTAATTAAACAATGAACTCATAAGCTTCTGACTAAGCAACAATACGATGTAATATCTCAGTAAAACTTTAAGCATAACAATATAATTGAATAAAATATAGTTTTGTATTTTAATGAATACGTATGTTAGGTATGTATGATATATATATAATAAATTAGAATACAAAATACTTAGCATATGACCCAGCATTTTACTACGTTTCACTACCGGTATAAAACAACATACTATAATTCGACAGCTCACTGTGAATGAAAAAATAAAATACCACTTAATAGGCTAAAAATATTTTGAAACAAGCAACATAGCTGCACCTACCTGCTACATGTGTTCATAGTTTAAACATAAAAAAGTGCACTTTTCCTACAACCAGCTTATATGTAAGGTCATTAACTTCCTATTTTCTTTCGCATACTGCAATGACCAATGCTTTTTTAGTAACACACTGACGATAATTAATTAACGATCGATATAATTAACAATAGAAAGCCGTACGTATAGTTACCTGCGTCAAATTTCATCCAACCAAGAGAGTGATGTAATAATGTGAGATTTGTGATGACAAAAAAATGTATCAAATAATTTAGTGTAAGCATGACGGTACTTCATGAGGGGTTACAAATTATACAAACATCACATATACATACATATATGTGGCTTAATGACAATAAAAATATGTTCATTCAACTGTATGGGCATGTATTTTATGTTTAACTAACTATATAATATTATCAGTATCGATGTAGATGGGAAGAGTCACAATTGTGCATGTGTGCACTGTTACCATAATAATTAACATTCATGTCGACTCAGCCAGCGAATTAACGTTTTCCAATTAAGTTTATTACAAAACAATTGTTACCAAAAGAATCATAACTGGTAGCCACATAATTATTGTAAATATAATTATACGAGTATTTACACAGTTAAGCTGATAAAACATCTGTGTGACACTCTATTAGTGAGATATACTCGCGAATAGCGACTTTCAAGTACAACGGATATGGCAAATGGATAAGGCAACCTATGCAATATGCAGGTAAACTATTGTTATGTGCAGACAGACTTAAATTTGCTTGACTTTTAAAAGAAATTTTGTCGCCTAAAATTGTATACCATACTGCTTTCTAGTTTCTATGCAATGGTTGACAGTGACTCCCATATTGTGTTACAATTTCGGAAACCTGGTTTCAAACCTGGCTTGTTGAGACTTAAAAACACGAACCTACCCTGCAAGAATATTGCAAAGCTTCAAACAAACTTGTTAAAACTTAAAAACATTTTCTTGGTAAAGGTGTGTTTACCATAGTTCTAACCCGTCATTGTCTTGCACAATTGTCATTGTCTTGCAGCACAATAACGATATTTATTAGGTTGGTATCAAAATCGTGTAAACCATGCTACACGTTGCTCACCTTAACATTTGAAGCGAAAAAAGCCACACAATAACGCCAACTGGCAAGTTAATTATATTACTGTTGGCATAGCAGGAAACTGCACAACTGATTTTGATCTATAGCAAAATGTTAAAAAGAAAGTATTCCGAAACCTTTGTTCGCAAATTCAAACAACGCTTTCTCCCTCGATAACTGCCCACACAACACTCTAAAGCTCCTCACATAAACAATTGCATTATTTTATGTACACTCTCCGAATTGTCTGAGAAATATAATGCGTCGCTTCACGCTTTGCAAATACGCTGAAATCAATGCGAGCAATATGAGGTGACACTCACCGGAGAAAGATCGATCTGTTTGAGGATGCGCTGCGTCGACATCCACTCAAGTGCCATGGCATTGCCTGAAGACAGCGTCACCTGCACAGGCCGCGACTTGATCCTCAGGCCAGACATTTTCAAGCATGCCATCTTGTCCTGGTGATTCTCGATTTCAATGTAGCCATAACCAGTCGGATCCCCAGCCCTGCAATGGGAACTTGTGAATATGATCGGGGTGCAAAGTTTTAGGAGTATTTTGCAGTCTCATATAATAGGTGACGTATTAACTTGTATAAAATCAGGATAGAGTGGCTATCGCGGTGGTGGTGATAATAGGTGGTAATAATAGGTGGTGTATTAACTTGTATAAAATCAGGATAGAACGGCTATCGCATTCCAAAATATGTTCAGGTGGAAAATTTGTGTTCTTGCGACTAAATTTCAGTCACTAAATGAGCTGAAAGTTTGATAAATAAGAATTATGTAAAACAAGAAATAATCACGTGTCGCAAATGAACTTTAGACCATCAGTCCCATTCCTTGGCCAAATTCCAAGAAAAGTTATCAATTCATTCACTTTAATGTCGTAGGGAAGACCGGTGATCTTCAAAACAATCCTGATGAAAGCAAAAATGCTATCAATGACATTTCGCTTGCTATAAGTAATAACCGTGCATCTTTTATCATTTTGGTACAGTCCTGACTCTAGGACTTTGCCATATAAAATTCTCCGCTTACTATGACCATCTTCATATATTACAACCATTGTTTCCATCTTTTTCATTTTTTAATCATTTTTTTGGGTCAATTATGCAACTTGACAGTTACAATTGCACCATGTGTTTTTTCATATACGTTCACTTTAATGTCGCTCTTTAATGTTAATAAAACAAATGATAAATTTAATATTTTTCATCATTTTGTGCAAACTGTATCAATCCTGGAGTGGTTAAACGATGCTGTAGCAGTTTCAGTTCTTGTGACCACTTGAATATTATAGTCAAAAAGGTCTGATCCCAACGTGGTCATAGTAAGCAGAATGTAATGTTAACTGTACAATACTTTTTCTGAACAGCTGGCACATTTGGTTTGGATGCAGATGAAGCTTCTTTCTTGACATCAGACAAATTATGACCAGGTTTCCGTATACCCTCTACACACAAAGCAAGCAATATGTAAACAAACTGTATATAAATATAAGTATATAATGTATAACATCTATGATACCCAAGTAGGCTATATAGTTTATCTGGTTTGCGAAATATTTCTTTTCAAATTGCACAAACTTCCACAGAAGGATGAAATTATATATATATATTGTTTAAATAAACCAATCAACACCTTTTTCTGTGCTTTCATTCCCTGTTTCTGTTGAAGAAACTAAAACTTCCTCACTAAAAAATAGGCAAATACTGCAGTTAACAAATCTATTGTGAATACAGTTTCGATACTTCCAAAAAGATACAGTTTAAATGATAAACAATCATTACATAAATTCAAAAAGTAGAAAATCAGTAAAAATAAAATATGTTTAAAATATATATATATATTGTACAAAATCCGAACCTGTCCTGGCTTAGTAGGTCGTCAGGATTTTTCTTTTTCAAAATACTTTTCAAAGGTTGTGAAGTTTCATTTACTTCAACTTTCAAAAACTCGGCTATTTTCTCATCATCACCGTCTGTCAAGTACAACAATTCCAATCATGTCATACAAAAAGACCACCAGTATATACAGTACCAAATAATACTTGGTACAATGAAAAGAATTCGTATATATTCAGTAGCATAGAAAATATCAAACGTCCAAAATCGGGCGCACACAGATTTGTCCTCGAAAATTGCGCACCGGTAGTTATAAAAACAAACAGAAAAAAATTATCTCTTTTCTTGTCCTTTTCTTGACCTATCTTTCATCTAACCATACGCTAAAGATAAGCTCAATACATGTGGTCTGACCTTCTTATCTGAACGTATTTTGTTAGGCTATTGATTTTAGGCCAATAACAAGTTTCGTATTGGCTGTCTGAACTTTGTTGTTGTGCGTTCCACGCTGTTCAATTCGAAAAGGTTTTTATGTCATTTACTAATGGAGGATCTTAGTCTTCAATCACAGGTAAAACATTTCTAAACCTTCCACAGATTCAGAAGCAATAACATGCATTTGACTTTTGTACGCATTTTGCGGTTTGCACAAAAAAATGCAGGTCAACTGACTGTTCTTGAGATGACTCTTCTCGTGACTAAAGTTTTTTCCTTTTTTTTCTTTGGTGTCTTTTAAAATGTAAACCTTTGTTTTATATTTTAAATATTTTTCATATAACAGTATATTTCCGGCCTTGTCCAGTGCAAAAACCTAATAAAGTGGACTTACTAAACAAAGAAATCGAAAGACAAACCCTTTAAACCAGGGATGTCCAACCTTTTATTAAAGTGGGCCGCATTGTCACTTGAAATAATTCAATGGGCCGCAAAACCTATTAAATTTCAAGAAAAATGGGTACATAAAGTACATACTTTTGGAGTGAAAATGACTAACGGGCCGCACAAAAATCTCAGGCGGGCCGCAGGTTGGACATCCCTGCTTTAAACCATTAAAAACATGAAAAGCGGGTCTCTACTTTCAAATTTTGGATAAAAAGCTACATTGTACTTGTCGCTTAAGGGCACTACAATTCTACTGCCGGCATTAATGCGTTTATTGCCTTATAACTTCAAAATCACTCAGCCTTATCATTTTCACTTTCAGCGTGGTGAGTAAGCTCTCCCAATTGGAATGCAAAGATGATATCATAATCGTGATGACCGCAAAAAGAGAAAAGTTATTTGAGTATCGTTACAGCTTAATCGAGATTAGGGGAGACACTTAATCTAGTCTAGCAATTTCAGAAATTAATTGTTTTAATTTTTTTGGTGAATGTTTTAATTGAAAAATGACGAAGGGTTCGGTTAAAAAAAACTTAACACAGTGGACCAATGATGAATTTCTGCAAGGTAAATAGAGCCGCCAAATTATTGCCGAATGAAGAAGAATCATGAATAAGGTGATTCGATACAGAATAAGTTGAAAAAACGCCACACAGCAAGAAATTCAGAGTCAGATAATTGACTTTGATATTAACAGTACACCATTCTATTGTTGACAGACAATACTATTTGCGATATTTACATTTTACCTTCACCAAACATAATACATATTAATAAAAAGTAGTGAGTCTTAATTCGAACCGTAAGTGGCATTGCAATTGCAACTTAATAGCATTAGGCCTACGAAGTAATAAACGAAGAAAGTTGCAGATTTAACAAAGTGACTAATTAATTTCTGAGCTAGTTAGGTACCGAGTATAGTCATTCAGTGGAGTTGTACGTTATCGTATTTTGTTGTGCATCGTCTGTCCCGTTTATTTGGTATATATGTGCCTTGTGAAGCAAATCAAGTGAATCGTTTTTGATAACACCTATGCTCACCGCGTCTGTTTGTAAACTAGTGCAACTAATTTGATGTTTTTAGCTCGAAATAAACTCGCAGTGCAAATTGCTAATTACACGAAAAGTAGATGCTCTTATTTAAAAATTGTATAATTACTAAGTGTAGGTAGGTACCATCTTCCACCCAAGTGTGACTTATTGCAAGTTGATGCACAAGCAAACTTGTAATTGGTAAGTTTCCAAAAAAGTGTGCCTAATTACTAGGACGTTTGACAATATTTTAAAGTAATTTGGTATGCAAAAGCGTATATATAGGTAGGCTGTACCAACTGTATCCAAAGTTAGTATGATTCTAAAATTAAAACTTGTATCAACAACCAGCATTTTTCATATATATAAATCTTTTTTCTTTCATTTCGGCCTCAATATTTCATCAACTACCACAAGTATACAATATGAACTATATATAGTCTCTATAGACCTATGTGCACATTTCTTACACCGCAAGCTTTTAGCACAAGTTTATAAACAAACCTTTTCCTTCATCTGACTCCTCCTCGTCAGACTGATTCATCATCCGAACCGCAGCTAGTGCATTAAATTTGTGTTTTGACGCCATTACTACACCAATATATTCGCTAATAGATCAGATTAAGGTATTTCTAATAAGATAAAATAAGAATTAAAGGCTACACAGAATGCTCGTGAAAAGAAGCCACTGCACTGCAGCATAACACACATTATTGCAGAACAACACACATATTGAGACCATCAATGTCATAAACTTGAGTTTAACTATTCGAGCAGTATCTTAATGTGTTATTCATGTCCAAACTAAGCATGTTATGTAAATAGATTTTTCAGTCTTTGCAAGAAGTACATGGTTAACTATATACACAGACAACAATGTAAAACAAGATAAATTGCCTACATTTAAATTTCTTAAAAATTAAACCATGCAAATCATTAACTTTCAACCCTACAAACCATAAAGTGTGTCAAAAGATATTAGCAAACATTCATTTACGCAAAATCATAATCATCGCGCTGGTCATTATACTCCAAGATATGTTGTCGTATTTTAGAAGTGTCCTTCCAGGTTATAAAATCTTCCAAATTTCTGCTCACTAGAAAGGCAGGATCCATAACAACCTGAGTGCCGACCCGCACATGACCTTGTTCTATAAACATTGTTGCTGTTTTCAACGTTTGCGCCATGTTCAGTTTCACCATGACAACGGGTAATCTTCGACGGCAAAAAGATGAAGCTGTCACTTTGTCGCATAGTTCTAAGTTCTGCTTCGTCGGAATTATTCCCATGTTATAAAGTTTCTGCAGCAAATTGCCAGTACATTTTACTCGGAATGGATCTTTTTCGTTTAAATCACGGATTTTTCGGCAGATGGTACGAACTTCACGGCTCAGCTTATTATATGCCGTGTAATGTTCACGTTTCTGAATTCGATATTTCCTCATCACACGGACTTCGTGCAAGTTATTGTCAACTTCCCATGCAAAGAAATCAACCTTTTTTAAAAGTTTCTTTTCATGATAACGTAATTTCCTCATTGTTAATATTATTTAAATAGAAAAAATTTGGCTAAAGCCTAAATATTTGCTACAAATAAAAACTGTTATTAAATTAAACCATTGAATTTCACAACAAACAGTTTTTTAATTCTTCTCTATGGTGTGACCTTAAAAATGTGGGCGTATATGATAAGGTAGGCAGATTATAGCTTAAAAATGTCAGTTTGTAGGGATGTTCAAATCATCCATGTATATTGGCTATAGCGTATAGGCTAGAATCCTTACACTAGCATACGTTCTGCCCTGTCTCTCAGTCTTACCAATAATTTTGAATGGAATGCATGTCAGATTTTGTCAAGAAACCTGTGTGCAAAGATGCAAATTTTGGCATGTGGCATACACTAAAGCCTCAATTCTTTGTTTGTTCATCATATATATAAGCCTCTAAACAACCACATTTTTTTCTTCATTTATTATGAATCGGCGTGAAGGTAACAATGTTAGGCGTGCACGTTTAGACGTTGATGAATCTCGGCGTACAGGTGCCACACTTTCCACTGTGGTCAATAATGTGTTATTTCTGGTTGTGCACTTCTGCACTAGACGCCAAATTTTTTATTTGAATCTTTAATTTTTCATGTTCCCTGAATTTGAAAGAAAAGTTCGATACGAAAGCAAGCATCGTTTATACATCAAACTATATATATCTGATTAGGCTTTTAAAGCCAGAAAGTCAGTTCGCAATTTTACGAACCGCAGTCGTTTCTAAACGCCCCGCCATATTTTCTATTAGCCCACTTTTGACGCAGTGCGTACGTCTAGCCTATATTTACAACTCCTGCTTTAGCTCGAACTCCGGCAAAACATGCAAACTCCGGTGGGAGCCGATTGAAACAACCCCGGTTCATTGATTAGGATATAGTCGGTATACCGTACATTTGCATGTCAACTTCAGACAAAGTCTTTAAATTACCCTCTATGCCAACGGTGGGCAAACTGTGGCTCGCTGACATGTTTTATGGCTCGCCGAGTTGAATCCTAAAATTAAAAAAATTGTAAAGGCTTCAAAAAGCGCAGTCTTATTAACGTTGCTTTCTTTTCCTCTTCTTCATTAATATTAGCATAATCAGGCGCTTCGTATAAGCATGGAAAGCCAAATCGAACTTAATATTATTGTTATCTATTTCAAAATCATTTTTGCGGCTCTCTGGTGTTTCTGCAGTCTATTTCTGTGCCTTATGGGAACTTCGTGGTCTTTGGCTTAAGCACTAAGCAGCACCAGCGTGCAAATCACGCCAAAAAAACTTTCCATAGACAACTGAAAACTAAAACGTAATTTCAAACGAAATTTGCTATGAAGCATTTTTATTAATCCGAAAGGCAACTGAGCAAATGAATATACTAGAAACAGTTATAATAAATTTTTATACATTGTTTGCAACAATTTTATAGCAAGAAGGTGTAAAAATGAAACCGCTCACTGGGCAGTCTAAAGGTGGGAGCTCCCCGGAATCAGGATCTGGCAAAAACTCGAAATTTTGCACCAACGAAACAAGAAAAAGGAAAACTTCCATTCGGGCCAATTGCTCGCCCAAACAGTGACGTGGTCCAACCGAAAACGCAACTAAGTGACTTGATTTTACAAAATTTCCTTTTTCGTCAATAAATCTCTCAGGTTTGAATATGTCTGGCTCCTTCCAGTAGTCTGGATCGTTGTGCACTGCCCAAAGGTTGACCATAATCTAAGAAAAAGTTGTGGCTTTTATTATTGTCAAGGTAATGTACCCAGTGGTGGGATTCAGGTATATCGTATGTATATCTTATGTGTATATCGGGTCAATATGACATGCTGCTAGTGAGAGAACCGGATGTTAAAATATTTGAATCCTACCACTGATATGTACCTCACTACTATTAAGTAGGTTACTTCAAAGGAAGCAGGCCTATTGCCAAATATTGTTGGTAGATCATTCCAGCGTACTTAATTTTGTGCATAAAGCAAATTTACAAAAAACGCAAATTTTTGTTTGTGTAACTTACCCCGGTGTCTTTGGGTATAACAAATCCGTTGATTTCTGCATTTTCATTTGTTTTGTGAAAAACGCTTAAGGGAACAATAGTGCGAAATCTCATCAACTCTTGAATGAAAGCGTTAGTGTAGTGCAGATCAGCCGCGTGTGACAATCTTACTGGAGATGTCAGTCCTGAACAAACATTAAGCTTATTTGTGTAATCGTAAAAATAACAAGGTGGCCTTCCGTTTACTGTAGTTAACTTTCATTTATATTTAAGCTATCCTACAACTAACACATAATAATTCTGTCTAAGTAACAACTTAATCCGTATTTAGCCTGCATTTATGATCTAGGTTTTCCGCCTATGCCAGGTTTAGGCTTATGGTATAAGTAATTCGCTTGTTTGTTTTGATAAACTCCAAATTAGTCGTGAACTTTACCCACGACTTTCAGTATTTCTTCCCTGAGTTTAGTTTGTATTTGGGGGTAGTGCAGCAAGCAGATAAGTCCCCAGTTCAATGTCGTTGCCGTCGTGTCTGTTCCTGCACTGAAAAGATCCCGAACATACTGCACGAGCTGGTCGTCCTGAAACCAAAAACTTGCAATAATTACCCAAGCTTTCTGCAGACAAATCATAAGGTTAAAAGTGTTACAAAATCAAAAGGAACCAAGGCCTTAATACAAGAAATGCAAATAAATTACCCCTCATAAATATAGATGTCTAAACTTACGGTAAAACCAGGGTTTCCCTCGTCCATTTCTTTCAAGAAGGCGTCAATGAAGTCTCTTAACTCGTTTTTCTGGAAAGTTTTTTTATGTTGTTCGATGAAGTTATGAAGTAACTCTGAAAAATTGGAATGAGCTAACCTTACGATTCCATTAATTTCAATTAAATTTTGACTTCATTCATTGATTGCAAAACACAAATTAGACAATGCCTGACTTATTTTGAGCTTAAAGTAAATGAGACAAGATGTAGCCTTGGCCTACATGTAAAATTTTTAAAAAAGGCTTATCAGTAATAAGTGAAACAATTACCCAGTAAAGTATTAAAAGTATTCACAATGTGATGATTTAGTGTCGAAAATGGCGGAATGTTCATCAAAATAGGAGCCAAGTTCATGCACTGTAGCGCAAAATTGGCCGCTGCGTTGTCATATCTGCGCAAAAGGTATTAATTTATTTACTTTGAATGTTAGAAAGTGTTACTAGCTATCCTCGCGTTGCCTACGCCCTACGTTTCTTTATGGTTTTAAATACATTACAAACATTTAAAAGAAAATAGATATCACCTCATATGCTATATGCTAATAATTATTTATATGGATGGAATTCTGCAATTGGTAGGCTACTAATAAGCTCTCTTCAAATATATAACAAGATTTATGAAACTACAGCCTGAAACAAAATGAAATACTTACACGCCGGTGATCAAAGATATCAGCTTGTTGAGAATTTCATCGTCGTAGTCAAATCTTTGGCCGAATACGACGCTTCCAATGTTACTGGCTGCTGCTTTGTGTAAAATATCCTACAAATTCTTATGAGATTAATCTTAAACCATATTTCCATAACGAAATTCATTTAAAAGACACTTAAAGGTAACGTTAACAAATCACATTTAATGTTGTAAGTTATTAAACAAATGTATTTTTAGCTTTAAATCCAGCAGTATGTAGCCTACTTAAAAACGTGTTTTCATTTGTTTATTTCAAAATGGCAATCTTTAATGCTTCTGACCAGAGGACTGAACGCTTTTCCATTTTGCGATCTGACCCATTCATTCATAAATGCAGCTTCCTCGACAATACGGTCTTCCATACTTCGTTTTCCAACCCCAAATCTGGCACAAAGTATTGACTGGTAAATGATGGACAAGTTCCATGCAGTGGATGAAGAAATAAATGTTTTTATTTAAATACTTTGACAACAAGAAGACCCAACCTATACTAACTTATCTCCAACCTAACTACGGGAAAACTTATTTAAAAGCTTTTATAAATGTCTAAAGTAAAATTAGTAACCTTCGTGTTAATATTTTACCCTCGTAAAGTGGTGAGACCAAATTTTCTTTGGGATTTCCACAGAGCTCCATAATCGATTCTGACAACACCGCAGCCCTGATTGAACTGGGCATAAACCGGATTTTTGGGGCGACCGGAAAACTTGGTGTGTTGCTTTGCTAATGCCTGACACAAGGCAACAATACAACAAAGTTGTTGACATTTACCCACAAAGTAGGACAAGACATGTAGAATCAAACAACGAGTATAACAATTTATCAATTAGGCTACAGGCCTATGATAGAGACAGATAGAACAAATTAAAACTTTTTTGAGAAGTTGTGGGAAGTAACCTATTGATATACTGCAATAGTAATATCTATAACCTGGTTTATAGAGTCGTAGTCGTTCAATGAAATCCAGTCCTTTCTGCCTATTCGCAATGACATAACAGGTCCGTATATTTTGCTCCATTTAAACAGGACCCTTTCTGGTATCTTCCCTAGAAAGGGGATCACCCCAAGAAAGGGGATTCCTCTTGGTCCTGGTGGGAAACTTCTAGGTCTTTTGTACCAGTAATACAAGCAAGCTAGGACGAGACCAAACAGAGACAGACAAGTAACAATCAGCATACTTATGACTGTAAGGTAAAGTAGTAAATCTTTATTTATTCATACACTTGAATGTTTATATTCATACACTTGAACTATTTTACATACTCATGGCTGTAAGCTAAAGTAGTAAATCGTGATCAAAAGAGATTTAAACAAATAAAGAAGTTAAAAACCGTTGGGATTAGTTTATCGATAAATTTGGCTGTCTCGTTTCTGGTACCCAACAAAGTGCACAACACCACAGTTAACTTCAAGTCGCCAAACATTCATGCAACGCTATCCAATTGTCCTACATGCTTTAAAGTACTTTTGTAGTTGCTCTTGCTGGTATTTTCGCCGCACTAAACAATTTTGTTAGCTACAGCTACCCCAACGTACATATCTTGAGTTGTTTATGTTGTTCAGCGTTTCATAAAGCACCTGCTGCGCTCGGATTCTTTCTCACGCTGTATCAAACTCGCTTAGTGTATCCTGACATCATAACTCGATTGCTTCAAAATACAGCAACTCGCAGTACGTAGGTAGGCCTGGGTATAAGTTAGCAGACTGCCCAAATTATATCGAGTTCGTGGCTTTCAATATAACATCAAGCTCGTTGCTACACATAACGCGAGCAGCAAATAATCTTTTGTTGAATCTACAAGTTAAACATCACCAAGCGCTAAAGTGCGCATTGCATGAGTGAGCATGTAACTGGCGCACACAGCGAAGAGAGATATAAAATGGCAATAACCTGAGGGCAATTTTGTGTCTATATGGACGCAATAGCTAACTAACTGGTAGGGATGGGCCGATACGAACCCAAACCAGAATAGATTCGCCAAATATCGCCTTTATGGAAGATTCAGGCGAACACGAATACCAACAATGGCGAACACGAATACAATATTACTTATAAATTTACTGACTTTAGTTAAAAATGATGAACTAGTTTCCCGACAATGCTAAACTAGAGTCAGCAGTATTTACAATGAAGGTCGTTTTCCTAACGATTTTGCTTTTACGATCGTTTTTTAAACACTATTTTTCGAAAGAAAGCGATTTGTTTATCGTTTACGTCATTTTAGAAGCAAGAGTTGATTACTTTTGGAGGAAATTTTATTGTTTGGTTCTAATACGAATAGATTCGGGATTCATTCGTGTCGACCTTCATGATATATGGGTTCGCACGAGCCGGTGTTGTACCTATCTGTGTTATACCTACAGGGCATCCCCTACAAAAATAACCTCATGTCCAGGAAATCCGCAGGTACTGCGTTATGGGTGGTGATATATGGGTATAGGTTAGGCAACTTGTTTCTTTACATTGGTCTCAAATAAATATGCGCGTCACACTAAAGTGATGTCAATCGGTCGTGATTAAATATCAACCAGAGATTTTTTGAGGGTCTTGAACTTTGTTATGTTTTGTTGTAAAATTTTAGTCGGTGGATCCCCATGTGAACTGTACTGGGTCAGATCTCTAAATTTAACATCATAAAGTGTTGTTACCTTGCCCTTTTCCATGCCGCCCTTCTGGACGACATCAAATAAAAACCTTTCCAATCTTATTCCTCAACATTTTCAAGACTGCTTCCATGAAAAAGTTATTCATATTTCGCAAAGGTGACACGTATATAACAAAAACTTTCACAACGACCACAGGTGTTTTATATGCAAAGTAAATGCGCTTGATTCATTTTTACAACGAAACGCATCATAACATGGAAGCCCGGCACAACTCAGCTTGAAAAAACACAAAAAGATTTTTGGGTTGAAAACCATGCATTCAACCGATTATAGAATAATAAGACTCAGTACAGAAGAGAACAAGCGTATGTAACAGCGTATGTAACAGCGTATGTAACAAGATTATAATGCGTCATTAACTTTTACCGTCCAAAAAAACCTTCCTTGTTTTATCAAAGCACAAAACATTTTTTCCGACCAAAAAGCGATAAATCTTTATCTCCGTCGATGCACAACTTTTGGAGTAGCGCGAGCATGCGTTCATATGTGAGTAGATCTCGGGCCATGTACTGTAGGTCTCATAGCGACTGGCTGGCTTCTATGTGCAGATGCAGGATGACTTCTGGGAATGCGTACAAGGTCGCGAGATCCATGTTGCCTCATTCTCATATCATGCAATGAGTGATGAATCATATGCTGTAACGGTGGGTTCCAACCATTAGATGAAAATCCGGAAGAAGGAATATTGCGAGGATGGATCACGAAACCAAACGGGCTAACAGGCGAAGCTTGTTCGGTCATTACCCGGGATTGTTCGCTGGATGGGACTGGTGCCGTCTCCCGGAGATAGTTAAAAAATTCAGCGTTGCCGTCATACTCATTGAAACTTTGTCGTCTGTTCCGTGGGATAGTTGTGTCGTCATCTTCACAGTAATTGTCTCCCCTGTCTGTAAAAAACAAAGTTCCAGGTTTAAATTTCTAGCCAGTTAGAAAAAATTAGCTATGATGAACACAACACAACCAGACGAGTTGGAACATTAAGTTATAAATAACATGTCCGTTTTAGCTCGCAAGTTATGTCGCATTTTTAAAACTATCGTAAAGTAAAATCTGTACATGTGTAGTTTGTGCGTGAAGAGTTTTGATTGAATGGGCTGTTTCGAAAGTCGCACTGGTTAAATGTATTCTGTACTGGTGTGCCTGTATCGGTTCTGGCTTGTTTGTCGGCCATCTTTCAATTCTTAAATCAGAAACCTCTTTGTGTATCTACCAAAAGAACTTCAAAAATAAAGGTGAACGCTGATTGTCCTCCAATAACTTATAAGCAATGTTCCCTCTAAGCTGCGCGCATGCGCAAATGCGCACTGCTGACACGGTCTCCGCGCACAGAAAATCTGTGCTGCGCACAAGAAAAAATTCCAACCTGAATTGAAAATAAAATAAACACATAATAATGGCCACAGTGCGCACGTGGCTCGTCTGATGTTGCTCACAGTGGTCCAAGGGACCGCTCAGGGAGTTAGTGTGTTTGCTCAGACTCGTGAAAAATTAGAGGGAACATTGCTTATAAGTTATCCTAAGCTTCCTAGTCTGAAAAGAAAATCTTTTGAAAATCTTTATTGCAATAATTTCTGGCTCACACCTCACTGATTAAGGTGCAAATTTGCTCTCAAAATTACGTAAGATGAAGACATTCATTCGCCCAAAACTAGTCGACTTACTCCGTTGCAATTCCCTAACAACTAGCTGCACTTCGGTAGCGAACTCAGAAAGCTATTATGACCAGTCGGTTCAAGCGAACGCCAGTAACTTGACTGTTCCCAAAACATCAAAGACGTTTTTCAGCTTTGGAAACTGCTTTACGAGTATTTGTTCCAAGATTATAACGTTGTCCAAGATTATACGGTCAAAAACGTTGTATGTATATGCTTCGTATATATTTGCTTTGCCTTAAATTAATGGTTAACTTTGGTTGTTAAATCGCATAAAATATTATTGCTCTTCGCTTATTACAGTAAAAAGCATTGGCTTACTTTGACTAAGGTACCTGTACCGAATAAGGCCCGGTCCCTAGTAAGGCCCATTGCTCATATTTCGCAAACCCGTGCAAATAAATGAAAGATTTTGTCCCTACATAATAACTAATATAAATTCATGATGGTTTACCAGATTTCATCCTTGTCACGTGATCGACCGATTCGCTAGAGCACAACAAAAATTTGATATTTGCAGTTAAGGTGGTTTTGTTAATTTAGAAAAAAAGTAAGTGAGAATTTGGCAGGTTAAATGAACTGTTGTCAGCCGGCTGAAATTTTCATGTAACAACCAACTTAGTATTGAAAAGGATAATGCACTTTTTTTTGCTAAAATTTTTCTGATGATAAAAATGTGACATTTTTTCGTGGATGCCACATGCGCCTAATAAGGCCCATACAAGATGCTTGGCTAATTGATGTCCAGACTTCAAGAGTGGTTCCAGTCCTCAGTTGGCAAATTGTTGCAATTACTTTGATGCGCCTAGTGGAATCTTTTTAAATGTTTGTACAACTTAAAATGTGAAATTTCTAATAATGTTATATGTTGTCTATTACTATGTTTTGAATCAAAATACTCACAAAATTGGTGGGCCTTATTAGGAGCCTATGCTCCTAATAAGGCCCCTTTTTTTGGAATTTTTAATTTCTTTATAAAAATTTTTTAGGGGTTGTCAGGTATTGTGGTTTTAATATGTTGTAGTCATATACCCTCACTAATAGAATACGATTTTTCAGTCTATTCTCATTTATGGTTCTTGAATTATTTTCAAAAAAGTGTTAGGTGGGCCTTATTCGGTACAGGTACCTTAGTCTTTAATCAGTCTTTTTCTCTCTTTCCAAAAATTGAAATCATTTTAAACATGGTTTAGTTTCAGACCAATGTGGGTGTATAATCATCGCAGGTGGTATCAGTTCCGGTGCTAGGTTGCAATTAGAAACAAACGTCGTTTTTCAACTAAAAATCACAATTTTTCCGAACTCTAAATTAATTTAAAACTAATCCCCACCGACCCAAACTCTCACCTCTCATGACTAAATTACATTAAAAATTAATTTGAACAAAACAAAACCAAACAATAACAATATTCAAACCCGAGACCTTTACCATTCGAGCATCACAATTAAGCATAACGCTACTGCATTGTTTTGTTTTCCTCGTCCAGGATCAGTGTCATAAACCCATCAGCGAAAATCTGAAACGACAATTGAAAATCAGACAGTGATCGGTGAGAAATGGAGATGTCGCTGGCAAGAAAGCTGCCGTCCGCAAACCATATTGTACAGTGCGCATACTAAGTTAGCGTAGGCCAACGGTATTGTGAATAATCACGATGAACGAAGCTGTATATGAATAGAAAGGGCTAACTTGCAAGCAAAAAAAACAAAATAACTGTGATCAGAAAATTTCCAAGCTCTCTCGTCATCACCGTATCATTAAGATAAATAAATATGAATGTGGAAAGGGGAAAGGCGTGGGGTCAGTATTAGTTGTTTCTATGCATAATATTAAGCTTTCAGTCATATTTGGGGGGCTCGTTTTAGCATGTGGCCCTTTCTCCGGCTCTGGGTAGTATCCTTGCGTTGTGAACCTTACTGCGTATTGCCATGGTTTTATGATGCTTGTTCCTATTGACGTCGTGTTTCAAAGCGGTGGTAGATTTGAACTAAGCAGTTCTCCATGAAAAAAGCCACATTCTTTCATTTTGCACATCTGACGACCTAAACCATGCTTTAAAAATATTGCTTGCCCTCCGGACGTGTTTGGGAGCGCAGGAAATGGTGTAAAAAATTGCAAGAGTTCCAACTTTCTTGAAGTAACGAGAAACCTACATTTTTGTCATCATTTATTTTGCAAGTGGCCAACATGGTTACCAGCTAGCTCTCGTCTATACTTTCCTTTCGCTACATGCGATCTTACGGAAACATTACACTTATCGCAACTCTCATGTGAAGTTACTGAAAGTACATCAGACTACTTCCCGTTGGACGTCACAGTTTTACAGATAGTTAAGTCTTATTTTAGAGCAACGATATTTCTCGGTCCAGAAACAAGTGTGGAGAAAATTCGTTCGAAACTGTGGAAAACGTTTAAACTGGCAAAGAAATGATGAACTTCACAACCTGACGCAGCGAATCACTTTTTCCACCGACAAAATCGTCATTCCGTGGTCCGCAAATATGTTATTTTTCCCTGGTCATTCTGGAGTCATCGATTGTACACCTCACTTTGCAAGTAGGCTATAATAATCCTGTTTGGCCCTGGTCACGTTATATACAGCTGTCTCCTTGTGACAATCGATGAAGCGGGCGGGACCAGCGGAAAATATTGCCTATGACCATTTGTACATTAAGCCTACACGTACACAACATGTCGACAAGGAAATTGATATAGATAACTTAACTACAACACGTATGTATAATTATCCTATAGAGTTAGTATCACGTACACGTAATCTAGAGATATTAAAGTTTAATTGTCAAAATACTGTAATAGAAGTGCCCTCGGGCTATAACAGTAAACGACAGACATTAGGTTCAACAAAAATCATTTTGTGTAGGTAAGCGTATGTAGAAATACCTTCAAGTATTGTCTCTGATAGATAGTCGAGGTATCATACATAGGCCAATTTTCAGCAATGGTCGAAATGTCAAAAAACTAATAGCCGTAGCTTAGTTGTATTTAATGATTTCAACGTTCGTAATTGATTGACTTCGCTACAGTGCATCAACTTAAGATTTGCCATGAACATGACCGCTTCCTACCCGTCGAACACGCCGGCATCAGCAGTGACGCAGCCTCAAGCACAAATTTTCATTCAACCCCAACAGACTTCCAACTCCAGTAAAGCCAGAAAACTCCGAGGAATTGCGGTAAGCACTTTCAATGGTTAATTTCGGGCGGCTGGAAATGATCTATCTTGCTGATTGCTCGTGAATGCTTATTGATGATAAGAAAATTAGTTTACTTTGTAAGGAATAGCTGAGACATAAAACAGGAAATGTATCCGATACGTCAGCGGTCGATTATTATAATTAAAGTGAAGGGCAAATCTAAAAACAAGTAGGCCTTAAATCAAAGAATATATAGTAGTAAAGTAAACATACTGCTAGTGAAAGAATTTTTGATAATATGTAGTGGTTGAACAGTTATTGCCAAAACTCTATAGCTCTACTGTAGATACAGAAGATGTGGTAGGCTGGCTAACGCGTTTTAGATGGAATACGGCCACTCCATAGACCATAGATAGATTAGTATTCAGCATAGTATAGTACATGAACTGGTGAAGTATTCTTGTTTTTGCCGTAATTACCGGACTAGCTAAATCCAAGACTGCACTGCATTGCATAGGTACTAACAAGGACCAATACAACAACGGTATGCTCTTTGCGATGGATTTTTGGTAATAGGCCTAACTGTTTAACTACTACATGTTATTAAAAATCCTTACACTGGCATGTTTACTGGCCGCGACTATTGATTTCTGGAGATTGGTGCCAACTGGTTCTTGGAATTGCGCCTCACTTTAAGCATATTAAAGTGATCTGAGTGTAATGACATATGCATAGGGCATGCGCGATAAGTCTTTAAGATTTGAATGTGTAATTTTACATTATTTACGGAAGAAATTGCAATAGGCTGTAGAAGTGGTGCTTGGATCATTATGCATCGTATTGGGGGTGGCCGGTCTATCTATCCACCGAAATTGGACATTTAGCTTTTTCTACATATACGGTCGGTCTCAAGGACTATGGTGTGGAGTTTGGGTAAGAACTATAAAATACTCAAACAAACGATCGACACTTTCAAGTCTGTTCTTCGTATTAAAGTGCTAAGCGCAGTAAATTATGGATTTTTTAAAAATTTTATGTTTAGGCAGTCGTTGCTGGGGGACTTGGAATAGCGGCTGGTAGAAAAAGTGCATCGCCTTGTATTGTGAGTAGATTCAAATACGAGAAAGTGAAGATCCGTCAGTTACAAACGAGATGTCTAATTGTTTTTAGGTCAATTGCCATATGGGTTTTGCAATCACTACAGCTGTATTCTCCGCAATACTCTTCGGGTTCGAACTTGGGATGGTTTCAGATGCCACATTGGTGCGTGATCTTGTAGATATTTTTCTTCATATATTTCAAAGAAGTAATCTCCTCCCTATTTCGGCAGAGTTTGGCGTTTGGACTAACTGTCGTGAATATTGCTGCTTCCATGGTATTGTTTATCCTCCTTATTGCAAGCGCATCGTTGACGTGTTATGTGAATCCTCATGGATGTTGCGGTGGAGGATGTGGACAGGTAAGGAGTGTTTTCTAAAATCAGGTTCGACAATTAATATTCGATGTTAATTCAATCAAATTTAGGTTTTAAGATTTAACATGTGATTACTAGATTTATTCCGTTCCTAACCACCAGGTAATGTACATTGCTAACACGACCGGTCAGCCACCGGCGTATGTTCAAAGTAAGTCGTTACAGAAAGTTCCGTGTCACGTGTTCAGTTCTTCTCTTTTGAAATGGTAAAAAATTTGCAGCCTTTGCTTGCAGATGTGCAGCCTGACCAACAACAGACGGGTTACGTTGTTCAAACGGTACTAAGGGGAATGCCACAACCTGCTACACCAGCACTTCCACCGACGACTACCGCCCATTTAGGCCAAGCCATGGCACTTGATCAATTAGACTCTGACGCCATCCAACAGAAACAACAACAAGCTTTCAACAGTATGCGAGCTTCAGCAGAGGGAAATCCATCTCATCCACCACCCTATTCCATATAATTAACCTGCGGTAGTCATCCACTTGAAACCAACACTACACACTTTCAACGGAGTAAAAATTTCTTTTACGGAATTTATGATATACCGTGGCAATCATGATTGAAATTGATTTGTCTACTTTGTGACAACCGAACCATAACCACGTGACTCTATGCTACGTCATAAGCCTACGTTTGGAAAACATCTGGATCGGAAACGATCATGTTGACCTCACCTTGCTTCAGCATAGTCAAAAAAGTAGTCTACGCTCACATACAATCAATCAAAGCGGTAGGGCCTTGAAGAGTTAAAAACGTGCATTATGTGATTAATGTGAACTACAGTGGTAGCACTACGAAAGAAGCTTAGCACGGTAGCCAAACCCATAGCCTACGGAATGTTACGACAATATTGCACACAAAATTTAAAAGAGCAACTTTAATATTTCCAAGCTTCGTTCGACATCGAGTTTGTTTACAACTGGTTTCTTAGCTGGTGAGTGAAGATCATCATTTTTGATGTCATAAGCCAAGACGTTGATAACCAGAGCCATTCTATAAACAACCATTTTCAAGTCCTGTAGTTGCCTTAAAGTACACAATACAGTAGGCCACACTTTGCTTGCTTGCTGAATTAAGTAGTTAAGACGGATGATTTCGTGAGAACAGCATCATCAGCAGGGGCGGCTCGTAAAAATATTTACTTCTGTAATTTTTGTCCAAAACAAATAAAACAAAACACTAAACATTTCAGTTTTCTGTTTTTTCTTTCAAAGCGCTCAATATTTTTTTATTCATTTTTTTTTTAATTGGAAGCACTTGGGTTGAACAAAGAGATTTAAACACCAGATTTGTTTACATCGTTTTGGGCTGTGCCTGAAAATGATTTGATTTGTTGTTGTTTTCGACTCGCTGAAGGGAAATTCCCCGTTAACAAATTGGAAGCAAAATAACAAGTAGTTTATGAATAAGGATCGAAGAGTACGGTAGCAGCCCTAAATCCTACAAAACTGTGTGCAGCTTCCCCTGTCTGAGACTCTGAGTCTCCTTTACTTTCGCGTGCCCATATCAGGATCGAGTGTTAAGGAATTATTACATCATAATCACAGTGCAGAAGTACATTAGCCTATAAGACGTAAGAGACCCCTGAGGCCCTGCTGGTTTGAAACAACCAGTTTATACTATTAGCAGGCTGGTAGGCCAGCGCTACTGCACTGATATTGGATGATTTAACTACATGCTGTTGCAATAGTACCTTTCATTTATTGCCTATGGTTGTTATAAAAGATGAAATAAGCTGGGACAATGCACGTAGTACAGGTTGTAAAAGTCTTATGGCTACGACCAAACAGAGGGGCCGGGTTTATTCTGAATTAGGTTAGCCTGCAAGGAAAACACACAACCTTTAAAAATCGATATCATTAACTGCAAATATCCAGTAGCCCACATTGAAGCTTTCATTAGGAGCCAGGCCTCATATTTCAGTCTTTTTCAACAAAATCTTGACTCCGCAAGAGACCTAAAAGTGCACTGCAAGTGCGCACTCACAGGCTGCCAGGTACTGAATTTGATGATTTAGCCCCTGTCAGCCTGTCATTCATTTTATTTTTCGTCTTCAATGTGAGGAACGAATAAATTTTGCTGATGCTGATAAGTAGTCGCAAACATGTTAGTAGTTATCAGCAATAATTTCCACAAATTGGACGGGAAAAATGTGACATGGCCTTGAGGTCAAAAACGTGCATTACGGACCAATCAGAGAATGTAAAAAAGATATAAGCTTCAGCACGGCCACCAAACCCAAAAGTTTTCTGCTAAAGAATTGCTATGAATTATGTAAACATGCATTTAACAACTATGTCAAAAATTGGGTAGTAGCATGCAAACTTCAGCTAAGTTTACATAAACCTGCTTGTTGTTGCATCTGAAGGGTGCTACTGAATATAACTGTAACTTTAGTAACCAAATTTGAGTGCGCACTTGTCCAACTCTGCAGATCGGGTTAGGTTAGGCACACGCTTGTTTCAAATAGAGATAGTCGTAAGCGATAAGCCTATAAGTACATTGTAATTTGACATTGTGAGTAGTCTTTGCGATTGCATATGTTCTTAAATTTTTTTGTATTTACCGGTTTTTATGCTTAAGCACAACACAAACCTTTGTTGAAGATCTAGCAGTGAAAAGAACCTTTCTGAGCTTGTTTTGACTGGCAAGATTTTTCCGTTTGCTTACACTTAACAATAGAAATTATTTTCAACCCCCTTTGATTCTTTTTTGAATCGCAAGTGTTTTGGACATCAGCTTATGAAAATTTTGCACAGGTGGCTAACACGTCAATTTCTTTACACAGTAAAGGAACGATATTCGAAAAACATTGTGTAGTTTTCGGGACTATGTTGGCGTAAAATCGTTACATATTCACCTGTAGCAGAATATGTGGTAATGGTACACAAACACAACAGGCTCAATGTGCACGCCAAACTTTTTGAAGTTCACTCCAACCAATTAAACAAAAGCCAAATTTCTCTTTTGCCAAACGAAAGTCGAACAGAAGCCAAATTTCCCTTTTCTGCTTCACCGGAAGCAAAAAAGGGAAAGTTATGATAAATACACAAAGAATTAAGGTTTCTGTGCATGCCAAAATATGTGTCTTTTCGCACACAATTTACTTCAAAAACTGACATGAATACCAGCCAATCATATCACTTGACTGTCTATACCTGGCGCATAATGATTTCAAAAAGTTAGGTTGTTACTCTGCTGTTTTGAATCTAAAGCTGTACAAGCGTAGTCAAGATGGGGATAATATGCGAGCTCTGTGGAAAATTTCCGATTACCTTTTACTTGCCCATCAACTTGCAATAAGGCATCTAGCTGTGTTATGTGAAAGGTTGTGCCTTACTACACATATGTTAGCAAAATGGTTTAAAATAATGCAGCCACTACTTTCTGTACCTAGCACTTATTTAGAAACTGCTCTGTGAAATCTCTGCTTGCCAAAATGAGCAGAAAGTACACAGAGATGCACAAATTGTAGATATCCTTACTTTGTATCAATATTTCACAATAACTTCTATAATATCGCTTGTTTTATGTAGCCATTGTTAACTATTCTGTACGTTTGTGAGTATAGCAGAAGAATTGTGATGTTGTGAGTTTACACTTCCACAGCTGTGTGTTAGCCTTAAAAACTGCAAGTGTGAAATCATGAAGTTGCTGATAAATTAGAAGAGTGCTGTTTTGTGACAACAGCGGAGCATCATATATCATTGTCTTGCCGTGACCTTTTGTGAAGAAAAAATACTAAATTAATTTTTATGTTGAGTTTGTTATCTTGTGCTCACAAATATAGTGGTTATTTCATGGCATTGAGAGCGTACTCCATGTAACTACTCATCTCTACAAATTTATTTCAGCTAACTTAAATGTCGGTAAAGTTTCTCTCTGCTAAACACTGTTTATTATGAGCCAACAATGGTGCAGTGGGTACATCCTCTCCCACTTGAGCCTGGACCTTTTGATCTTCTCACTTATTGTTCTTCTTCTGCATCGTTTGATTTCTATGTTCAATTCTTCGCGGCAACTGACTAAACAGCTTGACACAGTATCTGGGTTTCACCTGAAAAAAAGTGTATATAGCTCCTTGCATTGGTTGAAAGGACACACACACTTTGTAAGCAGAATACAAATAAAATTTTTAGCCTCATTTAACTATATATCATTTTACTATATGTGGATTAGAAACTAGTGACTCAAAAACCTATGCAGTAATCCAGTTGTTGATTAATCCATTAAATGTTAATTTCTATTATGTAAGAATTACACTGACTAAGAGCTTTATTGCAGTACCCCCAAAATGAAGAAGGATTTTTAAAGGCAGCAGGTCGGACTTCTCATTTTCCTGGACTATTTAACTTCCAAGTAGTGAAAAATCTCTCCTTTTTGCATCTTTATCATCCTGAAGTGATCAAGCCTGTACTGGCAAGCTCCGGTAAGATTTAAATGTTTGTAGTTGAGGTACACCAGGCAGAGTCAAGGGGACGTCAACTCTAGTTTTTTGTTGACAATCCTGTAGATATATTTGAATGTATGTGAATAAATGCTGTCGTGGCAAGGAGAAGAATTTCCCCAACGTTTTCAGTTGATATTAGTTTGTGATGCATACTGCATAGACACCTGTAGTAGGGGTTTCAAAACTTTCAAAAGAGGTACCTTCAAAAGGCAATAAAACAGTTAGTCATGTCACCTTTGTAGTATATATGTTCCTTGAAATGTTCTTTCAAAAAAGTTAACTGCCTTTCAAGATGAACGTCCCTGAGGCAGCAGAGGGGTAAATTATGTATAAAACTTGAACTTGTGGCCTCAACTTGTATCGGAATGTTAAATGACATATTTTCTTTCTAGCTCCGAAGGGTAAAAGGGGGTACAGATTTTTAGAGCCTTGGATCGGGAAGGGATTGCTTACGAGTAGCGGAAAGCATTGGCATCGACATCGTCGTCTCATCACACCTGCATTTCATTTCAACATTCTTACATCGTAAGAGATATGTACCATATATACTTGATTAAATTTGTACAAATGATTTTTTTCGAAAAGTTAAACTCAATGAAATCAAACGTGTGTACATCATACATAAGCGCTAATTAGCAACTTTTCTATTTTCTGCGACTGGCATCCCTGAAAATTTTATCAAGTTTATGTGTGTGCTGTGTAGTTGCAAGTTAAGTCTTTTCATTGTTTTGTTCAGTGAACAATGTTGCATGTCCACCCATTTTCAACAAACAGTGAAATATTGTAATGAATTATGAAACAGTCGTCACGCCTCTGTTTTTTGAGAAAGCTTTGCGGTCATCTGATTGGACACAAAAAGCTCTTTAAATCAACTATTTGGAAAGTAGGTCAAATTTAAGAAACTGTAACTTCAACTTGAAAGCAATTATCTTACAGCTTTGTTAAAACACTAAGACTCCACTTGATTGTCTGCTTCATTTATGTCAAGTCAACTGGTTAGTGGTTAGGTTGCTCTGACACGAGTACAAGTCAATTGTCTCAATTTTACATTGCTGGTTGCCATCTTTTCCCACAACTTGCTACATTGTAGTTTAAGTTTAGGGCATGTTTAAGTAATTCCAAATGGCTGAAATGATGCGTAAAAGCCGATTTAAATTATTTTGAGGTATATTCCCATCTTTAACAACTGTGCAAGAGAAATGCTGGACAAATGGGCAGCAGTTGTAGATGAGCCGATAGAAGTATTCAAAGATGTTGGATTTCTAACTCTAAACACAATGATGCAATGCGCCATGTCATCACACACCGATTGCCAAAATGCAGTGTAAGTTTGAATTGACTTTACTGCTGAACTCAGTAGCATGAAACGGCAAGTTAGTGATATTAGTGTGACAAGGGTTTAGGTTTAGGGGGATTGGTTTGGAATTTAAGACTGATTGATGCAAACGTGAATGTAATAAGTCCTATTTTTTTTTTTTATTCAGAGCGGAACAGAATTATATCAAAGCGGTACAGATTCTGGATGAAATTACAATGCTTCGATTCAAATATCCAATCTTGTTGATTGACTGGATATTTTGGATTTCGCCTGTTGGATGGAAGTTCCGAAAACAAGTTAACTTTGTTCATGCGTACACTGAAAAGGTTTGACCTCTTTCATAAACTTCATCTGGGAACCGTAAATGGTTTTATTCTCATTTTTCTGACCTTTGTTCTGTTGAAACGATGACATTTCAAAACTCAAGATTATTTGGCAATTTTTTTAACATGGATTTTTTTGGTTTGGCTTAAGTGTTGACTAAAGGTTTCTTCGGGTATTTTCATAATGTGGCTGATAACAGAAGTGATGCCGTTAAATGCCTAAACTCAATAATGAAGTCATTTTGATAGATTATAAAAAGTCGGCGTAACTGCCTAAAAACTGACCAAATAAACACCGAAAGCAGTGATCCAACTTTGAAGGATGATTCTGGTAGAAAACGGAAGAAGCTTCTGGACTTTATTGATATTCTTCTAAAAGCGAAAGTAAATTTAAGAATAGGTTTTTTTTGGAAGAATTCGAGCAATCCACCATTGATTGCTTGATTCTTTGATAACTCTGTCAATATTTTGATGTTTGTGTGTTTGTACATTGTTAGCAACCACATAGCAAAAGCGCCAACATTGTTGTTTTCTTTATATGTTTGTCTCAAAGGATGAAGATGGTTCTGGGTTAAGTGATAAAGAGATAAGAGACGAAGTGGACACTTTTTTATTTGAAGGTCACGACACAACATCAAGTGGTAAGAAAAGTCTTCTGTTTAAAATGTAGCATGCAGTCACATTTTAGATTTTATTTGCATAACTGCTGGTTTATGTTCTTATTTTGGTCTTGGTGAAGCAACTAGGCCAAGAATTTTGATTGCAAAATCATCCTCTTAGATTTATCTACTTAATGTACGGTTTTTGTTCAGGGATATCATGGGCTTTGTATAATTTGGCAAAATATCCAGGATTTCAAGAGCAATGTAGGAAGGAAGTCCAAGAAGTAATCGGCAACAATCTGAATGTGCAATGGTGACTGATTAATTAATTTTGTGTAGTATCCATTAATAATTATAATATTATAGCGCTAGTGTATCCACTTAACCTTGTTTCCAGTTTTATGGTTTGTAGGTGCTATGATTTCGCTGAAAGGTTAAAACCTAACTTACATCTCCATTAGGTCAGATCTACCCAAGCTTGAGTACCTAACTATGTTTATAAAGGAGAGCTTGCGCCTGTATCCCCCGGTGTGGCTGATTGCTCGACAGCTCAAAGAAGACCTTCCAATGGAAAGTGAATTTAACAAATCAGGCGGGGACATCCCCAAAGGCACATCTGCCGTTGTCCACATATTCACCCTTCATCGGAATGTCAATTTATGGGAAAAAGTTGAAGTACATATTAATTCAGTCAAATCTTCACGCCAGTTTGTATTAAACTTGAAGATAATCGGGTAACATGAAAAAATGCAGCTTTGGTTGGAATGTCACTTATCCTACATGTAACAATATTTGTTATTTCTTTCCAAACAGGAGTTTATCCCCGAAAGATTTTCAAAGGAGAACACGGCAAAGCGCCCCCCATTCACATACCTTCCGTTTTCGGCCGGGTTGAGGTTTGCATTTTGATTATGACGAAGTAACAAATTGCACGATTCGTGCAAGTTATCGAATAAAACTTTATTACTGGATCCGAAGCATTTTGCTTGAATTGTTAATTTTACCTTTTTTCTTTTACTTTGTACTTCCTTCAGCTCCTCATTATTTAGTCTGTAAATAACCCCCGGTTTCCTACAGTTTACTTTTTCTCTCATTTTTTAACCTGTTCGAGCCTAACCGAGCATGCGTTGATATGTGAGTAGATCTCGGGCCATGTACTGTAGGTCTCATAGCGACTGGCTGGCTTCTATGTGCAGATGCAGGATGACTTCTGGGAATGCGTACAAGGTCGCGAGATCCATGTTGCCTCATTCTCATATCATGCAATGAGTGATGAATCATATGCTGTAACGGTGGGTTCCAACCATTAGATGAAAATCCGGAAGAAGGAATATTGCGAGGATGGATCACGAAACCAAACGGGCTAACAGGCGAAGCTTGTTCGGTCATTACCCGGGATTGTTCGCTGGATGGGACTGGTGCCGTCTCCCGGAGATAGTTAAAAAATTCAGCGTTGCCGTCATACTCATTGAAACTTTGTCGTCTGTTCCGTGGGATAGTTGTGTCGTCATCTTCACAGTAATTGTCTCCCCTGTCTATAAAAAACAAAGTTCCAGGTTTAAATTTCTAGCCAGTTAGAAAAAATTAGCTATGATGAACACAACACAACCAGACGAGTTGGAACATTAAGTTATAAATAACATGTCCGTTTTAGCTCGCAAGTTATGTCGCATTTCTAAAACTATCGTAAAGTAAAATCTGTACATGTGTAGTTTGTGCGTGAAGAGTTTTGATTGAATGGGCTGTTTCGAAAGTCGCACTGGTTAAATGTATTCTGTACTGGTGTGCCTGTATCGGTTCTGGCTTGTTTGTCGGCCATCTTTCAATTCTTAAATCAGAAACCTCTTTGTGTATCTACCAAAAGAACTTCAAAAATAAAGGTGAACGCTGATTGTCCTCCAATAACTTATAAGCAATGTTCCCTCTAAGCTGCGCGCGTGCGCAAATGCGCACTGCTGACACGGTCTCCGCGCACAGAAAATCTGTGCTGCGCACAAGAAAAAATTCCAACCTGAATTGAAAATAAAATAAACACATAATAATGGCCACAGTGCGCACGTGGCTCGTCTGATGTTGCTCACAGTGGTCCAAGGGACCGCTCAGGGAGTTAGTGTGTTTGCTCAGACTCGTGAAAAATTAGAGGGAACATTGCTTATAAGTTATCCTAAGCTTCCTAGTCTGAAAAGAAAATCTTTTGAAAATCTTTATTGCAATAATTTCTGGCTCACACCTCACTGATTAAGGTGCAAATTTGCTCTCAAAATTACGTAAGATGAAGACATTCATTCGCCCAAAACTAGTCGACTTACTCCGTTGCAATTCCCTAACAACTAGCTGCACTTCGGTAGCGAACTCAGAAAGCTATTATGACCAGTCGGTTCAAGCGAACGCCAGTAACCTGACTGTTCCCAAAACATCAAAGACGTTTTTCAGCTTTGGAAACTGCTTTAAGAGTATTTGTTCCAAGATTATAACGTTGTCCAAGATTATACGGTCAAAAACGTTGTATGTATATGCTTCGTATATATTTGCTTTGCCTTAAATTAATGGTTAAGTTTGGTTGTTAAATCGCATAAAATATTATTGCTCTTCGCTTATTACAGTAAAAAGCATTGGCTTACTTTGACTAAGGTACCTGTACCGAATAAGGCCCGGTCCCTAGTAAGGCCCATTGCTCATATTTCGCAAACCCGTGCAAATAAATGAAAGATTTTGTCCCTACATAATAACTAATATAAATTCATGATGGTTTACCAGATTTCATCCTTGTCACGTGATCGACCGATTCGCTAGAGCACAACAAAAATTTGATATTTGCAGTTAAGGTGGTTTTGTTAATTTAGAAAAAAAGTAAGTGAGAATTTGGCAGGTTAAATGAACTGTTGTCAGCCGGCTGAAATTTTCATGTAACAACCAACTTAGTATTGAAAAGGATAATGCACTTTTTTTTGCTAAAATTTTTCTGATGATAAAAATGTGACATTTTTTCGTGGATGCCACATGCGCCTAATAAGGCCCATACAAGATGCTTGGCTAATTGATGTCCAGACTTCAAGAGTGGTTCCAGTCCTCAGTTGGCAAATTGTTGCAATTACTTTGATGCGCCTAGTGGAATCTTTTTAAATGTTTGTACAACTTAAAATGTGAAATTTCTAATAATGTTATATGTTGTCTATTACTATGTTTTGAATCAAAATACTCACAAAATTGGTGGGCCTTATTAGGAGCCTATGCTCCTAATAAGGCCCCTTTTTTTGGAATTTTTAATTTCTTTATAAAAATTTTTTAGGGGTTGTCAGGTATTGTGGTTTTAATATGTTGTAGTCATATACCCTCACTAATAGAATACGATTTTTCAGTCTATTCTCATTTATGGTTCTTGAATTATTTTCAAAAAAGTGTTAGGTGGGCCTTATTCGGTACAGGTACCTTAGTCTTTAATCAGTCTTTTTCTCTCTTTCCAAAAATTGAAATCATTTTAAACATGGTTTAGTTTCAGACCAATGTGGGTGTATAATCATCGCAGGTGGTATCAGTTCCGGTGCTAGGTTGCAATTAGAAACAAACGTCGTTTTTCAACTAAAAATCACAATTTTTCCGAACTCTAAATTAATTTAAAACTAATCCCCACCGACCCAAACTCTCACCTCTCATGACTAAATTACATTAAAAATTAATTTGAACAAAACAAAACCAAACAATAACAATATTCAAACCCGAGACCTTTACCATTCGAGCATCACAATTAAGCATGACGCTACTGCATTGTTTTGTTTTCCTCGTCCAGGATCAGTGTCATAAACCCATCAGCGAAAATCTGAAACGACAATTGAAAATCAGACAGTGATCGGTGAGAAATGGAGATGTCGCTGGCAAGAAAGCTGCCGTCCGCAAACCATATTGTACAGTGCGCATACTAAGTTAGCGTAGGCCAACGGTATTGTGAATAATCACGATGAACGAAGCTGTATATGAATAGAAAGGGCTAACTTGCAAGCAAAAAAAACAAAATAACTGTGATCAGAAAATTTCCAAGCTCTCTCGTCATCACCGTATCATTAAGATAAATAAATATGAATGTGGAAAGGGGAAAGGCGTGGGGTCAGTATTAGTTGTTTCTATGCATAATATTAAGCTTTCAGTCATATTTGGGGGCCTCGTTTTAGCATGTGGCCCTTTCTCCGGCTCTGGGTAGTATCCTTGCGTTGTGAACCTTACTGCGTATTGCCATGGTTTTATGATGCTTGTTCCTATTGACGTCGTGTTTCAAAGCGGTGGTAGATTTGAACTAAGCAGTTCTCCATGAAAAAAGCCACATTCTTTCATTTTGCACATCTGACGACCTAAACCATGCTTTAAAAATATTGCTTGCCCTCCGGACGTGTTTGGGAGCGCAGGAAATGGCGTAGGAAATTGCAAGAGTTCCAACTTTCTTGAAGTAACGAGAAACCTACATTTTTGTCATCATTTATTTTGCAAGTGGCCAACATGGTTACCAGCTAGCTCTCGTCTATACTTTCCTTTCGCTACATGCGATCTTACGGAAACATTACACTTATCGCAACTCTCATGTGAAGTTACTGAAAGTACATCAGACTACTTCCCGTTGGACGTCACAGTTTTACAGATAGTTAAGTCTTATTTTAGAGCAACGATTTTTCTCGGTCCAGAAACAAGTGTGGAGAAAATTCGTTCGAAACTGTGGAAAACGTTTAAACCGGCAAAGAAATGATGAACTTCACAACCTGACGCAGCGAATCACTTTTTCCACCGACAAAATCGTCATTCCGTGGTCCGCAAATATGTTATTTTTCCCTGGTCATTCTGGAGTCATCGATTGTACACCTCACTTTGCAAGTAGACTATAATAATCCTGTTTGGCCCTGGTCACGTTATATACAGCTGTCTCCTTGTGACAATCGATGAAGCGGGCAGGACCAGCGCGGAAAATATTGCCTCTGGCCATTTGTACATTAAGCCTACACGTACACAACATGTCGACAAGGAAATTGATATAGATAACTTAACTATAACACGTATGTATAATTATCCTATAGAGTTAGTATCACGTACACGTAATCTAGAGATATTAAAGTTTAATTGTCAAAATACTGTAATAAAAGTGCCCTCGGGTTATTACAGTAAACGGCAGACATGAGGTTCAACCAAAATCATTTTGTGTAGGAAAGCGTATGTAGAAATACCTTCAAGTAGGCCTATTGTGTCTGATAGATAGTCGAGGTATCATACATAGGCCAATTTTCAGCAATGGTCGAAATGTCAAAAAACTAATAGCCGTAGCTTAGTTGTATTTAATGATTTCAACGTTCGTAATTGATTGACTTCGCTACAGTGCATCAACTTAAGATTTGCCATGAACATGACCGCTTCCTACCCGTCGAACACGCCGACATCAGCGGTGGTGCAGCCTCAAGCACAAATTTTCATTCAACCCCAACAGGCTTTCAACTCCAGTAAAGCCAGAAAACTCCGAGGAATCGCGGTGAGCACTTTCAATGGTTAATTTCGGGCGGCTGGAAATGATCTATCTTGCTGATTGCTCGTGAATGCTTATTGATGTTAAGAAGATTAGTTTACTTTGTAAGGAATAGCTGAGACATAAAACAGGAAATGTATCCGATACGTCAGCGGTCGATTATAATTAAAGTGAAGGGCAAATCTAAAAACAAGTAGGCCTTAAATCAAAGAATATATAGTAGTAAAGTAAACATACTGCTAGTGAAAGAATTTTTGATAATATGTAGTGGTTGAACAGTTATTACCAAAACTCTATAGCTCTACTGTAGGTACAGAAGGTGTGGTAGGCTAGCTAAGGTTTGGTGACACTTAATCACGCGACACTTGATCACGCGACGTTTAATCACCGACACATAATCACTAGGACATTTAATCACGCGACACTTAATCACGCGACACATAATCACTAGGACATTTATTCACGCGACACATAATCACTAGGACATTTAATCACGCGACATTTAATCACACATTTACAATGTTTATTTACATTTACAATTCACAGCAATGTTATGCATGGGAAATGTAAGCAACTGCACTAAAATCTCGCTTGACAGATAACGGTCAACTGTGTTTTGCACGCGCAGTTTCAGTGCCTTGTACCGCATTGGAATAGAAGGTTGAGTACCAGCAATTCCTTGCAGAAACGTTGCACGTTGCATTTGTGCACGTTGCACGTTGTGACAATAGAATAATGTTAGATATTAATATTACATAGGTTATACGTAGCAATGCAAAATGACATGTTATTTCCTGATTGGCTAATGTGTTTGTACAAAAACTAAGGTTTGGTTAAAATCTCCCCTTCTTGTCTCTACACATGGTTATGGTTTTGTTTAAATGTGAAAAGATGATGAAAATGTTTCTATTGTGATACAACTTACTTCGGACAATATAACAATTAGACTTTATGAAGCTGGTGTTGATTTAAAGAAACATTATAGAGAAAGCCGGCGCAACGGAGTCAAAGACAATTGTCGGGGAGTTCTAAAAGAAAGACTAACAGCCCTTGGCTTTAGGCCAATTTTAAAAGCAATCCACATCGCCATTCCCACAGAGAGATGCACACGAGCTTGAATTACTGAATTTTCCTCACGCTTTTCCGACATCCAAGTGATTATATGTCGCGTGATTAAATGTCGCGTGATTAAGTATCCAAGTCGCGTGATTAAATGTCCTAGTGATTATGTGTCGCGTGATTAAATGTCCTAGTGATTATGTGTCGCGTGATTAAATGTCCTAGTGATTATGTGTCGGTGATTAAGCGTCGCGTGATCAAGTGTCGCGTGATTAAGTGTCGGTACACCACTAACGCGTTTTAGATGGAATATGGCCTCTCCATAGACCATAGATAGATTAGTATTCAGCATAGTACAGTACATGAACTGGCGGAGTATTCTTGTTTTTACCGTAATTACCGGACTAGCTAAATCCAAGACTGCACTGCATTGCATAGGTACTAACAAGGACCAATACAACAACGGTATGCTCTTTGCGATAGATTTTTGGTAATAGGCCTAACTGTTTAACTACTACATCTTATTAAAAATCCTTACACTGGCATGTTTACTGGCCGCTACTTTTTGATTTCTGGAGATTGGTGCCAACTGGTTCTTGGAATTGCGCCTCACTTTAAGCATATTAAAGTGATCTGAGTGTAATGACATATGCATAGAGCATGCGCGATAAGTCTTTAAGATTTGAATGTGTAATTTTACATTATTTACGGAAGAAATTGCAATAGGCTGTAGAAGTGGTGCTTGGATCATTATGCATCGTATTGGGGGTGGCCGGTCTATCTATCCACCGAAATTGGACATTTAGCTTTTTCTACATATACGGTCGGTCTCAAGGACTATGGTGTGGAGTTTGGGTAAGAACTATAAAATACTCAAACAAACGATCGACACTTTCAAGTCTGTTCTTCGTATTAAAGTGCTAAGCGCAGTAAATTATGGATTTTTTAAAAATTTTATGTTTAGGCAGTCGTTGCTGGGGGACTTGGAATAGCGGCTGGTAGAAAAAGTGCATCGCCTTGTATTGTGAGTAGATTCAAATACGAGAAAGTGAAGATCCGTCAGTTACAAACGAGATGTCTAATTGTTTTTAGGTCAATTGCCATATGGGTTTTGCAATCACTACAGCTGTATTCTCCGCAATACTCTTCGGGTTCGAACTTGGGATGGTTTCAGATGCCACATTGGTGCGTGATCTTGTAGATATTTTTCTTCATATATTTCAAAGAAGTAATCTCCTCCCTATTTCGGCAGAGTTTGGCGTTTGGACTAACTGTCGTGAATATTGCTGCTTCCATGGTATTGTTTATCCTCCTTATTGCAAGCGCATCGTTGACGTGTTATGTGAATCCTCATGGATGTTGCGGTGGAGGATGTGGACAGGTAAGGAGTGTTTTCTAAAATCAGGTTCGACAATTAATATTCGATGTTAATTCAATCAAATTTAGGTTTTAAGATTTAACATGTGATTACTAGATTTATTCCGTTCCTAACCACCAGGTAATGTACATTGCTAACACGACCGGTCAGCCACCGGCGTATGTTCAAAGTAAGTCGTTACAGAAAGTTCCGTGTCACGTGTTCAGTTCTTCTCTTTTGAAATGGTAAAAAATTTGCAGCCTTTGCTTGCAGATGTGCAGCCTGACCAACAACAGACGGGTTACGTTGTTCAAACGGTACTAAGGGGAATGCCACAACCTGCTACACCAGCACTTCCACCGACGACTACCGCCCATTTAGGCCAAGCCATGGCACTTGATCAATTAGACTCTGACGCCATCCAACAGAAACAACAACAAGCTTTCAACAGTATGCGAGCTTCAGCAGAGGGAAATCCATCTCATCCACCACCCTATTCCATATAATTAACCTGCGGTAGTCATCCACTTGAAACCAACACTACACACTTTCAACGGAGTAAAAATTTCTTTTACGGAATTTATGATATACCGTGGCAATCATGATTGAAATTGATTTGTCTACTTTGTGACAACCGAACCATAACCACGTGACTCTATGCTACGTCATAAGCCTACGTTTGGAAAACATCTGGATCGGAAACGATCATGTTGACCTCACCTTGCTTCAGCATAGTCAAAAAAGTAGTCTACGCTCACATACAATCAATCAAAGCGGTAGGGCCTTGAAGAGTTAAAAACGTGCATTATGTGATTAATGTGAACTACAGTGGTAGCACTACGAAAGAAGCTTAGCACGGTAGCCAAACCCATAGCCTACGGAATGTTACGACAATATTGCACACAAAATTTAAAAGAGCAACTTTAATATTTCCAAGCTTCGTTCGACATCGAGTTTGTTTACAACTGGTTTCTTAGCTGGTGAGTGAAGATCATCATTTTTGATGTCATAAGCCAAGACGTTGATAACCAGAGCCATTCTGTAAACAACCATTTTCAAGTCCTGTAGTTGCCTTAAAGTACACAATAGGCTACACTTTGCTTGCTTGCTGAATTAAGTAGTTAAGACGGATGATTTCGTGAGAACAGCATCATCAGCAGGGGCGGCTCGTAAAAATATTTACTTCTGTAATTTTTGTCCAAAACAAATAAAACAAAACACTAAACATTTCAGTTTTCTGTTTTTTCTTTCAAAGCGCTCAATATTTTTTTATTCATTTTTTTTTAATTGGAAGCACTTGGGTTGAACAAAGAGATTTAAACACCAGATTTGTTTACATCGTTTGGGGCTGTGCCTGAAAATGATTTGATTTGTTGTTGTTTTCGACTCGCTGAAGGGAAATTCCCCGTTAACAAATTGGAAGCAAAATAACAAGTAGTTTATGAATAAGGATCGAAGAGTACGGTAGCAGTCCTAAATCCTACAAAACTGTGTGCAGCTTCCCCTGTCTGAGACTCCTTTACTTTCGCGTGCCCATATCAGGATCGAGTGTTAAGGAATTATTACATCATAATCACAGTGCAGAAGTACATTAGCCTATAAGACGTAAGAGACCCCTGAGGCCCTGCTGGTTTGAAACAACCAGTTTATACTATTAGCAGGCTGGTAGGCCAGCGCTACTGCACTGATATTGGATGATTTAACTACATGCTGTTGCAATAGTACCTTTCATTTATTGCCTATGGTTGTTATAAAAGATGAAATAAGCTGGGACAATGCACGTAGTACAGGTTGTAAAAGTCTTATGGCTACGACCAAACAGAGGGGCCGGGTTTATTCTGAATTAGGTTAGCCTGCAAGGAAAACACACAACCTTTAAAAATCGATATCATTAACTGCAAATATCCAGTAGCCCACATTGAAGCTTTCATTAGGAGCCAGGCCTCATATTTCAGTCTTTTTCAACAAAATCTTGACTCCGCAAGAGACCTAAAAGTGCACTGCAAGTGCGCACTCACAGGCTGCCAGGTACTGAATTTGATGATTTAGCCCCTGTCAGCCTGTCATTCATTTTATTTTTCGTCTTCAATGTGAGGAACGAATAAATTTTGCTGATGCTGATAAGTAGTCGCAAACATGTTAGTAGTTATCAGCAATAATTTCCACAAATTGGACGGGAAAAATGTGACATGGCCTTGAGGTCAAAAACGTGCATTACGGACCAATCAGAGAATGTAAAAAAGATATAAGCTTCAGCACGGCCACCAAACCCAAAAGTTTTCTGCTAAAGAATTGCTATGAATTATGTAAACATGCATTTAACAACTATGTCAAAAATTGGGTAGTAGCATGCAAACTTCAGCTAAGTTTACATAAACCTGCTTGTTGTTGCATCTGAAGGGTGCTACTGAATATAACTGTAACTTTAGTAACCAAATTTGAGTGCGCACTTGTCCAACTCTGCAGATCGGGTTAGGTTAGGCACACGCTTGTTTCAAATAGAGATAGTCGTAAGCGATAAGCCTATAAGTACATTGTAATTTGACATTGTGAGTAGTCTTTGCGATTGCATATGTTCTTAAATTTTTTTGTATTTACCGGTTTTTATGCTTAAGCACAACACAAACCTTTGTTGAAGATCTAGCAGTGAAAAGAACCTTTCTAAGCTTGTTTTGACTGGCAAGATTTTTCCGTTTGCTTACACTTAACAATAGAAATTATTTTCAACCCCCTTTGATTCTTTTTTGAATCGCAAGTGTTTTGGACATCAGCTTATGAAAATTTTGCACAGGTGGCTAACACGTCAATTTCTTTACACAGTAAAGGAACGATATTCGAAAAACATTGTGTAGTTTTCGGGACTATGTTGGCGTAAAATCGTTACATATTCACCTGTAGCAGAATATGTGGTAATGGTACACAAACACAACAGGCTCAATGTGCACGCCAAACTTTTTGAAGTTCACTCCAACCAATTAAACAAAAGCCAAATTTCTCTTTTGCCAAACGAAAGTCGAACAGAAGCCAAATTTCCCTTTTCTGCTTCACCGGAAGCAAAAAAGGGAAAGTTATGATAAATACACAAAGAATTAAGGTTTCTGTGCATGCCAAAATATGTGTCTTTTCGCACACAATTTACTTCAAAAACTGACATGAATACCAGCCAATCATATCACTTGACTGTCTATACCTGGCGCATAATGATTTCAAAAAGTTAGGTTGTTACTCTGCTGTTTTGAATCTAAAGCTGTACAAGCGTAGTCAAGATGGGGATAATATGCGAGCTCTGTGGAAAATTTCCGATTACCTTTTACTTGCCCATCAACTTGCAATAAGGCATCTAGCTGTGTTATGTGAAAGGTTGTGCCTTACTACACATATGTTAGCAAAATGGTTTAAAATAATGCAGCCACTACTTTCTGTACCTAGCACTTATTTAGAAACTGCTCTGTGAAATCTCTGCTTGCCAAAATGAGCAGAAAGTACACAGAGATGCACAAATTGTAGATATCCTTACTTTGTATCAATATTTCACAATAACTTCTATAATATCTCTTGTTTTATGTAGCCATTGTTAACTATTCTGTACGTTTGTGAGTATAGCAGAAGAATTGTGATGTTGTGAGTTTACACTTCCACAGCTGTGTGTTAGCCTTAAAAACTGCAAGTGTGAAATCATGAAGTTGCTGATAAATTAGAAGAGTGCTGTTTTGTGACAACAGCGGAGCATCATATATCATTGTCTTGCCGTGACCTTTTGTGAAGAAAAAATACTAAATTAATTTTTATGTTGAATTTGTTATCTTGTGCTCACAAATATAGTGGTTATTTCATGGCATTGAGAGCGTACTCCATGTAACTACTCATCTCTACAAATTTATTTCAGCTAACTTAAATGTCGGTAAAGTTTCTCCCTGCTAAACACTGTTTATTATGAGCCAACAATGGTGCAGTGGGTACATCCTCTCCCACTTGAGCCTGGACCTTTTGATCTTCTCACTTATTGTTCTTCTTCTGCATCGTTTGATTTCTATGTTCAATTCTTCGCGGCAACTGACTAAACAGCTTGACACAGTATCTGGGTTTCACCTAAAAAAAAGTGTATATAGCTCCTTGCATTGGCTGAAAGGACACACACACTTTGTAAGCAGAATACAAATAAAATTTTTAGCCTCATTTAACTATATATCATTTTACTATATGTGGATTAGAAACTAGTGACTCAAAAACCTATGCAGTAATCCAGTTGTTGATTAATCCATTAAATGTTAATTTCTATTATGTAAGAATTACACTGACTAAGAGCTTTATTGCAGTACCCCCAAAATGAAGAAGGATTTTTAAAGGCAGCAGGTCGGACTTCTCATTTTCCTGGACTATTTAACTTCCAAGTAGTGAAAAATCTCTCCTTTTTGCATCTTTATCATCCTGAAGTGATCAAGCCTGTACTGGCAAGCTCCGGTAAGATTTAAATGTTTGTAGTTGAGGTACACCAGGCAGAGTCAAGGGGACGTCAACTCTAGTTTTTTGTTGACAATCCTGTAGATATATTTGAATGTATGTGAATAAATGCTGTCGTGGCAAGGAGAAGAATTTCCCCAACGTTTTCAGTTGATATTAGTTTGTGATGCATACTGCATAGACACCTGTAGTAGGGGTTTCAAAACTTTCAAAAGAGGTACCTTCAAATGGCAATAAAACAGTTAGTCATGTCACCTTTGTAGTATATATGTTCCTTGAAATGTTCTCTCAAAAAAGTTAACTGCCTTTCAAGATGAACGTCCCTGAGGCAGCAGAGGGGTAAATTATGTATAAAACTTGAACTTGTGGCCTCAACTTGTATCGGAATGTTAAATGACATATTTTCTTTCTAGCTCCGAAGGGTAAATGGGGGTACAGATTTTTAGAGCCTTGGATCGGGAAGGGATTGCTTACGAGTAGCGGAAAGCATTGGCATCGACATCGTCGTCTCATCACACCTGCATTTCATTTCAACATTCTTACATCGTAAGAGATATGTACCATATATACTTGATTAAATTTGTACAAATGATTTTTTTCGAAAAGTTAAACTCAATGAAATCAAACGTGTGTACATCATACATAAGCGCTAATTAGCAACTTTTCTATTTTCTGCGACTGGCATCCCTGAAAATTTTATCAAGTTTATGTGTGTGCTGTGTAGTTGCAAGTTAAGTCTTTTCATTGTTTTGTTCAGTGAACAATGTTGCATGTCCACCCATTTTCAACAAACAGTGAAATGTTGTAATGAATTATGAAACAGTCGTCACGCCTCTGTTTTTTGAGAAAGCTTTGCGGTCATCTGATTGGACACAAAAAGCTCTTTAAATCAACTATTTGGAAAGTAGGTCAAATTTAAGAAACTGTAACTTCAACTTGAAAGCAATTATCTTACAGCTTTGTTAAAACACTAAGACTCCACTTGATTATCTGCTTCATTTATGTCAAGTCAACTGGTTAGTGGTTAGGTTGCTCTGACACGAGTACAAGTCAATTGTCTCAATTTTACATTGCTGGTTGCCATCTTTTCCCACAACTTGCTACATTGTAGTTTAAGTTTAGGGCATGTTTAAGTAATTCCAAATGGCTGAAATGATGCGTAAAAGCCGATTTAAATTATTTTGAGGTATATTCCCATCTTTAACAACTGTGCAAGAGAAATGCTGGACAAATGGGCAGCAGTTGTAGATGAGCCGATAGAAGTATTCAAAGATGTTGGATTTCTAACTCTAAACACAATGATGCAATGCGCCATGTCATCACACACCGATTGCCAAAATGCAGTGTAAGTTTGAATTGACTTTACTGCTGAACTCAGTAGCATGAAACGGCAAGTTAGTGATATTAGTGTGACAAGGGTTTAGGTTTAGGGGGATTGGTTTGGAAGTTAAGACTGATTGATGCAAACGTGAATGTAATAAGTCCTATTTTTTTTTTATTCAGAGCGGAACAGAATTATATCAAAGCGGTACAGATTCTGGGTGAAATTACAATGCTTCGATTCAAATATCCAATCTTGTTGATTGACTGGATATTTTGGATTTCGCCTGTTGGATGGAAGTTCCGAAAACAAGTTAACTTTGTTCATGCGTACACTGAAAAGGTTTGACCTCTTTCATAAACTTCATCTGGGAACCGTAAATGGTTTTATTCTCATTTTTCTGACCTTTGTTCTGTTGAAACGATGACATTTCAAAACTCAAGATTATTTGGCAATTTTTTTAACATGGATTTTTTTGGTTTGGCTTAAGTGTTGACTAAAGGTTTCTTCGGGTATTTTCATAATGTGGCTGATAACAGAAGTGATGCCGTTGAATGCCTAAACTCAATAATGAAGTCATTTTGATAGATTATAAAAAGTCGGCGTAACTGCCTAAAAACTGACCAAATAAACACCGAAAGCAGTGATCCAACTTTGAAGGATGATTCTGGTAGAAAACGGAAGAAGCTTCTGGACTTTATTGATATTCTTCTAAAAGCAAAAGTAAATTTAAGAATAGGTTTTTTTTGGAAGAATTCGAGCAATCCACCATTGATTGCTTGATTCTTTGATAACTCTGTCAATATTTTGATGTTTGTACATTGTTAGCAACCACATAGCAAAAGCGCCAACATTGTTGTTTTCTTTATATGTTTGTCTCAAAGGATGAAGATGGTTCTGGGTTAAGTGATAAAGAGATAAGAGACGAAGTGGACACTTTTTTATTTGAAGGTCACGACACAACATCAAGTGGTAAGAAAAGTCTTCTGTTTAAAATGTAGCATGCAGTCACATTTTAGATTTTATTTGCATAACTGCTGGTTTATGTTCTTATTTTGGTCTTGGTGAAGCAACTAGGCCAAGAATTTTGATTGCAAAATCATCCTCTTAGATTTATCTACTTAATGTACGGTTTTTGTTCAGGGATATCATGGGCTTTGTATAATTTGGCAAAATATCCAGGATTTCAAGAGCAATGTAGGAAGGAAGTCCAAGAAGTAATTGGCAACAATCTGAATGTGCAATGGTGACTGATTAATTAATTTTGTGTAGTATCCATTAATAATTATAATATTATAGCGCTCGTGTATCCACTTAACCTTGTTTCCAGTTTTATGGTTTGTAGGTGCTATGATTTCGCTGAAAGGTTAAAACCTAACTTACATCTCCATTAGGTCAGATCTACCCAAGCTTGAGTACCTAACTATGTTTATAAAGGAGAGCTTGCGCCTGTATCCCCCGGTGTGGCTGATTGCTCGACAGCTCAAAGAAGACCTTCCAATGGAAAGTGAATTTAACAAATCAGGCGGGGACATCCCCAAAGGCACATCTGCCGTTGTCCACATATTCACCCTTCATCGGAATGTCAATTTATGGGAAAAAGTTGAAGTACGTATTAATTCGGTCAAATCTTCAAGCCAGTTTGTATTAAACTTGAAGATAATCGGGTAACATGAAAAAATGCAGCTTTGGTTGGAATGTCACTTATTCTACATGTAACAATATTTGTTATTTCTTTCCAAACAGGAGTTTATCCCCGAAAGATTTTCAAAAGAGAACACGGCAAAGCGCCCCCCACTCACATACCTTCCGTTTTCGGCCGGGTCGAGGTTTGCATTTTGATTATGACGAAGTAACATTGCACGATTCCTGCAAGTTATCGAATAAAACTTTCTGACTGAATCCGAAGCATTTTGCTTGAATTGTTAATTTTACCTTTTTTCTTTTACTTTGTCCTTCCTTCAGCTCCTCATTATTTAGTCTGTAAATAACCCCCGGTTTCCTACAGTTTACTTTTTCTCTCATTTTTTAACCTGTTCATCTGTTTAGAAACTGCATTGGGCAGAATTTTGCGATGAACGAAATGAAGGTTGTTTTGGCTCAAGCCCTGCGACGATATAAGATGTCTCTGGACAACCTACCTACTCCAGAAATGAGTCCTCAGCTGGTGCTGAAATCCACGGATGGAATTTATATTAATTTCAAACCTATATAAGGTATCTTCATGATGTTGTGATAATCGGTGTATGTTGTGCATATAGATTGATTATAAAGCATACTTCCTGGTTTTGCAAATCTGCTTAGCAAGGCTTAAGCATTGTGTGCCAATGACTTCCTATTTACCGTTTTAATTCGTGGCATTAAATATCATGCGTATATATTGCCTAAGCTATTCGTTCATTCATTCGTCTAGTAAGATCAGCTCTGTAACATGGAGGTTTTTATGCTGTTGCTGTGCCAATGTTCTGTTCAAATGTAATCGTTCAAAGAAGCTTCAATATAATCAGTATATACAGTTGTCATTCCTGTGTAACATTGTTGAAATCAATTTGAAGAAGTTCAGTATCAAGTTAGATAACTTTGTTGTCATCTTCACAAGACAATAATTCGTTAAGGTGAACAATTAAGTCTAAGGTTGAGAAAAGCAGACAACGACCTTATGAGACTCATATATCATCATCCGCAATAAACAATTCGAATAGTAAACATTGTAGTGAAGTGGGTCAACCTGTTAAGTTCAACAACCATAAACAACCCATTCCATTACAATGTTATTAATTTGATTTAGTTTGGTTTTAAAATGTTGTACCCTTGTTAAACAGGCAACTGCATTTGCATTTAACAACACTGAGGTTTGATTGTTGCAACTTTCTTCCACCCTCTAGCGGTTATCATAAATAAAATCACCAAAGTGTCTTCCGATTACAATTGTACATCCCTATGAAGTATAAATATAACATAAGATAAAAAAAATTAAAGTTAAGAAATGATTATATTAAACAGGGAAATAAAAATGTCGATCAATTGTGATTTATTTTAATGGAAGCAGTGAATTGCTGGTTGCAAAATTGGCTGTTATAAGTCTAATACAGAAAACAAATGACTTGTATTAAAAATCAGAGAATCAAATGTTAACACAAGGAGACCACTTCCGACGTAGAAAGTGCAGCAAAGCAATAAATAAGTCATGACAGTTCTTTGTGTTGTAACATATTGCACTAAAAGTTTTATATAGCTGAATCAGATGAATATGTTTGAATAGAACTAAAAGTAGTAGCAGTAAAACTACAATTCATGGCTTCATAAAGGAACGCATTTCAAGCTCACCCAGCATATCAGTGAATTATGTTTTAAAGAACAGAGAAGTTGATCTTTATTCCATCTTTAGCCTTCAGTACAATCATGGGAGCCATGACAGGAGGTGGTTCATCCTCAGGCAATGAGAGCAGAAATCGACGAAGAGTTTGAGCGAGAACAACTTTAATTTCATTCATTGCAAAGTTTTGTCCGATGCAGTTTCTATAAAAATACAACTAAAACAACAAATTGTCTCTGATAAACACCAAAGCACATCTTATTCAGAAATTCTTACTAACTATTTTAAAAACTTCGTTTTTTCAACATTTTTGTAAAATTCAAATCATATTTATTTTAAAATCTAAATTTTTTACTTTGTATCAACAATTATAATTTTCCATAAAAATCAGGCAAATTTAAGCAAAAAATGACAGTTTGTTGAAATAATTGAATTATTTAGTATGTAATAATAATCAGAGCAACTTCAGCATTAAATATTATTTCGCTTGCAAAGTAAACACAGGTCTGAAGGACAATTGATGTGTGCTAACAAAATTTTTATTCATAGTAAAGGTATGAGAAATATATTGATTTTAGTGGAGTTTTAAAGATTGCAAAAAAGATAAAAGCCAATATTTAGGACGAAAACTTAAACAGCAAACTATAATTTTTTTGGCATAAATAACTAACTAATAATGTAGTTATCGAAAACAGTAGCTTGTTGTTCAGTCCAGTACTAAAGCTGATCAAAACGTTTGTCAATAACTATCTCAATATGCAACGCTGGAACTGATAAGTTGAATAAAAATTACCCAAAACAGAAGATTGAGTAAAAGTAAGTAGACTTTATGACAAAGACATGCAATGCTTAATAACTACCTAGAACCAGCAGAAAACGGCAGGTAAGCATGAGATGATAATTTGGTCACATTTAATTTGGAAAATCTTTCCGGAATAAAGTCCTGAAACATAGATGTACATTAAACAAAAGTAAGTAAAAATATTATAACTATAAACTTGTACACTACCATGCTTGCACTCTATGTGTTACTACATTAGCAAGGTTTTGCAGATAAATATTATCCAAGATGTATTGCAAACCACTACATGTTCATTACGTACATTTGGGTTTTCCCATAAGTGTGGGTTGCGATGAAGCGAGAAAAAATGAACGACCATGCGAGTGCCCTTTGGAATATCCCTGCCAGATTTATTGTACTTGCTTGATATTGACAAGTCTTCTGTGAGCTCACGGGCTATGAGCCAGACTGGTGGGTATAACCTTAGGCTTTCTTTAATAAACATTGTCAGATAAGACAATTTATGCAAATCTTCCCTGAACAAAAAATAAAGTTTTAAATTCTGCTGCATTTCAATTAAAATCCTATTTATAACTTGGAACATTAGAAAACGTTTGAAATAAAAACTGCATTATCATACATATGCACTGAAACACTTTAAATAGTTGTGCTATTTTCAAGTACAACAGAGGCAAAAATGATCCTACTATTGCCAATTGATGTATTTACAAAATCATAGACTTACCATTCCACATTTGGTTTCAGTCCAATCACATCATGAATTTCGTTTCTGCATTTTTCTTGAAATTTTGGGTATTTTGCAAGATTGTACAATGCCCAAGATATTCCTAAGAACAAGAATGCTAGTTGTACAAAACGGTTTCAAAAATGTAGAGTAATTGGTGCAGCATAAACAATAGCATAACAACAGCATTAAGTGGTTGGGCATAAAGGTGTTGAAAGCAACAACAATAATTCTCTTGCAGAGAAAAATATTGTACACAACAGTGAAGTGAAAAGCAAAACATAGCTGCACAAAAAAATTTCAAAAATTTAGAGCAATGGTATTGTAAAAAGTCAATGTTTTCCAAAAATCCTATCTCTATCTTAACTTTAATTCAGTGTTTTACATGAAATAAGTGATGCAGAATATAAATATAAAAATGCTGAATACATCATGCGTCAAACAGGACACTGCGGATACGGTATGAGGAAAACAACCAAGTTTAGGTGAAGTGCAAAAATAACACAAAATATAGACCTTTATGTGTAATCTGATCCAACAAAAATCTCGTAAGGAAGTTGTCAAGTTTAAAAAAATATCATATTAATTTCACATTTTATGTCTATGGTTAAAATGTATGCATTTTACATTGTACAACGTTTTGACGTGTGACTTACAAAAATAATGGTAAAACTTACCACTTGATGTTGTGTCGTGACCTTCGAATAGAAAAGTGTCCACTTCGTCTCTTATCTCTTTATCACTTAACCCAGAACCATCTTCATCCTTTAAACATTTTGAAAGATAACTTCGTTTAAGGTATCCAATAAAAACAAGTATCAACATGAAAATAATCGATAGGATAAACTGGCAGATAAAAGCATCCAGTGCCCAACAAGTACTTCGCTGCAAAGATTTCTCTTACTTTCGACTGCAAGAGAACATCGATGAAATCAAGAACTTTACGCTGTTTCGAAAAAACTTCATCATTTTCTTCTGTTGCAATTGTTTGAATGGAACCAACAGTTTGTGTCAGTTGTTTGCGTCGATCCGATATGATCTACTGAAAGAAATTTTCAGACAACAGAGGTGGGTGTTAACACAATGGACAAAGTGGACATCTTTTACCGATTCATATTATGACAAAAAACACAAAATATGTTCATATTGTACAAACCTTAGCCGTGTAGGAATGGACAAACTCTATCTCTTTGCGATATCTTCGCCCAATTGGTAAAAGCCAGAACAACCAATCAATCAAATACAAAGGCTGGTCAAGACGTTTCACAGATATTTTACTCAACGCATGAATAGATTTGATGTATGGATGTCCTCTAAAGATTTACATAGGTTAAGCCAATACCACAGTTATTTGAAGCAATCACTAACATAATTCAATTTATACACAATAATTCATAGTTGCAATACAAAAAAAATGTTTATGAAACTGTAATAGGAAATACTTGATTTTTTGACAATCAGTTGTTGACGACATGGTGCAACGCATCATTGTGTCCAGAGTAAGAAGACCGATGTCTTCAAACACTTCTATTGGTTGTTTCATTACATCTTGCCACTTATCCAACATAACTTTACTGCATTCGTTGAAAATCCCAATGTATCTGCACCAACCCACATATTCTGCTTAAGATGTCGATGGTCTGGTTTTATTTTTTCTTGCAAATAACTCACGATTTTAAGATCCCAAAGTGGAAAGCTGGAGTCAACAAACGTCGATGTCTCTGCCAAAGCTTGCCATTGCTGGTGAGCAATCCTTCGCCTATCCAGGGTTCCCAAAACCCGTAAATATTCTTCTCTTTAATGGCTTTTACAGTATAAAAAAATTAATAAAACACATGATTCCAGAGAAGTTTTATATATTTCATTATAAGTTTCCAAATTAAAGTGCAAGATTTTATGCTGTATTCTATCAACCTTTCTTGTCAAGTGCAACTGACAAAAAAACTGTTGCTTATGTTCAAATCCAACAGCTCCAAGAATTTGAAATAATACATGAAGAAAAGAAAATTAAAAATTTGAAAAAACTTAAACGAAACTAAAGTGATACAGCCCTAACAACCTATCAAACAGTGCATACCTGCACATACCAGTATTACACGATTTTTTCATCAGAAATGCAAAACAGTTCCAAAATCACCTTTTAACATTAGAAATCTTTACCTGTGCTGGCCAGTAGAGGTTTTACTGTGTCGGCATGATGAAGGGTGAGGAATGAAAAATACGAAGCAACATGGAAATTAAATAAGCCAGGAAACTCAGTTGTCCTTTCAACAGCTTTAAGTAACCCTTCTTCAGTGGAAGTATACTGTAAAAAATGGTTGATAATTATTTATTACAGCTTTTATGTATTGTTTGCATTTAGCGTGAGCATTTTGAATCAAAAATGCATGGTTTAAATTTTCGATGAGATCTTTAGTTGATATGCAACACTGTCAGCAATGAAGGTTCCACATGCAAGCTTTAGCCTATTTCAAAATGCATGGTTGGCAAACTGCATATATAAAAAATGGTCAAACCTATGAGCAAAAAAAACAGCTTATATATGCAATAATTGTAACATTAGAGCCATAAATATATTTTGGTTGTAAACTTATCAAGATAAATGCTCTTAGGCAAAGTTTTAATACCTAATTCTAACATAACCAAGAAGAAACTGCAATAACTTGGCTGTCAAGATACATAAAACATATCATCTTGGTATTTTGGAGAGTTTTCGCATAAAAAGGTGGTTGAGTTGTAGTTTAGTAAAAACTCAATATGAGCAGACAGAGAAACATTATGCTATGTCAAAAGTTTTTCACTACGACTTTGTCTGTCAGTTTGTCAAAATGCCCAGGAATCAGTATCATTCAATGCATTTAGCACCCTTTACACAGCATATACCAAAAGAATACCAGAAACAGGACATATCTTGCTTGTGCTTGTGGCACCACAATTGCTGGCTTACCTTTGCAGTGCACACATAACATAGTGCTATTGTGTACTACTGCAGTTAGTGCAAAGTAAAGCTAGTGCGAGTTAGCTAGACTTCGGCTTCACCCAAGCTAACTAATGCTTAAGATTCATTACAACATTTGTGCACACATACCTCGTACAAAAGTATGTTTTCTGTGCAATTCAATTCAAAACACTACTTATCACTTAAACTTATGACAGTAAAAGGTAGATTATAATAGGCTGGCACTACTTTGCCAAAAAGAATGAAAGCATGATACATTCAAATCTTTTTCAAGTTTCTTCTTAACCTAACTTTAACACAGTGAGCCATACCGGTATCTAACCTAAATCTCCATTTTGACCTTCTAATGTTCTGAACTAAATCTAATTTCAAGCTAGTAGTAATAACTAGATCCAAGTGACTATTTCACAGCACAGCATGTAGGTCACTCAATCCATTGTTAGAGGTAGGTGGTTAGGTTGGGAGAATAAATATCATGCAAAAGTCAATTTAAGCTGTTTAAGGTTTTGTTGGAGTTAGATTTAGATTCAGGTTTAGGTTGCTATTTTATAGTATTCAAGTTAGGCGAACAAGAATCTTTAAAACATATCTTTGAACGAAAGATGTTTTCTTGGTGAAATAGTGGCAGCCTAACGGATTAGTTATAAATGCTGTATATTGACATATCAATATCAATTTTTTGCATACACATTTTCCTAACCTAACCATTTATTTTATTAATAGACTGAACCTACTTTTAGTGAAATCATTTTTTACTTTTCAAGTTATTTAAACACTACGCTTGAAAACAATTGGCCTGTCTGGACTGGCAATAAACATGTTGGTACTTACAAAAGCAGAATGTCCCTTAAGCCAGTGCAATTTTTTGTATTTGCTCGAACTAAGATGAAATCCAGCAATCCTGTCTTGATGTTTTGTTTCTTTCCACGCTTTGTAAAATATGAGGACGTAATGATGCAAGATTAAAATTATGAGTGAAAAAATGATCAAGTCTATGCCAGCTTTAGAGAAAACAATTCCACTTCCAGGTGTAAATATATACAGAACGTAATTCATCGTTGCATTCATCAACCAGTTAATTTTAGGTGAGCAAGGTAGCCGTGCTGCTTCCAAAAATGCATTCAAGTTAGGCTTAGCCAGGACCGTGGATCAGTAATTTTCATTTTACCACTGGTAATGGCTGCCATTATGGGGAAATTCCCAGTCATGAAAAATAAACAAAATTTGCGAAACCAGGCATTGCAGTAAATATGAGTTGTGTTACGTGTTCAACACTCAGTGTCGCTGGCATTGTAAGTAATGTCTTTGGGCAAGGCATTAACGACGCTTGCTTTTGTTCACCTAGTAAACCTGGTAAACAGTGCTTAATTAGCGGACAAAATAAGAAAAACTGAATAAAACAAAAGCCTGGAACAAAAAATGTGTGACAGTGGAAACTTTGCCCAAACGAGAGCTCGATAACTGAACTCGAGCAATGAGGAATCTTTGTCGCTTGTGAAAGTCCTGCAAAACCTTTATTCCATTATGATGCACTGTATATGAATATTATCAGCTGAAACATTTTCTTTAGAAATCACAAAATGTGTTTGTTAATAGGCCAACAAGAAATATTACGCTACAGGCTTGTAACCTACAAATTACTTAGCACGTTCAGGTCCAGAACTCAGACAAACTTGAGTTTATTTTATTGATTGGCTATGTTTTTGCGGAGAGACGTTTCCAAAGAGCTTTTGTGCGTCTCCGTGTCTAAAACGACTGATAAAAAGGTTAATCTACAGTAAGTCCTAAAAAAAGTTTAGTTTGAACTTGAACTTAAAACGTTTATCAGTGGCCCAAAAGAAAATAACGGAACTACTGGATAAGAATTTGCTGTCGACAAATGTAACCAGGAAAAAACAAAGTATACTTCTCCCTTTGCAAAAAGAGCTTGTTTATACAGGTCTATTATAAAAACTGTAGCAACGGATAACTGTGGATTTTGGCTTTGTTTGTCGCTCCGCACAGTTGGGCCTAACGATATGATATGATAAGAATGTGAATTTTAAATGGCGTACATGTAGACATATCAATAATGTACACAATATATATGAATAACTCCAGAATTAATAACAAAATCGCCATAAAACTCAAATTGGTCGATAACTCCCAAAATTTAGGATAGTTGTCAAAGTTTGAGTAAGTTGTTTGGACTTTATTATTAAACATTCTTCATGAAACTATCGTAATTCAGCAGTTAAGTAGCCTACCTCATTGTGTGGTGTGGAATATTCCGAAGTTGTGATCATAGTTGGAACAAGAATGATTTTTTGTTGAAAGAGTTCCCATAAAGTGAAGTATCAATTTTTCCTTGCATTTAATAGAATGTTGACTGTTCAGCATTTCTCGCCATCGTTTCGCAGATGTTCGTTATGACAAAAAAGCTTATACATAATTTAAAAGCCAATGACGTACTTAAGCTGCAGCAGCTTTCATCGATTTGACTCGATATTATCGATCAGTATTAGAGCAGCCTATTTCTTCCAGCCAATGTCATCATTACATGCGGCGGATTTTCTATAGCTGCGTTACCTTATTCCAATGCTCGTTTTTTAATGGACGGATGGGCCACACCGATGCGCACTGAGCTAAAGCAAAAGTAATTAGGCAACGTTGAAGATCGATGGATAAGGTCAAGAAAAAAAGAAACATCTGCTGGTTTTAGTTTCTTGGTTCTGCTATAAACCCAACTCAGTATTTGTTTAACTGTAAGAAACCAACTTCGGCATTAGGCATTATAGGCGGCGCCCCATATGGATAGATCTCCAAAAACTGGAAAAGATTTTGAGCTAGGCTTCATGTTAAATTGAAATTGGTGTCGATGTTAAATTTATTTCGAGTACCAGCTCTTAAGTCGCCGTAAGAATGAAAGATTAATTTTTAAACATATGGTTAAGTTCTAAAATTATCGTAAAAGCAGGGGCAATTGCCCTAATGACTTCTAACTTGGCCGAATTGTATCTCTCGTTTGTATGTAGGCTAATAAACCTGTTGGAGCAGTTGTTTTCTTAATTTATGTTATCAGCAATGATCTTGGCAAACACGATCCTTCTGTGCGTTTCCGTTCATGTTTTTGCGATGCCTATTTTTCAAAGTAGGCCTACATCAGCAGATACTTTGAGCAAAACTGAAACGTTGGATAAATCTCGAAATGCATTCGATCAAGCTGCAGATCCTGAGGTCAGTTATGAAATGCAATATTGTAGGCTATGGATCGGCAAATGTTTTGTTAATAGTCGCAGAATTATTGCATAACTCGGCTTTGACAGCACAAAAAATATTTATACAATTTTTTTCGGGTAGATTTTGTCATTACTAATAGAAGCCTATTAACAATTTCAAATTCCTACTTACTCTGTATGCTTTTCGCAAATAGACTTAAAATTCCACTTATGGGGAAAATTGATTAACCTTCAATTACTTAATGTTAAAAAAGACTGTTTTAATATTTCATAACAAACTTGCCAGCATAAAATAATTGTTGAGGAAATCAATAAATTGCTGAGTAGATACTTGATAAGATTCTTTATCTTTGTTTCTTCTCCCTTACAGGCAGTTTGGTCACAAAAAAATTAGCGACAACTAACATTTATCAAAAGCTTTCCAAGCATTTCTGTTTTGTTTAATTGTCTGCGATGCTATTATATGTTATTGAGAAAATCCTTTCATAAAAAAACGATTGTTTTGTTTGCAAGTAGGCCTACCGAATAAGTAGAAATATGCCTGAAAATTTCCTTTTGTTCAGTATTTCCCAAATCCGACTGAGGATCTTCCCCGGAAGACAATTCACAAGAAAAATCACCCAAAAAGAGAACATTCTCCTGGTAAAGTTTCATTCCGTTTTCCCAATCGTTGTTATTTCAAGCGGTGTAAACCCGGGCAAAAATGTGTTCTCGACGGAATAACCAGGAGAGCAACATGCGTGTGCAGAACTCATTGCAAGAAGTCAAACAGGGTGAGAACATGTTTGTAACAAAAGAATAAACATTGAGTGACAATTTAAACCTCATTTGTTTTACCTCATTCTGTGTGTACAGCCTGTTTGTGGGACTGACGGCTCCTATTATTCCAGCCCTTGCGAAATGTATCGATCGTCCTGTATTTCCGGGGCAAGCGTATACGACGCACGAAACAAGGATTGTTTCTATAAAAGTATGACACATAGACTAGCACCAGACATGGTCGTTAGCAGAAGTCTCGATCGCTTTAGATGCTAATTTGGTTTTTGTGTGTTGCATCAATTTAGAAACGACGTGTAACGAAGTCGATTTCTTCAATTTTCTGGACGCTCTGCTGGAGTATCTGGACGCTACTTTGACGATGACGTCAAACGCTGATGACGTAACGGTGGTGTCATCAAACCCCGGTAAAGTGAAGGGTGGAAAACGTTATAAAAGAAGAGCGGGTCGTACTCACCAAAAGAAGCAGCCTTCACCACCGCCTGTCTTCCATATTGACGCGTATCGGTCAAGTTTGAGTGAAGATCTGGATGATGAAGACCGGGTTCGGAATTCAACAAAAACAACTTCCTTCACGACCACGATCGCGAGGTCTCCTGATGTTGCTGAAGTTGATCACAAGTTGACGGATGCGGTTGACGTTCAACCACCGTCACTTCACTTCCGCGGTGACGCACATCCGGAAAGTTTGATTAGGGATTTGGAAAAGCAGGTTAAAGATAAGGAAGTGACGACAGCAACCATTTCCATCGAGAGCTTAGTTTGGGAGAAAAACATGAACGAGGCAACGTCTGCAAACAACCAAACGACAAATGATATAAGCGATGATGTAACACTTGAAGATGCAAACAGTAAAACCATTTTAGATGACGTAATTGATGAAAGCAATGAAAATGATGTCATCAACCCAGCCGCAATCGATTCAACGAGCGAAAATATTTTAAAAAAGTTGGAACTTGAAGCAGTTGAAAATAATTTTTGGGGCGATGACATCATCACGAATGATGTCAGAGGCGATCTCGTGAAGCATCTATTCAAGACCATGGATCTTGACATGGATGGTTTGGTGGGCAGCGAGGAAGTGTACCAGGTATAAAACCCTATATGAATCATCTTAATGATTAAAGCCTTTGAAATAGCAGAGACACAGACACAGTAAAGAACGACTTATTTGATGAACGCAGGTGGGTATTATTCAGAATTTCGACGTTGTTTTACCTTTTCCATGCTCATTATTTCACCTCGTCCATAACTCGGATGCAAATGAAGATGGATCGATGGACATTCGCGAACTTTTCAAAATATACAGTGAGTTAGATTGGACCTATCGTGAATTTGAATGTTCGAACCAACATAAATTACAAAACAAGCTTCTTTTTTTTTTCATTTGCATCAAGCTCATAAACTTTTTCTTGCCAAACCAGAAAGGTGTTTCTGAAATCCCCTGTTTTAGTTTTATTTTTGTATAAAAGCTTAAAATTTTTGTGCTTTTCGGTAATAAAGCCACAGAGATGTAATTAGGTTTCTTGTTACAAGATAGCTTTTGGCCAATTCTCAGCGGCTTTGTAAATGTTCTAACTATTGATTATACGCTACAGCATGCTAAAGTATACAGTACTTGTAAATTATTCATTGTAAGAAACCTCTAAAACAGTGATCAATAAAGCGATCAATCTGTGTTTTTGTTGTCTTATTCATCTTCCGCTAGATATCACTATTGTGCAACTTGCTGATGATTTGAAGTTGATCCACCAGGCGGCGGTATATGGAGAAGAATTTACTCTTCAATGCGATATCGATGGGGAACCAAACCCCATATGGACTCGACGTGGTTACAGTCTTACGTCACAAGAAGAAAATGGAATCCGGGTAAAGTGTCATGAAAACTACAGACCGTAGTGTTCTGTGTTGAAAACGTATCTTCGCAAATCGTAATTATATTTCAGTCTCAAATAGACCTTAGATTTCTGATTCTTTCACAAAAGTAATTGCAAATCACAGTTTCGAACTTGAATTAAAAGGTTGAAGGATCGAAGGTGAGCTTTAGTGCTGCTCATCCAAAGCTTGCTGGTGACTTCAGCTGTCATACGCAGATTCGACCAGACATTCAGCAAGTGATAAAATTGTCAGTGAATACCAAGCCACGGGTGCAAGTATGTTCTGTTTAACGCACGAGTTTGGTGAATTTAATTATTCCTGAGTTGTAACTTTGAGAAGGGAAAGGAAATTGTAAAAGCAAATGCACTGGAAAACATTCTGGATAGTGCGCGCGACATTTTGTCACGTTAAAGTTTTTGACAAACTGTTCCCCTGATCATTTCAGGAGTCATCTTCTTTATTGCGTTCCTTTGCATGTAGGTGCATCCAAGATCGCAGCAAGTTGTTGCCGGCAGTGGAGTAACTATAACTTGTAAAGTGGTCGGGATGCCAACTCCCCTGATAAAATGGATGAAAAATGGGGAAGATTTGGATGTTGATAGCGGAAGGTACCTCATAATGGGTAAGCTTATCACGTCATTGTTGTACATTTCTTTAAATCAGACGTGTTGATGAACGGGGATGTGTCATTTCACCATTATGGAGTTTACAAGTAGAAAGGTTGCATATTAACTCGTAAAAACTTAAACGATTTAAGTTAATGCAGTTAAGCAATTATTACACATGATATGACCCTTTTACTTTTTGCAGAAAACAACACCGAGGTCCACATCAACCAAGCATTGCCTTCAGATAGCGGAGCTTACAGCTGCGTAGCAAGCAACAACGCCGGTCTAGATGAAAACGACGGAATTGTATTTGTTGAAAACGGAACTTTGCAAACAGGTTGGTGTAAAAAGATTTAATGAGATGTCTGATAGATGTATTTATGCTCACAATTTCATCATTTATAATCGACATCATCCAGAAACAGCTCCAAAACATCTTGCAGCTTACTTTGTCTTTCATCGAGGAGGCATTTTGATGATCAGTTCAGAGAACTGCGCCATTCTTCGACGAATAGATGCCACTGACATGGTTCCTGGCTTATTAAAGCAGGTATCGCCTGGACGAAATAAACCTGAGAGATAAAGAATGAAATGTTTTAATTTTATATATAATGCACCATAAAAACGCAACGCTTGGAATAACAACGCTGCTTTGGGAACTTCAATAACCCAACAATAGACTACAGTTTTCAATTAAACTACCCTTTAGTAAATATCACAGAGTTTCTTGTCTTGTCAGAACAAACTCTGCAAAAGCACAAAAGAAGGCGAACCACAGTGTAGATGGTCCAGTGCAGTGTCAGTTGGATCGAGGTTTGTTTATGCGGCTCAACCGGACGAGAACAGATTGGTTGTCTTGGACACGAGATTGCATAAACTGGTTGAAGTGATCGCAACCGACGCTTTCCCTGTATCTCTTCATTATGCTGCCTCCTCTGACCAGGTTTGATTGAAAACGTTGCAATTGTTGGCATCCCAGCATTAAATAACGTCTTGTAGTCTGTCGTGAAAGTTATTTTTCATTGCGAAGCACTAAAGTTACGTTGAACTCGTAAGAAGTGTTCAAGTACATTTTACACCTAAATACTTGCTTCACATTTTTCTTTTTTCATTTGGTAGCTTTAATGTTAATAAGAATACTTTGTTAATAATTAAAATTTCAAATGAGTTATTTTCTTATTGTAAACGAAACAAAATCTATTTTAACAAAGTTGAAAAGCAATTTTTAGTGTAATTTGATTTTTTTTTAGTTGTTCGTGTTATCTTGGATTGATCAAACATGTGGGATGTCGGTTCTGCAAGTCATTTATGCCGCCAGCGTCCCCGGTGTCCATTCTTCAGTTCAAATACAGCCATTTGCTGGCAGCAATGATATAGATTTATCTGTATTTAATTTCTTTTTGCCACCAGAGAGTTCGGTAAATGAAGAAATAAAGCACGGATTTGTCGCGCACAAAGGCCAGCCGGTGGGTCAAACGAGTACAATAATGCATGCGGATTTTATTATTTTATGACAAAACAAAGCTACAGATTGTTCGCATCGAACATTCGTTGACAATATAATTGGTTTGTTCAAAATTTATTGATTGTAATTATAAGAGAAAAAAGCGTAATACCTGCTCTGCTATTGTGGCATTGTCAACATTTCAACAATACAAGAGAGTCGCCGGTGACGAATAATCCTTAATTATTTAATTCTGTTTATCATCTAGAATTTTATTGTCACTCTTTCTTCTGCACGAAAATTATAAGCACGAAAAGTTGAAATTTTTGTCAGAAAATCTATAAACTTGACCTTTCGACCTTGCTGTACGACAATGACGTCATCGATCTTCAACCTTACAACTGCGTCCCTAAACACTTCGCGTATCGGCCAATTGGTGGCCTTTTGGATGTCACGTGCCAAGGGGATTCCTCGCGTACACTGAGCGTCGAGTATCTGTCAGGGCGGGTAGTGGCGACCGGGGAAGGTAATTTTAATCAAGAGTTGTTTTATTTTGAGAAAAAATTGGTGAAATATTTGATTTGCTGTGGCTGCGAAATGATTTGCAAATAGTATGAGCTCTGTTTGACAAAGAAAATACAAAGATATGCTAAAGAAGTTATTAAAGATCTGTATCTTATCACAGTTATCAGTATCTTTTTCATTCCATAACAATGAATTAAACCAAACTGAAAGAAAACTTCTTAAAATAGAAACTAAACTCAAAATAAAAAGCTATAACAATTATGCCAGCAAAGTTAATTGCTAGTTAGATTCAGTTCAAAATTAAACGATCTAACGTACCAGACTATACAAACCATTAATTTATTTACATGCAGAAATTGACTACAGCAAAGAGCACGTGTCAGGCGATGGAAAACACGTTGTAAGGTTGTTTCCGGAGAGACAACTAATCAGGTTACTCAATGTCACAGACTACGGCGAACTCGTTGCAATTGTCGTAAGTTTGAACTACAAGTTGAATCTTTGTATCTAACCGATTATGTTTTAAACCTAATTGATTCTATTCATATCACAAACGAAGCATCATTTCAAGCATAAACATTTGACAAAATTACTTTATCGACTCTATTTTTCTCACAATGTTAGGATTTCCACAGCAATTTTATGCTATCTGACGTCACGTTCGTGGGACGTTTTTCGGGGTCGGATTCGGCTGCTGTCTATTTATCGTCGCAGATGATCGGTAAGCAAACAATTCAAACTGGTGTTTACAGTGAAGCTCATTAGCTGCTATATCCACGGTATTTAGCCCACTTCATCTTATTCTAGTGCTAATCCCATAATGGTTGGATTGACTTTACCACGACCATTTGCTTTTGATTGCTTTTTTACGATTTTATCAGACTATGTAACGTTTGGATTGTAAGCATACTATTAATCTTTAAAGAACGATGATAAATTTCACTTGAAAGAAATAATTTCTTCGATAGGCGATATCATGTATCTTGACGCTTCGAACGGCGCCGTGAACGTTTTGGATGGCTTGTCCGATCCAGTAGATCCATCCAACGTACCTTGGACATCCCGAAGCAGGATGTTGGCAGCAAGCACGTGGTGAGATGTTAAACAACTGATTGTTTTCACACAATCACATTTTACGTCACACGTTGAGTTATTCTCGCTTTTGTGGCTGAAGAAGTTCTGCAGTCAACGTTTAAGCTAGTTTCGTTAGAAGCGAAAACTACAAAAACAAAGAAAAGTGTTGCAAAAATTTTTTGTTTTTTTAGGTATGATCGCCATATCGCTGTTGCTGGCGCTTCTCAGCTGGAGATAATCGACGTCACCACCAATGACGTGTCATGCCGTTTAAATGACGTCAACGATATAAATGTAATAATTTGGACAGAAGGAAGAAAGTAAGAAATGGAGAAGAATGAAAACCATTGAAAATTGGTTTGAAACAACCTTCGCAAAGTAATGTTTGCATTGTTTTTGCGTTATTTGAAACTGTTAATTTCAGATTTATCTTATGTATTTATGTTTATGTTTATTGGCGGTTTACTTTGTACCCTCGTTCTGATAAGAATTCGTACTCGTGTATAAGACAGCCTCTTAAATGCTCTTTTGTTGACTAATTTTACTGGCCAGCCATAAAAAATTAGTCGCCAAGTTTTCACATGCCGCTTGTAACTTTAATATAATTAATTAATTGGCGTCGTTCGTATTTGTCGGATTTTCTGATCATTCTGAGTGTTTTTTTTTTATTTGTTAAGTATCTAAAACTATATCCTTTTGTTTCCTTTAAAGTAAAAGCTAGAAGTGAAGATATATGTGGGTCTGAATCTATTGTGTTGTTATGGTGGTGAATTCGCAAAAACGCTTCAGCTATTCGTGTTGACGTGTTTGTGCCCGCGTGAGTACATTTGGCCGAGGTTAAACTTGGCTTGGTAACATGAATGCATCATCACCGGCTGTCATGTTCATTTTGCTCATTGTAGCGTCTTATGATTTTTATAGGTCTGCTTAGGCATCAAGTGTATTCCAACTTTAGATTAAATATTATGTGGTCAAAATTAGCTTAATTTAGCCATATTCAGCAGGTAATCAGCCAAAAATTCTGGATAGAGTTTTTAAAATGCAGTGAAAAATTATCTCATTTATTTGCGCTTTTGATGAAATATCAGCAACTTCCCCACCAATCATCGATTTGAACTTTAACACTCGACTTTTTAGAGCGCAGTTTGCCCAGCGGCAATTCCAAACGGTCATAATATCCTGTAGAAGCAAGATTTCTGTGGATGTTTCATATCATCAAACAGCATATAATAGAGAGAAAGGTTATAAATTCGATGTTTGGCAACATTTTTAGCTTTCATGAGGATGGGAGAACTTTAAAGAGATGAGCACTCTAACATCAAAGCCTGTTATCGCCAAATCATAGACGTTCAGTTTAATTTAAAAGAATATCACAAACTCACGTATATCACTCTGATTTAGTATTTTTGTTGTAGTTAAAGACAGCACAATAACAACTACAAAATACAGTTTCAATAAAACAGAACAAAATCGTGCACAACCTTGTGCATAATACTCAAAAAACCTAGTCAAAATACCTTGAAATTTTACATTGTCAACACATGCAAGTATTACCGATGAACTCAATACAAACTATTTAAAAAGCTGTCTTATGTGTGAAAAAGTCCCTTTAAAATTGTTCCGTCTGATGAAACGATAACAAAGTGAGGACACATTCCACCAACCATACATGGCCGGGAAGTATTTTGAAGGTGCTTTGCGGTCTTGAACAAAGATAAAAATAATCTCTCTCGCGGCATTTTGTTCGAGATGTGTATTTGCTTATCGCAGATGTTACTGATGGCAACGAAACGATCTCATACGAGATAGATCGCTTTTCAACGATAAATAGAACACATTTGACCCAACTCACATTCCAAAAGGTTGCAGAGGGCTGCAACTGAGCAAGGCGTTTCTATATTTTACATTGAAAGCAAGCACTCATGCAAAGTATTAATCTATCTAATTCACGTCACAGATTACTTACAACGTAAGTCTATATTATAATTATATTTGCTCACTGCAAGAAGCAAAATAGGAAAACGTCTGCTGTTGAATTATAGCAGCTCATTGGTAAAACGGAGCCAAAGCGTAATAATAAAACACCAGAAAAATCTACGTTTTGCTGACGTCAAACTGGCGTTATTATAGTTTGATTTCACTGAATTGAAGCAAAATCCAAACTTAAATGTAAAAATATAAGAAATATAGTTTTAAATTAACGACTTAGGTGATAAAAGCAAGCAATGTATTTAAATAGTTATAAGCAACTTATCGTAACATCGACTCCTAATAAAGAAACAAAGTGAAATAAAAAAAAACAGTTCCTCGAACGTAGTATAAATTCAAACTTATCAAACTAGTTATGCTGTTCAGACTCTAATATTAAAGCCAAAAAAAATATCGTGAAATGTCAAAAGTACTATTAAAAGCTCAAACTGAATTTGTATAGTGTGATAATGGCGATATATTAATATAAATAAATCTGCTTTGATTTTGCTATAAATGAAACAATTTGGTACAAGTACTGTAGGTTTCAATCCTTTTCAACCCCAGTAATACCTATATGAAGAGGCATTCGTCCTCCATTAAAATTTGCAATTGTGTGCAAACATGTAAATGAGGTTTATGCGGGCAACTAAGTTCTATATGAGGCAGTTTAACAGAAGAAAATATCTGAAGTTTGGCCCCAACCTACATCGGGCCGTATATTTCCAGGTTATTGCGTCTTATTAACTTGATGAACGTGTCTTTGAAGCTTTCACTTACATGGAAGCCTTCGAAATCTTTTAGAGACGCAATAAAGGAATATTCGCGAACCGCTTTCTTACGTTGGAAACGCTTTATTTCGTCATCACTGATGACGTATTTTTTTACTTCAACGCTCCTCTTCGTTCTACGTGAATAGCGATTCGACTCGGGATCCGCGGAGACCCCGTGTCCGTGTTTGTTGAAGTCGATCTTAATCCTGCTCTCTTTTTCGAGGGGACGGACGAAGATCTTCTTTGAGGGGACGGACGAAGTTTCGATTTCATCTCTGGCTCCTTCAATATCAACGAGATCGAGTGTAACAAGAGCAGTCCGCCGCTCAAAGTTATTCACAAACCGGTCCCAGGCTGTGAAATTGCACGGGGTCCGGCTTGTGTTGAGAGCATCTGAGTTGGGTCCGGATGCGGTTGTGACTTTTTCGATTATTTCAGGAGGATCTGTCTCTTCTTCAAACTCCAGCTGATCATTATGGAAAGGTGAAGTGGGTGAAGGTTTATTTTCTGGAGGAGGAAGAAGTTTCGGGAACAAAGCGGTTAACTGACGAACGTTCATCGCCTCTTCTTCAGCCATGCTCCGTTTAGCCCGTGATAGAACACGACGATCGCCGGGGATTCCTTCCTCAAATCGCTGCAGCATCATTTCCGATAACTCTTCTCTCATTGACTTTTCCATGGCAAGAACTTCATCCAGGAGACCGTCTAACATCGTCCTCTTGTGAGCCAAGAGATCCTGATCCGCTCTCAGGATAGCGAGGATGTCAGCGATGTTCCTCTGTTTTGCTCTAGTCGAGCGAAGCTCCAGGCTTTGATGATTTATTTCCTCCAGGACTTCGCCTCTCTCTAGCACGATCCGCTCGATCTCTTCGCGATTGTCGAAGTCCGGAAGAATGCTCCCGATTTCATGTCTTGTCTGGAAAATGCAAAGGTCATAAATTAACGATAATTGGTAAAATCTTATCTATTTCAAAAAATCTGATTCGGGATAAACTATTTAAAAAGATCAAGATTAAAGTGCGGATGAAGAAATTTAGTTCTTCCATGGATGCAGAAATGCAGAAAACGACATTGAATGTAGTCAATCTCGGAATGTATTTGGAGGTATTTGAAGTATTTGGATGATAAGAGTTCTTTTTTTAGTAGGAATCAAACCCACCATATCCAGCATGGATGTGGCCGTCTCAATGCTTGAATTTAAGGATTGCATCTCGCTCCGAAGAGAAGCCAGTTGCCCGCTCATCGGTGTCTCTTCCTTTGATTTTGATGGGGAATTCTTAGTCGGAGGTAAAACGTGGTCACGTTGTAGTTCTTCTCTTGCACCATCCAAAGCGTTCAAGCTCTTCTTGGCGTTGTCAATGCTTGCTTCGTTTGTGTTCAGAAAGAGGATCTGTTTAAGACATTTGATACCAAACGTTGCACTTAATGAGTTTCTAATTCTCCTCAGTAGCCAGTGTAATATACCAGAGCAGGGCTGACAAGGTGTGCCACAGGATGTAAATTAAAGTACTTATATACGAAAACACACAAGGTATAATGCACGTAATTTATTGATAGGTGAAATAGACAACTGCGCTTTTTGATCATAAAAGTCTGTTTCAAAATTTTGCTATTTCCCAAGATACAAAACTTACTCTCAAGATTTACATACGCAACAATACCAGGTTTATGATGTAGTCAACTTCGCTTGGATCTTCGCTTGTCCCCGAGCCAATCTCGACCAGAAAGGACCGATAAAGCGAGTTCGCCTGAGAGTCCAACAGTTCTAATTCTTCCTCGAGCGTTATAACTTTCCTGTGATAAGGCGGGATAATCTTTACTGAATCTGTGATTTCGTTTATGTTAGATTTGATCAAGAAGTGAAAGATCCCTATCGTGCCAACACGACCAAAGTATACGGGGAGTTTAGATTATCTTGGTTGTTTGGTGTTGTGATAGAATTTCGAGAGAACTTACAAGGTGAACATGACTTGACTTGACAAACCACATTCTAAAGTTAAGCTATAATGTACTTCTTTTCGATATAAAATTTGCTCAACCGGTTTTAAAAACAAAGTTATGGTGAGTGGGGTAAAAACGCGACAGCGATAAAACATTTCCAAACAGACAGGTAAAAACACCAACGTTTCTTCGTCACCCGGCTAACGATTTCTATTTTATCAACATTTCTTAAAGATATCGGTAGTTGTTTTTACAGTTTATATATATTAAAGATAACGTAAAATTTATATTTCAAGCGACAGACTTTTAGAAAATATCCAATCAAAGTTAATAACAACCAATGCATTTGACCTTGGATGGTATCTGTTGGTACTCACACAGTGATGTCTTCCATGTAATAATCAAACGCTTCAATAAGACTTGAATATTCTGTTTCTAAGTCAGTCAGTCGATCGTGTTCAGTTATTATCCATTTTGAGGTGGGATAGCATAAGCTGCAAAATGTCATAAGCTGCATAAATCGGCATCCAGGTTATTTATACACAATTTTTACTAAAAACTTAAATTCCTTTAACTTACTTTGCTCAGTATGCAATATACAAAGCGTAAAAACAGTAACCAGTAATGACACAGAGGTAATCTTGTAATTAGTGTAAACTTTAATCGAAACAACGCTATGATTTATGTTGATTTGATCGAAATGGAAAAGATAAAAGTTTATGTTACCGTGAAGAAAGTGTCAAGGTCTTAAAACTTGTGTTATATTCAGGTTATTACTTTGTTGAGCGTATAAATACATTTAATTGCTTTTGTTTTATTTGCGTGTGTTATAACCTTGTCACTTTTTATCGCTCCATCTTACACTTAAGTGGTAGCCTGGTAGCCTTCATAAGCTTTGTTTGCCTTGATCATTTTACGGTGGAGGCCGTTTTTCAAATTTTAATAAAATAAATTATTAAGCAACAACAATCATGTCTCTGTGGTTATTTAGTTTCTCGGTTTACCGTGGAAGAAGAACCGACTTAAGACCGCAAAAACAACGATCGTATGTCCAGTTATAGCATCTTTGATCTTGTAATTTAATCGTGGTTTGTAAATACTACACGCAGTCTGTGATAACACAATATCTGTAATACAATAACAAAGAATGCTGTAAACGTAACAGACTTTCTGCTGGGCGTATTGATTAAGAAATAACGAAAAAGAATGCCACCTGCAATGCGCGATGCATTTGCACGAAGTACAATGTACTTGATAATCCGATTTAGATCGTTCATAGTTGAAAGAACGATGACCAGGTATTATAGTCTAGATGGTATGGAGGCTTAAGGCAGATAATAACTGTTTGTGGAAGAAAATTTGCTCTGAAAAGAAGTTTTACAACTTCAACCTCCTAACCCCTATACCAGCCTGTTCTCAAAACCAACACATACGTCCACATTTCACGGCGTTTATGAAACGATTAAAATATACAAATTAATAGTGAGGTTTAAATACTGTACTTGCAGTGTTGACCAAACATAGGCTTTACACCTGAAACGTATAATTGAGTTTTCAAAATAGCGTATTATCTAAGAACCTTGGTGCTCGTAAAACATGCAGAGGATGTCACAAAATGTGTAATAAAATGTCTCTGAAGATTATTAATTCGGTGATATTACCATTGGTGTTATCTTGGAGCTCAGAAAAAAGTCCAAACCTTCGAGTCGTTGTTGTCATTAGCGGACCAAGAGTATTGCGTATTGTGCAAATTACGCTACAGGCTACTGACCAAGCTACAGTAGGTCGCGAAAAACTTACACATTTATTCGATCAGCTGATATCTAGTCAAACACATAGCATAATTTTCCTGTTAAAGTTTACAGACTATTACTGATTACTGTTACTATTTACGTATTTTTACTATTTATTATCAGGTTATATTGAGTTTTTGATAATTCGAACATTGGTTTTGGCCGCTTGACCACCTTTACAGGAAAATCAATCCTTTATTTAAAGAAGCGCAATAAATAGAATTTATCGAACAACACCGTTCAAAAAGAGAAAAAAGTGAAATTAAACTAAAGATCGACGCAAAAAATTTATAGACATGCCACTGACGTCTTGAAAGACTCGCGGAATATGGCGGCAAACTTTACAGAAGCAAACGTCATTAGTTCGCAACCCATATCAAGTCGGCACGAACCAATCATGCTCGTTCAAATTTAAAAAATCTGCATGTACGCAAAAACTAAGTTCTCATAATGAGCAATTTAAAAAAGATGTTGTGCATTCATCAGATTAATCGCTGAAATTCACTTGTAGGAAATAGGTAAATTGCATGATATCGCACAACTCTATAACACACTTACTACAGCGTACACGTAACACCGTACCACGTTTCAACACGAGCTATATCACGGATGCTAAAACTATGCAGTCAAACCAGTATAGCAACTAAGCCCCTTACCAACGACTCACTCTGGGGACAACGGCTCCATTAAGACAACACATCATCTCGTTCTTGTTGATCAACTTCCCCAAACAACAGATGTTGATCTCCGAGTTGAATGCGCGTCTCCCGCAACATAGATCCGGTTTCCCAAATGAAGATCTCCTTGGGGTGGTGATTGGGGCAATGGGACGGCTAGCTAAAGAATTGATTATTAATTATGATCATTGACGATTAATTAATAAAAGATAGGAATAAATAAACTTATTAATAATTTACGTTTCTTGTATTGATTATATTTTCGAAAAACCACGATAAAAGAAAATCACAGAAGAGACAACTTTGTAAACCTCTGCGAAATTCTCCAAGAAATATTCAGAGGCAATCAATGTGAAAGATGACAAGACAAAATTGCAAGCTGTAAATAGCGCAGTGTTTGGTAACTTTATCAATCACCGAAGATTTATTCCACAAACAAACGTGAAATAAAGACAATAACTTGAGCTGTTGCGGCCATGCGGTTTAAAGCACGATGGAAATATTTGATACTGCACAGACATCTTAAACATATTTTCTACTAAGCTTGTCTGAGAACTAATTAAAAGTGTCTCTAGATTAGAAATTGGTGAGAAAAAACAAAAATATTCACTAACTGGTAGGGATGATTATGGTCCCCAAAATGATTTCATCCCGTCTCTTCTGGCATGCAAGCCTCGCATCCACTTCCCATGAAACGACGTACAAGAAGTGGAGAAGAACTTTCCATTTGGTGTCAGTGGGTTTCATGATAACTCATCAGCCGCAATTCTTCTCGAGTTTGTATTGGTATAGATTTCGTTTCTCTTTCAGTTTAATCCAGTCATACCCAACAAATTTCCAGCTAGCCCCGCGGGCGCCACATCCCCCTATCAGCCTACTACCGCATGTAAGCATTAAGCAGAAGCAATTGCACATTCCAATCTGGACCATTCATAATTACATTGTATTAACGTTATCGAAATATGACAAATACATCTTTCAATGAAAGAAAATTAATGCCTTGCTCAAAGTGGATGACGGTAACTACAAATCATGTATAAAGCTACAACTAAATTGATTGAAAAATACATAACCATAATTAAAGAGTATACAACAAAGTAACAAATGAATCATGTGATAATTTACAATAACACTAATAACGTCAAATAGCATTGAGATGACTGATGACGCATTACAAGTAGCTCTAAGGATCTGACAACAACAATGGAAACCATAAGTTGTCGGCTGGCAAGCTCATTCACAAAATTGTACGGACGTAGTTAGAACTGTTCACATCCTTACTTTTGTGTTGCTATTAGAGTAATACAACCATTAATACTGTGCTGTTGACCTAACTGCAGATTTCAAGACGGTCTGTAAAAAGGTCATTTACACTATGCTGTCAATACAAGGCTTTAAACCCAACCTTACAGCTGCACTAAATGCACAAACACTTCATTATGTTCCAAGAAAATGGCCAAAGCTTCAGAAAAAACCTAAAAGGCGTAACTAGCATAACTGGAAGTAACCCTGGCAAGCATGAACCTGTATGAACCTAAATTGCAATGAACACAAATACACCGCACTGGCAGTTCGGTATCAACCAACATCACCAAACATCGTCAACATCGCCAACATCGCGCTATACCAGACAACGTTAAGTGTTGTGAAGTGCTCGCGGAGACTTGGTTTTAATTCTTTCCATAACAATTTCCAACAAATTACTTGAATTTATAAACCGACCTCCATGAACGTAAATAAATGAAGTTAAGTTTAAGCCGACTTCGCCGCTCGACGCATTAACAGTGATGCTGTAATTTCTCGGTGGTCGCGAAAACCGAGTTACGCTTAATCCAGCAGCGACAAACAATGAAAAATAGGAAATCAATGCGGGTGCACGCGGAGAAACATGTTCCTAAAATAAATTCTAATCGCTACCATGCCCTACAGTTCTTGTTTACAATAGTTTTCCTCCATTTCTAAACTCTTTGTTATTTTTATACAGAAATTTCAAGACGTAAATATTTATGGAAAACAATAACTTGTTCACCAAATTAGATCAGGTGTCCGTTGGAACAAAAATTTTGCGCATGACGAGGAAAAGAAATCCGTGTTTTGCCTTTCAACATTTTCTTTTTAAATCTTGCCACAGCTGACCGCTATTTATATCGTATTCGCCGTGTTATAAATGTCACGTGTTTTTAACAAACCTTTTGTTATCGTTCACAAACTATTTAAAAAAAATATTTCTTACTCTCCCTCTTTCAATTTATGCTTCAAGTTACGGCGGAAAATATGTCTGGATGTTTATTGGATAATAAACAAACATAAAAATATTATAATTAATTTTTTCTATTTTCATCTCACGCAATAACATACGGACACTTCTAGAAGTAAATCTAACATTCCATTAAAGACTTCTTCTCTGCGTTTCGCCAAATTATGTAATCAAAAACAAACACTCAAAGCTGTCTTGTGCGTAACTGCGTATATGTCTTCATTCATTTATAGATCGTATAGGGATTGTTAACCATTACATCATCGGAATTTTTATGATAATGACGTTTGTCTGATGTACCAAGCACAAGAATTGCTATGATCTCCAAGAATAGTAATTAAAAAATTTTTCTTCCCAAGCCACGCGGCAAGCAAAAGGCACGAGATGAATATACAGAAGGCCCATACATTAAAAAGTCAGTCATCGTAACTACAAAGGCTAAAGCTTTAAAAACTTGAATGCTGGCAGAACCAAGTTACGATCCTGTTATAACCATCTCGTAAATTCGATAATTACTTTTCCTATGGTGCAAATTATTTCCCAATATTTACAGGTTTTAACTACCGCCCACCCAGTAATAAAAAGTAATAATTACACAGAACTCACAAAATTAGCTCAAATTATTTACTAAGACGCTCGTTATATTTCTCGAAACTAGTCAACCATTTCCGCTCTGGCACCTGCAGTGATTTTGTGATTGGGCAATTTTAAAATTATTTTCTCCCTGATTGGCTGCTACCTGAGCAATTTCTCTTCGCTTATCTTATGGTACGTTATTGCACCGGTTCTTGGGTGTTGTTGACACGAGGTCGGTCTCATCAAAGTTTATTGATATTTTCCAATTTTATACTAATTATAGTTTTATAGAAACATAGATGAAAGTTATTCCATTCTGTGCATCAGGCTCAGCAAATCATGCATAATCCAGGCCTAAGACGTGGCATAACTGACAAAACAATATGAGAGGTTTCACGTGATCACCTCGGTTTGGCTTCTGTCGTTTAATGTAAACTTCCAATTTTGAAAGACAAATAAAATATTCATCGTCACAAAACCGGAATCACCCGCAGATATTCTAGATACGGAAATTCGTTAGACAGCGTTTTATTTGCAAACGTTTTCATTTAGTTTTTGGCTAATTTCCATTTGTTTGACAACGTAAAATAAACCACAATATCGTTAATTTCATTTCCACTATTTACGCTCGGGTTGAAAATTCGTTCCCTGTTGATACAAAGAATCACAAACTGTAAAACTTAAACCCGGTGATAGCAGTTACAATGTGATTATTACATCACAATGACGAAGCTTTACAAAATGGCGAGTTGACTTCTGGGAGCGATAGTCGTCAAAGCATTCTCGAGTTAGCGAGATACGCAATTTAATACAGCTGCCACAAATATTACTGCTTATGTGCACAAAGAAGCCGCACACAGAGGCAAGCAGATATTTTTCGTTCAACAATACTAACTAGCCCGAGGTAAGGTCGCAACATCAGGACTGTGCTCGATATTAACTATCAGTCCAATTAAGCTTCGCTAAGCATCGGAATGGTCCTACAGGCTGAGATAGCAATTTGAAGTATGTCGTGGCAATACCGCGGCTCATAACAACGCCCGAGCCCAACAGCAGTGAGCGTTCCGCTTCCGTCGTAGTAACATTTTTAATTTGTTCTGTTTCACTTGTTCTTTCTTACTTTTGTTTCAATGTAACGCACAAAATTTCTGTTGAACATAGCATTTTCTGCAGCCAGTCCGTTTTGGGAAAGGGCAATTGCCCCAATAACAATTACTGTAACAATTTGTTAGCTTCAGTGCAAGCAAGTTCCGACATTTCTGTGTTTCAAAGAATCAACTCAACGACCATTTGATACAATGTAACAATGTTTTAATGTTTTGATTGATTTTTGATCGGCAAAACTTACTTTTTGTTAACAATCAAGAAAATACATCTCAAGCTGACTATTCAACACCACATTTTGCTTGAACGTCAATAAACTACTTTAATTTGGGGGTTACAGTTAAATAAAATTGAAAAATTTGGTACCAGTTACTGCATATTCCAAGTACCTACCTTGCCTAACTTTTTGGCTAAAGCTTTAAATTCTTTTACAACCTAGCCCAAAGTTCTAGGAAATAATCTTACATAAACACCTTAATCAACAATATTAATCGTTTTGCTAGAAGCTTTTGTAAACATTCCATACTCCACATCTCAAAACTACTACGACAAAACCTCTGCACGCCTATAGGTAATGACTTCGAAGTGTGCCATGCGAGAGAGACCCTACGGCAAGTAGTGTTGGCTTTCAGCTCGTTATTTTGTTCATCAGATTATATTAACTACTTTGCCTACAGCTGTCCAGAGTTACGCCGGTTGAAGGTTGTCGTGATTTTTATCAGTCCTTTCTCAAGTAGGTCACGTTTCTTATTCTAACTGTTATCCGTGGTACTCCATTAGGTCATTATCATACCGTGTGCACAAAAATTGTGTCATAAAGTGTCTTTGTAATATCATCCTATACTAAATGTGTAAGAAGAAACTAAAGGAAATATAAATAAGTGCTTTGAGATTTATAAAAGAAGCAGAAAGGCATTACTTGCCGATAATATATTCGTCGAATAAAGATATGATATTGCATATGATATTATATTGTGATAAGGTATGATAAAGTATTATGTATTTTGGTTTTTGAATTATTCATGAAGGATATAAAAGTTTGTAGACCTTGAATGACTCTAACACAAATCACAACCACAATGCCAAAGGATTTTGAAAGTAAATACTTTACCGTAGGTTCAGACCCCTTGCCAAAGCTGGTTCATAGAAATTTCACCCAAAAAAGTTATTTTAGTCAAGTGCAAATTGTTGTTGAAGTTAAACAACATGAATTAGGGTTAAGGTTAGGTTTATACATGATGTGTTGACAACTAAGCTGAGTCTACAACGTCAACGACTGAATAACCTTGAACGTGCAACTTTGCTCATAACACAGTGACCACAAGCAAAAGCGCAAAAATTAAAACATAGATTTCGGCACGATAAATCTCTTCCGCCACCTACCGATTAACGAAATTGACGAGGAACGTCTTGAAGAACACAGGTGACATGGTGACTGCAGACAAAAAGTTATTTAGAAGTAAACCTGCTTGAGATGTGATAAATCAAAACAGAGTGACCATTTCACCGTATGTAGGTTACGGAGCCCGTTGTTGAAGATATGCGATTAGGCTAGGCTGGCTAAGTTTGGGTTTAGCAGCCGTGCTAGCTGTCATAAGCATGCGGGTATAATCATTGTTTTTATTCACGATTTAAGGTTTCCATTGCTTTTTTTCATTTTTTCACGTGGACAAACGCATGGTATTATCAGCTAATAATGTCTTTCGATCCAACACGTCAACGGCGATAAATTAAATGGATGACCACGGCCACTCATTCCACAGATTTTTTAGAAAGACAACTTCGTTTTCCAAATTTAATTTCAATTCTCGCTCAGAGTTTATTCCAGTCTGTTTGCTGTCTAAAAAAGTTGCAGAGTTAACTCGTGTAAGTTACACTTGTCATTGTTTAAGCAAGTATAACTTCAATATATAATTTAGCATAAATATGATGTAGGTCTTACAGCGATCAGATACGCCATGCAATGATTTTAATAGCAAGATCAACTTTTGCAGATCAAACAATAAAAAAGCACTTGGAATAAAAGTATTTAAAAATGTCCATTTTATTTTCTGCTTTTTCACTGCCCGTTGTATGGTTCTGAAGACAAACTTCATGAAAAAAGCTCTCCAGTCATATTTTGACGAGACGTCAGTCACGTTCGAGGAAACTGGCACAGCTCATAGAGCGATGTGTGGTTTGACGTGTTTGCAAAAAAGATGTTTAAATGAAAACACGTTTTCTCGCTATGAGTGCTACTCGCTATGAGTGTAGTATAAAATGTGAAAATACCTTTAACATTTTACTAAAATTTGGGAGTAAAGTTTACCCATAAAACTTTTTGCCGATTTTAAAAACATGAGCTTGGGTTTTTGCAAAGGCGAGTAAAGCACTTACCAAACATGGAATGAAAGATATTCTGTGTTGACGTAAAAAGCGAATAATACAAACTGCAGAACAATTTGATTGACAAGGGATTTGATTGATTTTCATCTAATATGGTGGTAGTTTTTAAAATTATTTCCCCAATACTAGGCATGTGCTGAGATTTGACAACAGGCAGGTGGTACGTTAAAAATACTCTTGTACCCTGTACAGGGACAGCAAATAAGTTTTAGTGGCTGACAGCTTAATGTATTTTTCGTTTAGCAAAATTTAGAAAACGCTGCTTGACTTGATACCGGATATGTCGTCACAATCGGTTGAGGTTAGTATATGCTGTGTATCGTTATGTCGTTATAACGTTGAAACGAAAACAACATTTCATAACTGTATTTTAAGGTTAAGCAGAAGTGATGTCAAAACTTCAGCTATAATAATGCTGTTTGAAAAGGTGCACAATATGAAGTCATATGAGCGCCAATTTTAACGTCATCGAAGCATTATGAAAACACCAGCAAAGAACTATTTCTTTAAAACTATGACTGTACATTTAAGTAAACAATTTGGTTGATCGAACAAGAAACATTCGTGCAATGTGTTTTGTAAAACGTTGGAGAAAACACTCCCTCATGACATATTCTAAAAAATAAATAACCTTAAAACTTGCTACAATCAGTAATAACCGTTGTGAAAGTTGACGAGACGTTGCGTAGTTGGTGGGTATAGCAATCAAACAAAATTCACTGATCCTGTGCTAAAATTGTTTTTAAATCATATCTGAAACTCTATAGACATAGCTTAACTGTAACATCATTAACATAACTTACACAGTAATTATTAACTTGTTATGCAATAGCACAAAATCGAGTAAAATTTTTTGCAAGTCATTGATGACGGCAGGAAACTTTCCCCAACACGTACGTCTGGTCGACAAGCATCGATAGAGAAAGATTACATAACAGCGGCTTATAAGATGTGCGCGTAGGTTTCAATGAGGCCCAGTTGCCAACGGCAAAGCGCTTAGTCTTAGTGGATCTGCTTTATTGACTGTTTCATGCCGCACAAGTATCAGTGTTTCCATAGAGACAGTTTTTGTTGCCGGCTAAGTTTATTTTGTTCATGATTCTAGGCTTGAATAGGCCTAAGTTATTGTTTTCAATGCTGAGAAACTTTTTAAGAACAATTAACAGAGGGTACTCTATAAACAGTAACGAAAGATATTCAACAACTATGACTACGAAAGGCAAGACACTTACACCGGTTGGAGCTGGACTTGGCAATGGTGAAAACAAACCAGCGACTGAATGTCGAATTAAAGGTAACCTAATCTCTTAGGTTTTGTGAGTGCGGCCACCACTAGCAGATGACGTCAATGACTTGGTACGGTCACTGACTGACGTTACTTGCAGTAATAAAGCCAACCTAATTCTTTCCACGGATTTACAATGATCTAAAGTTTAATACCCTTGGAGTAGTACCTTCACTTTTTGTTTATGGCAATCGTTTTGCTTCGTCATTGGTTGTATCGAATTTCAGGAAACATTCCGTTCTGGTTGAATGGGGAAGTGTTACGTAATGGCCCAGGCGAATACGACATCGGCCCTGACACATTTAAACATTGGTTCGACGGCCAGGCGCTCATACACAAGTACGTATGGACTATGTTTTATAATTGAACTTTGTGCTTAAGTTGCAAGTCATATCCAACAGCTTTTTAATTGTGGTTTATGTGATCGTGACGCATTTAGCGTATTCGTGACATATTTTTAACCCTGTGGCCACGCACACTGCAAACAGTGTGACACGCCTTCACCACACCAACTGCGCTAAGCGAAGCGGAACAGACATAGCATAGAGATGACGGCATTTGTAATATTTACAAGATTTCTATGTTTTATAAAGTTTTGAGTGTTATTATCGGATTTGCGGTATTAGTGGATGTTCAACTTCATTTGAAAGTACATAATGTTTTACCTATTTTTCCAGATTCACCATCTCAGAAGGAAAAGTGAGTTACATGGCAAAGTTTATCGAGAGCGAGTCGTACAGGATAAACCACAAACACAACCGGATACTGGTTGGAAGTTTTGGAACTGGTTCTATGCCGGATCCTTGTAAGAACATATTTTCAAGGTAACAGGATTTTTGTTTATGTACTGTATAAGTATTTTCTTTACTGCACCTGCACATTACATGACAAGTAGTTACAGTTTTATGTAGGCTACACTACAGTAGGAAGTAACATTACCATCATACAACGTATGCATTCTGTAACTTGAAGGAAAATCACAATAAAAACATTCTTCGTACGCTCTTACAACTGTCGAAAAAGCAAGGCAATAAAAGTCAAAAACACATTTCGATTTTTCTGACTTTACACCCATTTTGTTAGTTCTATTTGCACAGGTTTTTCAGTCAGTTTACCTCTTTCCCGAGAATGGATAACTGCAGCGTGAACCTCGCCAATCTCGGCAACGTTTATTACGCTTTGACCGATGCCGCAATTGCGCACAGGATCGACGGAGAGACACTTGAACAGAAGAACTTCGTTTTTTTCCGAGACTTTTTGAACGTCTCCATGTCAACGGCACATCCACATTACGGTATTATAAGCAAGATTTTTACCCAATACAGTCTAATTTACTCTAATACATCTAATACACTTATCTAATACAGTTGAAACCTTTTGTGTTATGTACAATTTACAATCTGTTTAGGTTAAAGTATTCTTTATTTCTTTATTGAAACGTTGGTATTAATCTTTAATCTCAACAGTATCCTTGTTTACCGCAATAGCATTCTTGTAAGTCGAGAGATTAATTTATACTAATTAGTGACGTTATCCAACAGACACGAATGGAGATTATTACAACGTTGGTCAAAGTTTTGGCAAAAACTTCCAGTACAGCGTTGTGAGAGTTCCTGCTGAGAGCATGAGCAAGGAAGACCCGATGCAGGATCTTGAAATCCACACCGGAGTCCCGATGGATGACAAGTTTAACCCTTCCTATTTTCACAGGTAAGTTCAATCCGAAATCAGTCACTTTGGAAAGTGCTTGTTCAACATCTTTGAAAAGTTTCCTGTGTAAAAGCTGTTGCATGATTTTAATACTTTTTGATTTAATGAGGCTTAATGCGTCACAATCTAAATTCTTTAATTTCCCTAATGAGAGGCAGTGAAGTAAATGTTTCTTTTAAGAAAAATCTATTTTTAGATATACGCTTACATGTATACAACAGGTGCACGCTTTTTTGCAGCTTCGGTTTATCTGAAAAACACTTCATTTTGCACGACCAACCGGTTCGGGTTAGCGCCACCAAGATGCTTAAGTGGCGTTTTACATGGAACGCTTTCATGGACAACATGTACATGGACAAGACAAAAGAATCAATTGTAAGATATCTATGGTTCATCTTTTTCATGAAAACTTGATCAGCGTAGAATCATTGATATAATTGATTGTTAATATTGCTTAATGCAAACAATGCATTTGGTGCAGTTTGTTCGTACGCAACTACCCAAGAGTCTGTTGCACATATCCATTTACTTTAGCAATCCAATTTTTAATTTTCTTTGTTACGCAGTTCCACGTCATAAACAAACAAACTAAGAAAGCGATTCCAGTCAAATACGCGGCAAAAGGAACTTTCTGCTTTCATCACGTCAACGCCTACGAGGAAACATTGGAAGGAAAAACTTTCCTCATTGTTGACATGTGTTGCGCGGATGGCGAAACCTTCAGATGGTTGTAAGTGACAAGCAACATTGTAGATCTTATTAATAAAGTTATCTAAGGTTATCTAGGCTACTGTTACAATGATAAAACCATTATGTTATATAGAATATCCTCCAATTAACGAAATTAAATAGCCATTGAAGTACGTTAACTAAAGTTATTGCCTTAAATTTTATCTCACAGTGGCTTGGATATCATGAGAGGAAAAGATGAAGCTCTCCAGAAATTTAAAACGGTTCCATTTTCTGGGCCTCAGAGATATGTTCTACCTCTAGATGTCGACGAAAGCATTCCCAAAGGTAAACCACCATAAGATTTTAAATCAAATTAAAACTAAGATACGCAGGTTAACATATTGGTGCATTTTTTATCGATAGGTGCTAAGATAAAACTCGTAAAAAAAATCAAAAATTTAGTTGTTTTTTTGTAAAACCTTTTGCCCTTTTCGTGTGCCTTTTCAAGTCGTAAACTGCTTAGGCTTAAAGAGATCTTTATTTTTTGTAATTCTATTCTTTGATTAGGCGAGAATCTAGTTACGTTGCCCGGGTGCCAAGCTCGAGCGGAAAAGAGGGAAGACGGATCCATTTTCCTCACCCCTGAGCTTCTCTATGATGAAGAAATCCGGAAAAAGAACAATCTCCTCATGCTCGAGCTTCCTCGTATTAATTATGACGAAAACAATGGGAAAAAATACAGGTGGGACGATGCACGACCTTTGCGAAGAAACCTGGCAGGACAAATTTTATCTGCAGTTTATTTTACTTGTAGCCTACTCAATCAATATTAAGGTGTAAATTTGAATTAAGCAAAACTTCCATTAATAATGTACGTTTTGCGTATGATGTAGGTACATTTACTGTGTTGGTTCAAATGAAGCTCTCCCCAATCAACTGTACAAGATTGACACAGAAACCAAACAGATGCTTTGGTGGGAAGAAAAGGTGAAGTTCAGTTAGTCGTTATACCGAAGTATTGCTCTCTAACAAATATGATGTCTATTGAACAGCAGCTCAAGCAGCGACTGCAGTTAGTTACATAATTCTGTCCAATGACGTCAGTTATTTCGTTTGTTTGTAATAATTAATCAATTTATAGACTTAAGCTACAAAATTATTAAATTTTTTTTATTTATTTATTTATATTTATTCTTTAACTATAGTTGACTCAGTTGATTTTTTGTCTAAAATATTTATCATTTTAATTTAATTTTCAGGGATTCTTCACTTCGGAGCCAATCTTCGTAAAGAATCCTCAAGGTTCAAATGAGGACGATGGAGTTGTCCTCTCAACCGTCATCAGCTCGAACGTCGACGATCCTGTCTTCATGGTTGTACTCGATGCGAAAACTTTCACTGAAATAGGGAGAGCGGAGGTAAAATCAACAACATACCAATTCTTCCATAAGAAATATATCCAGTTTAATTTTTATTTGATTGCAGGTTGACGCAAGAGTTCCATATCCGCTACATGGCGTTTTTACTTCTTCGTTATGATTTGCTCGTGTATAAATATTTAGACGTTGGCTTTTTGCTTTAAAGTTTTTATGTAAAATACAAATTAATTTTTTTGAGTTGTAATCATATCATTAGAAGTAGTAGTTGCCCTGCACAAAAACGTTCACTTGAGGAGCATAAAGACGTTTTAAGTTTTTCGAGGACTTTGGTTAAAGACTTTGTGAAAGGGAGGTAAGAAGTTATAAGCAAAGATAGAATATGAGTCAGAGAACAGAGGACAAATTAGTAACTGGTGGTCGCGCCGTTGTGTGCACGGGTTTAGTGCTGTCACATTGTTGGCTTAGGTTCTTTCGTTCAAGTTTGTTCTGTCCTATTACTGACCAAGCAGTTTTTAACTGACTGTTGCACACTATACTGTTACTCGTGCTGTATTTTTACAATATGCTGGAAACAATTTACAGTAGTTCGCCAACTTCGCCAACCATTTTGTAGTTATCAACATCGGTGCAATGTCAAGGTGATGATCACTGCAAATTCGGCGATTATATTTGTTCAATATTGTTTTAACGCTAAACCAATAACCTTGCTTGTTGATAATTTGCGGCCAAAGGTTGCGCAGATCAGACTTATCATCCGGCTACCGATGATCAACAATATTTTTCCAACACAAAAAACAGCAATGAGAATTGATGAAGTTGCCAGTAGCCTATGTATTACATCAGCCCCCAGTTGATTATTTGCTGCAACGACAGGATAACAGCTTTAATGATTGTTTGAAAGCCTAATTGCTGTCGACAGACTTCGGGAAACTTGAAGAATAAAAGAGACAAAGATGATTAAATTAAACTGTCTGCTTTTTGAAAATATGTAAAATCTGTGTGTTCCGATACTAGTCAAAATTGTTCCCGGTTTTTTTATTTTGTCTCTCCGCCCGAATGTACAAAAATAGAGTTTACTCCTCATTGATCTTTTTCGCATCAATTATGACAAATACAATGGAAAGAAACACATAGGTGAGAGGAGCGTGCCCATGATGATATTCTTTAAATTGCATAAATATAGGCTCCAGATTTCCGCTGAAAATTGTTTTCGTTGAAAATGTATTGCACTGGTCGTCTGAATCTCTTCCCAACAATGCATACAAGATTAATACAGAAACCAAGGAAATGCGTTTGATGGTTAATGAGATCACTTGACCATCCTGTAGACATGTTAATTCTTGTACTTTTCGGTGAAAAACATTTTTAAGTTTCAAGCTTATTCATAACTAAGAGATACTTCACTTCAGCGCCGAGCTTTGTAAAGAATCCTCAAGGTTCAAATGAGGACGATGGAGTTGTCCTATTAAACGTCATCAGCTCCAACGTCGACGATCCTGTCTTCATGGTTGTACTCGATGCAAAGAATTTTACAGAAATTGGCAGAGCAGAGGTAACAAATTCTTTATGTTGAGCAGCAAAAGAGGAAAGTCTTTTATTTTTGCAATAAAACACCGACCCTGTTTAGATCTTTTGTTCATATAAATACAAACATTAGTGTTGTAAAATCTTTCGGCAAATATCATCATCTGAAAAGCTCTTCTTTATACTCGACTATCTGGTTCAATTCAATGCAGAGCTGCCATAACCACTGCAGGGAATTCTCAACGACCGCGATCCTGAGTTACAAAGGAAAACAGCGCATATAAGTATTAAGCTCTTGATTTTGCATTTTATGATATATTCATATTTCTTTATTACCAACTGACTTATTGTTGTTTGTAAATATGGGTTGTTTGTGCCTACATATGAACTAGGGTTAGTTCGGATATCAATAATTTTTACTATCCGGATAACGGATATATCCGTATATTTGGAATTTATCTAACCGGTTAACCGGTTAGATAACTGCTAAGTGAAACAATCGATTTCACGAGGTTTGCATGAAAAATGGATTGTAAAATCATTACACAGTTTTATTGCAGATCTACGCACACGCGCAGTACGAGCGAATACGAGAAAAATCACGCAAATTTAATGTTCACTGCTTCTGCAACGCCCTCCTTATAAAGCACAATGCATCATTCAATCATTCATTATGCTTTCTTTGTGACGTGATACTAAATTTCACTCGTGCATTTTACGAGTACCGTAGTTGAAAGTATAAGACAGGGGTGGACAAACTGCGGCTCTCCGGCATGTTTTTTGTGGCTCTTCTAGTCGAATCGTAAAATTTCAAAGAAATTGTATAGGCTACCAAGACTACCGTTTATGAACGTTTCTCTCTTTTTCTTTTTCTTATTTAGGCCAGCATTCATGACAAGTTGTTAATTATTCAAATTTAATGATATTTTTCGATTGAGGAATGCAGATATGGAAAAATTAAACGATATAACTATTTATGACGTCATAAGTTCTTATGACTTGGCTCGTCAGTAAAAATTTAACAACCAAAGCGGCTCTCGGGTTCAAAAAGGTTGCCCACCCCTGGTATAAGACAATAGAAGTGTGAAAAAAGGTTTAATTGCGCTCAGCGGGAGTCAGCCTCTACGTAACAAAGAATGTTCAAACTTATTAAAAAGTGTAAAACGCATTAGCAACGATACTCTTTTAACCGGTTAACCGGCAGATTTATATCCGGATATCAAATAGAAAAAAACCCTGCGGTTAACCGGTTAACCGCTATCCGGATAATCCAACCCTAATATGAACCTACGTGGTGTTTTATCAAGTTTGATATTCAAGTCTAAGTTGAAGTAATCGAAGCAAAAATTTTGATTTTAAATTTTAATTACCTTTCGCAAAAATGGAGAAAGGAGATATGATCCCAATATCACAAACCTTTTCATCGATATACCGCCAGTCAATGGGTGTGAGCACTTCCTCATCGGTTGGGTAATGTTGTAGGTCAGGATAAAGCAAATAGGCAACAGCTATACAACGCTAGGAAAGTTTCCATTATTGAAAAGCAACAATAGTGTGTTGCACAGTATTTTGCAAAATATGCATCAAAATAACAAAAATAAACAATGATAACACATATCAAAAATGTTAATCAAATGAGTAACTACTTAGCTGTTAAAGATAAATAGGCCTAAAATGAGCACAAGAAAAGTTTAATTCTGTAAAACACACATAAATTAATAGATTTGCAGACACATTTTTTGTCTTGCCAGTGGTTAACTATTAACTTAACAAACAGTGGTATACGTGTTGACGATAATAAGGCAAATTGCGCAGTGTGTAAACGTAATATTTTAACTTAGGCTATCTTGTTTTCTTTTTATTCTGCTATTATGAGTTTGCTATCCGGCTACTAAGCCTTTGCCGGTTAAACGTTAAACGATCTGTCATTTGCTCGTTTGATACAATCTATTGGTAGTGCCAATTATAATAAAATCACATAAAATGTAATAAAAAGTATTCTGAACTTAGTTGATGACTCTATATCAAAAATAAGATCACTAAAAGTATTAGTAAAAGAAATATTCGAATGGAAAATACCCACGTGATGTGGCGCTAACCGAAACAAATATTTAAACAAGTCGTAATTGACAAATTAAGTTATTAATTGACTGTATACACAATTAAAAATAAATGACCACTGGGTGATGCCAATGAATAAGATTATACTATTTGCCGCAATAAATAGTGTGTTAACATTTGAAGTTCATTCAGTTGAGGTTAAAAAGATACCACTTATGATTTTACCAAGTAAGAAAGCTATAGTTTGATACAAACAAGGAGATTGTAAAAGAACGGTGTAGCATCTTATAGGGCGACATACGGATCGTCAAGTATTTACAGAAGATATACATAATCTAATAACACAGCCGTAAAATGCGTCAAACGTAACATAGTACTATAAAAGAAAACATAACAAACGACGGTTCATATAAAAGCATGTAAAATATAAATGCTTATAAAGTTCATATAAAAGCACGTTTAGCCATGAAAATGTGGGTTTTATGTCAACGCTGTTGAATGCAGTCCATGCATTTTTCCTTTTCTTCCTGATGCAGGGTGATGATTTCTTTAACTTTTCTACATCTTTTGCACGTACTTCGCTCGAGCTTGCGAACCGATAGAGCTTCCGCGCCTCGTTCGTAGTTGAAACCGATGAAGAACTCAACACGTTGACTTTGCTCTGAATAGCGGTTTCCAACAAGACCATATCGAATCGGTAAGAAATAGACCTCCAAAGAATGACGGGCAAATTGGAACGGAATGGTTAAAGCAATTGATCCACGCAGGGGATGAGACGATCTTGTGACTGTGCCAGCGCACACCTGAAGTAACTTTATCTTTTGTGGATCCTTCCAGAATCTTTTGTCTTTGTCCCACTCCCCCAGTTTGTTGCGGGAAACCAATTTGCGAATGGTGAGATCATCATGCACAGCAAGCCATTCTTGAGTGAACAGCTTCTTAAGTGTCCAGTTGGTATTGGCCTTCATGCTTTGGCGCAATTCTTTGCACTTATCGATGTATTCCATGTTTAATTTTTGCCCAGGGTAGTACATAGCCAATACAAAATAGATAACATACAGGTAAAAGGTTGCAAAGCCCAATTCATTTCTGCTTTTCCACCTTTCCACAATATGCAAAACGTTGACAAGCTCATGGTGATCATCTGCTAAAGGATGGCGAATGGCCTCAAGCCAACCGTGCATATCCAAAGATATGTAAACATCTTTCAAATCTTTAAAGAAGATTTCTTGAATGGTTTTTTCATACAATCGTATGATTTTATCCACATCTCTCTTGTTGTTTACATTTTCAAGCGATGGAGCTTGTACGTTTTCTGATGAATTGTATTGCATTTTGAGACTTGCAATTTCACTTCTCTGCATTGGAATGTTGCTATTGAACTTGCTCCATATTTTTAATCTGCTTGTTACTCCTTTGTAGAACTGGTGGAACTTTTGTAGTGAAAACAGGTAATGGTTAATCTTTTTCAGCTCAGCATCACTGGTATAGCGCTGACATTCTGCTAATCTCTGATCACAGGCTGAGTGAGATTCTCTGATGAACTGGCTCAGGGCAACATTTTGGAGAGTATTGTTAAAAGCAGCAAGACAACCACCTGGAATGTGTTTGTGGACATATCCAGCAACAAAAAGCCTAGCTCTCACTTCACCAATGTAGCCATAACTCAAGTTGTATGTTGCATAGCGGCGACCTTCATTAAAGTACTTAATTGCTTCCTTAACATAATGCAATAAGTCAGGTATTACTTCCCTCGGTTGAATACCATGTCTGTCATTTACGATAGATTTTGCCCGGCGCAGAAACGCAAACCCAAGCATGTGAAGGATTCTAGCTCGCATGTTGTCAGGAGAGCCAATTCGAGCCTTTGTGCGCAGTTCTAGAGCATATTTTAGGGATTCTTGAGCACTGGCAAAATCTCCATTAAGATTATGTAACCGTCCTAAATGTGCACGGAATTCAACATTGTCAGGAAAAGCTTCACTTAGTTCTTGCAAAATTTTGATCCTGTTCTCCCAAAGAGGTATATTTTCGAGCAATCTGGACAAAGATTTTCGCTCGTCATTTATGTCCAGCATATCCTTGTAATCCCGTCTAAGTATAGTGTCAGCCAAAGTTTTTACGATACGATCTGAACTGCTTCCCTTCATAGCTTCTTTTAGCATCAAAATGAAGTCAATGACCAATTCATGTAGATTGCTACACGCTTCTACGGAAAGGTGTTGGCTGGTTTCATGTTTTGGACCTGACCGCAAAAGAATCTGCTCCAAAATTTCCTTGGCAATGATGTAATAATTAATTTTCCATTCTCCATTGCTTTCGATAACGAACTGCTGCCCAGAAAAATTTAAATCATTGAATGATACATACATACTACGGTCTTCAGGTTTTATCAAGTGATGAAAAACAGCTTTCAACAAACCGCTTTGACCATAGTACATAACCAGTGATAAAAAAGCAACAACTTTTTGCCAAGGAAGCAGTGCTTGTAACGTAAAGCCTTGATTTTGGAGCTCCATATAACCATTCACATAATTTTTAACACCTTTGAATTCATGATTGAATGCCGTCAAACCATATTCGTATATGTGAAGCTTTTCATCACTGCAGTTGCTTGTTAAAGACTTCAGCGCCTCTTTACGACTTGGAGAAAATGTGGAGTAGACTTTGCACAGCTTTTGAGCTTCCTGCTGGCTAACACTCCCGGGAAGATAACAAGTTTGGCGAACAGAATCATAGCGATTCTTGATGTCTCCGATATATCTTTGCACATGTAAAATGACTATCGCATAGTTGCAGTTTCCATAGAGTTGTTCTATTTCAAAATCACTTGTGCCATCAATCAAAAGCACAACTGGTAGCACAGTTTTTTCAAAGAGAAATTCCACACATTCAACAAGATGTGTGGTAGGTAGCATTGGAGAAGGTTGTACGACTCCACAAGGAACCTCGGTGTGCAGATACCAGAGAAGCTGACGAGCAAAGGTTGTTCCCCCACCACCAGGTGCATGCAAAATTTTTATGATCAAGCTTCTTCTTTCATCCAAGATGTGCTTTTGAATTTGACTATAAATCAGCTTTTGGGCATCTCTATTAACAGCAATATTACCCATTGCGAGTTCATCCCATGTTATAATTCCACCTCTCACAAACTCCTTTCCAGCATCCATGGACTCTTTTTGTTTAACTTCATCTAAATTGCGGATTGGTAAAAGTTCAATAAATTGTCGAATCCAGAGAATATCGTCTGTAACCTCCACGGAGGTCAAGTTTGGATATTCATCATTTATAGCTCTCGGCAGGTATATTGTGCCAGGCTTAGGAAGCTGTGGAATACCAGCTTGAGCTAGGCAGTAACATACATCTTGAATGGGGATGACACGAACAGAAGATAATAGCTCGTCTTTATAAATGAATTGATTTAGAATTTCCGACGGATTTTCATCAGTGCAAAGAATGACTCGTTTTGGATCCTTTATTACCGAGTACAGATGTAGTAGCACCAAGTTAAGGCATTGCAATGTATCCTTGTTTTTGCTGTACCACAATATAAGAAATACAGGTAGTGACTTCAACAAACAAAAATCATTCATTTCTAAATATTGGTTTTCTAAATTGTTTTTAACTGAGGAATACCACTTCGACGGTTGACTATCATGTATGGTGTCTTGTCTATCTGAAAATCCAAGTGGAAAATACCAGTCAGTTGCACATTCTGACAAGGGTTTTGAAACATCATTGCTAGTGGATATTGTCAAATTTCTGGTAGACTTAATGCATTTTTCAATACCAGACAAAAGACCAATATTTCTACTTTCACGATCAAAGTCAAACACTTTCAGCCATGGTATATTTGCAACGCCCTTTAAATCACTTCCTGAATCTAGCTTGCTACAAAGGAGAAAATAAGATGGATCTTCATCCTTTACTTTCAGTTGGTTCGACAACCATTCCATCTCATCTGATTTGGGAGGAAGATTTTGTTGCTTTATGGACTCAACAACCCATTCGCCTGTGCGTGTAGTATCACAAGGGGCATTGCGATTGTTATTACTTAGGTTGTCTTCTTTTCTTTCAGCTGCTGACGCGCATTCATTGTTTGGGTCTACTGGTATACGAGCAACGTTTTTGGCCAGTAAGGCATTATAAAAGCTGCTACCATTAGATGGGGTTCGAAGAGCTTCCGTTCTCTCCATCCAGCCAGATGCATGTAAAGCACCGTCATTTGTTTGACAAAGCAGGCCTTGACTTATCTTAAACCCAGGACGTTCATTAACAAACGAATTAAACCCAGGAGCATAAACGTATGTAAATGAGCCATATTTTGCTGTAAATTTTTCCTGGACAAGGTCCACACAAAGTGATGCAGGTGTTGTCAACCCAGTCGGATTTAATATTGAATGGATAAGCAATTCCACATAATGATTTTTCACATCATTTGGCTCAATGAGATTTATACGCGCTGCAAGAAAAAAAAGTAAGTACAGTTAGAACAAAAGTTATGCCAGTTTTGAATAGCTGGCATTTTACATTTTAGGTTTCTTAAAGTGACGTATAATACAAAAGAAACTGCTAGTTCTTTCAAGAGCTGTATTAGCTAAAAAAAGCATGGCGATTTGCAAGCGTCCAGCAATAGCCTATAGCTTGCATTCCAACGTAGAGTAGACTAACAGTGCTTACAAAATTCTTGTTCAATTTATAGGTCTTACAAAACCTACACGTATGTTAGATGTTTTCCAATGTATAAGAAACTGAGTTGGAGCTTTTGCAAGTGATGTGACTACTGGTTGGTAACAAAACAAGAACTAAAAATGCTGGCAACAGTGTACGTAAACCCTATCTGTTCGAAAGCAAAACCTCAGCAGTTAAAAATGAAAAGTAGATTGTTTGATTTGGGAAATAAGCTTTTGCCCATACTTCTACAACGCGTAACTTTAGGCATATAGGATATTATAACAATAAATCTGTAGTGTTGCCGTTGGTATGGTTGTGTAGTGAATAGGTTTTAGGGCAGTGGTTCTCAACCTTTTTTGGCTTTCGGCACCCTGCAAACAACAACTAGATTTTGCGGCACCCACAGTCGAACCTAAGAGCTTCGCATCATATAGGTGTAAAGTTTGAAATCAAAATGCTACATTGAAAATAGTTTCGAAAAACACAATAGACTACAGTACCGGTACCATATCATGAACATTTTATTTAACGATTTAAAGTCTCATACAATAACATTTGTGACCTCAAACATAGTACCGGTATTACGGTATAATAAAAGTTTATGACTTCAAAATAACATCACAGTACGCTACCATATATCCTGACTAGGGAATAATGTGCAATAGCTCGCGGCACCCTAGCGAAACGCAAATGGCACCCCGGTTGAGAACCACTGTTTCAGGGTCTGCCTGTGCCCGGCGGCCCCACTATATCACAATAAAAGCCAACGTAATGGTAAGTGAGAGCGCAGCGAAACCGAAGTTTTTAACAAGGGAAATTCCCATGTTGACGAGAATGCTAATCTACAGGGTAAGCAGACCGCCAACTGTTCATGCGGCGTAGGCTATAATGTTGACAGTAGCTAAGGTTTATTGCCTAATTTAATTTAAAAATTGTTTGTTTACCGATCTCGCAAATATAATCCATTTCGACGCAAAACTCTCTCGTCTGGTAGTGACGTAGTTAAAATCCCATGCTGTTCATACATCTACAGTTGCAGTAGCCTACAAGCTACAACAAGCTAAAGGCTACTACCTTAAAATACCTAAATCAGTTCTTCAAACAGTTACCTGCGTGTTCTTGCGCTTCCATAAATTCAGCGATGTGTTGCATGAGCTCAGACGATGTTGAAGGCAATTTTAGCCTCAGAAAATGACGCAATGTTTGTCTGATTTTACTTTGTGGTAATCTTTTCTCATAGAAAATGATTGTGTTCTTAATTTGTAACAAAAACGGTTGGTATAAAATCTCAAATGAAGCTTGAAGTTCCTTGGCCGTTTCTTTGGTCAGTATTATAACCCTGTTAGAAACAGTCGTGTGACACAAACGTAAAATTAAAGTAAATAGCTTCTACAAAACACCGTTTGACGTAAAGGCACAGTAAGTCAGTAAGACAAACAGTGGACTTCCCTGTCTATGTTTGCTTAGGAAATCATATGACATAGTGATAACCAGGCTGAATATGACGCTCGCGCCTACCGATGCGTGTACGATTTTAAGCCAAACTGCACACGGAAAGAACAAAATATAATCTCAAAGGTTAGCAATATACTCACTTCGTTTTCGCGTGACGCACACGAGACATAAGATTTTCCTGTTCAAGGCGACCACCACATAATGGAATGGCCACTGTGTAGCCACTTGCTTTCAGACCATTTTCGACTTCTTTTATCAATTCACCGGTTCCGATGATTGTTACATCACTGTCGGTTATTCCGGATGAGGACTCGGTAGTAAACGTCGTAACTGCAATGTATTTCGTACAAAATTGACAAAGTCCTACAAAAGCAAACGGCAATACTTTAAACAGCTTAGTCGTCAGGCTACAGGTTAATTCACTATTACATAAGATCATACACCTGACAACCGATCTTCGTCTTTTGACGTTGCCATTTCAAGCGATCATAAGGGCTTTCGGCCAGATAGCTCCGACATTAGTTGCAAACAGATTCAGTTGATCAAGTAACATAACAATCAGCTTTTGATTTTAAGTTTCAAACGAACCTTGTGAAGTTTACTAAGAAAGAATCAATATGTTCTGCTTTGTGAAGTAAGTTATACATGTTAATTGTTTAAATTACCTTCACTCGTAAAGTGAGAGACAAATTAAGATTTTCATACAAGTTGCTGAAGGAATTGGCGCTAGTGTTCCAACAACATCCCCTTTTCTGCTCATCCGTTTACGTAATGTTTGAGTAATAAGGTTCAGTTACTTGCAAACACAGAACACTGCCGAGTAGTAACCCTACACTATATGACAAATCATATTTCAATTGTTTCGACGAGCATTCTTTCATTTTGTAAAACTTGTCTGTCACGTCTACTGGGTGTGCTATTTTATTGTTCGATTTACCAGACTCCAAACGTCAACAGGGCAGCCATAGCTGACTTGCTATATAAGTATTCTCGTAAGGGTGATTTGTGAAACCTGCAATTCTGCAAAGCTAATTGCAAAGCAAAGCCAGGCAACCTGCAAGCTTGTAGCAGTTCTTGTCACACACATGTCTTGGTATAAAAAAGCTACTTCGTAATCATACTACGTGCGGCTGGTCTTACACCAGTGCTGGCCTACACTGACATACAACGCATAAGGCTAAGCTATAATTTACTGTAAATACACTATACAGCACATAAAATTTTGTCCTATACTAGAGATCATCTCCCTAAAAAAGGAAACGTTTCTTCTCGACAAACGATTCTATAACTGCTTTCAGCAGGAAGTTAGTTTGACCATACCTGTTCCTATTAGTCACAGCTTGGAATTCAGCTCTACGTTCTACTTCTACCACATTGGCATTCACCGAAAGAAATTCCCCATAAATCTTGTACCGTGTCGGAATAGACGATGTCTCAAGGTTAGGGCGTTTCCCCTGCCCTATGATTGCACTACTTTTATGTCACGCTCTACTGAAAGATGTCTGGGTATACAGCAGCTTTTTCCATTGTATTCTCCTGGCAGGCCACTGCATGTTTGCTTTAACAAATCAGGTCTAATGTAGAAGTGCACAACCACAGGATGCACTTGTATATTAGACCCAAGCTACTCAAATTGTGACGTCCTTTGATTTTGCACTTCTGTACTAGACCCAAAAAATCTCTACATTTCATAAAAAAGCGAACCAAACAGTCATAAACATTAAACGCTAAACTGCCTAGCCCTAGCAGCTGGAGCAGAATACATTTAAACTTATTTAAGTGTCTCTACTTTCGCGTTCACACTTTTTTCAACCTACGAATTCGCTTCCTCATTTGCTTTGCTGTTTTGGTCGAAAGCGACACCTTACGGACTTCACACAGCTCAATTTACCATAGGTCGCCGTATCTCACAGTTTGGTCGTACCAGCTAGCCCAAACCAAAGAAACTGGCATCATAACTTTGTGATTATTTGGCACATTCATTCCAACTTATAAAAATCTTAGTGTATAAAAGTCGAAAAAACGACACTCAAATACGATACTGGTAATCTGATATGTTTTAACTTTTAAGTATATTGCAAACACAATATTAAACGGTTGTTTCTATGTAGTTCAGCAACAAACAAGTGACATTGCTAGGTCAATAAAAGAGCCAAAACACAAGTTGCTGGCACAAGGAATTTGTGAACTAAAAACTTATCATATAACGACCATTCATTGACCTTTTGACACTAACCTATTAAAATAGTGAAGCGGCCGTTGGGGAGCTTTTTAGTTTGTCGCTGGTTGGCGCCCTCGGGATGCTCCCAGCACGTGTTGATTTCCGCACTGTACGTTCGTTTATCACCCCATTCGTTTTTGCACTGCCTGCGCGCAGGACATCAGTTCGAATAAAGGCTTGAACTAAGGTCTAAGAAGGTCGTGTTCTTTTCCTTAAATATATGAGTGAAGGTAACAGACAACTGAAGCAGCAACCTTCTGAGTAAGGAGTCGAACAACGCACCAGCACTTACCTTCGCCATAATAGGACTTGATCGTGACATAAATCATTCGACAATATGTCAAGCCCAAAGCAAATAGTATTTCAACAACAACGCCTTGGTCAATATTTGAACTGCCTACAATAAAATATGAGGCATGGGTGTACCACATGGATTTTATGACTCGCAACTGGCTATGAATCTTTATACGAAGTCATGTACAATTAAATTTCAAGATTCGTTTTTGGCCTAAACGTGATGACATTGACAGCAGGACAAAGCTCTGCAACAAACGTGTATGTTAAAAAAATGCAAAAACCACAGTCATAAAAAATATGAAGAATTGTAAAGTGCAAGAAATGAAGTACAAAGGACCCCACTGACCTAACGCTTTCATCAACCAAATAAATACAAATAAGCAAAAAAAATGTATTAAAAAATATACAACAAAGAACAATAAACAATTAAAATAAATGCTATTTTTACTATGTACAAGATTAAGAAATTGCTATAAATGAAGTGCAAAAACAAAAAACAGTGTGAAAACATTTCAACAGTGACACAGAATAAGAAACACGGCTAATAGTGCATACGATGAATGACAACCAGAGCAACATCACACACATTTTTTTCGGTAAGTAAAATAAAAATATGTATTAAAGGCACTGGAACTATACAGTGTTGTTAAGAACATTAATATTATTAATAATTAATAATCTTAAAGCAGATGCAAACCAGCAGACAAATTCCCCATTCAATCATGAACAGCACAGGTGCAAAATACCGCTGCGTGGTTTAAATGAGAACTCTCAAACCTCGGAGTAGTTCAAGCTCGACAGGGAGGTAATTGAGCTCGCCGCTGATAGAGGAGGAAGCTTCTTCCCTCCCTTCCGAGTTCCCATTATGAGATCATCGGATTTTGAGACAAAGTTTTCATCCTCTTTGAGAGGAGTAAATGTGAGATCAGGAAGGGGATGGTGGGATGTTGGGGACTCTGGGAGCGTTGAGAGAGGTGGAAGAGGTCGACGAGGATTGTCTTCAAGAGTTAAAGATGTGGATGGCTTCTTACGCTTCTTTTTCTGCCGCCTCTTGGGTGGAGGCTGGAACAGGGAAAGGTGAAGGTAAGAAAAAAATCAAAGAAACAAAAAAAGTATTTTAAAATACTTGGATGCTTTGACAAAGAAGAACATGGTGAATTCATACCTGGTCAGATTTCTGTGGTGAAGCAGCACTTTGATGAGCTCTGTGGTTGGGATCTGTAAATTCCTTGACATTGTTTAACGAAACTAAGTTTGGGTCGATGAAAACCGGGCTGCCGGCATCCAAACCTTCATCATTTGTGAAACCAAAGTTGTGCTTAATGACATGCTCATCTGTGCTCACTGTAGAAGGCGGTGCAGGAATCTTGCGGTGAATTCCATTGCCATTTACCAGTTTTTCATTGGACGTATTTTTAATAAGAGCGTGTTTTGGCATGACATCTCCATGTTTACCATTGCTCTGCACGTCGACTATGACTGTCTGATGCGGCAAACTGACTTCGGTCAAAACGTCTGACGACAGATTTTGAGTGGACCTCGGTGTTTCGATAACTTCCGGCATATCGTTGCAAACTGCCCCGCTGTCAGCAGCAGGAGTAACGACTGCATCTGCTTTTGCTCGCTTTGTCACTTCTTTTTTGTTTAACCTTCCTTTTATGTATTCGTATGTAGTCAACCCATTCTTGACTAAGTTAATAAATAAATGGAATTAATGACGATGTGCAGTCACAAACTTTCCTTCGCCAGAAAATATTACCAAAAACACATATTCACCAATAGACACCAGCACACAGACAAGTTTATATCAAAGTCAACTTACCGAGCATAAGATGAAAGCCAAAGAGCTGTCCGAGCAAAATAATACTAACAAGGAGAATGAAAACTTTGACGCCGATGAAAACTAAGAAAGTGACTTGGACAGGGCTGGATGAATTTGCTTCATTCCACCAAGTACCTACGAGGACAAATTTACGATCTAAATGTAGCCACGATTTCTATCCACATTCGGATTTTCATTTATTTCAAACACTGGTGGTTACATCAGTTGAATCAGCCACTCATATTATTGGTAAGAGGCGGGAAAAGAAAATTTCAGCTTCACAAATTATTCTTACCTTGGTTCAGAAAGCTGAAATCTTGCACCCCACCAACAAGCACGTACAGGCCCACAATCAGCATCCCAACTGCAGCCAATGTCCCTGATAGCAGCGTGAGGAGGAACATTCTGCAAAACAAAAGTGTGTTTACTTTAAGATTGACAATTGGTCAACAGCAAGTCAGCAACGTTGCTAGACACATCACGTATCACATATATATATATCAGTAATATCCATACAATACAGGTATCATTCATATTACACTTGCCGGTAGTTTTTCTCGCCAATGCAATTGTTGAGCCACTTGCAGTGGTGGTCAAATACAGCCACACATTTGTTGCAAACGCTGCAGTGCTTGCTCTGCTCACCTCTGGCAAACAACACAACAAATATTCACCATAGCAACGCTTTGTCATAGTTGGGGTACTTAGCATTGAGGCTGATTAAGAGCACGCATTGAAAAAATACAACACTTAGAAAAAATACAAACAATATACCAATAGTAATACAACTATAGGGTATATATACTAAGCAAAATATATATCCATATATAATATATTAAATTATAATACGTTGAAGCATAAGCCATCACATTATGCTAAAATATATGCTGAAAAAGCAAAAACTTACACAGCAACTTCACAAATGTGGCAATAATTGTTCTCAATAACATGCTTGTGAAGAGATCTATCAAAGACAGGAATTGGTTTGGAACGATTTATAAACTGCCTTATTGAGTTGTCATCAGCTGGGTTGATTGTCGTGGCGGCAACATAACTTGCAATATGGATGATGTACAATAAGCCAATGCACTGTTTAAATAAAATGGTGAACTTTTAACTACATACGAATACTGGTCAAAAAAAGTTTGTTGCACATCCGCAAAAAATTCCTCCACGACTTATGTATCATTCAGATTCCATGAGCAGTAATAGATATACTGACTAGAAAGCCTGGCAACATAAATCAGTTGATGCAAGCAAGTTCTCAAAGACTTAACCATTCATAAAAAAACATGAATACCATAATGGCAATATACTGGTAATACATTGTAAAAAATGACACGCATAAAACTATCAGAAATAAATAAGTGAAAAGCAGTTATAAGATTATAAAAATATTACCAGATAAGCTGCCGGCAATCCTTGAGTTGGAAGTGCGAGAGCTTCAACACCGAACAACATGAGACCACACAAGAGTATGACAATTGCTGCAAATATCTACAAATTTACACATAATTTAGACCTCTACACACTGCCACAACCATTTCATTCTGAAATACACCCATGGTAAGAACTGTGAACACCAGCCCTGTTTTGCTACTCATAAAGTAATGCCATTTTGTATTTTTTATGTATATTTGATAAAAATCTTAAACAAATCTTACAGTTACACTGCACGTGCAAGTAAATATGAAATGTGTGAGCAAGGGGTATGTCCAGCAGGTGTCCTCAAACTTTCATCAAACTTTTTTTACTTTCACACAGATTAATAACAAAAATAAAACTGGTCGTTTGCATGCATGTTTTTATGACAAGAACTGCCATACTTTTCATGAGTTTAATGTATCACCGGTATATATGAACTAAGCTAAGTGCCTGACCTGCAAACAGTTTAATGGAAATGTCCATCCATTAGTCCTCACAAATGAATTATCTCGGTGCATAGAATGATTCTTGCGACACATTCTTCATTGGAAATAGGCTACTTCAGTGCTTTTAGACTTTGATACATTATCAGCAAGTTCATGTAAACAGGGCCTAAGTCATCACATTTACATGATTAAAATATAAACATTAAAAAATTTGATACATTTAACCTAAGTTGTTACTTTCTACTGCAATACTTATTTTCCGACAGTCGGTCAGTCGACTACTTTCAGGTTCATCTCCCGAATTCACGACCAACCATGTACGACCGAAGTTACCATACTTAGTTAAATCCTTTAGTGAAATACCTCAACGTAGAATGACATCATTGCTGCCCAAGCACTTCACAGCCAAGCACCAAACACCAAAAAAACACAGAATCAACGACAAAATAAGCGCGATGCTTTAATTACCAATTAGATTCTCGACGATAGCGGAACAACACATCACAAGAAATAAGCTAAAAGCGATGCACAAGTATATGGTAAAGAAATGCGGCAGTGCAAGAGCAGTTATACAAATCGACAATTATACACACAAATAAAGCAATGCACGGCGCCAATAAAAATAGATGTTAACACACACAGCACACTTGACTAAATTACTGTATAATAGTGGAGTAAACAAACAGTGCATTGACACACTAAGATAAAAGCTCCATAACAGTTTACAAGGTGGTAGATATTAAAACAAACTCTAAATAGTAATAAATAGCTTACACCGCAAACTAGTGCCTTACAAATTGGGTGATCATACAGCACTAAAATGCATTGCTTATTTCATGACACTACCATGTATCATCTATTTAAATGTAATAATCAAAAATGATCATTCATCATCAGTCAATTGCCAAAAAAAGTCAAAAGCTATGGTTAGGTCAAAAGTTTTCAGAAATGAGCCTAATACAATGGTTTCAAAAGGTAACAGGTTTAAGCAAAGCGTATACTTAATTGTTTAACAAAAAAATTTAACGTTAAATAAGTGAAGGCCAGCTTACCATTGGTGTATTTGTAATGATGAATGTTATTGCTAAGCTCTAGCTGCATGAGTTTCGCAGTTGCTTGTGCTAAGCCTAGCCTAGTACTGTAGTAGTCTACACATACACCAGTAACTGCCTCTTTGTCAAAAAAACCTTTTTTTCACATTTGTAAAAAATTTTGCATTTTGGGTCAAAATTTTTCGTTTTTAGGTAAAAACACAATTGCCCTCATGATGACGTATATCAGGGGTGGGCAAACTTTTTCGAGGAAAGAGTAGGAGGAAAGCTAGGCTACAAAGTACAAACACCAATGCAGCGAGCCGCAAAATTAGTAGTGTCAATACAAATATGGTAAACAATGCATGGATAATAAACAATACTGAATATTAGTATTCAACTAGAAGAGCCACAAAAAACATGTCGGCGAGCCGCAGTTCGCCCACCGTTGACTAATATCTATCGCGCAAGGCAAACTACCCAACGACTGTATGCGCCGCATTAGGCCGGGCCAACCATATTTTCTTTTTGGCTAGGACCATAGATACTATATAAACATGAGCTTTTATCTACGGCTATGACACATAGACATCGGAAATAAAAACATTAGATACCCGACGAGATTGCGTTACCAAGGAAAAAAGCGAAGCATGCGATCGAACAATAAGAGGCGAAAATGCTCTAGCAATCGCTACAAGCACTTTTATTTGGTATAAAAAAAATTAGAAATGTCATCTTTAAAGCTTCGTGATGTGTTTCTTGATATATTTAGTGTCTAAATATGAGCGAGTGTAGCAATAGACTGAACCGCAAACTGCGGTATAAGCTAAGCCCAAGTTGCAAGAACGTAAAAGAATAAACACTAAATTACCGTAACAGGTGACAAGCAGCAAGTTATATGTACAAGCTTCTTTTCGGTAATAGTTCTAGTGTTTACAGGTAATCAAAAGTATTAAGAGAGAGTTGTTTTGCATTGTGGTAATCACAGCAATTGTCACTTAGAGATTATATAAATTAAGGGCTGGCGAAAGTCGACGCTGACGTCCAATTATGTAATGCCTGCATAGAATGAACACCAAGACAGTATTCCATTGCTAAAGTCTGAGCAGGATGCATTGCTTGATAACGTAAAAACTTCATGCATTGATCACTTGATCAAATCTTTTAATTAAAATACAAAATTATTGCGTATCCAAGTTAACAAAAACATAACGATGGACGTTAAATATAGTCGACGTTTTCGAACAACGCCATCTTTCGGTATCTTATAATCCAAGATACACGGCCGCCATGTTCAAATTTATTTGCTTACATGGCAACATTGCTCTGCATAAATTGAGAAAAATTAAGTTTGCACTTTTTTTTTCAGTTATCATTACATTGGTCAACTATTAAATAATCTGAATTAATGAAAAACAACGTCAAAAATGCTAACAACGTTGGCTAAAATGACTTTTCAACGATTTTATATTGAGCAGATATGTACTTGAACACACAATCAACTCGGTGACGTCAAATCCATTCGTCGAAATGTTTCTTGAAAACAGATATGTCAACAATTCTGAAACGACGAAGGATAAAATGTTGGTCGACATTTTCGGGATCGGCGTCTATTCAACCTTTTTAACAAAAAGGTCAAACTGTCTCCGGTTCCTCTTTAAAAAGTCAAAACAACTAAATCTAAAACATAAAATGGAAATTTATGGGATTTTTTTTCAGTCAGTTTCACAATATACTTGGCTGAGCGGAACTGAAAATAGCAAGAGTCATGTATTACGATAGATGTCGTGATACGAGTCCTGTCATACGGTTGTGTGGTTTGTGAGTCATAACACAATGAACAAAGCTGCTTTACGTCTGTGGAGTTTTATGAAGATGAAATGACGGCGTACACAAGTATGTATAAACCCAATTCTCAGTATCAGAAAGTTTTGGGCGTGAAAAGAGAGATGCAAAAGACGAGATCCTCTCTTTCGACAAAAATAGACGCCAAGTTTATGTTGTTTTAAAGCGTTGTAGCATTTTATGTGAATTCGAATATAAATGTAAGCCCACTGAATACGTATAATGTGTAGATCAATAGCATGAGATTTTAATAAAAACATTTCAGTTTTTCAAGGTAACCATGTTGTTAATGTGATTTCTTTGAAATATTGCTTGTTTTTATAAGATGCACAAGATACGTGATTATTCGAGAATATTGTTAATTTTATATGCGTTGAAGCAAAGTATATAGCTTCCGTGCATAACAAAGCAAAAACAGTGAGCCTAATGCTGTTACTGATAGTTCTGATAAGACAACTTTGAGAAATTTTTCCACAACTTTCTTCGATAAACTACTGGCTTTTGGTTGTAAACATTAGATCTTTGTTTTATAATTTTAAACTACTGTATATATAGTTGAAAAGAATTATTCGCAATATAGTCTAATAGTCCACAAAAGCACAACTTTTCTATCAGCAAACCATCACTTGCCAGGGCGGTAAACACAGGCGTAATATTGATTAAAAATCGTCATCCGTGAAAACCGTCATATCTGTCATGTGGCGTAAACAGCGCACATTTAGCAATAAAACGTGCCGTAGACAAAGGGAAGTACAGAAATTTTGTTCTCAGCATTTTGTTCTCAGAATGACGACAAAAAGAAAAAACAACTTTTGTCACTTCCACGTCATGTTCGTTGTTGTAAGAAGAATTTCATATTTGATAAGTGCTCGTGCTCTTAAAGATACTAAGGGAAAAGCTCAAATAGCTTCAGGAAATTGTATTTGACAGCAGTTATATAATACTGAAACAAATTTGAAATTTATAATGTAGCCATTTGAAAAGATACATATAATATGGAAGACGACTGTTAAAAAGTGCGTTGACTGGCGTATTTGGACCATGCAATTTTCCAACATAATTAACAAAAATAACTTTCTGTTTCTTGTTTCTGTTTCTTTCAATCTTAATAAAAATGACGGCAACATTTAAGTTATGTTTTGACTTTGTCGTGTGCAAACATTCTATTTGCCAACTATCTGTCTAGTGGTTTTATATTCCTGTACAAACTTTTTTGAACATGGCCACGTCGTGTTCTTTTAATCGAATACCTGCCACGTCAGCGGTGATGCAGCCACAGGCACAAGTTGTGATGCAACCACAGGCACAAGCTGTGATGCAACCACAGGCACAAGCTGTGATGCAGCCACAGGCACAAGTTGTGATGCAGCCACAGGCACAAGTTGTGATGCAGCCACAGGCACAAGTTGTGACGCAATCTCGACCTCAACAGACTTCCACTTCAAGTAAAATGAGCGCACTCAACAGAATTGCGGTTTGTACCAGTAAATTTAAACAAAATGTGTAATAGGTGAAAATGACCTTCGTTTTTAAATTTTAAAATAAATTAAATCTTAACTTAATTAGTAACCAAGTGTATTCCACTGCAACCTCGCAATTGTAAACTGTATAAATTGATTATGGGCTTCTCAAAAAACAATGTTTAAAAAAATAAACATTGTTAATTGTTTGCTATTTAGTCTCGCTTTTTCATCATTTTGTCCCTCCAGCATTAAAACATCTTTATTAATTTATTACGTATTAAATTAAATCATTTACTTAATCTACTTCATTATTAGATTGCACAAGTTGTTCTTGGATCATTTTGTGTTGTGTTGGGAGCTGTAGTAACCGGCCGTGAGATAGAATCTGTTTCTGGCCATTACATACAGCTTACGTACAGCTTTGGACAAGGAATATGGTGCGGTGTTTGGGTAAAAAAGTTTATATTTTAAGATTACTTTACTCCTCGTATGCAATAAAGTCATTTTTCAGATTTAAACGAATATAATTTTAATTAATGAAACCATTTCCGGACAAAAACCGTTATTTTTTGTCCGCTTACCAAACGCTCGACAAAATTTAATATTTAAACAAAAAAATTTATCTAATTTGTTTCAAATTTAAGTTAGAATTAGTCAATAACGCGGCGTCTGAAACCATCTCAGTAGTTAAGTTGATCAAGGTTAGGGTTAGAGTTGTATTCAACTAAACATTCACTTTTTAGGTGATAGTTGCTGGTGGTCTTGGAATAGCGGCTGGAAGGAAAAACACTACTACATCTCGCCTTGTGAGCACCACAAGCAAACATTTTACCTAACAACAGTACCCGTTTAATAAAATACTAAACAAATCAGCATCTTCTGAATAATTTTAATAACTTGCTGATGTAAACGTATCCACATATGTCTCACTTAGATCCAATCTCACATAGGATTTGGCATCGTTGGAGCGGTATTCTCCGCAATGCTGTTCATCCTGGAAATTTTTGTCGTTATCCGCCCCACGTCTGTGAGTTATGTTTTTTGCTTGTACTTGTAATTATAACGGTAGCAACGTCTCAGCCTAATAAAAACCACGTTAATCATAACACAGAGACTTACTTATAGTCTGGCAATAACGATCACCATCGCGGCATTCGTATCTTTTATCCTTCTTATTGTGAGCGTATCTTTGGCTTTTTGCCTCCATTTCCCGGGATGTTGCAATGGATGTTATGAAGAGGTGACAATTTAGACCAAGTATTTACTGCAAACTTCACTTCATTCAATTTTTAACTTCATAAACTTTACTTCAGGGATACATGGGCTCCAATCATCGAGTTGTTTACTTAGCAAGCTCACCCAACCAACAACCTCAATTTGTCCAAAGTAAGTGATCGCTTTGTTTTCATTGTGCTAAGCTTTGATAACGTTATTTTGATCTAATGCAATCTTACATTGTTTTATCAAAGATCTTCAACCCGGTCAGACACAGCCAGGTTATATTATTCAAGCGGTACCGGTCCAAGGAATAGCCCCACAGCCTGCTATGCCTGTTGTGTTTCAACAAAGGCCACAGATTTCATCCTCGTCCACAACCCAGACCAGAGCAATTGATCAACTGTACTCTAGCGACGTTCAACGGAAGCAGCAAGAAACACTAGGAACAAATCATCCTCCGGTAGCCAGCGACCAAGATCACTTACCCGCTTATTTACAATAACGGGTTTTATAAAGGTGTACAATGCACAGCAAGAATATATTGTCTGCATTATTAATTCCTTCATAGCCAGCATAATGGTAGTTAAACCGATAAAAAGTTTGTTTGATATAAAATCATTTGAACAGTATAATAATTGTCCTCATAACTGTAACTATATGTTTGTATGCGATAACTGTATGTTAATTTTGAAAATTACGTTGATAAGAATTTTGATCTGAAGCAAGTATAGTCACTCTTTGTATAATAAATGGTATTTTTCCTTCAAAGATTTGCTCGTTAGTTCCGTGTTGTAATTACTAAACACGAATATTGCTGGTGGTAAAGTGCCAGATAACTACGGTCAATGCTTTTTACTGACCGTAGAGAAAGCACGATCAACAATTAATGGTCGGTCGATTATGGCCAATGTGGTGCCCATATTAGATACTTGGAACATCGAAAGAAAGATGGAACTAAACGATCTGGGCAGAGATAACACACAACACGCATAACACGCAAGATAGCAAAATAAGATTGAAGATTAAATGTGTTGCCAATATTAGATACATGGTACATATATGGTGTAGTGGTGTATATGGTGAATACTGGGTCGCCAAAAATATGATTATTCGACTTGTAACTTACACCAACTTAAGATGTTTTGGGAAACACGATAGCTTAAACACCAGTCTAACCAACCAAACGATGAAGCAACCTCTAGCACAGCGTTAGTTTCAACTTCAACAAACGTCAAATCAATGTCCAGGGTAAGCATTCTGAGGAATGGTTGTCTGTTCTCATTATATTACGCCTACGGAAATGGTGAGAAGTTTGACTTCAACAAGGTCGCAAAGTTTCAATTTCTATCCAGTGAAATCGAAATGCACTTTTCTGTATTTTCTGTAGGTATATATTTTTTGTGGTTACAAATCTTAGATTTTATTTTTTTAAATTTTTGTTGATTTAGCCTGATTTGCCAAGACCTTGGCGCCATTTGTGTGCTTTGTCTTAAGATTTTCTCAATTTTGAAAAAATTTAAAACCTTTTTATAAGTAATTTTTGTAATTTCGCTTATTTTTACACCAAGGATACTTTTACACCGACATCATATTTCAAAACCCTGAAGCACTTAAAATTATTTATATTTATTTTGCACTTAAGTGCACTCAAACAATGGCGCTGCAAAAATCGTGCAATAAAAAACCTGATTCAGTCTTTTCTGAATAACGTTTGGTTAAATACATTTACAAACAGGATCTCCAATTTGGATTTGTTCGTTAACCCCGTTCCTTAATATTCCCGGATCTAGGATGTCAAGGCTGTAAAATTTAAATTCACGACGCCTAAAAGATCCGCCTTGTGTTGGTCTTTGTTTGAATTTCTCGCTATATAAGGGGATCAGCGTTAACGTTCCAGACCATACTGCTGGGTTTAACTCAGCAATAGGCCTACTTTGATATTACTTTCAACTGAGAGTAATATTCCTGAGCTTTTAAGGTTTTCGTAAAGAGAGGGGGAGAGTTTACTTTGCCAAGGTTCAAGAGAAAAGGTGCATGTTCACGCAGCGCAATGGAAGCAACAATGAGACACCAAATCCTTCTAAGATTGATCGTGTACTTTTGGGCAACCAACTTTGCAACAGCAGGTAATTTTGATCGTGTACTTTTGGGCAACCAACTTTGCAACAGCAGGTAATTTTGATGCTAAGATGATCGTCTTCGTCTTTTGTGCTAATAGATGAAAAAAATAATATTATTAAACCGCTTATGGTTGTTATTGACCATGAACAGTTTTAAATGTATCAGATTGTGTTATTAGAATGGGAAAATTGGGGTGGCTGGACAAAATGTTCCAAAACTTGCGGATCGGGCATCACATGGCGCAGGCGGACTTGTGATGGGATTTGCGATGGCCAAGATGATGAGCAGATTTTGGTTTGCAACTCTGACCTTTGCCCCGAACTACGTGAGTTGTTTTTCTAAACGTGTTTTGATTGCCTGGCTAAAAAATAACTTTTTAAAGCTATTAATGTTAAATTTTCTGCATTTTGTTGGCTTAAGTAAATACGTTTTTAATGCTTGGTTGTTATCGCTTTAATCTACAATTGAGAAGCTTGGGATCAGAAGTCTCATTCGTTAATTCTGCAAGTTTCCCTTAGACCAGGGATGTCCAACCTTTTATTATAGTGGGCCGCATTGTCACTTGAAATAATTGAATGGGCCGCAAAACCTATTAAATTTCAAGAAAAATGGGTGCATGAAGTACATACTTTTGGAGTGAAAATGACTAGCGGGCCGCACAAAAATAAATCTCAGGCGGGCCGCTGGTTGGACCTCCCTGCCTTAGACCCTATAAAAAAAACAGATTGCACAATTTCAACTTAGTGTTTTTTTAGCTTGTGGTGGCGATATCTATGTTGGAAATGAGCCGGGTAACATCGCAACACCGCGCTATCCACTGAGTTACCCAGCAGAAAAAAACTGTACGTGGAACTTTGATACAGACGAAGGTTATAAAATGGTCTTCACCACACAGGGGTTTCAACTCCAGGAGAGTCCTACATGCAAGTAAGTATATTTGGGTTGCGACCATTTCGCGTGGCGTTTAACTTTGGTTGATTTCGTTTGTGTTTTTGTCTGTGAGCCGGCCACCAAAGTTCCTACATTTACCCGGCATTTTGCAATGGGTGGGCTGCCCAACAATGACGATCTTTCAAATACACGTAATCGATGCAGTCGATCTGAAATGCCCTTTCACTTTATTTCTGACAAGTTTTTAACAAATTTTTTTTTAAAACCTTTTTGCTCATATAACAACTGCTATATTCATCGTAACGCAGGAGCGATTACCTTCTCGCTTTGGATCCATTTTTGAACAGTGAAAATAAATACTGCGGACGTTCCTTCCGAGGCCAGTTTGAATCAACTCAAAATAAATTCAAGTTGCAGTTTGTGTCCGACCTCAGTTTCCAAGACAAAGGCTTCCTCATAACGTATAAACGAAAACTTATACGTAAGTTTTCGTCTGTTCGGTTATTAATTCGGTTAACGTAAGAACTTTATAAGTACTGTGGTCGAAGAACCTTACTTGAACGTCCATGTTTGTTGAGCCGTTACATACGCCTGTCTGTCAAGTATACGTCTGTTTGTCTATCCCTAAATGCATGATGTAGTGAAATGTTTATTAATTTGTGGTAGTAAAGATTTATTTAGGGTCAATTTAAATTTCTAAATTTAGGGTCAAGTTCATATGTTTTTCAGCTAATTGTCCGGATGGTTTTTGCCTGAATGGCGGAATCTGCAACGGAAACTATTCTTGCGAATGCTTATTTCCGTACGCCGGTTACAAGTGCAGCTATAGTAAGTGACAGTACAGTTGAGCTGCTATAATAAAATTACTTGGAATACTTAACTTAACGTGATCTTGTAATTTGTGGCTGAATTGCGTATTATTTCCGCTCTTTTTTTTATTCTTGTTGTTAGGTAATCATGAACGTTGTTTTATCTTCTGCAGAAATGTTTGACGTTGATGGTGAAGTTTTTAACCAACCCAAGCCCGTCTTCACACAACACAAGACAGCAAAGACTGCAACCTGCTCGTTGTTCGGTATGGACCACATCCGAACTTTTGACCGGAGATTCGGCACCTTCACCGGATCCTGCCTGTACAAGATGTTCGGTAGAAAGAGTATCACCACCAATTTGGCCATTTCGGTAATTCTATTTTACAGCCTTGATGCGTACACGCTTTTAGGTTGGCGAAATGTGAATAACAGTGCAATACTGATAAGCAAGTTGTTGTCACTACCTTTGCCAGATTAATTAGCCACAAGAACATGTTTATGTTTAAGCCACTGTAAATAAGGTAAATGCCGATTTATTCCTTCAAAGGTTTATGTTCGTCGCAAAGACAACTGCGTTAGTTCGTCGACATCTTGTAACCATTTGGTGAAAATAAAAGTTGGGGCCAACCAGGTGGAGATTTTTGACGACGGAAAAGCGAAACTGGATTATAATGAGTAAAACATTTCAGATTGTTTTACGTTGTTACATTTTTTCGTTTGATCAGTAAATGCCATGGATCTCATAAACAGCATAAATGATAGTTTTTAAATCGGTCTCAAAGAGTCGCAAGCAAAATTTTCCTAGCGAAGTATATAGCAGCACCGAGAAGTTCATCCATCGGCGCGCAATACACAAGTTTATCGTTTGCCGCGCTTACTTTCTCCAACCCCTTTTCATGTTCGCAGAATCGACATCCCGTTCAACGATATGTCGTTTCGTGTTTCCGAGAGTAGCTGGCGAGTGGTTTATGTGAAAGTTGAACACGTGAAACTCGCCATATCGCTGGACACCTTCTCGGTATTACTCTCCGTGCCGGACGATTACAAATCCGACACGGAAGGTTTGTGCGGAGATTACAACGGAGATCCTGATGACGATGTGGTCAATGGCGACTTTGTGGCCCTGGCGAATAAATGGGTACAAAAGGAGGAGGGCAGGACATGCAGCTATTCCAACAAATTAGCAAAATGCCCGGAAAAGGAAGAGAGGGAAGCGGTAAGCGTTTCATGACGTTTAAATTTCAACGGGAAAACCCCTCTTGCTTATTAACGCTGTGGCAATGGTATAATATGATACATTCTCATAAAAGTATTATGATGCACTTAATCTGTACACTGTGGCTAATTTTTGACATTTAAAAATCGGCTCAAAGACAATGCAGACAGTCCTGGAGAACAAAGTTTGCAACGTGCTGCTCTCAGAGGCATTCAACAATTCCAGGTTTCACATTGACCATACTGAATATTACCAAGCGTGTATGCTTGACGCCTGCAGATGCGATCTAATGAAAAGAGACAACTGCCATTGCTCAGCGGTTGCCGCCTATGCCGCAGAAAGTACCTGGAATCAGTATAAAGTGGAAGATTGGCGAACAGTGACATCGTGTGGTAGGTGGTAATTTAACATACGAAGCCGCGCAAAGTTTTCGCTTCAATTCGTAAATGTTTTAACACATCGCAAAGAATTTCTCCAAAGTAAATCAGTAAAGCACTCCTGCCCTTTTTTAGCTCCAAAGTGCCCGGAGAATCAGGTGTTCTCTGAATGTGCCCCGTGTTACGTGAAAACCTGTAAAAATCAAATTTCCGAGGATTGCAACACCCCATGTAGAGAGGGTTGCAAGTGTCCCGGGGGTAAGTGGCGAGTCCATTTAACATCTCTCGTTTTTCGATTGTATTTTACAGCTGCTATTTTCATATGTTAGTTTTATATTTCGGTATGTTGTTTGCAGGATAATAAATGCACATACTGTGCATAGTTTTCAATTGTTTAACCCTATTTGCAGTGTCCGTGTTTTGGTTTTCGTTACAATAATTTCAAAAGTTCTTGTTCTTATTAAAGTTTCAATATTTTAGATGATTTTTGGGACGAGGAAAATTCGTGGTGCGTGTCCAGGGAAAAATGTCCTTGTTATGCAGACGACGTTGTCTTTAAACCCAGCGAAAAACGCAAAGAAGATTGCAACACATGGTGCCAATCAAATATTATATTTTCTTCTGTTTTCTTTTTGTCGTTGTATTCAGTCCAAGCACGATGATTTGGACGAAATATTATTGCTGTCATGACGACACCTTTAAACGCTTCTATGCGCAGCACCTGCAAATCCGGCGGTTGGCATTGTACCGACAACGAGTGCCCAGCCATTGCGATGGCGAATGGCTTCTCCCACTACTTTAGTTTTGATGGAAAAAACTTCGACTTTCCGGCTGCCAATTGCCCCTTAGTTTTTACCTACGACTGTACGTCTAGACATAACTTTGAGATCTGGCTTCACACAAAACCTTGCGGAGAAGGGGCGAAATTTGCATGTCTTGAGTAAGGCTTCTTATATCTCGCTATTATTTGGTAATCATGTTAACTTTGTTTCGCTTCATCGGTCTTGCTTTGACGCTGGCTTGTCATAACCTATTCCTTTTAAACTTATAGGCAGGTGGAAGTTGTAATAAATGCAGTGAGTCATTATCCCCTTCTTACACTTTTCGATGGCGGCGACATGATATTGAACAGCGGCATGCCGACGAAAACTCTACCTCTATACACAAGTAAGTTGTCGGTGTTTCAAAAATTTTCGATTCTCTTCTGTGAGTAACAACACACGATTTGGCGCCAATACCTTTATCGAATTGCTTTGACATGGTCGGAACTTTTAATCGACGTCTGTTTGGGTTAAGGCGGAATATCGGTGCACAGGCTATCTTCCGAGTACATCATGGTGACGATTTTATACAACGGAATATCTATAATTTGGGATCGCCACCAAACTATAATGACAACGGCGCCAGCGTCTATGAAAGGTTTGGAGTCGTCTTTGGAAGACACGAAAAAGTCAATCAACTGTATTAAAGCACCATTTTCAATTTCATTTCACGGTTAACATTGCAGGCAAGATTTGTGGCCTCGCCGGCAGATACAACGGAAAATCCGACGACGATTTTACTTCGAGGGAAGGCGTAATAGAAGCCGCGAAACCATTCGCTGAATCCTGGGGCTATGATTACAAATGTTTAGGATCTACCACGGTGAAAGCTTGCGAAGCTAATTATGGTGAGGTGTCAAAAGTTCATTCAACTACGTCTACAGATATGAAACCTTTCCCGTCCAACATCGCTCTCTTGTTTTGGTCGTTACGCTGTTAGGTTAGTTGCTTATATTTGTTTTAGTTGCTGACGCTGAGAAATATTGCCGAGGAATCTGCGAAGATCCAGTATTCGCTCTTTGCAAAGGCAAAGTAATATGTGACACCTATTACGAGAATTGCAAACAGGACGTGTGTGCATGCGATTCCACGTCGGACTGCAAATGCGCCGCTGTGGCCGCATACGCGCTCGCCTGCTCTCACTACGGTATATATGCCAATTGGAGGAAAGAAGGATTCTGTGGTGAGTGAACGCAGACACGAAAATAAAAGCAGGCGTGCTTATCGTTCGATAGATTTCTCACTAAGCCGAAGTCCCCCGACTTTACAGAAATTTCATGTCCTGCTAATCAACTGTATCAAGTGGCAACGACATCGTGCGGAAAGACTTGTAGATCTCAAATGGAACCCGGCCACTGCGATCCCAGTGTACTAGTGGAAGGCTGCAATTGTGTGGAGGGTAAAAGCGATTTTTAAAGATATCCTTTCCTTAAGCACCTGTTGACTTTATAGTTGGAATGTGTCGGTGTTTTTAAGCACTTCCCTATTCACCTTATTTTGTTTGTTGCAGGCGAGTTTCTATCCAAAGACGGGCAAACTTGCGTGCCTTTGAATCAGTGTTATTGCTTCCATAACGGCGAATGGATAGCACCCGGTCAGGTTGTGCACAGCACTGTTTCCGACATATGGTGAAGAATTAAACATGACCCGCTTTGAGTAAAGACCGCATCTAATAAAATATGACTCATTCTTTTTCAGTTTCTGTATCGGCGGCAAAGTCACCTGTCCGGGACACGAAAAGTGTGAGTCATTTAGGTCAATTTTTATTCGCAGCGGGTTTGACAAATTCTACTTAACTTGCTGTTTTACAGTTGATTCGGAAAATGTCACTCTAACTTGTGATGGGAATTTGATCGCAAAGAATTGTGGAGTGCTTGATCCTGGAGATGTGGGCGCGGCTTGCCTTAGGACCTGTCAGAATCGTTTAGAAAGCACGTGTCCCTCTCGCGAATGTCAATCGGGTGAGTTGTTGTGGTGCAATTTTGCACTGAGCAACTTTTCTTGCGGGCATTATCCCTTACTAACCTCTATCGAATTCAAGGATGCATTTGCCCAGAGGGCTTGGTTTACCATGATGGAAGCTGTCGTGACCCGAAAGAGTGCCCGTGTTTCTTAAGAGGTAGCCAGTATTCCATAGGCACCATTAAAAGAGACGGATGTTCAAAAATGTGAGGTTTTGCAAAAATGATGACTTGTATAATTTGTATTCTGATTTCACAATAGTTTGTATCAATACATTTAATCAGCAGTATTATTACATTGAAGAGGTAACCAAGCGCCGATGAGACGTCGCATTTGCTACTTTTGTTTTAATAACGAAGACAACACCTTATGATCGTTAATAGTTTCAACCAGAAATAAAAGAGTAAGAAAATATTAAACCACTTCGGGAATAATTTCAAAAACTGCTTTTTCGTACAGAAATTGCACGAGCGAAGGATGGAGAACAGTGTCCGAAGTTAATTGCTACACCAGGTGCGACTTCACCGCAGGTTCATTCTACACGACTTTTGACGATCGTCATTACCAGTTCCTTGGAGCTTGCGAGTACACCCTAGCGACCGACCAATGCAGCTTAAGCACGGACTCGTACAAGTTTTGGATAAAGGCCCAAAGCAGTTACTGCCCGGGTTCAAACACGGCTATGTGTGGGACAACCATTCACGCCATGTTCGGGGTAAATAAACCAAATAACCTATAGACAGGTTGATGCAGTCACTGTGGTTTTTCCTGTATTAACTTACTACCAATGCTGCGTATGTTCCAGGCTTATGCGGTTTCTTTCGAAACGGGCCGGCCGGTTATTATTGAGAGATTATTTTGGAGGTCAAACACGGAGGATCACGAAGTCATCGTCGTTAAAAAGTTCATCAAGGGGTCATATACGATTATAGTTGCGGACCTGTCAAATGAGCAAAAGATAACAATTATTTGGGACAGGAATATGAGAATTTATATCAAATTCAGTGAAGAGATGAAAGTGAGTGTGCTGTTGTCGCATCGATCCCTCGTGGCACTACTTTAAGCTGATAACTCTCTGCATACTTCTTCATGTTGCAGAAACTCCAGACTTGCGGTATGTGTGGAGACAATGATGGCGAGTCAATGAACGATTTCAGGGTCTTTACCAAAGAGACTGTGACATCAGCGAGCAAACTTGCAAACGCTTGGAAAGTTAATCTTTTGTGCGCGGATGAAACTACTGATCGTGTTCCTGATTGCGGACACAAACTTTCCTGGGCCCAAGAAAAATGCAATATTCTCCTGGACAAAGAGTTCAGCGTCTGCCATTACACGGTACAAATAAATTTAGTTCAGCTTTTTCGAAGCTTCCTGGTTTAAACTTTAATTCAACCTTTCGACGGTTAAGCCTTCTATGAACTTGTTCTTATCATCCATGACAGGTTCATGGCGGCGACAAATAATTTAGAAAACATTGTTTTGAGAAGTTTCATATGATACGACCCGGAGAATTAGTTAAAATTGACGAAGACTCTTTTTGAAGATATAATTTTTTTCCGTTCAGGTCGATCCGTGGATATACTACAAAAAATGTGTAACTGCGACTTGTTCCTGCGACTCGGGCGGCGACTGCGAGTGCTTCTGCGACGCGATCGCCGATTACGTTTTTGCATGCTCGAATCTAGACGTCTTCATTGAATGGCGAAAACCAGATCTTTGTCGTGAGTACAGAAACGTTTTGCCGTAACTCTCTCGGACATTTTCGAGGGCATGCAGTGGTACAATGCCACGCATAATGCATGATCGTACCAAGCCTCATAGACAGCGTCATAATCAACCCATTAACGATATTTCTTCTGTTTGTAGCTGCGATGTGCGAGTCCTACAACGAAAAGGACGGAGAATGTTTGTGGAAGTATAGGACGTGTGGATTGCATATTAAGACGTGCGAACCCAATTCGTTCATCGACGGCTGTTACGAAGGCTGCTACCCAACGTACGAATTCCCTTCAAAGACAGATATATACAGTCACTCATATAAACTTTGTAAACCGTTTAAAAATCATCTTTTCCAGGTGCCCAAATGAAAAGTTTTACGACAAGGAAAACAATTCATGCATCTTTGAAGATGAGTGTCCGACTCCTCCAAGTAAAAAATTGTTGTTTTACTTAGAGCATACAATAAAATTACTTTTTAGATAAAATAGATATAACGATAATTTCAAACTACTATATTCGGCAAAGCTGCGTTCGTTTCACTGAATGTTCTGTCGGAGAAAACTAATTAATGTTCTTGTGGGAACCGCTGTCGTTACCTCTACCGAAAATACTTGCAGTCCACAAATTGCTAAGAGTTTTGCTAGTTTTTCATTTAAGAGAAGCTTAGTTGAAGTGTCCAACATTACAAATTGCTTCCAGGTTGTCCGGATAAGTCAAAGGAACACTGCCTGTGGTTGCCTTGGAAGAATTTCCTGAAGGAGCCGTTGATATATGGAGGGGATTTCGAAGAAATAAGAAAATATAAAGAGTCGGGGTTCTGCAATCTTCAATACGACACCGTTAAAGATATCAAGTGTAGAAAGGCTAATGACATCAGCAATCGAGCACAGAACTCTGTCCTTTGCGATAAGCGATATGGGCTCGCCTGCTTCAACGAATATCAGGTGAGCAAAGCTTGTCGTGTGCGTACCGGGATGAATGATGACTATGCTTAGCCCAAAGCAAGAAAATCTCGTTTCTGAATTGGAGGTCAGAAGTTTGTCTTCTGTTGCAGGGAGTGGACAGCTTTTGCGATGACTACGAGATCCGGATTGAATGTTGTTCGTGTTGTTTGAACGAGACATGTCCCTTGAGGCCTAGCTGCGAAGAAAACGAGCAGTTGGTTACGATCAATACGACTCAATGCTGCGTCTACTACGAGTGTCAGTGTGATTCCTGTCCTTACGGCGATGAGAAGTGGGTAAGGAATGTACAAAGCCTTGTAACGTTAAACGTCCGTCGTATCATTCAGCAAGGTCCGGTTGGTATTATCAAACATCGATCTACGTCCAACTGACCTGAAGTTTAAAAAATCGCCTTCAGCTTCGGGGAAATAAAGTAATTTTTTCTCCCATGCAAATTGACGACTTTACTTGTAAGCTGAGGAAACAGGTTGTGTTTGTTCGGTTGTTTTTTTAGTTTTAAGTGTTTTGGCAGGATGTTGGCTACACGGAGTACGACGATTGCGATCAACTGAAGTGCGTTCGGGAAGATGGAAAATGCAAAGTAGAATCTAGTTCCATAAAATGCCCCGGACCTGCTCGAACTTGTCATTCGGAATGCACGAAAGTGTCATATTCTAACTATACCGAGGATGGAATACCCGCAGGATGCTGCCTTCAGTCAAGCTGTAGTGAGTTGTCGTGCTGGTAAAGCTGAACCTTAGTAATGCAGTCGATTAATTCAACTTACATCGACACTTGCAGCTTGTACGGATGAATGTGCGCCAACATCAGACGGCACGTGCCCCGTTCCAAAGGTATTAAATGAAACTGTCGACGGAATAAATTGTTGCTTCTGTCCATCGCCGGAGGAGAGTTACAACTCGACTTGCGTTAAACAAGCAAACTGCACACAAGACGGATGCCACAACCATGATATATCGGAATGCGGTTGCATCCAAAACAGCACTTGCGGTGAATAATTTAATCGATTGAAGTAGCTTGTAGCAGTGTTTTGATTTTTTTCCGACATCGGACGACCCAGATGCCCTACGTTGTGCCGTCCTCGGGCACCACGGCTCGACCACAAACGGTTGATAAGCTGCTTTATTTTCTACGTAGTTTGCCGGGAAAATAATTGTCCCCCCGACCCGAATTGCGAAGTGTGCGAAAAAATGCAGGTGACCCAGGTAAACTCCAGCGTTGAAGCAAGCCTGTTATGCCAAACGGACAACTGCTGTCCCAAAAAGAGTTGCAAGAAATTTTGTATGGAAAATGAAACCAGCCAATTTTTTGAAATCGGAAAAAGTTGGACAGTCGAAGATGAATTTGATTGCGAAGTTGTCCACTATGTAAGACCAAGGCGCATACTAAATTTCATATGGTATCGATTTTCTCTTTGAGTTTACCTTTGGCTTAGGTTTGTAAGCTGAACAGCAGCGGTGGATGCCCCGTAAAACAAATAGAAAAAAGGGTGTATAACAACAGTCATTGCGAAGAGAGCGAATGCGTCTCATATTACCGATCCCAACTGAATAAAAGCGACTGTTGCAACACGTATGTTTATATACTATTTGTTCAATGCGTGCATTGTGCCGGTTAATGTCGCTGCTTATATAAAGTTTAAAACAATGTATCAATTTGCAATGTGCAATGTCAGCAGCAATGTGTTTCAATGTCAATGTCAGCAATGTGCTTTTCTCCTTGCAGATGTGTGTGCGACCCGACATTATGCCCGACTAACGAGACCGAATGCAAATGGCCGAAGGAACTCCAACGCGATTCTGCCGAGAGCAACGAATGCTGCCAAGTCATGAAGTGCTCGCACCCATGTGAGAAGGTTAAATGTGAATTGCCGCCCGAGTGCACTCTGGACATAAAATTTGATAAATGGACCGAAGACGGCTGTTGCGAAAAATACAAATGTGTGGTTCCAGTTTGCGAGGATTGGGTAGATGGAGTATCACCGAAAGATTGTTGCGATGGCCAAAATTGCTGTAAGAAAGACACCGGCATGTTTTCTATTTTCAAGATTTATAAAAGCTTACGAAACTCTCATTATACTTTTATGAAATAAATGAGATCCTTACATGAGCCGGATTAAAGAATCGAATTAATGTAACGTAGAAATCGATGATTATTTTATTTATGCGTTATTTTAGCCCTTTATTGCAATTGATGAATCCTAACCTCTGTTCTACTTGGTTAATAGCGTGTTTGGAAAAGTACCAGGCCATTGAAGATAAAAATTGCACTGCGCCAGAGATATTGAAAAGTACAATTATTTTCAACGAGACTTTAAATTTCACCTGTGCCCGATTGGAGTGCGTTTGTCCTGAGATGAAACTGGACGAGAGATCGAGAGGCTGCATCGGCAGTCGTAGTTGTCAATCTGCCGGCTGCACGACGCAAGATGAAGTTAAATGCGAGAACTGTATCGTGGACAGCAGATGCGGTAGGACTTGTCTGAACGTGTGAAATTTATTTCGTAAGCTGCGGTTTACAGATTTCCCGATACCACCATACCGACTTGCCAACATTTCTTTTAATCGTATTGTTTGTATTAGTCTGCAAGCCGGGCGACTGCCCAGCTAAGCCTGTTTGTGAGGAATGTGAGTCGTGGGTTTTGACAACCGAAGCGGGTGTGGCCTCATCCAACGACACCAGGTGCGAAGATAACACCTGTTGTGAACGGTATCAATGTCGAAGAATTGAATGCAACGTGACTTCCAACAATGTGTCTTGCGAGGACTGGGAACTTAAGGTGAACCCTGTCTAGTTCGGCCAAAACTACAAGTGCTTTTCGTCTCAACGCTATTTCTTCTACAGGCGGACGTGTCAACGGATCCGTGTTGTTCAAATTTCACATGCGTGTGTGATCAAACACGCGCCAATTGTCCAACAACAACTTGCGACATCGGCTTCATCCTGATCGAAGATGTATAACACGTAACACGGTTAGTTATTGCGTTTGCAGCTGGTCTCAGCGCTTTATTTTTGTGAAAGGTTTCGACCGAATGCTGCCCGACAACCAGATGTGAGTGCGACTTCACAAACTGTACCGTTGATGAGTGTGGCGATCATGAGAAGGAGGTTATTAACGAAGTGAGTCCTTGCTGCAATAAAACCAGGTAAAGAAGAGTGTTTTGTAATTACGCGTACGTCAAAGTTATGACCGTGGACGAGTCTCTCCCAAATGTTTCTGACTTTGACTTCAATTACTTGTTATGCAATTCTAAAATAAAATTAAACGTTGACATTTTGAATATTGCAGCTGCGAGTGCGACAATACAACGTGTCCTAAGAAACCCAACTGTACAGATTCCGAAATATTGGCGGAAAACAAGGAACTCGCAGATGGTTGCTGTACAGTTGAGATATGCAAACCTCGCTATTGTACTGCATATGACAACCAATATGAGGTAAACCGAGACGTGTTTCTGTTCTTGTATACAGGAATCCAAAAGGCTACACAAAATAGTTGTTTAACATCAGATATGTTCGTCTGAACAACATTACTTAAAAAACGTATTTCCTTTTAAAAAGAACGGAGATGAATGGGTGTACCCAGACGACGAGTGCTGGACGCATTGGTGTCAATGCAATGATACAGAATGCCAAATTGTTAAGAGTCCAACCGCAAATTGTTTACTCACTGAGCAGCCTAAATGCGTCAATGGACACGACCCGGTTGAAAGGACCGATTCGGAGGAACCATGTTGCGTGACGTGGGAGTGTGCGTGTAAGTGCTTTAGAGTAGTTTGGTCACAGATACCGATCGATTTATGACCCGTCCAATTAAATGATTGTTTTATTACATCATAGGTAAATGGGTGTCAGTAACAACCAACTCGTTCGTTCGGTCTTTTTACTGAGTTTACATTTTAAGCATTCAAGGTGGCTTCAGCTAGAAATCTTTTTGCAAATATTTAGGTGAATGCCTGATACACGGCGTGGACCACTACAAAACATTTGACGGTGCCCAATACACTTTCCGTGGAGAATGCGGTTACACATTGGTGGAGTTCAAAGACTCGGAAGATTTACAAATTATCAGGTAACGATGACCTTCCCTTGTTTTGAGAAAGACTTGCTTTCAAGCAAAAGAATTTATTGCAAAAGCAAAATTTTCTTCAGCTTCCTGCCAAATGCTTTGCACAAACATGGCACATGGCGACTGCTTCGCTTTCCTCTGTCGCGAAAGTTGTATTCTCTAAAAGTTGTTTTTATCTGACGCAGTGACAACACAGACTGTAAGTTTGACGTTGAAAGCGTGGAAAACAAGTGCCACAAGGTGATTAATGTAATTTGGCGAGGCACGACAGTTGTTCTGGATCAGACAACCAATACTAGCATTGCTCAATCGGTGAGAACTTTCCCTGAATTTTTTCACTCTGAGAATAGTGTGTGAGCAAGTCCGCATCAAGACTCGACTTTAAAACAAAATTGACCTCAACAGATAAAAGTCAACAACAGCTATGTGAGCTTTCCATGGCACCGAAACGGTCTGAGGATCGATGTCAACACAGCCCACATACACGTCACAATCGAGGAGGCGGGTTTGGTTCTCTTCTATACTATCGACGCTGAAGGAACGCCTTTTGTTAAAATAACGGTCTCTCCCAGGACGGTGCACAACAACACTTACGGCCTTTGCGGTTAGTTTTTGGGATGAACGATGAAGAGCAGCAGCAGCAGTAGCTAGAAACTCTTTTATTGTTTTAAACTAATGTCATCGCGATATAATTTAACACACTTTTGGAAATGCATCATTGGAATGTTAACGTTGGTTTCAGGATCGTGTTCAAACGATAGAAATGATGATTTCCTGATTGAAAACGGAAGTGTTGTCAGCAGCAAAATCGATTTCGGGTATAGTTGGGAACAACAAGTGGGAGGCGAAGCATGCCCGACTCCGTGTACTGATGGCGAACCCTCGTGCAGGGATTGCTCAGAGTAAATTTTAATTTAAAACTTTGTGCATTGCATTGCTTCCGTTTTCATCAACTTTTTTGTCAATCAAAGTTACGATTATTTTTACCTTTGTTCTTCTAATCAGCTTTGAGGAAGACGCGTTGCCAGAAGCCTGCCGCTGCCCTAATGACACTTGTGGGGTCTTTAATTCAACAAAATATGAGGAATGTGATGAAGTTGTGAATGTCACAGAATATATATCAAAATGTGAACACGACGCTACAGTTTATGGCAAGGTTCGTCTTCATTGAGAAAAAAATTTTCAACACAATTCGGGAGAATGACGACGGTGCTATGGATAGTATCCACTCGCGGCGTTGCATACATTATTAGCTAATTGTTACATAAGTAAACACCGTCCGGTCTGTGCAATCTCGGCCACTCGCGCGTTTGTCGCGATTCACAATTTGTGTTATGGTAGTTTGTATTTATTGGCCCGATTTGGTAGTAGAGGAAACTGTTCGAAATAACCATAATATTTTTAGTGTTACCCGGGTACTCAGTCTATAGAGACGGCGTTTACGTTAGAATGCCAATTGTCAGAAAACGACCAGGCGACTTGTGTTCAAACAAATCAGACAGGTGATGGTGATGACGATTTGGAAAGTTGATGGTAAACTCTTCTTTCATATTTGAATTGAATTTTGCAGTGAATTGTTTCGGCGATCTGCAGTACAAAGAATGCACCAAAACGTGCTTGTTGGAAGCGACCTGCCAGAATCGTAACCAAGATTGCGACGAGAGCGTTTTAACAAGCGGTTGCGCCTGTCCAGAAGGACAAGTGGCAGTGAAGGCCGGTGCAATAGAATGCAAGAAACCAGAATGTAAGTTTGGTCAAAGATGTACGATTTGACGTTGCTGCACATTTGTGCCACTCATTTATCTTCTTCTACAAAAAAATAACGTGACGCCGAAAAACAAAAGCAACCAGCTTATGAAAGAAACATCAGTCTTCAATGAAAATAAAACCAAGTAAGAAATTATTTAATAGAGTGATTTAAAATTCGATATTTATTAAGGCTGCGAGTGTGCGAACGATCCGATTTGCGAAGACGGCAAAGAGTTAGTGGTTAAGGAAGGGCAAGAAGAGAGCCTTTGCTGTCCTGAAAAAACTTGCCAATGCCCAAACCAACCAGACCTTGAATGCGAAGAACCCTATGTCGTCCTTTTCACAGATGAAGAATGCCCTACAAAATATTGTGGTTGTCCTAATATTTCGACTGATGCCTGCGAATTCGACAGGAAGACCTGCACTGATTCGAATGGGTGCACATCAGAACGTGAGCGACTAGTGTTTGTGCGGTGACTTAGATTTTCCTGTCATTTACTAACTACAGAATTCTTACAATTACTTTTTGTAAACTACCTTTCATCGGTAAACGGACAAATGACGTTGTTTAATATGTCACCAAACGTGGTTTAAGTCTAAAGCTTTGGTTCATTGCAGACGTTGATACCGACAAATGCGGATGTCCCATCAAGGAACCTGAGTGTATTTGCAATAAAGCGCTCTGTCCGGGGGAACCAGAATGCCAGAAATGCATGGTTGTCGCCGTCAATAACACCGTCGACACGAGAGGAGCGTGTGGCAGCTGCTGCGAGCAATATTACTGCAAGAGCAAAGAATGCGAAATCGGACAGTCAGATGCAATCATTCCAAGAGAAGGCGAAAAATTGGTCACAGTTGACGACGAGGGCTGCTGTTTCACTTCGGAGTGTGACGTGTGCTGGCGCATCATCGATTATACCCTCGTGCAAGTCAAAGTGAGTTGAATTATCGTCATTGAATCCGCAATGTTTCAGCAAGTATCTTAAGTGCTTTTGAAAGCACAAAACCACGCTAATTCGTTTAACGACATGCCTGTGAAAACGAAAACATATCGTTCACATCCTTTATGCCCTGGTCACCCTGTCTCGGCGAGCAAATCGGGTTTCTTTCCATTAACATATGAGTCGAAGATAAACGCACAAGAATCGTTATGGATTTCACAAACATTTTCTTAAGTAGATATCGGCAGACTATTTTCTGCATCCTTACTTCAGAGCGACTTATCTCGTTTCAGCGCGGTGAGAGCTTTAACGAATCTGATGTGAACGGCTGCGAAGTTGAATATATCTGCACAAGTGACAGACTCGGCACTGGCTGCTTCAAGAGCAAAATTAATTCTGATCCCAGAGGAAGATGCTCAAGCAGGGAAGAATATAAGAAATCTTGCAATAAAAACGAAATTGTGATAAAAGTGAATTCCACGGATCCGTGTTGTGAAAACTACACTTGTGGTGAGACTATGCCTTGCTTTGACATTTTAAATAACTCTCTAGGACCGATCAATTACTACCACTTTAATAGTGACAAAATAACTAGACCTGAAACAATTATTCCTATGTGATGCAGAATGTGCCCCTGAGAGCTTTCTAGAAACTGTTTGCGAACATTGGGGCAGGAACGCTTCCGGTCCTTGCAAAACTCTGATAAAGATGCAGGATTACAATTGCTGCCCCCAGTACGAAGAAGTCGACCATGAGCCGCCGAAAGGTTACAAACCGCCCCCCACATGCGCGGAGGACGGAAGCGAACTGGTGACAACGGAAGAAGATGAGTGCTTCCCAGTCAAGAAATGTCAATGCATAACAAACGCAACTAGGTTGAAGGAAGAGTGCGACAAGCATGTCAAAAACTGTTCTTACTGGCAAAGTTCCGAATCAGTAGAAATTTTAGAGGGACATTGCTGTCAGCAGCAAGTCTGCGTATGTGATGACTGTCCGAATGATTACAACAACACGAAGCCCGTACCGACAGCATCATATTTAAAAGTCGTCGAGCAAAGCGAAAAGGAGAATGAGAAGCAGTTATGTTGCCCAGAATGGAAAATCGTTTGCAATGACAACAGAGATCATTGTGAGAACATCACAAATTGCCCCACGAACCAGGTTATGCAGCCCCCAAATGTGGACAATAATTGTTGCCCATCCTGCGTCTGTCTGTCTCCTGACAAGTTGAATTGTCCAGAAAACGATGTCAAATGTGACATTGGTGAGATAGTCATGACGCACAACAGTACAATCGATTGTTGTGAGAATAAGTCGTGCGAATGCGGATGTCCCGAAGGTTACCGGTATCGTCCACAGCAATACCCGGACGAGCAGTCGTTGCCAGCATACAAGCAGTTTCAAAACGATAGTGAAAATCTGTTGCAGAAGTGTTGCCCGAAGGAGGTAGTGGTATGCCGGGAAAGCGGGTGCTCAAAGCCGACGTGCAACGCCAGTTTTTCCGTTGTTGAAATTTCTGGTAGAAAAGACCCGGACACCGACTATTGCTGCCCGCTTTGGCAATGTAAGTGCGATGTGTGTTTACTGGACAACGGGCAAACCAAGGCTGTGGGTGAGGTTTGGACAGAGATGGAAGATGGGTGTAACGTCACCAAGGAATGCATCGAGGAAAGGGAAAAAAAAATTTGCGATGACGGATTTTGCTCTATTGACGTCACATCATGTCACAAAGTAAAGATCACCGACCCAAGGAATAGTTGCATGTCTCAGACACAATACGAGCAAGAAAATTGTCTCCTGAATGCAATTGCGGTGAATTCTACGTCCGTTCAACCCTCCTGCTGCTCCGAGTTCCAATGTGAATGCCGGAAAGACTATCTATTATGTCCCACGAACTCTTTATCTTGTCCTGAATATACCGAGAAAGTGAGCACGGGCCCTTCCCATGAGACACCCTGCTGCCCTACGTACGAATGTGTTTGCAAGCCCGACAGTCTCCTAAAAATTGAATGTGACACGTGGTATGACTACAACTGCACGCTTGGGTACAAGACAGAGGAAGTAAGATTTTGCATCAATTAAAATCGCCCTTGAACGATAAACGGAAGATTTCCACCTGTTTTAAGGGTTTTTTATGGCTTTAAATACGTTGCCTTGCTTATATTTTGATTTTTTCATCTTTTTAGGTCCGGCCCCGCAATGAAAGTGCACTGGAATGCTGCCCAGAGTACAAATGCGTATGCGAGAAATGCGTGCAAGGCGGAGTAGTATATCCGGTAAGCATGTACTCATGTCTACAAATAAGCGGTGTGCTTTGCTGCAAGATCAAAGTAAAAATCAATGAACAGGAAATGCGCTGTTTACCAAAGTGAAAAAACTGCTTCCAGGTCAATCACTCGTGGACAGATGACGCTGACGTTTGCAAGGGATACCAGTGCAACAACACCGATGGTGTTTGTCCAGAGGTCGTGCCGTTTGACAAATTCTCTTGCGAACCGGTGGACGAAGACAACTGTCGGAGTGTATTTACCTGCATGGGTCGATGTAATTGAAATAATGTAACTTTCTCACACACTTGCTTTTGCTTTCTAGAATGGTGGGACGATAGAGGACGATCCCGACACGCTTTGCTGCTGCAAACACTGTGAGTGCGCTTGCCTAAAATAAACACGAATGACACCGCCAGACAACTGTCCCGGTGCAACGGTAGTGTTGATGATGACCCGTTAGTAATTGCAGATGTACTTCTCCAGGTGTGCTCCCAGAACCGACTTGCAAAGTGACTGTCGATAATATGGTCCTGAACGTCACCGTCGATGGCATACAATGCTGGACCTCGAAGATAAATGTCACCCGGTGCGTGGGCACGTGTCTGGGCACTAGGACAGTTGATCAGGACACTGGAGAACCTACAGGTTAAGTTGTGCAAAATAATTTTGGTCACGCCAAAAGCGAAAATGCAAGAGAAGGCAGTCAGTATAAAGCTTGCCAAAACTCTACTGCACCAATAGCTTGTTCAGCGATTCATTTGTGACGAGACTGTAGCAATACTTAAACTAGTAAAAACCTAACGATTAAAAATAGCATCGCTACACGGGAATTTGCAGGGTACTGTCAGTGCTGTACACCCAATTTTGTTGGGACTCTAATCGAAGTCAAGTGTGACGATAACGAGGAACGCGAGTACATGCAGAAGGCCATCGATGATTGCATGTGTTTGGACACCGTATGCCCGGATGATAAATCGAGAATTGATGAGGTCTCAGCATTGTCGCCGCCGTAAATGTAAGAAGTCACATATTTCATTCGCTTAGCGCAGTATCGGATTCTTGCTCAGTATTATAGGAAATTGTTTTCTCTAAAATTTATGTTGTTGTCAGGTACTATTTGCTAACATACCTATCACTTGACTTCTCTTATCAGTTGCAGACCCACAATGAAACCGTCCGACCTTTTGCTCCAACGCAACAAAACCGACACATTTTATTCTATTTGCTTCAGCTAAGCTTTTCGCACCTTTGAATTTGTGAGCATTTTGATGGAACTTTACGCTGTTGCGCTGATTGTTCTTTACTTGTATATTAAGCATATAACCTATTTGCTACATAACAGCTACAATCTTACCTTGTTGGGGTTATTCGGTCATTTAAGACCCCCTGCCACCTGACCCTGCTTGCTTTGCAACTGCGGGCGTTTAGCCATTTACACCTGTCTGTCTTGGAATTTAATCAAACTTTGACTTAGAAGTTGACAACGATGCGATTTTAATGTTCGCTTGCTTTGCTGTTGTTGTCCTGTCAAAAAGCGTCAAAAGTTTATTTTACCGTAACATTTACTCAACGCTTGCTCGCTTGCTCGCCAATAAAGTAGTTTGCATCAACATGTCGCGTTCTTACTCTTAAGACGGATCCCATTTCTAAGAGCACTGCCACAAGATTTGTTTGAACTTTAAGCGCAATTTAAGTTTCATAGGAATGTGGTAAAGGAAGATTTTTCTTTTGATAATTACAAATCGTCTAGATCTTTCAAGATTATTAAAAAAGACTTCATAGAAATAGAAATTGTATCATAATTAATATTTTGCTGAAGTAAATACAAACAATGCAATCGGATTTCTTCGCAATCTGACCTTTGGTCCAAAATAAGCAACAGCTGATTCCTTCTGGACAAAACTGTAGAAAAACGGGATCGAAGCTAGGACCTTCTGCTGGCTTAGAAATTCGGGAAATGTGGAACATGAATAACACTTAAGAGCATAAGCTGAAGGCAAAGAATTATACAATTACAAGTCCATAAATGTTCCAATATTGCCACAACTTCAACATAAGTGGGGAGATATTCTTACCTGGAAAGGAGCAAACAGCAAACAAACACAAGCTTAAAGCAACAGAAGAGGTCATGTTCCTAACACAAACACAGGGGTGCAGCCTATAAACACTGTGCAAGTTATAGCATCTTAGGGTTATTGAGTTATCAATGGTAAGGCACGTGTAACTCATTTCACCACAAACCATACCTGACGCACTCGAACTTTCGAACTACAAGAGCTCCGACCTTAACAGGACAGTAGCATGTCAGCCACATGGTGACGTGGCAGTAACCACTAGAACACTTACACTAAGCAGATATAATCTAGGTGGTAATGTCATGAGCAGGGTCTCTAAACTCTGCTTTCGAATTACATTATATCTGGGCACATGAAAATCTATAAATAGCATGTGACCCTAACAACGTGTAAATGTGAAAGCAACTGTAATAATGTTATTAACAAATCAGTTGCTGTTTTCGTATTAAATTCTCTCGCGCGGCAGCTACTACTTGCCCTTGGAAAAAATTTTATAAATAAAAACTTAAACCAACTACAAACCATGAAACCAATACCTCATACCACGCCACCAACATGCCAGAATGAAGAGAAGTTTTAAGAACAAAAATCGCTCCAATTAAAGCGCAAATTAACGCGCGACACGTCGCCTAAAACTTCCTCGAGGAACAAAGCAGAGCAAAAAATATTGAGCCTTGGAGTAACCAGCTGCAGCGGGAAATTTGTTCGAATAACTTGCTATTGCTTCTAGGGAGGACTCCCGCGGCACCGATAGATTCTGCTGTTTTATATTTTTGCTTGATTAAGGTTTTCACGATACCAAAATGTCACCGATCGGAAAAGTTGCTTTTTCCGTTCCACATTCCATTCAGAGGTTTCTTTATGTCGATTTCAAACTTTTATGATGAATTGATCTCTATGTTCGACCGGTCATGAATCATCACAGTCCATTTGTTACGTTTCACGCTTAAATCAATGGAGTTAGACAATCTTTTGTTGCAGATCTCGTTCAAGCAATAACATGTTTTAACACAATTTTCAAAACAAAATTCTAAAACATTCACACCCAGCTTCTGGTAAGAACGTCTTTAAACTTTCTAACAAATCCGAGCTTTACTTCCGGAATTTTCTGAAAAATTAACGTTCTGAGCAAATAAACAGAAACTATTATTATTTCCAGAAAATTCTATTTAAAGACAAATTACAGATTTGTGCCGACCTGCAAAATTTACACAGCCACAACCACGCAAGTTTATTTCGAGCGTATTTTATGACGTCGATTACGTTGAAACCGTCCCATGCCATAAAATTAAGTAAAACGTTATAGCCAAATACGGAAATGCGTAAGTGCAGTTTTGCCGTAATAAAAGCATTATCAGGTAACGTATTGTTGTTTTTAAACCGAGAAAAGAACCGTGGTTTAGTTAAACCATTAGTAGCGTGTAGGCTTATCTGGTAGAAAAGGAGTTTCTTAAACTAAAACGAATAGAACTATCTGTGCGATCTTCATTGCGTATTATTTTTTATGTACGGTTGATTTTACACTTTCAGCATCTTAATAATTTATTGAATAATTAATTAACAATAGTTAATAATTCATAAACAATAGGATTACAATCGCTCAGAATCTACGTTCTATTTTAAAAAATAGACTTCTATTCGCGTTTAGTTGAGAAACTAAAAAGACGCTGCAGCTTCTGTTTACCTAACAAAAAATTTCATGACTGGTGTTTGTCAGCCGCGATACTATAACAAAGACATGTTGAATACACCAGATATGATAAAACTACAACTGTTTCTTTTATTGTACGTCACATCACACACAAATAAAACTATTGTTTAAGAATAACTACTGGCAACAGCCATATTATAGCATAACTACTGTACACAGAACTACTGTCGTTACAACTTCAATTAGCACTAATTAGTTCATGAGATTATAAGTAAAAGCATCTACAAACGGTGTAAGTAAAACCAACTCACTTTTATAAAAATATTTTGAATGGAAGTTTCAAATTTGTTTAAAATAATTTTCGAATCAGAAGCAGAGGTTGTCAGGAATAAAACGCTCTTTGCGGACACTCAACCACCAAGATGGATAAGAGCAAGAATAAAAGATGGAAACAGGCCAACAATGCTTTGCTTCACGGTCGGGCTTTTGTTGCAGCCATCTGTAACCGAAATCATAATGAAGAAACACAAAATCAAAGCACACAGAACATAAGAAAATTCAACTAAAATTCTCAGGAAGGTCTGAGAAATAAATGTGCGAGTGAACTTATTTCAAAACAGATAAACTCGGTTAATTTTAAAATTAGCTATATTCCGAAAATTTGCATTTTTTTGCTCGTCTGCTGGAAACAGAAGCAAATACTAAAAATTTAAGACCCATTTTAAATATTTCAATTCTCTCTGTCTGCGTGAAAACACTCAGTGAGCGCGGCATTCAAGCCAACTCAGATACGTAATGCACTTCGATAGGTTTTAGCTATTACCTGTGTTACAAGAAAATGCAATTACAGTTGCATTATTACGAGTGTAACTTTGCGATGGCCAAGGTTTGGACGAACCCCGTTGAAGCGATCCAACATAACCTGGAGCTAAAATTAAAAATATAGGTCCAATTTTATAACTTTCAGCAACTATTAAGGTGATTAGAACAATGTGGCGAGATACAAGGAATTTGTGGTGGTAAAAAAAAATTCATGCTTCTTCAGTAAAACTTCATAAAATCTTCTGTGTATCTAAGAGGTCCTGCCGTGCTCGCCAGTGTTACGTTTTTACTGTCCTCAGTCTTAGATACACAGTAGGCACATCTTTTATTAAAAGCAGCTCAGTTAAATTGTCATTTACAGCAGCTCATTCCAGGAGCTTAAATCAGGACTGGCTGTACGACTATTTGGCTGGTATACGTCAAATGAGAAGACACGTGTGCTTAATCAAGCACGGAAAACGCGGTAGCCTCAAGAGAGAACGCGGCAGGGCAGACACAACGCAAAACAAATGCAACACTCTCCCCCCACCCACAAAATTGTAAACACTAAACAAATGCTAGCCCAGAAATACAACACATGTCCTACAAAAACAAACGAAGTGAAAACCAGGAAGTGAACAATACAAAAATGACGTGCAAAAAAACGATCACCCAAATAGACACCCAAACAACTAATACATAAATCGCCTGTAAAATCGTAGTATAAACAAAATAATATAACAATATAAAAATATATAATCTCAATATAAAACACGTATAAAAGCACGAAAACAAAACACAAAAATATACTATTCATAACTCTATGTAAACGTGCGTGAGTGATGAGAAAAGATGCGTCGATTATCGTATTCTACCTTCGACATCTGGGTAAAAACAAGGTATCCGTTTAATGCGTTGTGGACGGGTTGGAGAATGTAAAACATCGTCGGTTACTAAACTGTTATTCTGAACTGCGTTCTGAATATTTTCCGGCACTATGTACACCCCTGGTCGCAGCTGGTTATAATTAGTAGACGTTATTTCTGGTTCCGGGCTGCAGCATGCACGAAAGTGATGGCTGTTGTTTGTCGGATTTGTTGAGCGAGAATTTTGCCCTTCACTCTCGCTCACACCTTCTGAAGCAGGATTGTCCACCGGTCTGTAAAAATTGCCAAAACTTCTTTTCAGTCGATTAAAATGTACCGTACAGGTTTTACCTTCGCGATTTTCTATCATATAGTTTACAGGAGGAATAAATTTTTTAACCACGTAAGGGCCTTTATAAGGAAAGTGAAACTTTCTTGTTTCATGTTTTTGAAGAGCCTCGTCTCGCAACAGGACCGCATCACCCTCTTCATACCGATCGTCAGACGCCTTTTCGTCGTATCGTTTCTTCATTTGCAACCTACGTTTTCCCAACCTTGATTGAACTGTTTGGTGAACCAATTTCATTCTGTCTTGCAGATGAAGGATGTCTTCACACTTTGGGGTAAAAATTGGTGCTTTACTAATAAGATCTGCAGGCAACCTCAGATTCCTTCCGGTGAGTAAGTAATGAGGAGAAATTCCAGTTTCCTCGTGAACACTTGCATTGTAAGTAGCGCTAACCGATGAGAGCGCATCATCCCAAGAAGTTGGGTCAACCTGAACGTAATTTTTTAAAATCGCAATTATGGTCTGATTGTTTCTTTCCACACCACCGTTTCCCATTGCGTGATACGGGCTGGTTCTTGTCTTGTTGCAGCCCATTAAGCGTGAGAGCTCTTGAAAAAGAATACTTTCGAAATTCCGGCCCTGGTCGGAGTGAATTGTTTCTGGGACGCCATGTATCGTCACCCAACGGTGGTAAAGCAAATAAGCAGTATCTTTGGCATTTTGAAATTTCATTGGCCAACACTGCATGTATTTCGTGTAGGTGTCACAAACGACAAGAATATAACGGTTGCCGTTTCGTGTTTCGGGTAGACCGCTTAATACGTCGATTTCAACTTTCTGCATAGGTGTATTCTCTTCTGACGGAACTAATGGGGCACGAACAATCCGCCTTGGTACTTTTCTTAAATCGCACAAGCAACACTCTTTGCAGTATGTTTCGACATCTTTGTGGCAAAATGGCCAGAAAAAACGCTCCTTTAACCTGGCAAACGTCCTTCTGACACCCATGTGTCCACCTCCGTGAATCAAATCGTGAACAGACTTCAACACATCATTCTTCATTGTTGAGGGCACCAGCAACTGAGCATAAACTTCTTCCACAGAATTCTCGATTCTACGATATAGCATACCATTATGTAGAAAAATCTCACCAAATATATTCCAATAGTGACGCAGGGCTTTGCTGTCATTTTTCACTTTTTTGAATGATGGTCGGCTTTCCTGGCTCGTCCACTGAAACAGTCTTTTCAACACTGGATCTTTTTGCTGCGCCTTAATAGTGTTTTCGGTTGACCATCCAGATGCTTCTGAAAAATCCATCAAACACACCTGGTAGATGTCCCGTGGTGGATTGCTGTTAGTTCCATGTACGTCAGAAGCACGTCGAAGGTTTCTTGCACGTTGCCTGTGACAGCGCCGAGCAATGTGACCATACCCCCCACAGTAAAAACACTGAAGTCTTCTTCTCTCTTGCCGAGGTTCTCTTGCTGTCTTCATTTCGTTTCGCAGTTGGGAAATTTCGTCCCGAAGTTTTTCGACAGTTAGTTTTAATTGGGATACGTCCTGGTGATCTCCTGCCACCGCTGCTACTTCTGACGTCATTATACGTGGTTCATGATGCGTCCGTTCTGCGTTTTCAATAATGCTCTTTGCTGTGGCATAAAAATCCGGTTGTGCATTTTTAGAGTTGTCGCGTAAGATTTGAGAGGCTTGTTGACGGTCTCTCAGTCCTTGAACGAGTAGGTTGTACAGCACACTGCTGCGCATTTCATGCTGTTCGTCGTTTGGATAAGCCATTTTTCCTAATTGAGCTATACCTTCAAGAAAGCTTCTTACGGATTCGTCAAAACCTTGAGTGCGCTGAAAGAGTTGTTGCATGGCATGCTTTTGTGAAGATAGACCTGAAGCCGTGTCTTTTGCTTGTTGAATGAGTTCGTCATAACTACGACCATCGGTCATGGAGAACTTCATATCTTCCGGCAAGCTTTGCAGAAATGCATGTTTCTTTGCCGCATCCGATGCTTTGACGCTGTCGCAGAAGGATTCAAATTCCTGTAGGAAAGACGAAAAACTATTGCCACGTTGATAACGAGGCGGAGAGCAAAAAAAATTCATGCTTCTTCAGTAAAACTTCATAAAATCTTCTGTGTATCTAAGAGGTCCTGCCGTGCTCGCCAGTGTTACGTTTTTACTGTCCTCAGTCTTAGATACACAGTAGGCACATCTTTTATTAAAAGCAGCTCAGTTAAATTGTCATTTACAGCAGCTCATTCCAGGAGCTTAAATCAGGACTGGCTGTACGACTACTTGGCTGGTATACGTCAAATGAGAAGACACGTGTGCTTAATCAAGCACGGAAAACGCGGTAGCCTCAAGAGAGAACGCGGCAGGGCAGACACAACGCAAAACAAATGCAACAAATTTATAGAAAAGTCACATCCCATTGCACTCCGTATTACATTATATTTTGAAGAATATGCAGTTGTCTTGACCAGCCGGGCATGGCTGTAAGTAAGAGCTGTTTACATTTCTTCCAATACATGAACGGGAGCTATGCAAAGGAAAATCCATGAAGAAGTCCCTGCATTGGTAACAACGTCTTTGGCCTAAACAAAACATACGATCCGTTAAGAAAAAACTTTCAATGTAACTTTCAATTTCGTGGTTGCAACTTTGAATTTTTACATGATTTCATAGATAGAAGAAACAGCAACTACTTTTACTTACTGAGCTTTTTCAATCCTGGGTTATTGATAGCTTGGTTATTGCAGCAATCTAAAGCAAAGATAAAATTCTGAATTCATGGATAAATCCATCAAAGCATTGGTAAATGTGAAACCAAGCTTACAAGTTTCAAGTGGACGGAAATGTACTGAAAATAATAAAATAAACTTGTACAACCTGTTGTACACGTTGTGATGCAGGACTGGTAGCCATCAATCGAATAACAACCAACAGCTGGTTGTGGTGCTGGAAGTGTGCACTTCCGACTTATTCGCCAATACGTTTCGTCAACTGCAAATAAAAAATGCTGCCTATTAATGGGACAAATTTACAAAAACACAGCCTAGTTTTAATTTCGAAAGTTTCGCTAAAATACTTATGACGTCATGTTGCTTCTTCAGGAGCTTTATATAAAGAAAGTGCGTGTGGGTTTTTCTGTAGCACAAATTTCCAAAAACTGTTGTTAACAAAACATGGAAAATGAAACGTGAACGGTATAAATTACTAAGAATTACAACAAAATACATTCATCTAAAACCGCATACGTTTGTCTGCCACCTCACCTGATGAATAAAAGAAACAATGCGTTTGATTTTCCGGGCACGACCGTAACAAACTGGAGTCGATGTTGGGCCCAGCGCAGGCTGCTGACTGATTTGTGTAAACGTCCGCGTAACACGAGTAACACTCAGTGGCGTAACCTGTGCATAAAGCAATTAAGTTGTGAAAGCATGATTTTCCAAATCTCAAAGGTTAAAGACACAGAAAGGTTTGTAAAACACAAATATTGATACCTGGTGAGAATGAAGCTGCCAGAAAACACAAACCAAAAATATTGGCAACGTTCATATCTTTATCGCAAACACAAATGATGCAGCAATATAAACTTTTACTTAAATGAAATACTCCTCAATACGTTATAGTCAGTAATACTATTCAATAAAGCATTACACAGGAAATGAAACAGGGTATTACAGGGTAAATTGGAAGAAACACTACTCCGCCAATGACGTAATGTGGCGCTTTTAGGCAGGGAAATATGATTCAAAAAGTGACCAGTCGTGTGTTCATCATTATTTTCCCGCCAACGTTGAATTTATATTCGAAAGTCGAAAGTTAAATTAATGATCTCTCGAACGTGAATTGAACATTGTGGCCTTCACTTGTGCTCATCAACCCGTTATAACTAAATTTAATTATTTTATATCATAAATATTGCGCCATAGTCAGCACATAATCACAAACCCACAAGAAGTATATTATACAGCAAAGGCTTATCTCCAAAAACCAAATAAATGAAAAGAAATACAAAACAGTTCATCTTCGCCTACGACTTGAATAAAACTCTCGCAAACAAGTTCTGCCTCCAACAGCTTTCTCTTCCAAGCATGCAACAACCAGAAGTATTTGTTGGATTAAATTATCAAACATTCCAATTAGCGCTTAAATTGCCGTGTGGCACACAGCAGACACAAATAAGGAGTCAAAGTAAAAAAACGTCGGCCTTCGGCCCAACACAGGTAGAAATACGTGCAAATTACCGAAGATACAAAATCAATTAACAAGAGTAGCAGCTAGCAAAGAGTAAGTGTACAAAATTCTTTCAACGTGTTAAAACAAAAGAGAAATTTGGAAGCAGTGAACGATGGCGATGGGTGATAGATAATGTCTATAAAACAAATGGATGCAAATTACGTTAGATACACCACATACAAGACAAACAAGAAGTCGGATAGCTTCCAAGTACCACTGTAAGTGTGCAAATTTTATCTAAACATGATATAGAACACGAAGCTAAATTTGGAAAATGCATTTTAAGTGGTAATTTTAGTGCCATACTAAAAAACTTACTGATATTGTTTTTCATGGCTCTTTCCAACGGATAATTAAATTTAGTGACGACAAGTAAATATTGTAAGGCACAAATTTTGTCTTACCACGCTATTAGAACAACAGTTACGGTATTATACTATATAGTCACTGAATAGGGGCTTGTTTTCGGCTGAATCAAATCCTTTATCAGACAATAAATTTATTACGTCACAAAGGAGGGTCAATATTTAGCACAACAACGGCATTGATTTTCATACATAGACATGACTCAGTTAAACTGTTTGGGGACTAAGGTCTCTATTTTACTTAAATAGCAACTTCCAAAATGAACATCGCGTTAAATAATGTTCGATAATTGTTAAAAACAAAAATCTTTGCGACCGCGCTTCAGTTCAACGAAGGCTGCGAGTCTAACTTGTCCAGCTAAGCTCAGTTAACTCCTTTCTACAAATTAAAAAAGAATTGTCCACCACGTGGAGGTTTGTTTCCAAGGAAACGACGCGATTGTTCGCGCAAAGAAACAAAAAAAAGGATCAACAGAACGGTTGTTCGTTTCAGACAAACAAAGTCGAAATCGATGAACTACACTTAGAGCAAGTTTGCACATAACAAAATATATAGATAAACTGTTTTAAAGCTTAAAGCTATAGATTAAATAGCCTGTAAGCGTGGGAAGTTTCTGCAAGTTTTTTGCAAAGTTCGAAGATAAATTCAACACAAACTATACGTTGTGTTTCAAGAAATCTATTATCATGGAAAAGGTAAAACACTTGAAGATTAGGTTAATCTTTTAATTTGTCTGCTTACAATTTGTGTGATCTGTGCACATTCTTGCGCCCAAGTTATCAACGGAAAGTAGCTCAAACTAGAAGTGACTTATCGTCAATGAATACGAGTTGGTTACTGATGACAGCATTTGTTCAAAACATTGTGCTAAAGACCAATCCATGTAATAGTTCGCTTTTATATTCACATCCGCAATGCTGATAAAGTGATAATATGTTTAACATGCAGTGATCTTTGAAACAAATCTTACCAACACCTGACAATACTACAACCATTGTTAAATTTGTTCACAATTGATGGCCTCGCACCATAAACTAAAAACGACTGGATTAGCGGCACTTTAAATTTAAATATATTCAGAGGCGATCATGATTTGGCCAGATAGAATCTCCTTTTGACCCGAGCTTACATTCTTTATATTTTTACATTGTTTTGGCCAACTGCTGGGGGTGTGTGAACAAGAATTCGTTTCAAGAGCGCGTCATATTATTATTATTGGCTATAGTGCGCCAGCGGCTGTTGATTTTCATTATAGCGATCATTGTATTTTCAAAAGCTTGAAATGCGATCCAGATTCCGTACTTTTGTAAGCGGATGGGAAAACAGTGGTGTATATTACGCTTTACGATGTGGTCATAAAGCTTAGTGAAATGTGATATCTATGTCAGACAGTTGAGCTGAATTCTCATTCTCTTTCAAATAGCTGACAATATTCTGAGCCCACTTACGACTGAGCGAAATAAAAATAACTTAAATCAATGTTTACAAAATGCTGCCAGAATAGAACCATAATATATCATCTGACTAATATCAATTATTTTAGATGATCGTAACTTTATCGTGCTTGTACGAAGTCTGAGAAACAAGTGGAGCGACTCTGTACTGGTGAGACATTGTCATGGATTCAGTGGGTTCTTATATAACGGGGTTCTTGCAAAACAAAATTAACAATTTTCAATAATTCAATTTATGTCGGCACTACCATCAACTGTACTAAAGAAATATGGGTGTTGATTTACGTCACCGAAACCATTAACATTTAACACTGGCAAAATATACCAGCTATCTTGGAAACTGTGTAAGCTTTAAAAGGGATTTTGTGCAAGACTGAAATCAACATTTTACTAACCGTTCACTTTATAATTTACTTAGTTTTGTAAATATTTCAACAGACTGGAACAAGGAAACTCCAACAATTTGCAGGTTCTGAAATCTTGTGCAATATCAGAGGAAACTTACTGGGCCGGGGAGGCTTTGGAACTGTCCGGTTGGGACACCACCAAGTGTTGGGAAGACTGGCTATAAAATGTCAACATCTGCAGGGATCATTGGATGAAATGAAAAAAGCAAAGAAAGAGTAAAACATTTCAAAAAAAACGACATCTACTAAAGATTTTGTTAAAAATGATTTAAAGAATGTATAGTGCACGTATATTAGTCATAAAGTGTGACATTAGGTTAAAAGATAATCTCTTTTGTTTTAGATTGTTGAAAGAGGTTGAAATGATGTTGCTGGCTGCTCACAAAAACGTCATCCGCATCGAAGGATTGATTGATGAGGAGGATTGGGTTGGAGTTGTCATGGAGCACATGTCAGCCGGATCACTTTCTGACTTGATCTTCAACGACGAGATAGAAACTATTCCTCTTTCTCTCTTGCTCCGGATGTCATACGAGACGGCTGATGCCATCACCAACCTACACAAGATGCTCAAGGATCTCAGGATCGCTCATGGAGACTTGAAGCCCCAGAACATTCTTCTTAGCTCGGATCTTCATTGCAAAGTGGCAGACTTCGGTGGAGCCGCTTTATCTCATCACACCAGGACAGCGACAGCGAGACCGGATAGAACAGGAGAAGGGAGCCAGTTCACTCTTCTATTTACTGCTCCGGAGAGATTGGATCCAAATTGCGAGCGGCTCACAACATCCATGGATGTCTACAGCTTTGGAGTGATACTCTACATGATGATCGTTAGAAAGTATCCTGGGATCAGAAATGAAATGTTTTTCAGGATGACTGGGAAGTTTCAAGGCGTGTCCTTTCAACAAAAACTAATCAACGACATCAAGGATAGACTGAAGCGGGATAAGGATGAGCAAGGTGTTCGGATCATTTCTCTCCTGGAGAGCATCATGACCAAGTGTGTGGACAAGGAACCTTCGAAACGACCAGCGATGATCGAGATACGTGACCAACTTCACCAACTACTGGCAACCATCAAACCATCTACCATCATGCTCAATATAGCAAGTGTAGTCGAACACGTGACCATCACAGATGACGCACTTGATGAGGGAGCCAGCAAACCAATAAGTCACGTGGTATTAGGAGTAGATGGTGAGATAAGTTGTGTAGTTGGTTATAAATTGTTATCTTGTAAATGCTAGCAAGTGGCGCAATGATCGTTGTCAAACAACCAAGTTTAATTTGCTGATGTTTCCAGAATCTTCATCAGAAATATCGAGAAAAACAAAATCTTCCTTGGAAAGCGTGACAACCAATTCCGAAAGTAAAACACGATGAGACATGGCAATAATAATAAACTTTCCAGACAATAAATCAAAATCACAACAAAAAATTTGAATTAAAACAAATCATTTCATCCCTAAATATATTAAATTTGAAGCAAACGCAACTTTATTGTCTCTTATGTTGCAGCTTCTACAAGTTCAACACTAGTTGACGCAATGAAAGGAGTAGCTGGGTTAAAAGTTTCGGATCCGCCCACAATGAGTAAAAACCAATCAGGTTTGATTACGTCATAAAAGTGTTTTTCTAATCTTTAACAAAATCTCTTGCAAACTTGGAGAAAAATATTAATGACAATCAAACAAAGCAAAATTTGAAACTTGTTTTTTTATCGCAGGTTATGAGATTATTCAAAGCAAGATCAGATCGATGCGTGATATGATTTCAAATGAAAACTTTGGCCGAGCGCTCGCCATTTGTGAAGAGCTGACCACCGCGATGAAATCCACTTCCATAACCGAAGATGACGCAATCAACACCGGATGTGACATCATCAATCTGGTTTCGGATTTGCGCAAACACAAAGTATCCTTGACATTACTTCAACTTCTCAAATGTGGCTGCGACTTGAAAGAAAAAATCATCAACCCGCGTAAAAAACTTCAACTTATGAAAAAGTTTGCGGGGGAAAGTTACGAAATTATACGAAGCACATCACGTGGTTCTGATCGAGCACAAACAGCGTCCAATGAAATCATTTCACGCATGAATGAGTTTCTTCAATCGATATCGTCAACGAGATGCAACTCGTCTCGTCACAAACTCGTCACAACGACGCAAGCTTATTGTTGGATGTCGATCGGATTATGCCATTGTCAAGTTCAAAAATACAAAAATGCAATCGAAGTGTTCCAGCTCGCCATAACCACCTTGGAATTGAAACTGGGCGAAGGATGCAGAAAATTTCAAGTCTACTCATTATGCTGCAACAATGCAGGTTGATACAATGAAGTTGACGATATTGTTGCAACATCAAGCTGATAGTGTTCACGTTATTTTTCATTATTTAAAACTTTATTACGAATTCAACTCTGTTGTTTGTTGATTGTTACAAACGCAACAGCCAACTTGTTCATGCAATAATTTGACAATGATGTGATTGCAGGAAGCTGATAAGGTTCTCATTATTAATCATATTTTAGGTGCTTATTACGAATTCAACAACCAGCCTGATGAATCTGAAACATGTTTTATCAAAGCATTTCAGGCAAAGCAGGAAGTGGAAGATTACACCAGCGAGGAAATGAGGATGAAAATGATTCACTCCACAATTAACAGTAAACAATGAAAATACGTATTTATTCTTAAACAATAGACTCACAAATATATATTAAAATTCATGTTGTTAACATGACGTCACAATCACGATGCAAATTTTAGAAATTTGTTTTCGATTCTGACCGGATGACGAAATGCAACCGCAATAAAATATCAATGTACTCAAAGTAACTTTGTCGAAAGGTTTACTTCAAATTCGTCACATTCACTATCTTACGTCATAATGGAATTAATGCTTTATTGTTATGATTTGTTAATTTTGTGTGTTCCATGGTCCCCTTTACCTTGTCTTTACTTTATCGAATATAAACTGAACTCATTATAAACGACCAAAACAACTTTCCTAGTGAAAAATAAAAGTTAAATTCGTAAAAGGAGCGATAAATGATGTGGTGGGCCCTTCATTGAACACACGTCACAATTGATTGCTTTCTACGCTCCAGTAAACTTATTCGTGGATAAAAATGACCGAAGGCTCAAGATGACGGAAGATATTCAAATTCACAAAATCCAACCTACACTCAACATTGACATCATATTACTTCCATTGTTATTATTCGATAAAAAGTAATCACGTATTAAGGTCGCTACAACCATGTCAGCCCTTTCCATGCGTCTATCACCAGCTTTTCACAATTAGTTCAATTCGCAAATTTTCTCCTCATTTTTATATTTTCTCGAGTGAGCAGCAGGCAAGCGCATGGTTAGTTCTCTTCGCTTTCATATTTTCTCACTTATTTTTCGAAATATCTGAAATTAAATTATTTACATCAGCTTTGGCTCTAGGCTTTTAACTTGTTATTACTTGTTGTTGACGATAATTTGTTTCAGTATTCATACCAATTTGTTTTGTTATTTTACAATAGTTTAAGTAACAATCCAAAATTGTGCCACAATCTTTTTCTTAAACATGCAGAATTTGAAATCAAAATCAACCAATTACTACGTTCAGGTAAAAACGTTGACATCAATAATGTTGTAAATTTCAATTTCCTCCAGGTTTGTGCGACTTGTACCAAGACCATCCAACCATGACCAAAACGAAAGGAAATGACGTTTGCAAATTCCTACAAAAACAAAAGCACCTAGCAGGATTTCCCAACTTTATGAACAAATTCTTAACCTTACGTTTGATGATTCTTCTCAGTCTGGATTTTGACATCAAGTCTTTTTGCAAAAATCTCGCAACCATGGCAACGGATATAACACCGCCACCTGGTGAATGCAAGGAAATGTGGGATGAAGTTGAGTGAATTCATTCCCGATGCAGATGATGAACTTTATAGACTTCGAGACTTTGCATTCATTATGACCAAGCAAGCCAGCAAGCTCACATCTTCCTCCCCATCTCATCTTGTCACCATTGCAGGCGGATTCATTCCACTGTGTGAGGAGATCATTAAAAAGATAAAAAGATCTAAAAACGTCGACCAACAAATCAAGGACAAATGGTTAAGTTTAACATTGAACCACACCAGCCAATGTTACCTGAAAATCAAGCTTTATGACAAATCCCTGCAATTGGCCAACCAGGCCATGGATATCCTACCATTGGACATCGGCCAACATCAATACCTTCGGAACCAGGTCAAAGGCGAGATGTATTATTGCATCGGTGTTTCCAACTATAATTTGGAGAAATTTGATTCAGTTAAAAATGCTCTTTCTGAAGCGATCAAATTGTTAAAGAAATATTCTGGACAAAATGATCGAATAAACGAAGCTCGTCGATGTTTGGAGAAAATAAATAATCTTTAATTCATATCATTGTGTAGCATAATGACATCTTAATATTGCCTCATAACAATTTGGGGCAAAATCTTGAAGATATTTACGTCAGTTGTTGATTTTGTCTTACTATACTTAACGTTGTATCAATACAAATAGAACATGATGTAACGGCTAGATTATTATTTTGTTTTCCTGTTGTGTCATAAACGGATGTTTATTGAAGTAGAATCATTCTTGAAATCAATTTGTGTGTTCAGGTATTTGTAAATATTTAGTAGTTTGTTGTATTTGTTTTGAAGTTTATTTCATTTAGTCAACACCTTCTTGGGCAATCGATATAACTTATATAGTAAACTTATGATTGTTCGATTGATTATAATATATGACGCAATAATATAATTTGTAAATAATATCTTTTTTCAAGTGAGAAACTGGGACAATAATAATGTTTTCAATTCATCACAGTAAAAGAGCATTCTAAGTAAATGAGCATTAGGCTATAGTACGCAAATCTGTGATAAAGTTTGTTGGCATGGTGCAGTACATGGTGTAAGAAGGAAAGCTTGCCATAGACAGAATTATGCCAAAAATATCACCAATACTGTGGAGTAGTAATAAGGTTAATAATGGTAATTGCCAGCATTGCACACAGTGATAGTTGTGCTGGACACAGTGATTGATGGAGGACATGATTGGACCTGAGCATTTTATTTCAACGAATTATAAGATCGTCAATGATGACGAAAAAACGAAACAATCACCCGAGACACATATTTTGTAAAGGTTGATTGCTTCAGTTATTTTCCATGTTTCATTGCTCAACTTTTTCAGTATTTCAACTTTCCCAAAATAGCGAGAACCAAAAACAAAAAATTTTCAAAATTTATGTAAGTGTTGAGCTGTGCGTAACTTCTAGCAAGCCAGTGTGTATGTGTGTGTGTGTCGTCATTTACATTTCTTCTCTATTTCGATGATTAAGGAATAAGTTTTTTATGCTAGAATACCTTCACGATGGACAGAGTTTGGGGCAAGACATTAATCCATGGCGGATAAAGTTGGACACTGTTCAAATATGTGCGCTATCCTTCTGTTGTTGTTTCTGCCCAGACATAAAAGCTTGAACAGTTTGGCTGCGTTTGATTTTATGAGGCAAATGTTTCGGCTTTCACGCAACCAACATCAGGTCAGAGAAGTTAGTCAAAATAAAACTTCTGCTCGCATAAAATGTCGAAATGTGAAGCGAGACAAGAGCACATTTGTTGCAGAACGACGCAATTATTTATACGCAAAGTAGCTTAGTAGCTTAATCAATTGAAAAATGTTACTTTAAATGTGTTCAAATAAAGTGCTCAGATGGTATTAGACACCACATATGTTATCTGTTAAGGCTTCCTACTACAGGATAAATTCCTTAGGACCAGTTGATTCTGCAAGATGTTGGAGTCATCAGATGATCCAAGATGCAACATTTGCAGACAACTAGGTGGTGATTGGTGGATAACTCTCCACCCGTTTAACTCGAATGTCAACCATAGAAGAAAGAGGTCAACTGAAACGACACAGAATCTATCAACGAACGATGTCGTGGATAATCGTTTTATTTATGCTTGTGTATTTACTATTTATGTATTTGGTGTACTAGTGTCGTCAAGATGTTCTTAAGGGAAATATTTGTTTATAATAATGATATTGCTGTTACAAAAGAATGTGGTTAAATTTAGAAAAGTAGGTTTTTGTAACAAATGTTTCCTTAACCACCGACACTGTTTGATATATTAGATTTTTATCGTTTTTTATTTCACCACTTTCCGCATTTCACATCTTTTGTTTTATTTTTTAATTGCTCTTCCAAGTAAGTGTTATCCCGGCTTGGCTGCTCCTCGCCGTTACATCAAGCGCTGTGTCTATTTGAATAAACAACTCACCTGTAATTAGTTCGTGCTGTTTTGCTGTTGTGGAAAGAATAAAAGCAAAAAAAATCTTGAAGGAAACTTAAGTTGGTGTCGCGGTTCACCATTACTGGGCCATAAGCTTTCTCCAGTTACACATTGTTGTAAGGAACAGCTTCCATTTGCATTAATCCTTGCACCATCTTACCTACACATAGCACCATCCATCTTTCACCTCTGTCTATGCTGCGTATTCCACGTAGGACTTCCAGAACAGTTCAACATAGAATGAAAGTGAGAACAGCCAAGTTAACATTGATGTCGCCACATAAACCAACTGAGTCACATATTAACTTGTTCACATATAGCCCAAATTATCAAACTCCAAATTAAAATTGGCTTGTTTAGTCTTGCCTGTAAAATACTCACAGTTATCGTTTAGAAACAAGAAAAAGTGATAATCTTGACCGAAATTTACATTATCAGGAAAACCAATACAAAGATTAAAGTTACTACTTTCCATAGTTTATCCAGAATTCACGAAAAGTATCACTTCAATATGTCGCCATCTTCCGTCATCCATTCTCTTTTGAAGACCTTTGCTTTAGTGAGATATTTCCATCTTTAAACAATCGCTCTGAAGTAATTCATAGCGTGCATTGTTACACTTCATAGTCTTGTAAAGTCCCACCGTGCACAGAACCTGTGCTTGAGCAGTTATAAAAATACAAGGTCAAAGGTCGAATTTCATTTCAAAGTTCACACAACGTTCCTCTAAACGTCATCGTTATCAAACGTCAATCATCAGACTTGTAGTGACTACTAGGTCTTGGCCCAATACACCAATGTTTGCTCAAATACTTCAGTTTAAATTTTTACTTCTCTTTCAATATTTGTTCTTCCAAACTACCACAACCTCTATAATTGCACTAATTTAATTCTTTGGTGAAGGCTGAAGCCCGAATAAATCAAATGAGCATTTATATGTGCGGGTCCTTTAACAAGTTAATCAACGATTTAAGGTCAATATTAATCATTGGTCTAAAACTCTAAATGATAAAATGCAATAAAGTTTTACTAATATAGAAACCAATCTTTTTAAAAACGTTTCGAAATTTATAATTTAATTGTGAAAGGTGCATTGTGACAAATATGTATTGGTGGTGTCATAAAATGAAATTACCTGGTTTCAGAGTTTTGAGGTAAATTATAATCAATTGTCAATGATTAGGGGTAATATGATGTTGCCAGTAAAACCACTGAAAACCTGTTGGAGTTTTTTAATGGGTTCAAGTGTGATGAAAAATGTCAGAAACATATAGAAAGGTCACGTTAAGTTCCTGTCGGTCCAGATCTTCTGCTCTAACGCCCAGTCACAAACTATAGCAGGGGTGGCCAGACCTGTTTCATGCTCGAGCCGCATTTAACAAATTCCAGTTTTAAAAGAGCCACAACACAAACACAATAAAAAACACGAATTCATTCATTCACAACGAAGTGTAGCTATTTATTACCATTAGTGCTGCGTGATACTATGAGTCTCCACCTGGGCTTCACCAACTCTTTTTGCAATTTTATTGCTATAACCGTAACCAAGTCTTAAAACTAGGTCAGCCCTGACGTACAGCTTCAATCTGACAGTTTACTTAACTACAGTGTACAAGTTAGCACACTTCTGAACAATAATGTACTTTTTGGAATGTAATTTGATTATTACTAACGATGAGTCCATTGTTACTACGTGTGATAGAACGCATTGTTTCATAATCTGATCAAACAACTCGTCTAGACCGGGAAAATGCATGTCTAATTCATCGATGCTAATTCATTAAAGAGCCGCATGCGGCTCAAAAGCCTCAGTTTGTCTATAATGTGAATAAATGTTGGGTATCCCCTGAACTATAGTAAGCCATAATGTAAATCAAAGCAATTCAACGAAACTACTTGAACGTTTTTAAAAATGTGAATATAATGTTGGGTATCCCCTGAACTATAGTAAGCCATAATGTAAATCAAAGCAATTCAATGAAACTACTTGAACGTTTTTAAAAATGTTCTCGGATGTAACGTGATAAATAATCGACGCAGTCTCACAAGCAAGGAACAGTTTTGCTCGAGCACTCAATGTAGAACGATGAACGCAGAATGGACTTGGATCCGCGCATCACGCAAACGATCAAAGCAATTACGTCTCAACAAAAGCGAATCGAATTCCCACCTCGGGGAGGATATGGGTGAGTGACGATGTGCACGTGACATACAATACAGTTTGAGTCGTGGGTTAAAGTTCAAACCTATCAAAGCTAAAAATACACGGAAAACTGGATGATATCAGTGGGGTAGAGTTAATATACACTTCATTATAAGATAAATCTGTTACATTTAAGTAAAACAGTAAAACACAAACACAAACATAAAAGGCCACGCGATAAAAATACGACAAAAAGTCAAAAGTAAACATATTAACATGCAGAGACATGTACAAAAGCACTAGAACAAATTCTTTGTGACACAAATTTCATGTTTTCTTTTACAAGTTTGTCAAGTAAAAATATAAACACGTAATCTATCTATTGTGGTTCTATAAACAATAAACCTGCTAAATGTAGACAGTCTTGAAAACCAACTTATTTCAAACAAACGATATCAAACTCCACGGCGTTTAGTGCATTTATTATAGACTTGTAGTTATGGTTTTTAGTCAAAAAAATGACCTGGAATATTAAATGAATTATTATGACGTCATAAAAATTGTGCAAGTGTCACGGGATTATTTTATGCACCCGTTTTATAGCCACTGTATCGTTTGTTCGCACCACTCCTATATTTTAATCTAGTTTAATGTGTGAGTCAGCCCTTATTGTTATTCGCGTTGTGTCTTTTTTATGCATGCTTGTCAGGTTTTAGGTTTGCTCACGTGATGCTGTATTTTACTTATTTATTTGTCCACGCGTTTTTAGTCGATCTCTTGTGACGTTACCCCGAGGGCCAAATCAGTACTGTGTGTAGCGTCCCACGCTGATTCTATGATTGCGTGGAATTTGTTTTGGTGTGGTGTTTCGCTCGGGTATAGAGTGGTGTTTCAGTAACGTTTGGGCGAGATAGCAGAAGGACGGATGTTTTTACCTAAGAGATATGCCATTAAATATGTGAATAAAGAAGACAGAGCTAATTGACTAGCTGTAAAGCGGGAAGGTTCCTGGTAAAGAAAGTTTGGTTACACAAGTGACCTTGTGACGTTCATGTGTTCCGTCCACGGCTTCATTTGAAAAATGCGTTAATTTATACATTCTGAACATGTCTGAAGGCGATATATTTATGCAGTAGCTTGGTTTTTAAATTTTTGTAATTAAATCACTTCCCGGTGCACGTCCACAAATTTCATCGACTCAGCTGCACGATTATCACGTGATAGTTTCAATTGCAAACCGCCGTGCATAAAAGTTGTGCTAGGACAAATAAATAAAGGTTGGTCAAAGATCGATTTTTAATCTCAGAGTTCACATAAGTCAACGGTTGCTTTCAACTGCTTTGACAGTTATTTATTAATAATTCGACTGGATACATCTGGCTCCTGGCCCCAGATAACAATGTTTGTTCAAATGCTTGAGTTCAGAATTTACCATTTCCATGGAATTTGTTGTTCTTGCGTAAAGTAAGCCGACGCTGTTGACATCATGACCTTTGGTGAATGTTTTATCGCGTAATTATTGACCAACACTTACTGACGAATAAAATTGATTTCGAATAAAATCGTGCAACGCACATAACAAAGTATTCAGCATTGTGAGAGCATCAATCGTTGTTAACTGAAACGTTATAGCAAGTTTAAGTTTTACTAAACATTCTCTTTGAATCTTTTGAGATAACTCGATTTCAAAATGGACCAGGTAAGTTGTGACGTAACTTTTTTATAATTTCATCAGAGGAGTTTGCCTGGTAGTGATTGTTCGAGGTAATTTCTATGTCGATTCACAATGATTAATTATGATTCAATGTTAGAAGCAGAAAGTATCCGAACTTAATTAAATAAAAGTCAATAGAAAGGTTTTCAAATTTAACATACATCTTACATCTTACGCTATAATGACACAGCAGCTGCGTTTGGTCTATGACGAAGTCTGAGGTCAAAGTGCGATAATCATTTGATATTTCACAGAATGTTGTGAGTAATATCAGTTATCTCACTTTTAGTGCCATGCTCGAGTACCTGATAACAATTTCTTGCTCATTGGTTTTTGTTTATTCAGGGTGAATTGTTTGATGATGCACAAAATGAACGACCTTGACTGAAATTATGACGTGTTCTGTTATATCATAATGAGTAAATGTTAACCCCATCCAAACCGGGCTTGTGACATTACTATCTTAACTAGGTGTGGCCGACAAACTGTCAATCGTTAATTACTCGAAAACTATACGTTGTAAACGGATCGGCTAAACATCTGGCTTCCAGTTACAGCATAGTTGTAAAACTAAAGAAAGTGAATTTAGTGTAAAGTAGGTATTTGTACAAATGATACATTTCTAGAGATTTTTCTTGTTACGTCTCGCCCCCGCTGTGCGAAAAACCAGCTGACAGCGAGAAGAAAACACAAGAGAATAGTTAATCGAGTTAGTTAAGCGTGAATGAGTAAACGAAAACGATACGCTTTAATGCGTAGTAGATAAAAAGAGAGCAAAAGTATGAAAATATGACAATATCTCAAAAATTACAAAATCCAACTTTATAAAACAAACATGGCCAATTGGCCGGACATTTGTTAAGAAAAGTTACCAAATTTGAAGTTTCTACTGCAAACAATGCACCTGTACGCCACGTTTTGTTATGACTGTGTGCAGGAGAAACCACACCTAGTGTAAATAGGGTTAACGCTTAAGAGAGTGAAATATATCTGTTTAACATGTTTTTATGGTTGCTAACAAACTAGTAGGCTTATTAGGAAAAGTATAAATTCTAGAAGGCGCTACCTTGAAACCTAAACTGATTGACAGGATTGGAAAATTATTTAAACTAATGAGCGTAGACGAAAATAAATAGCGACAAGTGCAGTCGTGTTGATCAAAGCAGGTTAACTTGTCGCAATTTTCACTAAAAATCATTAAAACTTTTCTTAAGTCAAAACTGATATATTATGAAAGTTTAACAACGTAAAAGACAGATTTTGTTCAACATATTCAAGTAAAATCAAATTTTATTTTTGATATAAGTTGTCTACAACAAATTAAAGATGAAACAAACTTTGAGTTACCAAATTTACTAGCTTTCAACAATACGACTATGTCATTATCTAACGCATCATTATATATGTCGTTATGATCAGGATATCAGTTTCAAAATTATCAATAAAATATTTTTATTTCTGCCGCAAGATGGTAGCAGGTAACCCGAGAAAAATTCGACAATTTGCGGCTTCTGAAATCTTGTGCAATATCAGGGGAAGCTTGCTGGGTCGGGGAGGTTTTGGAACTGTTCGGTTGGGACACCACCAAGTGTTGGGAAGACTGGCTATAAAATGTCAACATCTGCAGGGATCATTGGTTGAGATGAGACAAGCAAAGAAAGAGTAAAATATTTCAAAAACATTGAAATTTACTAAAATAGGCGTCAAAAATGATTTAAAGAATGCTTTGTTCACGTATATTAATCATAAAGTGTGACATTAAGTTAACGGAAAATCTATTTTGTTGTAGATTGTTAAAAGAAGTTAAAATGATGTTGCTGGCTGCTCACAAACACGTCATTCGCATCGAGGGATTGATTAATGAGGAGGATTGGATTGGAGTTGTCATGGAGCACATGTCAGCCGGATCACTTTCTGACTTGATCTTCAACGAAGAGCTGGAAACTATTCCTCTTCCTCTCTTACTCCGCATGTCATACGAGACGGCTGATGCCATCACTTACCTCCACAAGATGCTCAAGGATCTCAGGATCGCTCATGGAGACTTGAAGCCCCAGAACATTTTACTTAACTCGGACCTTCATTGTAAAGTGGCAGACTTTGGTGGAGCCGCTTTATCTCATCACACCAGAACAGCTACAGCGAGACCAGATAGAACAGGAGAAGGGAATCAGTTCACTCTTCTATTTACTGCTCCGGAGAGGTTGGATCGAAATTGCGAGCGACTCACAACATCCATGGATGTCTACAGCTTCGGAGTTATCCTCTACATGATGATCGTTAGAAAGTATCCTGGGATCAGAAATGAAATCCTTTTCAGGATGACTGGGAAGTTTCAAGGCGTGTCCTTCCAACAAAAACTAATCAACGACATCAAGGATAGACTGAAGCGGGGTAAGGATGAGCAAGGTGTTCGGATCATTTCTCTCCTGGAGAGCATCATGACCAAGTGTGTGGACAAGGAACCTTCGAAACGACCAGCAATGATCGAGATACGTGACCAACTTCACCAACTGCTGGCAACCATCAAACCATCTACCATCATGCTCAATATAGCAAGTGTACTCGAACACGTGACCATCACCGATGACACACTTGATGAGGGAGCCAGCAAACCAATAAGTCACGTGATATTAGGAGTAGATGGTGAGATATGTTGTGTAGTTGGTCATGAGTTGTTATCTTTCATATGCTAGCAAGTGGTGCAGTGATAGTTGTCAAACAACCAAGTTTAATTTGTTGATGTTTCCAGAATCTACATCAAAAACATCGAGAAAAACAAAATCTTCCTTGGAAAGCTTCACAACCAGTTCCACAAGTAAAACACTTTAAGTTTATTTTTATTAAGTTTTGCGTTGCTAATGTTAGCGCATTGAGCAGTTGAGAAGAGTGAATATGCCAATTTTATAATCTTAATAATTACGTCATATTGGAAAAGCATTAAATTTTTCCCTGACATAATACTAATAATAACTTTTCCAGACAATAAATTAAAATCACGACAAAAAAGTTTGAATCGAAACAAAAACATTTCATCCCTAAATATATTGAATATGAAGCACTTGCTACTTAATAATCTCTTTCAAAAATTACAGCTTCTACAAGTTCAACACTAGTTGGCGCAATAAAAGGAGTAGCGGGGTTAAAAGTTTCGGATCCGCTCACAACGAGTAAAAACCAATCAGGTTTGATTACGTCATTAAAGCGTTTTTCCAATCTTTAAAAAAGTCTCTTACCAACATGGAGAGTAATATTAATGACAATCAAAGAAAGCAAAATTTGAAACTCGTTTTACTGTGATTTTGCAATAAGTTTGATTTTATCGCAGGTTATGAGATTATTCAAAGCAAGATCAGATCGATGCGTGACATGATTTCAAATGAAAACTTTGACCGAGCACTCGCCATTTGTGAAGAGCTGACCACCGCGATGAAATCGAGTTCCATAACCGGAGATGACGCAATCAACACCGGAGATGACATCATCAATCTGGTTTCGGATTTGCGCAAACACAAAGTATCGTTGCAATTACTTCAACTTTTCAAATGTGGCTGTTACTTGAAAGAAAAAATCATCAACCCGCGTAAAAAACTTGAACTTATGAAAAAGATTGCGGTGGAAAGTTACGTCATTGTACAAAGCACATCATGTGGTTCTGATCTAGCACAAACAGCGTCCAATGAAATCATTCCACGCATGAATGAGTTTCTTCAATCGATATCGTCAACGAGATGCGATGACGTTAAACTCGTCACAACGACGCAAGTTCATTGTTGGAAAGCGATCGGATTATGCCATTATCATGTTCAAAAATACAAGGAAGCAATCGAAGTGAACAAGCTCGCTATAACTATCTTGGAATCGAAGCTGGGCGAAGGATGCAGAAAATTGGAAGTCTACTCAATATGCTGCAACAATGCAGGTTGTTACGACGAAGTTGACGATATTGTCGCAACATGAAGCTGATAGTGTTCACGTTATTTTTCATTGTTTAAGACTTTTTTCGAATTCAACTCTGTTGTTTGTTGATTGTTACAAACGCAACAGCCAACTTGTTCATGTAATAATTTGACAACGTTATGATCGCAGGAAGCTGACAAGGTTCTCATTATTTATGATATTTTAGGTGCTTATTACGAATTCAACAACCAGCCTGATGACTCTGAAACATTTTATATCAAAGCATTTCAGGCCGAGCAGAAAGTGGAAGATTACCCCAGCGAGGAATGGAGGATGAAAATGATTCACTTCACAATTGACAGTAAACAATAAAAATACGTATTTATTCTAAAACAATAGACACTCAAATTGATATTTACATTAATTTTGTTAATATGACGTCACAATAACGATGCAAATTTTAGAAATTAGTTTTCGTTTCCGACCGGATGACGAAATGCAAGTGCAATAAAGTACGAATGTGGCCAAAGTAACTTTTTGAAAAGTTTTACTCAAATTTGTCACAAACACTATATTACGTGGTTATGTAGTTAATACTTTATTGTATTAATCTTTAATTTGGTGTGTGCCATGGGCCCCTTATCTTGTCTTTAATTTATCGAATACAAACTGAACTCATTATAAACGACCAAAACAACTTTCCTATTGAAAAGTAAAAGTTAAATTTTTAAAATGAGCTATAAAGGAAGTTGTGGGCCCTTCATTGAACACACGTCACACTTGATTGCTTTCTACGCTCCTGTCAACTGATTCGTGGATAAAAACGAACAAAAGGTAAAGATGAAGGAATATTTTCAAATTCACCAACTCCAGCCTATACTAAAAATTGACGTCATATTACTTCCATCGTTATTATTCGATACAAAGTAATCACGTGTCAAGGTCGCTACAACCATGTCAGCACTCTCCACGTGTCTATCACCTGCTTTACACAATTAGTTCCATTCACATATTTTCTCCTCATTTTTATACTTTATCGTACTTTACGTGAGCACCAGGCAAGCGCATAATTAGTTCCCTTCGCTTTCATATTTTCTCACTTATTTTTCGAAACACCTGAAATTAAATTATTTGCATCAGCTCTGGCTCTAGGCTTTTAACTTGTTATAACTTGTTGTTGACGATATTTTGTTTCAGTTTTCCTACCAAATTGTTTTGCTATATCACAATAGTTTAAGTGACTTCACAATCTAAAACTGTTCCACAATCCTATTCTGAAACCTACAAAATTTGAAATGAAAATCTACTAATTACTACGATCAGATAAAAACATGATGTCATTAATATTGTAATTTTCAATTTCTTTCAGATGTTTGCAACTTGTACCAAAATCATTCAACCATGACCAAAACGAAAGGAAATGACGTTTACAAATTCTTACAAAAACAACTACACCTGACGGGATTTCCCCACTTTAAGAACAAATTCTTAACCTTACGTTTGATGATTCTTCTCAGTCTGGATGATGACGTCAAGTTTATTTGCAATAGTCTCGCAACCATGGCAACGGATATAACACCGTCACCTGGTGAATGCAATAACATGTGCATTAGACTCAAACAAACAGCTGAGCTCTTATTTTCGAAGAATGATGAGAATTCAGCGATGACATTGATAAGATGTGGGATGAAGCTGAGTGAATTCATTCCCGATGCAGATGATGAACTTTATAGACTTCGAGATTTTGCAGATGCTATGGCAAAGCAAGCCAGCAAGCTCACATCTCTCTCTCCATCTCATCTTGTCACCATTGCAGGCGGATTCATTCCACTGTGTGAGGAGATCATTGAAAAGATAAAAAGATCTAAAAACGTCGACCAACAAATCAAGGACAAATGGTTAAGTTTAACATTGAACCACACCAGCCATTGTTACCTCACAATCAAGCTTTATGACAAAGCCCTGCAATTGGCCAACCAAGCCATGGATATCTTACCATTGGACATCGGCCAACATCAAAACCTTCGAGACAAGTTTAAAGGCGAGATGTATTATTGCATCGGTGTTTCCAACTACAATTTGGAGAAATTTAATTCAGCTAAAAATGCTCTTTCTGAAGCGATCAAATTGTTAAAGAACTGGTCTGGACAAAATGATCGATTAAAAGAAGCTCGTCGATATTTGGAGAAAATAAATAATCTTTAATTGATATCATTGTGTAGTACAATGACGTCATAATCTTGCTTCATAACAATTCTGTGGCAAAATCTAGAAGATAATTAGATCTGTTGTAGATTTTGTCATACTACTTATTGCTGTATCATAACAACTAGCTGCGTCACTGAATAAGTCCAAGTTTGCGAACTTGAGAAAGATGGCCATGAATCTACTAGTTCTGTTCGGGTCTACATACATTTATGAGCAAACATTTTCGACCATGGACATTAATAAGACAAAGCTGCGTTCCATTGTATTCAAGAATCCGGCCCGCTAAGTACTTCATTTTCTCATATCAGGCCCGCCGACCGAAGAAGTTGCCCGCCCCTGAACTAGAACATGATCTGACGGCTGGACTATTATTTTGATTTTCTGTTGCGTCATAAACGGATGTTTACTGAAGTGGAATCATTTTTGAAATCAATTTGTGTGTTCAGTTATTTGTAAATATTTATTAGTTTGTTGTATTTGTTTTGTGGTTTATTTCATTTAGTCATCACCTTCTTGGGCAATCTATATAACTTATGTAGTAAACTTATGATTGTTCGATATATTATGACTCAAAAATGTATTTTGTAAATATAATCTTTGTTCAAGTGAGAAACTGGGACAATAATAATGTTTTCAATTCATCGCAGTAAAAGAGCATTCTAAGTAAATGAGCATTAAGCCATAGTACGCAAATCTGTGTTAAATGTTGTTGGAATGGTGTAGTACATCGGGTAAAAAGGAAAGCTTGTCATAGACAGAATTATACCAAAAATATCACCAATACTGTGGAGTAGTAATAAGGTTAATAATGGTAATTGCCAGCATAGCACACAGTGATAGTTGTGCTGGACACAGTGATTGATGGAGGACATGATTGGACCTGAGCATTTTATTTCCAAACGAATTATAAGATCGTCATTGATGACGAAAAAACGAAACAATCACCCGAGACACATATTTTGTAAAGGTTGATTGCTTCAGTTATTTTCCAGGTTTCATTGCTCAACTTTTTCAATATTTCAACTTTCCCAAAATAGCATGAACCAAAAACACAAACTTTTCAAAACTTTATGTAACTGTTGAGCTGTGCGTAACTTTTAGCAAGCCAGTGTGTATGTATGTGTGTGTGAAATTGTGTTAATTGTGTGTGTGTTGTGTGTGTGTGTTGTGTAACAGTGTGTTAATTGATGCAAGAAATTAACCGATGGCGGTTAAAGTTGGACACTGTTCAAATATGTGCGCTATCCTTCTGTCGTTGTCTCAGCCCAGACATAAAAGTTTGAACAGGTTGGCTGCGTTTGATTTTATGAGGCAAATGTTTCAGCTTTGACGCAACCAACATCAGGTCAGAGAAGTTAGTCAAAATAAAACTTCTGCTCGCATAAAATGTCGAAATGTGAAGCGAGACAAGAGCACATTTGTTGCAGAACGACGCAATTATTTATACGCAAAGCAGCTTAGTAGCTTAATCAATTGAAAAATGCTACTTTAAATGTGTTCAAAATAAAAGTGTTCAAATGTTAAAAGTTATCTTTTAAGGCTTCCTACTACAGCATAAATTCCTTAGGACCAGTAGATTCTGCAAGATGTTGGAGTCTTCAGATGATCCAAGATGCAACATTTGCAAACAACTAGGTGGCGATTGGTGGATAATTCGCCACCCGTTTAACTCGAATGTCAACCATAGAAGAAAGAGGTCAACTGAAACGACACAGAATCTATCTACGAACGATAACATGGATAATTATCCATAATAAAATCGAATATTATATACGATTATAATCGTTTTATTTATACTTGTGTAATTACTATTTATGTATTTGGTGTACTATTGTCGTCCACATCTTTGTAAGGGAAAGATTTGTTTATATTGCTAAAACCACTGTTACAACATAATGTTGTAAAGTTTAGCAAAGTAAGTTTTTGTAACAAATGTTTCCTTAACCACCGACACTGTTTGATATATTAGATTTTTAACGTTTTTTATTTCACCACTTTCCGCATTTCACATCTTGTGTTTTATTTTTTAATTACTCTGCCAAGTAAGTGTTATCCTGGCTTGGCTGCTCCTCGCCGTTACATCAAGCGCTGTGTCTATTTGACTAAGAAACTCACTTTTATTTAGTTCGTGCTGGTTTGCTGTTGTGGAAAGAATAAAAGCACAAGAAATCTTGAAGGAAACTTTAGTTGGTGTCGCGGTTCACCATTACTGTGCCATAAGCTTTCTCCAGTTACACATTGCTGTAAGGAACAGCTTCCATTTGCATTAATCTTTGCACCATCTTACCTACACATAGCACCATCCATCTTTCACCTCTGTCTAGGCTGCGTATTCCACGTGGGACTTCCAGACCAGTTCAACATAGAATGAAAGTGAGAACAGCCAAGTTAACATTGATGTCGCCACATAAACCAACTGAGTCACATATTAACTTGTTCACATAATAACCCAAACTATCAAACTCCAAATTGAAATTGACTTGTTTTTAAAGTCTTGCCTGTGAAATACTCATAGTTATCGTTTAGAAACAAGAAAAAGTGGTAATCTTGACCGAAATTTACATTGTCAGGAAAACCAATACAAAGATTAAAGTTACTACTTTCGACAGTTTATCCAGAATTCACGAGAAGTATCACTTCAATATGTCGCCATCTTCCGTCATCTATTCTCTTTTGAAGACCTTTGCTTTAGTGAGATATTTCCATCTTTAAACCATCGCTCTGAAGTAATTCATAGCGTGCATTGTTACACTTCATAGTCTTGTAAAGTTCCACCGCGCACAGAACCTGTGTTTGAGCAGTTATAAAAATAGAAGGTCAAAGGTCGAATTTCATTTCATAGTTCACACAACGTTGCTCTAAACGTCATCGTTATGAAACGTCAATCATCAGACTTGTAGCGACTACTGGGTCCTGGCCCAATACACCAATGTTTGCTCAAATGCTTTGGTTTAAATTCTAACTTCTCTTTCAATATTTGTTCTTCCAAACTACCAACAACCTCTATAAATTGCACTAATTTAATTGATTGATGAAGGCTGAAGCCCGAATAAATCAAATGAGCATTTATATGTGGCGGGTCCTCTACCAAGTTAATCAACGATTTAAGGTCAATATTAATAATTGGTCTAAAAATCTAAATGATAAAATGCAATAAAGTTTTACTAATATAGAAACCAATCTTTTTAAAAACGTTTCGAAATTTATAATTCAATATGGGACAGGTGCATTGTGACAAATATGTATTGGTGGTGTCATAAAATGAAATTACCTGGTTGCAGAGTTTTGAGGTAAATTATAAATCAATTGTCAATGATTATGGGTAATATGATGTTGCCAGTAAAACCACTGAAAACCTGTTGGAGTTTTTAATGGTTCAAGTGTGATGCAAAATGTCAGAAATATATAGAAAGGTCACGTTAAGTTCCTGTCGTTCCAGATCTTCTGCTCTAACGCCCAGTCACAAACTATAGTAGGCCATAATGTAAATCAAAGCAATTCAATGAAACTACTTGAACGTTTTTAAAAATGTTCTCGAATGTAACGTGATAATCGACGCAGTCTCACAAGCAACAAACAGTTGCTCGAGCACCCAATCTAGAACGATGAACGCAGAATGGACTTGGAACCGCGCATCACACAAACAATCAGAGCAATTACGTTTCAACAAAAGCGAATCGAGCTCCCACATCGGGGAGGAGATGGGTGAGTGACGATGTGCACGTGACACACAAACAAAGCTCGAACCGTGGGTTAAAGTTCAAACCTATCAGAGCTAAGATAAAAATAAACCGACAACTGGATGATACCAGTGGGGTAGAGTTAATATGCACTTCATTGTAAGAGAAATCTGTTACAAGTAAATGACCTAAAGAGCAGAGTAAAACACAAACATAAAAATACGACAAAAAGTCAAAAGTAAATATATTAACATGCAGAGACATATACAAAAGCACTAGAACAAATTCTTTGTGACACAAGTCTCATGTTTTCCTTTACAGGTTTGTCAAGTAAAAATATAAACACGTAATCTTCGGCCTATCTACTTGTAGTTCTATAAACAATAAACCTGCTAAATGTAGACAGTTTTGAAAACCAACTTATTTCAAACAAACGATATCAAACTCCACGGCGTTTAGTGCATTTATTATAGACTTGTAGTTATGGTTTTTAGTCAAAAAAATAACCTGGAATATTAACTGAACTATTATGACGTTATAAAAATTATGAAGGTGATCTTGTGACGTTCATCGAGATCTGTCGACTGCTTCATTTGAACATTCTGAACTTGTCTGAAGGCGATACCTTTATGCAGTAGTTTGGTCTTTAAATATTTGAAATTAAAACACTTTCCGGTGCGCGTTGACACATTTCATCGATTCAGTCGCACGATTATCACGTGATAGTTTCAATTTTCGTGATAATCGACGCAGTCTCACAAGCAACGAACAGTTTGCTCGAGCACCCAATCTAGAACGATGAACGCAAAATGGACTTGGATCCGCGCATCACACAAACAATCAGAGCAATTACGATTCAACAAAAGCGAATGGAGCTCCCACCTCGGGGAGGATATGCGTGAAAGACGATGTGCACGTGACACACAAATACAGTTCGAGTCGTGGGTTAAAGTTCAAACCTATCAAAGCTAAAAATACACGGACAACTGGATGATATCAGTGGGGTAGAGTTAATATACACTTCATTATAAGAGAAATCTGTTACAAGTAAATAAAATAAAGAGCAGAGTAAAAAGCAAACATGAAAGGAAACGCGATAAAAATACGACAAAAAGTCAAAAGTAAATATATTAACATGCAGAGACATGTACAAAAGCACTAGAACAAATTCTTTGTGACACAAGTTTCATGTTTTCTTTTACAGGTTTGTCAAGTAAAAATATAAACACGCAATCTTATATACTTGTTCTTCAATAAACAATAAACCTGCTAAATGTAGACAGTTTTGAAAACCAACTTATTTCAAACAAAAATACCAAATCCCTCGGCGTTTAGTGCTTTTATTATAGACTTGTAGTTATGGCTTTCAGTCAACAAAATAACCTCGAATATTGACGCAATTATTATGACGTTATAAAAATTATGAAGGTGATCTTGTGACGTTCATCGAGATCCGTCGACTGCTTCATTTGAACATTCTGAACTTGTCTGAAGGCGATACCTTTATGCAGTAGTTTGGTCTTTAAATTTTTGAAATTAAAACACTTTCCGGTGCGCGTTGACACATTTCATCGATTCAGTCGCACGATTATCACGTGATAGTTTCAATTGCAAACCGCCGTGCATAAAAGTTGTGCTAGGACAAATAAAACAATTCTGGTCAAAGATCGATTTTTATTTCAGAGTTCACAAAAGTCAACAGTTGCTTTCATCTGTTTTGACAATTATTTATTAATAATTCGACTCGATGCATCTGGTTCCAGGACCCAGATAACAATGTTTGTTCAAATGCTTGAATTTAGATTTTAGCATCTCCATGGAGTTTGTTGTTCTTGCATGAAATAAGCCGACGTTGTTGACATCGTGACCTTTGGTGAATGTTTTATCGCGTAATTATTGACCAACACTTACTGACGAATAAAATCGTGCAAGGTTCATAACAAAGTAATCAGCATTGTGAGAGCATCAATCGTTGTTAACTGAAACGTTATAGCAAGTTTAAGTTTTACTAAACATTCTCTTTGAATCTTTTGAGATAACTCGATTTCAAAATGGACCAGGTAAGTTGTGACGTAACTTTTTTATAATTTCATCAAAGGAGTTTAGCTGGTTGTGATTGTTTCAGGTAATTTCTATGTCGATTCACAATGATTAAATTATAATTTAAAGTTCGAATTTAAATCGAATTTAATGTTCGAAGCAGAAATTATCCGAATTTAATTAAATAAAAGTCAATAGAAAGGTTTTCAAATTTAACATACATCTTACATCCTATGCTATAATGGCACAGCAGCTGCGTTTGGTCTATGACGAAGTCTGAGGTCAAAGTGCGATAATCATTTGATATTTCACAGAATGTTGTCAGTAATATCAGTTATCTCACTGTTAGTGCCATGCTCGAGTACCTGATAACAATTTCTTGCTCAGTGACTTTCGTATATTCTGGTCGAATTGTTTCATGATGCACAAAATCAACGACCTCGATTGACATTATGACGTGTTGTTTTATGTCATAACGAATAAATGTTAACCCCATCCAAACCGGGCTCGCGACAACACTATTTTAACTAGGTGTGGCAGAAAAATTTTCAATCGCAAATTACTCGAAAACTATACGTTGTAAACTCATCGGATTTTTATAGGTTAGTAGCAAAAAACATCTGAATTCCTGTATACATCATAATTGTAAAACTTAAGAAAGTGCGTTTAGTGTAAATTAAGTATTTCTAAAAGTGATACATTTCTAGAAGTTTTTTTTTGTTACACCGCGCCCCCGCTGTGCGGAAAACCAGCTGACCACGAGAAGAGAACGAAAGAGAATAGTTAGTCGAGTTAGAGGTGCGTCAATGAGTAAACGAAAACGATACGCCTCAATGCTTAGAGAGAGCAAAATTATGAAAATATGACAATAAGTCAAAAATTACAAAATCAAACTTTGTTAAACAAACATGGACAGGTAGCTGAACAAGTTTTAGAAAAAGTCACCAAATTTCAAGTTTCTACAGGAAACAATGCAACTGTACGCCACGTTTTGCTGATACTGTGTGCAGGAGAAGCCACACTTATGGTAAATAAGGTTAACGCATAAGAGAGTGAAATATATTTGTTTAACATGTTTTTATGGTTGTTAACAAACTAGTAGGCTTATTAGGAAAAGGTATAAAATCTGGAAGGCGCTACTTTGAAGCCTAAACAATTTGACATGGTAGGAAAATTATTTAAACTAACGAGCGTAGGTGATAAATAGATAAATAAAAAGGTGATAAAGTAAATAAATAGCGACAAGCGCTGTCGTTTTGATATCATCAAAGCAGGTTAACTTGTTGCAATTTTGACAAATATTCATTAAAACTTTTCTCTTGTCAAAACTGATATATTATGAAAGTTTAACAACGTAAAAGACAGATTTTGTTCAACATATTCTAGTAAAAACAAATTTCATTTTTGACATAAGTTGTCTACAACAAATTAAAGATGAAACAAACTTTGAGTTACCAAATTTACTAGCTTTCAACAATACGACTATGTCATTATATAACGCATCATTATACTGTATATGTCGTTATGATCAGGATATCAGTTTCAAAATTATCAATAACATATTGTATTTCTGCCGCAAGATGGTAGCAGGCAACCCGAGAAAAATTCGACAATTTGCGGCTTCTGAAATCTTGTGCAACATCAGAGGAAGCTTGTTGGGCCGGGGAGGTTTTGGAACTGTCCGGTTGGGACACCACCAAGTGTTGGTAAGACTGGCTATAAAATGTCAACATCTGCAGGGATCATTGGTTGATATGAGACAAGCAAAGAAAGAGTAAAACATTTTAAAATTATTGAAATTTGCTAAAATATTCGTTAAAAATGAATTAAAGACTGTATTGTTGATGTACATTAGTCATAAAGTGTGACATTAAGTTAACGGAAAATCTCGTTTTTCAGTTTGTTAAAAGAAGTTGAAATGATGTTGCTGGCTGCTCACAAACACGTCATCCGCATCGAGGGATTGATTGATGAGGAGGATTGGGTTGGAGTTGTCATGGAGCACATGTCAGCCGGGTCACTTGCTGACTTGATCTTCAACAAAGAGCTGAAAACTATTCCTCTTCCTCTCTTGCTCCGGATGTCATACCAGACGGCTGATGCCATCACCAACCTCCACAAGATGTTCAAGGATCTCAGGATCGCTCATGGAGACTTGAAGCCCCAGAACATTCTTCTTAGCTCGGATCTTCATTGCAAAGTGGCAGACTTCGGTGGAGCCGCTTTATCTCATCACACCAGGACAGCGACAGCGAGACCGGATAAAACAGGAGAAGGGAGCCAGTTCACTCTTCTATTTACTGCTCCGGAGAGGTTGGATCCAAATTGCAACCGGCTCACAACATCCATGGATGTCTACAGCTTCGGAGTGATCCTTTACATGATGATCGTTAGAAAGTATCCTGGGATCAGGAATGAAATGATTTTCAGGATGACTGGGAAGTTTCAAGGCGTGTCCTTCCAACAAAAACTAATCAACGACATCAAGGATAGATTGAAGCGAGATAAGGATGAGCAAGGTGTTCGGATCATTTCTCTCCTGGAGAGCATCATGACCAAGTGTGTGGACAAGGAACCTTCGAAACGACCAGCAATGATCGAGATACGTGACCAACTTCACCAACTACTGGCAACCATCAAACCATCCACCATCATGCTCAATATAGTAAGTGTACTCGAACACGTGACCATCACCGATGACATACTTGATGAGGGAGCCAGCAAACCAATAAGTCACGTGGTATTAGGAGTAGATGGTGAGATATGTTGTGTAGTTGGTGATGAGTTGTTATCTTTCATATGCTAGCAAGTGGTGCAGTGATAGTTGTCAAACAACCAAGTTTAATTTGTTGATGTTTCCAGAATCTACATCAAAAAGATCGAGAAAAACAAAATCTTCCTTGGAAAGCACGACAACCAGTTCCGCAAGTAAAGTATTTTAAGTTCATTTTTATGAAGTTTTGCGTTGGTAATGTTAGTGCATTGAGCAGTTGTGAAAAGTGAATATGCTAAGTTTATAATCTTAATAATTACGTCATATTGGAAAAGCTTAACATTAAATTTTTCCCTGACATAATACTAATAATAACTTTTCCAGACAATAAATTAAAATCACGACAAAAAAGTTTGAATCAAAACAAAAACATTTCATCCCTAAATATATTGATTATGAAGCACTTGCTACTTTATCATCTCTTTCAAAAATTACAGCTTCTACAAGTTCAACACTAGTTGGCGCAATAAAAGGAGTAGCGGGGTTAAAAGTTTCGGATCCGCTCACAACGAGTAAAAACCAATCAGGTTTGATTACGTCATTAAAGCGCTTTTCCAATCTTTAACAAAGTCTCTTGCCAACATGGAGAGTAATATTAATGACAATCAAAGAAAGCAAAATTTGAAACTCGTTTTACTGCGATTTTGCAATAAATTTGTTTTTTATCGCAGGTTATGAGATTATTCAAAGCAAGATGAGATCGATGCGTGACATGATTTCAAATGAAAACTTTGACCGAGCACTCGACATTTGTGAAGAGCTGACCACCGCGATGAAATCCACTTCCTTAACCGAAGATGACGCAATCAACACCGGAGATGACATCATCAATCTGGTGTCGGATTTGCGCAAACACAAAGTGTCGTTGACATTACTTCAACTTCTCAAATGTGGCTGTGACTTGAAAGAAAAAATCATCAACCCGCTTAAAAAACTTGAGCTTATGAAAAAGTTTGCGTTGAAAAGTTACGCCATTGTACAAAGCACACCACGTGGATCTGATCTAGCACTAACAGCGTCCAATGAAATCATTCCACGCATGAATGAGTTTCTTCAATCGATATCGTCAACGAGATGCGATGACATCAAACTCGTCACAACAACGCAAGTTCATTGTTGGAAAGCGATCGGATTATGCCATTGTCAAGTTCAAAAATTCAAGGAAGCAATCGAAGTTAACCAGCTCGCCATAACCACCTTGGAATCGAAGCTGGGCGAAGGATGCAGAAAATTGCAAGTCTACTCATTATGTTGTCACAATGCAGGTTGTTACGATGAAGTTGACGATATTGTTGCAACTTCAAGCTGATAGTGTTCACGTTATTTTTCATTATTTAAGACTTTATTACGAATTCAACTCTGTTGTTTGTTGATTTTTACAAACGCAACAGCCAACTTGTTCATTTAATAATTTGACAACCTTTTATGATTGCAGGAAGCTGACAAGGTTCTCAATATTTATCATATTTTAGGTCTTTATTACGAATTCAACAATCAACCTGATGAATCTGAAACATTTTATACCAAAGCATTTCAAGCAAAGCAGGATGTGGAAAATTACCCCAGCAAGGAACGGAAGATGAAAATGATTCACTTCACAATTAACAGTAAACAATGAAAATACGTATTTATTCTTAGACGATAGACACACAAATATATATTTAAATTAATTTTGTTAATATTACGTCACAATAACGATGCAAATTTTAGAAATTAGTTTTCGATTCCGACCGGATGACGTAATGCAAGCGCAATAAAGTATGAATGTGGCCAAAGTAACTTCGTTGAAAACTTTTACTTCAAAATTGTCACAAACACTGTATCCGTCATCATGGAATTAATGCTTTATTGTTATGATTTGTTAATTTTGTGTATGCCATGGGCCCCTTTACCTTGTCTTTACTTTATCGAATACAAACTGAACTCATTATAAACGACCAAAACAACTTTCCTATTGAAAAGTAAAAGTTAAATTTGTAAAAGGAGCTATAAAGGAAGTTGTGGGCACTTCATTGAACACTCGTCACCCTTGATTGCTTTCTACGCTCCGGTGAACTTATTCGTGAATAAAAACGTCCGAAAGTTAAAGATGAAGGAAAATATTCAAATCCACAAACTTCAACCTACAATCAACATAGACAGCATAATACTCCCATTGTTATTATTCGATTAAAAGTAATGACGTGTCAAGGTCGCTACAATCATCTAAACACTCTCCACGTGTCTATCACCTGCTTTTCGCAATTAGTTCCATTCACGTATTTTATCCTCATTTTTATATTTCCTCGTGTGAGCAGCAGGCAAGCGTTTTTTGCGTTTTATTTTCTCACTTATTTTTCGAAATATTTGAAATTAAATTATTTGCATCAGCTATGGCTCAAGGCTTTTAACTTGATATTACTTACTGTTGACGATATTTTGTTTCAAGATTCATACCAATATGTTTTGTTATTTTACAATAGTTTAAGTGACCTCACAATCCAAACTTGTGCAACAATCCTATTCTTAAACATGCAAAATTTGAAATGAAAATCTACGAATTACTACTTTCAGAATAAAAACATTGACATCATTAATGTTGTAATTTTCCATTTTTTCCAGATTTGTGCAACTTGTACCAAGATCATCCAACCATGACCAAAACGAAAGGAAATGACGTTTACAAATTTCTTCAAAAACAAAAGGACCTGGTAGGATTTCCCCACTTTAAGAACAAATTCTTAACCTTACGTTTGATGATTCTTCTCAGTCTGGATGATGACGTCAATTCTATTTGCAAAAATCTCGCAACCATGGCAACGGATATAACACCGCCACCTGGTGAATGCAATGACTTGTGCTATAGACTCAGAAAAGCAGCTGAGCTTTTGTTTTCGAAGAATGACGAGAAATCAACGATGTCATTGATAAGATGTGGGATGAAGTTGAGTGAATTTATTCCCGATGCAGATAATGAAATTCGTAGACTTCGAGATTTTGCAGATGCTATGGCGAAGCAAGCCAGCAAGCTCACATATTCCTCTCCATCTCATCTTGTCACCATTGCAGGCGGATTCATTCTGCTGTGTGAGGAGATCATTAAAAAGATAAAAAGATCTAAAAACGTCGACCAACAAATCAAGGACAAATGGTTAAGTTTAACGTTGAACCACACCAGCCAATGTTACCTCACAATCAAGCTTTATGACAAAGCCCTGCATTTGGCCAACCAGGCCATGGATCTCCTACCATTGGACATCGGCCAACTTCAGAACGATCGAGACCTTTTCAAAGGCGAGATGTATTATTGCATCGGTGTTTCCAACTACAATTTGGAGAAATTTGATTCAGCTAAAAATGATCTTTCTGAAGCGATCAAATTGTTAAAGAAATATTCTGGACAAAATGATCGAAAAAACGAAGCTCGTCGATGTTTGGAGAAAATAAATAATCTTTAATTGATATCATTGTGCAGCATAATGACGTCATAATCTTGCTTCATAACAATTTTGTGGCATGTAGCTGAAAAAATAACGTTTTTATTGATTTTGTATTGAATTTTGTGGTAGGTTCCTCAAAGAAATTAAGGTTTTATTGATTTATCATTGAGTTAAAACAGATAGAACGTTATTTATCTGCTGAAATGTTACTTGTTATTTGTTACTTCATAAACGGATGTTTGTTGAAGTAAATTTATTCTTGAAATTAATCTGTGTATTCATTTATTTGTAAATATTTCGTAGTTTGCTGTTTCTACTTTGTAGTTCAACTTTAATTTTATACAGAATACTTATCACTCATAATTCATCATTGTTCAATTGATTATGATGCAAAAAATTATATTTCATAAATTGTTTGTTTAAGCTTAAAATTACACCGACAAAAAAGCTAATTCATTGCAATAAACAAATATATTTTGCGTGAAAATAAGTTAAAACCTAGATCTCAAATAAATCTTTTAAATCTTTGCTGACATATACATGCGAGTTTATGAACAAGATTGTGCCAAAAATGCCACTAGTGACGTGTAAGGCGGTAATACATACAAAGAATGTCTTCACCTTGTTTGAAGTTTTAAATATATCATCAGAGCTACTTGTCATAACGATAAAAATGAAACATAATCATACAAACCTTCTTTGTGTACAGAGAAGGAAACTCCCTAATGTATAAGAACTACCTACATAGAGAGGAAAATGTGGAGTCTTCAACTGCTTCAAGTTTGACACAGATTAGTGGTTTGAGTGCTGGCTTCACAGTATATATCAGTTTTGTGTTCCGTGCACGACATGTAGACGCGTTATGACGTTGTAATGACGTAGGGATCTTGCAAACTATTAAGGCAAAATTATATTTTGCACAATTTTTCGTGTTTTCACCTGTGTTTTCTTACTATTTGTTAATTTTGTTAGTGTTACTTTGGTTATATCACATCATATCACTTTTTTTGCCTACAATGTCATTTAATTTTGCAAAACGCTTCAGTCACTCGAAATAATTGAACTGACCATTATGTGCGATTTTCCGATTGGTGTCCTACATTTACTTTACCTACGATTAGTTTTTCTGAGAAAAAGAAGGTGGCCTTAAGAGTTTCGACTTTCTTCGGTTCAAAGTTAGGAGTTTAGAACCTGTCTTATTTTGGTTGCTTCGGTCTGCTGTTGCAGTTTGCATTATATTTTACCATATTATTATTATATCGAAACGAATATTGCTGTCAGGAACAGATAACTAAAAAAATGTATTCAGCATCACTGTAAAACTACTTTGATTGAGAGAGAAGGGGATTGCGAGTTGTATGGTGACAGACTCGCTTGAAACAGAAGTGATTCAAACCGAAATAACAGGTAACAAGGACCAAATGTAGTGCGACCAAATATTGCAAACAAAACACACAAATACATCACAGATAAAATTGAACTACAGATTTGAAAAACCAGAAGTTAAGTCTTTTAAAATCTAAGGTCCGTCGTTGTGTGGCGTGATTTGGAATGTAACTGCCAGAAGCACAAATCAAACAATTTTCCACCCGAGCTACGTCACAAGTCGCACAATTATGAGAAGTGCTCGAGCGTGACGAGCCATAGTCCACTAAAATGAACAAGCCTGTCACTGTCACATCGAACTGTCACTGGTTTTTGACGGTTGTTGCTCCGATGATCTACGTCGGTGCTCCAGGCTGGTAGCTTCTGAGGCGGAAGCTACGACCATTTCAGACAAACTTGATGCCAGTGGCATGGGTTGTTGGTATGCTCCAGCGTGTGTATCCGCAAGAGGTGACTTTCTCTTACCAAGCTCAGGCAAAGATTTGTTTTGTTGCTTTGAATGAGAACCGTTTCGGATGTTTATCTTTATCTGCGACTTACGTTCGGGTGCTGGTAAAGTTGTAAAACTTCCTTAACAACACTGCTTTCAGAAATACATAACTCAAATTAATGCTTTTTAAAACTAAAATGATTTAAGAGAGAAACGCGTTGTGCGTTTTATGGTGACAGACCTGCTTGAAACGGAACTAATTCAAATCAAACGCGCTCAGAACAAAAGCCAAAATGGCCAACGTTTGCTATAAAAACGCAAAAAGAATACCAACTATCAGAATTAAAATATTATTAAAGCTGCTCCAGAATTGTGTTAAAAATAAGGGTATTTATAACAATTAGGCCTACCACACAAGTTCTTTGTGAACAGTTCATCTCAACAAGTATGACCCATATTCTAAATGCTGAAAATGCAACCAAATCATCAACTTTTAACCTGGACTTGATATCAACGGTTAGATGCCGCCATTTTATTACTTTTGACCAAAGTATGAATATTATCAGAAAATTTTACCAGATTTTAATATTTCTATGGCGTTGTTCGCTATTGTTTTGCAAAATCAGCTGACGAGAGCGACGGCGACACCAAAGGTTTAGACAAGTCTGGGTTGCGGCGTGGAATGTTTCTTGTGTCTGTAAACAAAGAAACTTACGTTCTGGGCAGCTGGCACGTGGATAGAACAAAGAAGAAAGAACATTCAGATATTTATGAGGCTTTGTCTCTCGCAATCCTGTAATGCTCGATTGCATTGATTTTAGTTGCTTTTGACAGAATATTTTGTGGAAAGTATCGTTAAGCTTGACCTATAATATAACCAGTTTGTTACCTCTTTGCAGAAATGTTTTGCCTCTGTTTTTTGGTTCTCCTTTGCTTTTGCGCTCCTATATCGGGTTCAAGTATTGCGAAATCATTACTTCATAATTTCTTTTCTATGACTTCATAACTCTTTCCCATTCAGGCCTTCAAGTTTGTTGGCAAAAGTAAAACAATCCCGTTTATTTTATTTGCTGCACTTATTCTTTCCACAGTAGAAAGTTATTACCGGTAAGCTATCTTACCTCGAATAACTTTTTGTGGTGACCATATTGGATTAGGGTTGAGACATGCCTAGCCTGATTCCCTTCGCAGTCTGTTATTTTCCTGTAGCAACTAGCTAGTATAGGCTTGCAATCTTTAAATTAGGACAGTACATCTAACTGTTTATTCCCTGACAGTGTCTGTATCATTTTGGACACCCATAATCTGAACATTTAACAGAATCGTGAGCGGTTAAACATCGGATTTCCACAATTAAGAGTTGCCCCGTGCTGTCCTCAGTCGACCCCAAACACGTAGTAAAAAGTTGATCAGTCGCAGCTTGTCGGGGCAAACGTGGGTTATTTTTCGGAGCCCAACTCAACTTACGCCAGATTTATTGAAATGTGACACATAGACATCTAAAAATCATCTTAAAAGTACAAAAATTCATACAACAAGATACATTAACCAAATGCAGTGTTCGCACAATCTAAAACACACGTAAAGATGATATCCTTTTGTACAAACACTTATCAACGCATTAGCATAGAGTAGACAATAAACTCACACACATGAACGTATTCTTATAACGTAAACATACGTCATCGATCATGAAGTGCCAAAGTGCAAAAAGTTACGCTACGTTATTATGTAAATTGTAGGATTATTGTTAATTATTTTTATCGTATAGTTGTTATTTACAGTGAAATAAACGTTATAGATACTGCTCCGTATGGTGGCTGAAAAAAGACAATAAAGCAAAATTGTGGAAAAGTTGTTGTACTTTCCCTGTTTCAAATGCTGTGAGAGCAAAAACTTTGCTTGTCGCCTTTGCAATGTCGGTTGCTTATGACACCCTGGCAACCAAACTGTAAAGGCAACAATCTCTGTTTGTTTGAGTGATTATGGTTTAATAATATCACTGACGGGTGAACTTTATTCATCTTTTTCGTCTTTATCGTGACGTGTATACATTAGGGAAGGCTACGCAGGATAAATTAAATCGACGAAGCGTAAGTTTTTATTTCCTTGCGCGGAATGTGTGTTTAGCGGCGATAAAAAGGAAAAATGTCGTAACTATAGTTCCGCTATACACAAAGTGCTATTCTCGACGGTTGTATCAGTTGAATAACTATTCATTTCAAGCTTTACGAATTGTTGGCAAAGTTAGCTGGAGTTACAATTCAAAGGAAATTGCTTTATCGGGAAATATTTGGCCATAAACTTACGGGGACATGCCCAGGTCATAATGTCAACGCTTTTGAAATCACAGAATGACATTGTTACGTTTTACGATTTTTTTATAGGATTTATCGGCCATATCGCCAGGAACAGAATAAAAAATGCGCAAACACTCAGGTCTAGTATTCAGCAAGCAAGTCGTTATTTTAAGAACGAAATTCCGCAGATTTTGATTCAGAGACTGAATTTCAGCAAAGTTTGGGTTTTTTAGATTGCGTTTGCAAAATCAACATTAAAAAGGTAAGATGTTTAATATATTTAAAGACGTCGAAAAATGTTTTTGTGTCATTGCTTCCTGGTAAAAATATATAATTTTAGCGATATATGGCGGATAAAAATTTTTATTAGTTTTCAAGCAGAAGTTTCCTTGAAATTGAAAATAGAAATGTTTTTCTACGGGTTGGCCAACTGTCCATAAACTATCTCGGGTAGAAGTTATCATCAACATAATACAGTCCGATTGAATTTTTTGTCAGTTTTTGTTTGGGGAAAACCCCACTTCACATTCCTGGAGAGTTCAAATGACTGAAGAACGAGTTTTGTTTTAGCTTCGCTTAATATGGCACTTAAGCATTCCCTCCCGTGTTGTTCACACTAGCATTTTTAATGCTGAGTTTGCTGATCCATGCAAAGCCTGAGTGAACATCAGTTGGTGCTGGTTAGCTTCGCTCTATGAGTAGCTCAAATTAACGGATTTCAAAAATTTATAGTAAACTTTTACCAAAAAAAGTTCTAGATTTAAGTAAAACCGATATCGTTTCATTACCGGTACCAATAAACTCAGACTACGAAACCAACTTTGCTAAGAAAAACTAAGGTGCATCGGACTGCACAGAAGAACCTGTAACGCTTTCGCCTTGTTAACGTTGGATAGCGTGGTTTCAATTGAATTGATTAAATGGACATAAAGTAACCGACAACAATGAATGTTCGATCATTATATTAACAAAGATTAAGGTTATTTTATAATATTCTTAGTAATCTTTGGTATTACTTTGCCAAACAACAAGACTAATAGCTCAAGAGTGCAAAGAAAACAAGGTTTGTTTATTTTTCGAGCAGGCGGCAAAGCAAAGACAGGAAAACCTTCGAAAATTCGCGGCTACTGAAATCTTGTGCAACATAAGAGGAAGCTTGTTGGGCCGGGGAGGTTTTGGAACTGTCCGGTTGGGACACCACCAAGTGTTGGGAAGACTGGCTATAAAATGTCAACATCTGCAGGGATCATTGGTTGAGATGAGACAAGCAAAGAAAGAGTAAAACAGTTCAAAAAACATCGACATCTGCTAAAGAATTTATTAAAAATCATTAAAAGAATGTTTTATGCACGCATATTAGTCATAAAATGTGACATCAATTTAACAGAAAATCTCTTTTGTTTTAGATTGTTGAAAGAAGTTGAAATGATGTTGCTGGCTGCTCACAAACACGTCATCCGCATCGAGGGATTGATTGATGAGGAGGATTGGGTTGGAGTTGTCATGGAGCACATGTCAGCCGGATCACTTGCTGACTTGATCTTCAATGACGAGATAGAAACTATTCCTCTACCTCTCTTGCTCCGGCTGTCATACGAGACAGCTGACGCCATCACCAACCTCCACAAGATGCTCAAGGATCTCAGGATCGCTCATGGAGACTTGAAGCCCCAGAACATTCTTCTTAGCTCAGATCTTCATTGTAAAGTGGCAGACTTCGGTGGAGCCGCTTTATCTCATCACACCAGGACAGCGACAGCGAGACCGGATAAAACAGGAGAAGGGAATCAGTTCACTCTTCGATTTACTGCTCCGGAGAGGTTGGATCCCAATTGCGAGCGACTCACAACATCCATGGATGTCTACAGCTTCGGAGTGGTCCTCTACATGATGATCGTTAGAAAGGATCCTGGGATCAGAAATGAAGTGTTTTTCAGAATGACTGGGAAGTTTCAAGGCGTGTCCTTTCAACAAAAACTAATCAACGACATCAAGGATAGACTGAAGCGGGGTAAGGATGAGCAAGGTGTTCGAATCCTTTCTCTCCTGGAGAGCATCATGACCAAGTGTGTGGACAAGGAACCTTCGAAACGACCAGCAATGATCGAGATACGTGACCAACTTCACCAACTGCTGGCAACCATCAAACCATCTACCATCATGCTCAATATAGCAAGTGTACTCGAACACGTGACCATCACCGATGACGCACTTGATGAGGGAGCCAGCAAACCAATAAGTCACGTGGTATTAGGAGTAGATGGTGAGAATATGTTGTACAGTTGGTCATGAGTTGTTATCTGGCATATGCTAGCAAGTGGTGCAGTGATAGTTGTCAAACAACCAAGTTTAATTTGTTGATGTTTCCAGAATCTACATCAAAAAGATCGAGAAAAACAAAATCTTCCTTGGAAAGCACGACAACCAGTTCCACAAGTAAAATATTTCAAGTTCATTTTAATGAAGTTTTGCGTTAGTAATGTTTGTGCATTGAGCAGTTGTGAAAAGTGAATATGCTAATTTTATAATCTTAATAATTACGTCATATTGGAAAAGCTTAACATTAAATTTTTCCCTGACATAATACTAATAATAACTTTTCCAGACAATAAAGTAAAATCTCGACAAAAAAGTTTGAATCAAAACAAATTATTTCATCCCTAAATATATTGATTATGAAGCACTCGGTACTTTATCATCTCTTTCAAAAATTACAGCTTCTACAAGCTCAACACTAGTTGGCGCAATAAAAAAAGTAGCGGGGTTAAAAGTTTCGGATCCGCCCACAACGAGTAAAAACCACTCAGGTTTGATTACGTCATTAAAGCGTTTTTCCAATCTTTAAAAAAGTCTCTTGCCAACTTGGAGAGTAATATTAATGACAATCAAACAAAGCAAGATTTGAAACTCGTTTTACTGCGATTTTGCAATATGTTTGATTTTATCGCAGGTTATGAGATCATTCAAAGCAAGACGAGATCGATGCGTGATATGATTTCAAATGAAAACTTTGACCGAGCAATCGACATTTGTGAAGAGCTGATCACCGCGACGAAATCCACTTCCTTAACCGAAGATGACGCAATCAACACCGGAGATGACATCATCAATCTGGTTTCGGATTTGCGCAAACACAAAGTATCGTTGACATTACTTCAACTTCTCAAATGTGGGTGCGACTTGAAAGAACAAATTGCCAACCAGCGTAAAAAACTTGAACTTATGAAAAAGATTGCGGTGGAAAGTTACGCGATTGTAGGAAGCACATCACGTGGTTCTGATCTAGCACAAACAGCGTCCAATGAAATCATTCCACGGATGAATGAGTTTCTTCAATCGATATCGTCAAGGAGATGCGATGACGTCAAACTCGTCACAACGACGCAAGCTTATTGTTGGAATGCGATCGGAATATGCCATTGTCAAGTTCAAAAATACAAGGAAGCAATCGAAGTGAACAAGCTCGCCATAACCACCTTGGAATCGAAGCTAGAAGAAGGATGTAGAAAATTGGAAGTCTACTCAATATGCTGCACCAGTGCAGGTTGATACAATGAAGTTGACGACATTGTCGCAACATCAAGCTGATAGTGTTCACATTATTTTTCATTATTTAAGACTTTATTACGAATTCAACTCTGTTGTTTGTTGATTGTTACAAACGCAACAGCCAACTTGTTCATGTAATAATTTGACAACGTTATGATCGCAGGAAGCTGACAAGGTTCTCATTATTTATGATATTTTAGGTGCTTATTACGAATTCAACAACCAACCTGATGAATCTGAAACATTTTATATCAAAGCATTTCAAGCCGAGCAGAAAGTGGAAGATTACCCCAGCGAGGAATGGAAGATGAAAATCATTCACTTCACAATTGACAGTAAACAATAAAAATACGTATTTATTCTAAAACAATAGACACTCAAATTGATATTTACATTAATTTTGTTAATATGACGTCACAATAACGATGCAAATTTTAGAAATTAGTTTTCGTTTCCGACCGGATGACGAAATGCAAGTGCAATAAAGTACGAATGTGGCCAAAGTAACTTTTTGAAAAGTTTTACTCAAATTTGTCACAAACACTATATTACGTGGTTATGTAGTTAATACTTTATTGTATTAATCTTTAATTTGGTGTGTGCCATGGGTCCCTTATCTTGTCTTTACTTTATCGAATACAAACTGAACTCATTATAAACGACCAAAACAACTTTCCTATTGAAAAGTAAAAGTTAAATTTGTAAAATGAGCTATAAAGGAAGTTGTGGGCCCTTCATTGAACACACGTCACACTTGATTGCTTTCTACGCTCCTGTCAACTGATTCGTGGATAAAAACGAACAAAAGGTAAAGATGAAGGAATATTTTCAAATTCACCAACTCCAGCCTATACTAAAAATTGACGTCATATTACTTCCATCGTTATTATTCGATACAAAGTAATCACGTGTCAAGGTCGCTACAACCATGTCAGCCCTTTCCATGCGTCTATCACCAGCTTTTCACAATTAGTTCCATTCACATATTTTCTCCTCATTTTTATATTTTCTCGAGTGAGCAGCAGGCAAGCGCATAATTAGTTCCCTTCGCTTTCATATTTTCTCACTTATTTTTCGAAACACCTGAAATTAAATTATTTGCATCAGCTCTGGCTCTAGGCTTTTAACTTGTTATAACTTGTTGTTGACGATATTTTGTTTCAGTTTTCCTACCAAATTGTTTTGCTATATCACAATAGTTTAAGTGACTTCACAATCTAAAACTGTTCCACAATCCTATTCTGAAACCTACAAAATTTGAAATGAAAATCTACTAATTACTACGATCAGATAAAACATGATGTCATTAATATTGTAATTTTCAATTTCTTTCAGATGTTTGCAACTTGTACCAAAATCATTTAACCATGACCAAAACGAAAGGAAATGACGTTTACAAATTCTTACAAAAACAACTACACCTGGCGGGATTTCCCCACTTTAAGAACAAATTCTTAACCTTCCGTTTGATGATTCTTCTCAGTCTGGATGATGACGTCAAGTCTATTTGCAAAAGTCTCGCAACCATGGCAACGGATATAACACCGCCACCTGGTGAATGCAATAACATGTGCATTAGACTCAAACAAACAGCTGAGCTCTTATTTTCGAAGAATGGTGAGAATTCAGCGATGACATTGATAAGATGTGGGATGAAGCTGAGTGAATTCATTCCCGATGCAGATGATGAACTTTATAGAATTCGAGATTTTGCAGATGCTATGGCAAAGCAAGCCAGCAAGCTCACATCTTCCTCTCCATCTCATCTTGTCACCATTGCAGGCGGATTCATTCCACTGTGTGAGGAGATCATTGAAAAGATAAAAAGATCTAAAAACGTCGACCAACAAATCAAGGACAAATGGTTAAGTTTAACATTGAACCACACCAGCCATTGTTACCTCACAATCAAGCTTTATGACAAAGCCCTGCAATTGGCCAACCAAGCCATGGATATCTTACCATTGGACATCGGCCAACATCAAAACCTTCGAGACAAGTTTAAAGGCGAGATGTATTATTGCATCGGTGTTTCCAACTACAATTTGGAGAAATTTAATTCAGCTAAAAATGCTCTTTCTGAAGCGATCAAATTGTTAAAGAACTGGTCTGGACAAAATGATCGATTAAAAGAAGCTCGTCGATATTTGGAGAAAATAAATAATCTTTAATTCATATCATTGTGTAGTACAATGACGTCATAATCTTGCTTCATAACAATTCTGTGGCAAAATCTAGAAGATAATTAGGTCTGTTGTAGATTTTGTCATACTACTTATTGCTGTATCATAACAACTAGCTGCGTCACTGAATAAGTCCAAGTTTGCGAACTTGAGAAAGATGGCCATGAATCTACTAGTTCTGTTCGGGTCTACATACATTTATGAGCAAACATTTTCGACCATGGACATTAATAAGACAAAGCTGCGTTCCATTCTATTCAAGAATCCGGCCCGCTAAGTACTTCATTTTCTCATATCAGGCCCGCCGACCGAAGAAGTTGCCCGCCCCTGAACTAGAACATGATCTGACGGCTGGACTATTATTTTGATTTTCTGTTGCGTCATAAACGGATGTTTACTGAAGTGGAATCATTTTTGAAATCAATTTGTGTGTTCAGTTATTTGTAAATATTTATTAGTTTGTTGTATTTGTTTTGTGGTTTATTTCATTTAGTCATCACCTTCTTGGGCATTCTATATAACTTATGTAGTAAACTTATGATTGTTCGATATATTATGACTCAAAAATGTATTTTGTAAATATAATCTTTGTTCAAGTGAGAAACTGGGACAATAATAATGTTTTCAATTCATCGCAGTAAAAGAGCATTCTAAGTAAATGAGCATTAAGCCATAGTACGCAAATCTGTGTTAAATGTTGTTGGAATGGTGCAGTACATCGGGTAAAAAGGAAAGCTTGTCATAGACAGAATTATACCAAAAATATCACCAACACTGTGGAGTAGTAATAAGGTTAATAATGGTAATTGCCAGCATAGCACACAGTGATAGTTGTGCTGGACACAGTGATTGATGGCGGACATGATTGGACCTGAGCATTTTATTTCAACGAATTATAAGATCGTCAATGATGACGAAAAAACGAAACAATCACCCGAGACACATATTTTGTAAAGGTTGATTGCTTCAGTTATTTTCCAGGTTTCATTGCTCAACTTTTTCAATATTTCAACTTTCCCAAAATAGCATGAACCAAAAACACAAACTTTTCAAAACTTTATGTAACTGTTGAGCTGTGCGTAACTTTTAGCAAGCCAGTGTGTATGTGTGTGTGTGTGAAATTGTGTTAATTGTGTGTGTGTTGTGTGTGTGTGTTGTGTGTGTGTGTTGTGTAACAGTGTGTTAATTGATGCAAGAAATTAACCGATGGCGGTTAAAGTTGGACACTGTTCAAATATGTGCGCTATCCTTCTGTCGTTGTCTCAGCCCAGACATAAAAGTTTGAACAGGTTGGCTGCGTTTGATTTTATGAGGCAAATGTTTCAGCTTTGACGCAACCAACATCAGGTCAGAAAAGTAAGTCAAAATAAAACTTTCATTCGCATAAAATGTTGAAGTGTGAAACCAGACAAAAGCACATTTGTTGCTTAACGACGCAATTATTTATACGCAAAGCAGCTTAGTAGCTTAATCAATTGAAAAATGCTACTTTAAATGTGTTCAAAATAAAAGTGCTCAAATGTTAAAAGTTATCTGTTAAGGCTTCCTACTACAGCATAAATTCCTTAGGACCAGTAGATTCTGCAAGATGTTGGAGTCTTTAGATGATCCAAGATGCAATATTTGCAGACAACTAGGTGGCGATTGGTGGATAACTCTCCACCCGTTTAACTCGAATGTCAACCAAAGAAGAAAGAGGTCAACTGAAACGACACAGAATCTATCTACGAACGATGTCATGGATAATTATCCATAATATAATCGAATATTATATACGATTATAATCGTTTTATTTATACTTGTGTAATTACTATTTATGTATTTGGTGTACTATTGTCGTCCACATCTTTGTAAGGGAAAGATTTGTTTATATTGCTCATACCACTGTTACAACATAATGTTGTAAAGTTTAGCAAAGTAAGTTTTTGTAACAAATGTTTCCTTAACTACCGACACTGTTTGATATATTAGATTTTTAACGTTTTTTATTTCACCACTTTCCGCATTTCACATCTTGTGTTTTATTTTTTAATTACTCTGCCAAGTAAGTGTTATCCTGGCTTGGCTGCTCCTCGCCGTTACATCAAGCGCTGTGTCTATTTGACTAAGAAACTCACTTTTATTTAGTTCGTGCTGGTTTGCTGTTGTGGAAAGAATAAAACCACAAGAAATCTTGAAGGAAACTTTAGTTGGTGTCGCGGTTCACCATTACTGTGCCATAAGCTTTCTCCAGTTACACATTGTTGTAAGGAGCAACTTCCATTTGCATTAATCTTTGCACCATCTTACCTACACATAGCACCATCCATCTTTCACCTCTGTCTAGGCTGCGTATTCCACGTGGGACTTCCAGACCAGTTCAACATAGAATGAAAGTGAGAACAGCCAAGTTAACATTGATGTCGTCACATAAACCAACTGAGTCACATATTAACTTGTTCACATAATAACCCAAACTATCAAACTCCAAATTGAAATTGACTTGTTTTTAAAGTCTTGCCTGTGAAATACTCATAGTTATCGTTTAGAAACAAGAAAAAGTGGTAATCTTGACCGAAATTTACATTGTCAGGAAAACCAATACAAAGATTAAAGTTACTACTTTCGACAGTTTATCCAGAATTCACGAGAAGTATCACTTCAATATGTCGCCATCTTCCGTCATCTATTCTCTTTTGAAGACCTTTGCTTTAGTGAGATATTTCCATCTTTAAACCATCGCTCTGAAGTAATTCATAGCGTGCATTGTTACACTTCATAGTCTTGTAAAGTTCCACCGCGCACAGAACCTGTGTTTGAGCAGTTATAAAAATAGAAGGTCAAAGGTCGAATTTCATTTCATAGTTCACACAATGTTGCTCTAAACGTCATCGTTATGAAACGTCAATCATCAGACTTGTAGCGACTACTGGGTCCTGGCCCAATACACCAATGTTTGCTCAAATGCTTTGGTTTAAATTCTAACTTCTCTTTCAATATTTGTTCTTCCAAACTACCAACAACCTCTATAAATTGCACTAATTTAATTGATTGATGAAGGCTGAAGCCCGAATAAATCAAATGAGCATTTATATGTGGCGGGTCCTCTACCAAGTTAATCAACGATTTAAGGTCAATATTAATAATTGGTCTAAAAATCTAAATGATAAAATGCAATAAAGTTTTACTAATATAGAAACCAATCTTTTTAAAAACGTTTCGAAATTTATAATTCAATATGGGACAGGTGCATTGTGACAAATATGTATTGGTGGTGTCATAAAATGAAATTACCTGGTTTCAGAGTTTTGAGGTAAATTATAAATCAATTGTCAATGATTATGGGTAATATGATGTTGCCAGTAAAACCACTGAAAACCTGTTGGAGTTTTTAATGGTTCAAGTGTGATGCAAAATGTCAGAAATATATAGAAAGGTCACGTTAACTTCCTGTCGTTCCAGATCTTCTGCTCTAACGCCCAGTCACAAACTATAGTAGGCCATAATGTAAATCAAAGCAATTCAATGAAACTACTTGAACGTTTTTAAAAATGTTCTCGAATGTAACGTGATAATCGACGCAGTCTCACAAGCAACAAACAGTTGCTCGAGCACCCAATCTAGAACGATGAACGCAGAATGGACTTGGAACCGCGCATCACACAAACAATCAGAGCAATTACGTTTCAACAAAAGCGAATCGAGCTCCCACCTCGGGGAGGAGATGGGTGAGTGACGATGTGCACGTGACACACAAACAAAGCTCGAACCGTGGGTTAAAGTTCAAACCTATCAGAGCTAAGATAAAAATAAACCGACAACTGGATGATACCAGTGGGGTAGAGTTAATATGCACTTCATTGTAAGAGAAATCTGTTACAAGTAAATGACCTAAAGAGCAGAGTAAAACACAAACATAAAAATACGACAAAAAGTCAAAAGTAAATATATTAACATGCAGAGACATATACAAAAGCACTAGAACAAATTCTTTGTGACACAAGTCTCATGTTTTCCTTTACAGGTTTGTCAAGTAAAAATATAAACACGTAATCTTCGGCCTATCTACTTGTAGTTCTATAAACAATAAACCTGCTAAATGTAGACAGTTTTGAAAACCAACTTATTTCAAACAAACGATATCAAACTCCACGGCGTTTAGTGCATTTATTATAGACTTGTAGTTATGGTTTTTAGTCAAAAAAATAACCTGGAATATTAACTGAACTATTATGACGTTATAAAAATTATGAAAGTGATCTTGTGACGTTCATCGAGATCTGTCGACTGCTTCATTTGAACATTCTGAACTTGTCTGAAGGCGATACCTTTATGCAGTAGTTTGGTCTTTAAATATTTGAAATTAAAACACTTTCCGGTGCGCGTTGACACATTTCATCGATTCAGTCGCACGATTATCACGTGATAGTTTCAATTTTCGTGATAATCGACGCAGTCTCACAAGCAACGAACAGTTTGCTCGAGCACCCAATCTAGAACGATGAACGCAAAATGGACTTGGAACCGCGCATCACACAAACAATCAGAGCAATTACGATTCAACAAAAGCGAATGGAGCTCCCACCTCGGTGAGGATATGCATGAAAGACGATGTGCACGTGACACACAAATACAGTTCGAGTCGTGGGTTAAAGTTCAAACCTATCAAAGCTAAAAATACACGGACAACTGGATGATATCAGTGGGGTAGAGTTAATATACACTTCATTATAAGAGAAATCTGTTACAAGTAAATAAAATAAAGAGCAGAGTAAAAAGCAAACATGAAAGGAAACGCGATAAAAATACGACAAAAAGTCAAAAGTAAATATATTAACATGCAGAGACATGTACAAAAGCACTAGAACAAATTCTTTGTGACACAAGTTTCATGTTTTCCTTTACAGGTTTGTCAAGTAAAAATATAAACACGCAATCTTATATACTTGTTCTTCAATAAACAATAAACCTGCTAAATGTAGACAGTTTTTCAAACCAACTTATTTCAAACAAAAATACCAAATCCCTCGGCGTTTAGTGCTTTTATTATAGACTTGTAGTTATGGCTTTCAGTCAACAAAATAACCTCGAATATTGACGCAATTATTATGACGTTATAAAAATTATGAAGGTGATCTTGTGACGTTCATCGAGATCCGTCGACTGCTTCATTTGAACATTCTGAACTTGTCTGAAGGCGATACCTTTATGCAGTAGTTTGGTCTTTAAATTTTTGAAATTAAAACACTTTCCGGTGCGCGTTGACACATTTCATCGATTCAGTCGCACGATTATCACGTGATAGTTTCAATTGCAAACCGCCGTGCATAAAAGTTGTGCTAGGACAAATAAAACAATTTTGGTCAAAGATCGATTTTTATTTCAGAGTTCACAAAAGTCAACAGTTGCTTTCATCTGTTTTGACAATTATTTATTAATAATTCGACTCGATGCATCTGGTTCCAGGACCCAGATAACAATGTTTGTTCAAATGCTTGAATTTAGATTTTAGCCTCTCCATGGAGTTTGTTGTTCTTGCATGAAATAAGCCGACGTTGTTGACATCGTGACCTTTGGTGAATGTTTTATCGCGTAATTATTGACCAACACTTACTGACGAATAAAATCGTGCAAGGTTCATAACAAAGTAATCAGCATTGTGAGAGCATCAATCGTTGTTAACTGAAACGTTATAGCAAGTTTAAGTTTTACTAAACATTCTCTTTGAATCTTTTGAGATAACTCGATTTCAAAATGGACCAGGTAAGTTGTGACGTAACTTTTTTATAATTTCATCAAAGGAGTTTAGCTGGTTGTGATTGTTCGAGGTAATTTCTATGTCGATTCACAATGATTAATTATGATTCAATGTTCGAAGCAGAAAATATCCGAACTTAATTAAATAAAAGTCAATAGAAAGGTTTTCAAATTTTCCATACATCTTACATCCTATGCTATAATGGCACAGCAGCTGCGTTTGGTCTATGACGAAGTCGAGGTCAAAGTGCGATAATCATTTTATATTTCACAGAATGTTGTCAGTAATATCAGTTATCTCACTGTTAGTGCCATGCCCGAGTACCTGATAACAATTTCTTGCTCAGTGACTTTCGTATATTCGTGAATTGTTTGATGATGCACAAAATCAACGACCTCGATTGACATTATGACGTGTTGTTTTATGTCATAATGAATAAATGTTAACCACATCCAAACCGGGCTTGCGACATCACTATCTTAACTAGGTGTGGCCGAAAAATTTTCAATCGCAAACTACTCGAAAACTATACGTTGTAAACTCATCGGATTTTTATAGGTTAGTAGCAAAAAACATCTGAATTCCTGTATACATCATAATTGTAAAACTTAAGAAAGTGCATTTAGTGTAAATTAAGTATTTCTAAAAGTGATACATTTCTAGAAGTTTTTTTTGTTACACCGCGCCCCCGCTGTGCGGAAAACCAGCCGACCACGAGAAGAGAACGAAAGAGAATAGTTAGTTGAGTTAGAGATGCGTAAATGAGTAAACGAAAACGATACGTCTCAATGCTTAGAGAGAGCAAAATTATGAAAATATGACAATATCTAAAAAGTTACAAAGTAGGCTGGTTTAGGAAAAAGTATACATTCTAGAAGGCGCTACCTTGAAGCCTAAACAATTTGACATGGTAGGAAAATTATTTAAACTAACGAGCGTAGGTGATAAATAGATAAATAAAAAGGTGCTAAAGTAAATAAATAGCGACAAGCGCTGTCGCTTTGATATCATCAAAGCAGGTTAACTTGTTACAATTTTGAAAAATATTCATTAAAACTTTTCTCGTGTCAAAACTGATATATTATGAAAGTTTAACAACGTAAAAAACAGATTTTGTTCAACATATTCTAGTAAAAACAAATTTTATTTTTGACATAAGTTGTCTACAACAAATTAAAGATGAAACAAACTTTGAGTTACCAAATTTACTAGCTTTCAACAATACGACTATGTCATTATATAACGCATCATTATACTGTATATGTCGTTATGATCAGGAAATCAGTTTCAAAATTATCAATAAAATATTGTATTTCTGCCGCAAGATGGTAGCAGGCAACCCGAGAAAAATTCGACAATTTGCGGCTTCTGAAATCTTGTGCAACATCAGAGGAAGCTTGCTGGGTAGAGGAAGTTTTGGAACTGTTCGGTTGGGACACCACCAAGTGTTGGGAAGACTGGCTATAAAATATCAACATCTGCAGGGATCATTGGCTGAGATGAGACAAGCAAAGAAAGAGTAAAACATTTCAAAAACATTGACATTTACTAAAATAGACGTCAAAAATGATTTAAAGAATGTTTTGTTCACGTGTATTAAACATAAAGTATGACATTAAGTTAAAAGAATATCTATTTTGTTGTAGATTGTTAAAAGAGGTTAAAATGATGTTGCTGGCTGCTCACAAACACGTCATCCGCATCGAGGGATTGATTGATGAGGAGGATTGGATTGGAGTTGTCATGGAGCACATGTCAGCCGGATCACTTTCTGACTTGATCTTCAACGAAGAGCTGGAAACTATTCCTCTTCCTCTCTTACTCCGGATGTCATACGAGACGGCTGATGCCATCACCAACCTCCACAAGATGCTCAAGGATCTCAGGATCGCTCATGGAGACTTGAAGCCCCAGAACATTCTTCTTAACTCGGACCTTCATTGTAAAGTGGCAGACTTCGGTGGAGCCGCTTTATCTCATCACACCAGGACAGCGACAGCGAGACCGGATAAAACAGGAGAAGGGAGCCAGTTCACTCTTCCATTTACTGCTCCGGAGAGGTTGGATCGAAATTGCGAGCGACTCACAACATCCATGGATGTCTACAGCTTCGGAGTGATCCTCTACATGATGATTGTTAGAAAGTATCCTGGGATCAGAAATGAAATGTTTTTCAGGATGACTGAGAAGTTTCAAGGCGTGTCCTTTCAACAAAAACTAATCAGCGACATCAAGGATAGACTGAAGCGAGATAAGGATGAGCAAGGTGTTCGGATTATTTCTCTCCTGGAGAGCATCATGACCAAGTGTGTGGACAAGAAACCTTCGAAACGACCAGCGATGATCGAGATACGTGACCAACTTCACCAACTGCTGGCAACCATCAAACCATCTACCATCATGCTCAATATAGCAAGTGTACTCGAACACGTGACCATCACCGATGACGCACTTGATAAAAGAGCCAGCAAACCAATAAGTCACGTGGAATTAGGAGTAGATGGTGAGATATGTTGTATAGTTTGTCATAAGTTGTTATCTTTCATATGCTAGCAAGTGGTGCAATGATCGTTGTCAACCAACCAAGTTTAATTTGTTGATGTTTCTAGAATCTTCATCAAAAAGATCGAGAAAAACAAAATCTTCCTTGGAAAGCTTCACAACCAATTCCGAAAGTAAAATACTTCAAGTTCATTTTTATGAAGTTTTGCGTTGGTAATGTTAGTGCATTGAGCAGTTGTGAAAAGTGAATATGCTAAGTTTATAATCTTAATAATTACGTCATATTGGAAAAGCTTAACATTAAATTTTTCCCTGACATAATACTAATAATAACTTTTCCAGACAATAAATTAAAATCACGACAAAAAAGTTTGAATCAAAACAAAAACATTTCATCCCTAAATATATTGAATATGAAGCACTTGCTACTTTATCATCTCTTTCAAAAATTACAGCTTCTACAAGTTCAACACTAGTTGGCGCAATAAAAGAAGTAGCGGGGTTAAAAGTTTCGGATCCGCTCACAACGAGTAAAACCCAATCAGGTTTGATTACGTCATTAAAGCGTTTTTCCAATCTTTAAAAAAGTCTCTTGCCAACATGGAGAGTAATATTAATGACAATCAAAGAAAGCAAAATTTGAAACTCGTTTTTCTGCGATTTTGCAATAAGTTTGTTTTTTATCGCAGGTTATGAGATTATTCAAAGCAAGATGAGATCGATGCGTGACATGATTTCAAATGAAAACTTTGACCGAGCACTCGACATTTGTGAAGAGCTGACCACCGCGATGAAATCCACTTCCTTAACCGAAGATGACGCAATCAACACCGGAGATGACATCATCAATCTGGTTTCGGATTTGCGCAAACACAAACTATCGTTGAAATTACTTCAACTTCTCAAATGTTGGTGCGACTTGAAAGAACAAATTGCCAACCCGCGTAAAAAACTTGAACTTATGAAAAAGTGTGCGGTGGAAAGTTATGACGTTGTACGAAGCACATCACGTGGTTCTGATCTAGCACAAACAGCGTCCAATGAAATCATTCCACGCATGAATGAGTTTCTTCAATCGATATCGTCAACGAGATGCGATGACGTCAAACTCGTCACAACGACGCAAGCTTATTGTTGGAATGCGATCGGAATATGCCATTGTCAAGTTCAAAAATACAAGGAAGCAATCGAAGTGAACAAGCTCGCCATAACCACCTTGGAATCGAAGCTGGGAGAAGGATGCAGAAAATTGGAAGTCTACTCAATATGCTGCACCAGTGCAGGTTGATACAATGAAGTTGACGACATTGTCGCAACATCAAGCTGATAGTGTTCACATTATTTTTCATTATTTAAAACTTTATTACGAATTCAACTTTGTCGTTTGTTGATTGTTACAAACGCAACAGCCAACTTGTTCATGCAATAATTTGACAATGATGTGATCACAGGAAGCTGACAAGGTTCTCATTAATAATTATTTTTAGGTACTTATTACAAACTCAACAACCAACCTGATGAATCTGAAACATTTTATATCAAAGCATTTCAGGCCGAGCAGGAAGTGGAAGATTACACCAGCGAGGAATGGAAGATGAAAATCATTCACTTCACAATTAACAGTAAACAATAAAAATACGTATTTATTCTAAAACAATAGACACTCAAATATATATTTACATTAATTTTGTTAATATGACGTCACAATAACGATGCAAATTTTAGAAATTAGTTTTCGTTTCCGACCGGATGACGAAATGCAAGTGCAATAAAGTACGAATGTGGCCAAAGTAACTTTTTGAAAAGTTTTACTTCAAATTTGTCACAAACACTATATTACGTGGTAATGTAGTTAATACTTTATTGTATTAATCTTTAATTTGGTGTGTGCCATGGGCCCCTTATCTTGTCTTTACTTTATCGAATACAAACTGAACTCATTATAAACGACCAAAACAACTTTTCTATTGAAAAATAAAAGGTAAACTCTTAAAAAGAGCGATAAAGGAAGCTGTGGGCACTTCATTGAACACACGTCACACTTGAGTGCTTTCTACGCTCTTGTCAACTGATTCGTGGATAAAAACGAACAAAAGGTAAAGATGAAGGAAAATTTTCAAATCCACCAACTCCAGCCTATACTAAAAATTGACATCATATTACTTCCATCGTTATTATTCGATAAAAAGTAATCACGTGTCAAGGTCGCTACAACCATGTCAGCACTCTCCACGTGTCTATCACCTGCTTTTCACAATTAGTTCCATTCACATATTTTCTCCTCATTTTTATATTTTCTCGAGTGAGCAGCAGGCAAGCGCATAATTAGTTCCCTTCGCTTTCATATTTTCTCACTTATTTTTCGAAATACCTGAAATTAAATTATTTGCATCAGCTCTGGCTCTAGGCTTTTAATTGTTATTACTTGTTGTTGACGATATTTTGTTTCAGTTTTCATAGCAATTTGTTTTGTTATCTCACAATAGTTTAAGTGACTTCACGATCTAAAACTGTTCCACAATCCTATTCTGAAACCTACAAAATTTGAAATGAAAATCTACTAATTACTACGATCAGATAAAAACATGATGTCATTAATATTGTAATTTTCAATTTCTTTCAGATATTTGCAACTTGTACCAAGATCATTCAACCATGACCAAAACGAAAGGAAATGACGTTTACAAATTCCTTCAAAAACAAAAGCAACTGACGGGATTTCCCTACTTTAAGAACAAATTGTTAACCTTATGTTTGATGATTCTTCTCAGTCTGGATGATGACGTGAAATCTATTTGCAAAAATCTCGCAACCATAGCAATGGATATAAGACCGCCACCTGGTGAATGCAATAACATGTGCATTAGACTCAAACAAACAGCTAAGCTCTTATTTTCGAAGAATGATGAGAATTCAGCGATGTCATTGATAAGATGTGGAATGAAGTTGAGTGAATTTATTCCCGATGCAGATGATGAACTTTATAAACTTCGAGACTTTGCATTAATTATGACAAAGCAAGCCAGAAAGCTCACATCTTCCACTCCATCTCATATTGCCACCATTGCAGGTGGATTCATTCCACTGTGTGAGGAGATCATTGAAAAGATAAAAAGATATAAAAACATCGATCAACAAATCAAGGACAAATGGTTAAGTTTAACATTGAACTACACCAGCCAATGTTACCTCACAATCAAGCTTTATGACAAAGCCCTGCAATTGGCCAACCAAGCCATTGATATCCTACCATTGGACATCGGCCAACATCAAAACCTTCGAGACAAGTTTACAGGCGAGATGTATTATGGCATCGGTGTTTCCAACTACAATTTAGAGAAATTTGATTTAGCTAAAAATGCTGTTTCTGAAGCGATCAAATTGTTAAAGAACTGGTCTGGACAAAATGATCGATTAAAAGAAGCTCGTCGATATTTGGAGAAAATAAATAATCTTTAATTCATATCATTGTGTAGTACAATGACGTCATAATCTTGCTTCATAACAATTCTGTGGCAAAATCTTGAAGATAATTAGGTCTGTTGTAGATTTTGTCATACTACTTATTGCTGTATCAATACAACTAGCTGCGTCACTGAATAAGTCCAAGTTTGCGAACTTGAGAAAGATGGCCATGAATCTACTTGTTCTGTTCGGGTCTACATACATTTATAAGCAAACATTTTCGACCATGAACATTAATAAGACAAAGCTGCGTTCCATTCTATTCAGGAATCCGGCCCGCTAAGTACTTCATTTTCTCATATCAGGCCCGCCGACCGAAGAAGTTGCCCGCCCCTGAACTAGAACATGATCTGACGGCTGGACTATTATTTTGATTTTCTGTTGCGTCATAAACGGATGTTTACTGAAGTGGAATCATTTTTGAAATCAATTTGTGTGTTCAGTTATTTGTAAATATTTATTAGTTTGTTGTATTTGTTTTGAAGTTTATTTCATTTAGTCATCACCTTCTTGGGCAATCTATATAACTTATGTAGTAAACTTATGATTGTTCGATATATTATGACTCAAAAATGTATTTTGTAAATATAATCTTTGTTCAAGTGAGAAACTAGGACAATAATAATGTTTTCAATTCATCGCAGTAAAAGAGCATTCTAAGTAAATGAGCATTAAGCCATAGTACGCAAATCTGTGTTAAATGTTGTTGGAATGGTGCAGTACATCGGGTAAGAAGGAAAGCTTGTCATAGACAGAATTATACCAAAAATATCACCAATACTGTGGAGTAGTAATAAGGTTAATAATGGTAATTGCCAGCATAGCACACAGTGATAGTTGTGCTGGACACAGTGATTGATGGAGGACATGATTGGACCTGAGCATTTTATTTCAACGAATTATAAGATCGTCAATGATGACGAAAAAACGAAACAATCACCCGAGACACATATTTTGTAAAGATTGATTGCTTCAGTTATTTTCCAGGTTTCATTGGTCAACTTTTTCAATATTTCAACTTTCCATGAAACAAACCATGAACCAAAAACACAAACTTTTCAAAACTTTATGTAACTGTTGAGCTGTGCGTAACTTCTAGCAAGCCAGTGTGTATGTGTGTGTGTGTGTGTGTCGTCATTTACATTTCTTCTCTATTTCGATGATTAAGGAATAAGTTTTTTATTGCTAGAATAACTTCACAATGGACAGAGTTTGGCGCAAGACATTAATCCATGGCGGATAAATTTGAACACTGTTCAAATATGTGCGCTATCCTTCTGTCGTTGTCCCTGCCCAGACATAAAAGTTTGAACAGGTTGGCTGCGTTTGATTTTATGAGGCAAATGTTTCAACTTTGACGCAAACTAACATCAGTTCAGAGAAGTAAGTCAAAATAAAACTTTCATTCGCATAAAATGTTGAAGTGCGAAGCCAAACAAGAGCTCATTTGTTGCAGAACGACGCATACGCAAAGTAGCTAAAGCAATTGAAAAATGCTACTATAAATGTGTTCAAATAAAGTGCTCAAATGGTATTGGACACCACATATGTTATCTGTTAAGGCTTCCTACTACAGCATAAATTCCTTAGGATCAGTTGATTCTGCAAGATGTTGGAGTCTTCAGATGATCCAAGATGCAACATTTGCAGACAACTAGGTGGCGATTGGTGGATAACTCTCCACCCGTTTAACTCGAATGTCAACCATAGAAGAAAGAGGTCAACTGAAACGACACAGAATCTATCAACGAACGATGTCGTGGATAATTAATCGTTTTATTTATGCTTGTGTAATTACTATTTATGTATTTGGTGTACTAGTGTCGTCAAGATGTTCTTAAGGGAAAAATTTGTTTATAATGATGATATCGCTGTTACAAAAGAATGTGGTTAAATTTAAAAAAGTAGGTTTTTGTAACAAATGTTTCCTTAACCACCGACACTGTTTGATATATTAGCTTTTTATCGTTTTTAAATTTCACCACTTTCCGCATTTCACATCTTGTGTTTTATTTTTTAATTGCTCTGCCAAGTAAGTGTTATCCTGGCTTGGCTGCTCCTCGCCGTTACATCAAGCGCTGTGTCTATTTGACTAAGAAACTCACTTTTATTTAGTTCGTGCTGGTGTGCTGCTGTGGAAAGAATAAAAGCACAAGAAATCTTGGAGGAAACTTTAGTTGGTGTCGCGGTTCACCATTACTGGGCCATAAGCTTTCTCCAGTTACACATTGTTGTAAGGAGCAACTTCCATTTGCATTAATATTTGCACCATCTTACCTACACATAGCATCATCCATCTTTCACCTCTGTCTAGGCTGCGTATTCCACGTGGGACTTCCAGACCAGTTCAACATAGAATGAAAGTGAGAACAGCCAAGTTAATATTGATGTCACATAAACCAACTGAGTCACATATTAACTTGTTCACATATAGCCCAAATTATCAAACTTCAAATTAAAATTGGCTTGTTTTTAAAGTCTTGCCTGTGAAATACTCACATTTATCGTTTAGAAACAAGAAAAAGTGGTAATCTTGACCGAAATTTACAGTGTCAGGATTAATTAACACAAATTAAAGTTAACACAAAGATTAAAGTTAAATTAAAGTTAAAAGATTAAAGTCAAATTAACACAAAGATGAAAGTTACTACTTTCCACAGTTTATCCAGAATTCACGAAAAGTATCACTTCAAAATTTCGCCATCTTCCATCATCTATTCTCTTTTGAAGACCTTTGCTTTAGTTAGATATTTCCATCTTTAAACAATCGCTCTGAAGTAATTCATAGCGTGCATTGTTACACTTCATAGTCTTGTAAAGTCCCACCGCGCACAGAACCTGTGTTTGAGCAGTTATAAAAATACAAGGTCAAAGGTCGAATTTCATTTCATAGTTCACACAACGTTGCGCTAAACGTCATCGTTATCAAACGTCAATCATCAGACTTGTAGCGACTACAGTGATACCTCGTTAATCCGGACCACTTCGTTTCGTCAAAAAATGTCAGTTTAGCGGGGTATCCGGATTATTGGAAAGTAAAAAATTAATCAATCTTGCAAATGCAGCACCGTGTACAAAACGCAGTATGCACCTTACTCCAATTCTAAGTACCAAGTTTCTGGCTGGACAGCAACTAAAATAAATTTATATTTTTTGTATGATCCGACCCAGTGTCGAACCCCAGAACCATCGTATTAAAGACGAATGCTCTAAGCAAGAAGTGACGAACATGCGGCCGCAAATCGGTTTGACAACCGCTCTTGCATGACGAAGCATTCCGGCGGGACCAGCAGTCTAGAACTTTCTTTGGCCTGTTTCCAATTTTTTCGCAATGCGATATCAGAAGCTGATAGCACGATTGAGTCGCAGTAGTATGTCTTCAATAGATTGCCGCACTCAACCTATGTAATGTACGTATTTTTTTGCGACCGCGGAAGCGTTGTTTGTTAGTGTTGATGAACAATTTATTTTTTCGTTTCTAAAATACTGTACAGTATTTCATAGTATGACTAAAAAGCTGTGCGGCTTACTCAGCTGTAACTGACAAAGTGGCTTGCCACAACGAATAGGCCCGTCACCGCTGCTACAACGTCATTATGCAACGCAACGTAATTATGCGTAGACAATAATCGGCTATTGTTTCGTCAACTGACTACCCAGTGTACATAGGATATTAGAACAATCGTGAATCATTTTCGCTTAACTGTTAATAATCCGGTTTAACGGATTTTATTGCTATTGATTTAGCACATTTGTTCCAAAACTTTTGTGTAGGAGTCGGACAGCGGGGTTTCCGGATTAAATGGGTAAAATGCATAGGAAGAAATCCGTTCCCGGCAGTTTTGTGTCGGATAGCGGCAAGGCTGCCACTCGTAGGGATTTTACCCTACGGTAGGGATTTTTGGCCCCTTGTAGGGTGTAGGGTGACCCTACGGGTTTTTCACCTTTATTCATAGATTTCTTTTTGTTTAAAGTAAAATAAAAATAAATTCAAATAATAAATTTACTGAATAATGACAAAAACATAGTCTAAGCCAGGGGTGGCCAAACTGCGGCTCTTTAATGAATTAGCATTGTTGAATTAGACATGCATTTTCCCGGTCTAGACGAGTTGTTTGATCAGATTATAAAACAATGCGTTCTATCTCATGTAGTAACAATAGACTCATTGTTGTAACAATGGACACTTTAGTTAAGTAAATTGTCAGATTGAAGCTGTACGTCAGGGATGACCTAGTTTTAAGTCTTGGTTATGGTTATACTAATAATTGTAAATTGCAAAAAGAGTTGGTGAAGCCCAGCAGGTGGAGACTGGAGAGTGAGACTGTGAGACAGCAGATGAGCAGAATCAGCAGATTGAACAGACAGGATTACAGGAATCAAGTGATCTTGTTTTGATCAAGTCAAGTGATCTTGAATACGATACTTTTATCATTAAATTACAATTATTCTGGTTGTTGACAAGTTGACAACGGTAATGCCCAAAGAGGTGAGATCCAAAAATTCTAGGTTTCGATCGCAAAGCTACAGAAAAGAATGGGAAAAGGAAAACTGGGCACAAGGATGGTTAAAAGTTTCGTCTCAGGAAGCATCAAAAGCATTTTGTCAATTTTGTGACAAGAACATTCTTGCTGGGAAATCAGAACTAATGAGGCATGCAAAAACTGCTCAACATTGTCAAAATGCTGCACAAGTTCTTGGAAGCACATCGATGGAGCAATATGTCACAAGTAGTCAAGGCTGCATCAAAGCTGAATTAAATACTGTGGCCTTAATTGCAAGACGCAATATTTCTTTCAATTTCATGTCATACATGGTACCAACCCTGAAGCATATTGCTAGTGATTCCAAAGCAATAAAAGATATGACCTCTGGTCGGACAAAAACAACATATCTACTAACAGAATGTCTAGCTGTTGATGCTCATGAAAGGTTAATTCAAGAGCTACAAGAAGCTAAAGGCTTTTCAATTCTCTGTGATAAAGCATCAGATATATCAATGAATAAAATCTTTTGTATAAACGTCCGCTACTTATACAATGGATCACCAAGAACACAGTTATACCAACTCATTAGGCTAAAAAGGGAAACACAATTAGTGGAAACACAAACGTCAGTAAATGTTGAACTACTTTAGTTCTGGTGCTTTTGAACTGAAACTAAAGTAGTTATAAAGTGCCATAAAACTGCCAAAATTTCTTTTTTTTTTGTTCAAACTGCGTAGGGAGATGTAGGGTTTTTTTAGGTGTGCTGGTAGGGTTAATTTCTTTTTTTGAGTGGCAACACTGGATAGCGGGGATTTCGGTTCATCGGGGTACGGATTAACGAGGTCCCACTGTATTTGGTCCTGGCCCAATACACCAATGTTTGCTCAAATGCTTCAGTTCAAATTCTTACTTCTCTTTCAATATTTGTTCTTCCAAACTACCAACAACCTCTATAAATTGCACTAATTTAATTCATTGATGAAGGCTGAAGCCCGAATAAATCAAATGAGCATTTATATGTGCGGGTCCTCTAACAAGTTAATCAACGATTTAAGGTCAATATTAATCACTGGTCTAAAACTCTAGTCTAAATGATAAAATGCAAATAAGTTTTACAAATATAGAAACCAATCTTTTTCAAACCGTTTCGAAATTTATAATTCAATATGGGACAGGTGTATTGTGACAAATATGTATTTGTGGTGTTATAAAATGAAATTACCTGGTTTCAGAGTTTTGAGGTAAATTATAAATCAATTGTCAATGATTATGGGTAATATGATGTTGCCAGTAAAACCACTGAAAACCTGTTGGAGTTTTTAATGGTTCAAGTGTGATGCAAAATGTCAGAAATATATAGAAAGGTCACGTTAACTTCCTGTCGGTCCAGATCTTCTGCTCTAACGCCCAGTCACAAACTATAGTAGGCCATAATGTAAATCAAAACAATTCAATGAAACTACTTGAACGTTTTTAAAAATGTTCTCGTATGCAACGTGATAATCGACGCAGTCTCACAAGCACCGAACAGTGTAGCTCGAGCACCCAATGTAGAACGATGAACGCAGAATGGACTTGGATCCGCGCATCACGCAAACGATCAGAGCCAATCAGAGCAATTACGTTTCAACAAAAGCGAATCGAGCTCCCACCTCGGGGAGGAGATGGGTGAGTGACGATGTGCACGTGACACACAAATACAGTTCGAGTCGTGGGTTAAAGTTCAAACCTATCAGAGCTAAGATAAAAATAAACCGACAACTGGATGATACCAGTGGGATAGAGTTAATATGCACTTCATTATAAGAGAAATCTGTTACAAGTAAATAACCTAAAGAGCAGAGTAAAAACAAACATAAAAATACGACAAAATGTCAAAAGTAAATATATTAACATGCAGAGACATGTACAAAAGCACTAGAACAAATTCTTTGTGACACAAGTCTCATGTTTTCCTTTACAGGTTTGTCAAGTAAAAATATAAACACGCAATCTTATATACTTGTTCTTCAATAAACAATAAACCTGCTAAATGTAGACAATTTTTAAAACCAACTTATTTCAAACAAAAATATCAAATCCCTCGGCGTTTAGTGTTTTTATTATAGACTTGTAGTTATGGCTTTCAGTCAACAAAATAACCTCGAATATTGACGCAATTATTATGACGTTATAAAAATTATGAAGGTGATCTTGTGACGTTCATCGAGATCCATCGACTGCTTCATTTTTACATTCTGAACTTGTCTGAAGGCGATACCTTTATGCAGTAGTTTGGTCTTTAAATATTTGAAATTAAAACACTTTCCAGTGCGCGTTGACACATTTCATCGACTCAGCTGCACGATTATCACGTGACAGTTTCAATTGCAAACCATCGTGCATAAAAGTTGTGCTAGGACAAATAAAACAATTCTGGTCAAAGGTCGATTTTTATTTCAGAGTTCACAAAAGTCAACAGTTGCATTCATCTGTTTTGACAATTATTTATTAATAATTCGACTCGATGCATCTGGTTCCAGGACCCAGATAACAATGTTTGTTCAAATGCTTGAATTTAGATTTTAGCATCTCCATGGAGTTTGTTGTTCTTGCATGAAATAAGCCGACGCTGTTGACATCATGACCTTTAATGAATGTTTTATCGCGAAATTATTGACCAACACTTACTGACGAATAAAATCGTGCAAGGCACATAACAAAGTAATCAGCATTGTGAGAGCATCAATCGTTGTTAACTGAAACGTTATAGCAAGTTTAAGTTTTACTAAACATTCTCTTTGAATCTTTTGAGATAACTCGATTTCAAAATGGACCAGGTAAGTTTTGACGTAACTTTTTTATAATTTCATCAGAGGAGTTTGCCTGGTAGTGATTGTTCGAGGTAATTTCTATGTCGATTCACAATGATTAATCATGATTTAATGTTAGAAGCAGAAAATATCCGAACTTAATTAAATAAAAGTCAATAGAAAGGTTTTCAAATTTTCCATACATCTTACATCCTATGCTATAATGGCACAGCAGCTGCGTTTGGTCTATGACGAAGTCGAGGTCAAAGTGCGATAATCATTTTATATTTCACAGAATGTTGTCAGTAATATCAGTTATCTCACTTTTAGCGCCATGCCCGAGTACTTGATAACAATTTCTTGCTCAGTGATTTTTGTTTATTCTGGGTGAATTGTTTCATGATGCACAAAATGAACGACCTCCATTGACATTATGACGTGTTCTGTTATGTCATAATGAGTAAATGTGAACCCCATCCAAACTGGGCTTGCAACATCACTATCTTAACTAGGTGTGGCCGACAAATTGTCAATCATTAATTACTCGAAAACTATACGTTGTAAACTGATCGGCTAAACATCTGGCTTCCAGTTACAGCATAGTTGTAAAACTAAAGAAAGTGAATTTAGTGTAAAGTAGGTATTTGTACAAATGATACATTTCTAAAGGTTTTTCTTGTTACGTCGCGCCCCCGTTGTGCTGAAAACCAGCTGACCGCGAGAAGAGAACGAAAGAGAAAAGTTAGTCTAGTTAATTAAGTGTAAATGAGTAAACGAAAACGATACGCTTCAATGCGTAGTAGAGAAAAGAGAACAACAGTATGAAAACATGACAATATCTCAAAAATTACAAAATCCAACTTTATAAAACAAACATGGACAGTTGACCGGACATTTGTTAAGAAAAGTCACCAAATTTGAAGTTTCTACTGCAAACACTTCAACTGTACGCCACGTTTTGCTGTGACTGTGTGCGGGAGAAGCCACACCTAGTGAAAATAGGGTTAACGCTTAGGAAAGAGAAGTATATTTGTTTGACATGTTTATATGGTTGTTATCAAACTAGTAGGCTTATTAGGACAAAGTATAAATTCTAGAAGGCGCTACCTTGAAGCCTAAACAATTTGACATGATTGGAAAAGTATTCAAACTAACGAGCGCAGACGAAAATAAATAGCGACAAGTGCAGTCGTTTTAATCTCATCAAAGCAGGTTAACTTGTCGCAATTTTGACTAAAAATCATTAAAACTTTTCTTAAGTCAAAACTGATATATTATGAAAGTTTAACAACGTAAAAGACAGATTTTATTCAACATATTCAAGTAAAATCAAATTTTATTTTTGACATAAGTTTTCTACAAGAAATTAAAGGTGAAACAAACTTTGAGTTACCAAATTTACTAGCTTTCAACAATACGACTATGTCATTATATAACGCATCATTATATATGTCACTATGATCAGGATATCAGTTTCAAAACTATCAATAAAATATTTTTATTTCTGCCGCAAGATGGTAGCAGGCAACCCCAAAAGAATCCGACAATTTGCGGCTTCTGAAATCTTGTGCAATATCAAAGGAAGCTTGCTTGGCCGGGGAGGATTTGGAACTGTCTGGTTGGGACACCACCAAGTGTTGGGAAGACTGGCTATAAAATGTCAACATCGACATGGATCATTGGTTGAGATGAGACAAGCAAAGAAAGAGTAAAACATTTCAAAAACATTGACATTTACTAAAATATACATCAAAAATCATTTAAAGAATGTATAGTGCACGTATATTAATCATAAAGTGTGACATTAAGTTAACAGATAATCTATTTTGTTGTAGATTGTTAAAAGAGGTTGAAATGATGTTGCTGGCTGCTCACAAACACGTCATCCGCATCGAGGGATTGATTGAAGAGGAGAATTGGGTTGGAGTTGTAATGGAGCACATGTCAGCCGGATCACTTGCTGACTTCATCTTCAACAAAGAGCTGGAAACTATTCCTCTTCCTCTTTTACTCCGGATGTCATACGAGACGGCTGATGCCATCACCAACCTCCACAAGATGCTCAAGGATCTCAGGATCGCTCATGGAGACTTGAAGCCCCAGAACATTCTTCTTAGCTCGGATCTTCATTGCAAAGTGGCAGACTTCGGTGGAGCCGCTTTATCTCATCACACCAGGACAGTGACAGCGAGACCGGATAGAACAGGAGAAGGGAATCAGTACACCGATCTATTTACTGCTCCGGAGAGGTTGGATCCAAATTGCGACCGGCTCACAACATCCATGGATGTCTACAGCTTCGGAGTGATCCTCTACATGATGATCGTTAGAAAGTATCCTGGGATCAGAAATGAAGTGTTTTTCAGGATGACTGGGAAGTTTCAAGGCGTGTCCTTTCAACAAAAACTAATCAACGACATCAAGGATAGACTGAAGCGAGATAAGGATGAGCAAGGTGTTCGGATTATTTCTCTCCTGGAGAGCATCATGACCAAGTGTGTGGACAAGGAACCTTCGAAACGACCAGCGATGATCGAGATACGTGACCAACTTCACCAACTGCTGGCAACCATCAAACCATCTACCATCATGCTCAATATAGCAAGTGTACTCGAACACGTGACCATCACCGATGACGTACTTGATGAGGGAGCCAGCAAACCAATAAGTCACGTGGTATTCGGAGTAGATGGTGAGATATGTTGTGTAGTTGGTGATGAGTTGTTATCTTTCATATGCTAGCAAGTGGTGCAGTGATAGTTGTGAAACAACCAAGTTTAAATTGTTGATGTTTCCAGAATCTTCATCAGAAAGATCGAGAAAAACAAAATCTTCCTTGGAAAGCTTCACAACCAGTTCCGCAAGTAAAGTATTTTAAGTTTAGTTTAATGTAGTTTTGCGTTGGTAATGTTAGTGAATTGAGCAGTTGTGAAAAGTGAATATGCTAATTTTATAATCTTAATAATTACATCATATTGGAAAAGCTTAACATTAAATTTTTCCCTGACATAATACTAATAATAACTTTTCCAGACAATAAATTAAAATCAAGACAAAAAAGTTTGAATCAAAACAAAAACATTTCATCCCTAAATATATTGAATATGAAGCACTTGCTACTTTATCATCTCTTTCAAAAATTACAGCTTCTACAAGTTCAACACTAGTTGGCGCAATAAAAGGAGTAGCGGGGTTAAAAGTTTCGGATCCGTCCACAACGAGTAAAAACCAATCAGGTTTGATTACGTCATTAAAGCGTTTTTCCAATCTTTAAAAAAGTCTCTTGCCAACATGGAGAGTAATATTAATGACAATCAAACAAAGCAAAATTTGAAACTCGTTTTACTGCGATTTTGCAATAAGTTTGTGTTTTATGGCAGGTTATGAGATTATTCAAAGCAAGATGAGATCGATGCGTGACATGATTTCAAATGAAAACTTTGACCGAGCACTCGACATTTGTGAAGAGCTGATCACCGCGATGAAATCCACTTCCTTAACCGAAGATGACGCAATCAACACCGGAGATGACATCATCAATCTGGTGTCGGATTTGCGCAAACACAAAGTATCGTTGAAATTATTTCAACTTCTCAAATGTGGCTGTGACTTGAAAGAAAAAATCATCAACCCGCGTAACAAACTTCTACTTATGAAAATGTTTTCGGGGGAAAGTTACGTCATTGTACAAAGCACATCATGTGGATCTGATCTAGCACTAACAGCGTCCAATGAAATCATTCCACGCATGAATGAGTTTCTTCAATCGATATCGTCAACGAGATGCGATGACATCAAACTCGTCACAACGACTCAAGCTCATTGTTGGAAAGCGATCGGATTATGCCATTATCATGTTCAAAAATACAAGGAAGCAATCGAAGTTAACCAGCTCGCCATAACCACCTTGGAATCGAAGCTAGAAGAAGGATGCAGAAAATTGGAAGTCTACTCATTTTGCTGCAACAATGCAGGTTGTTACGATGAAGTTTACGACATTGTTGCAACATGAAGCTGAAAATGTTCACGTTATTTTTCATTGTTTAAGACTTTTTTCGAATTCAACTCTGTTGTTTGTTGATTGTTACAAACGCAACAGCCAACTTGTTCATTTAATAATTTGACAACCTTATTTTCGCAGGAAGCTGGCAAGGTTCTCATTATTTATGATATTTTAGGTGCTTATTACGAATTCAACAACCAACCTGATGAATCTGAAACATTTTATATCAAAGCATTTCAGACCGAGCAGGAAGTGGAAGATTACCCCAGCGAGGAATGGAGAATGAAAATGATTCACTTCACAATTGACAGTAAACAATAAAAATACGTATTTATTCTTAAACAATAAATACTCAAATATATATTTAAATTTATTTTGTTTATTTTGACGTCACGATCACGATGATAATTTTAGAAATTAGTTTTCGAATTTGACCGGTTGAAGAAATGCAAGCGCAATAAAATATGAAGGTGGCCAAAGTAGCTTTGTTAAAAAGTTTTACTTCAATATCGTCACATTCACTATGTTACGTCATAATGAAGTTAATGCTTTATAGTTATGTTTTGTTAATTTTGTTAGTGCCATGGCCCCTTTGTCTTGTCTTTAATTTATCGAATACAAACTGGATTCATTATATGATCGACCAAAACAACTTTCCTATTGAAAAGTAAAAGTTAAATTCGTAAAAGGAGCGATAAATGAGGTTGTGGGCCCTTCATTGAACACACGTCACGCTTGATTGCTTTCTACGCTCCGGTCAGCTTATTATTGAATAAAAACGATACAAGGCTCAAGATGAAGGAAAATATTCAATTCCACAACCTCCAAGCTACACTCAACATTGACGTGTCAAGGTCGCTACAATCATCCAAATTAGGGTTTTCCAACCTTTTAATGACTGCGCGGGCCACTTGAGTGTTTACTGGTAATTTCTAATTAAAACCCATGCGCCAAAATTTTAATCTTAGAAATACGTATTATCCTCTTTTACAACAATAAACGTACCAAGACATAGTAAATTCAACAAAGTTTTTACTACACGTTGACATTTCAATGTGAAGTTTCGCATTTTTATTTCTACTAGTATATTTAGTATTTTATTTCTAGTATTTTTTTTATATTAACTCATACCTAAGTTCTAATCTTAGAAGTACGTATTATCTTCTTTTACAACTATAACAACAATAAACATACCAAGTTATTGTAAATTCAACAAAGTTTTTACTACACCTCGACATTTCAATGCGAAGTTTGTTTTTCTCAAACAAGTTTGGCAATATTCGGTGAGATGGACGATGTAGCAATGGGAAGCGAGTTTTCCATATGGCTGTCAGAAATTAGTAAACAAACAATAAATGCCAATTTCTCGGAATGTAAGTTCGCTATAAATTACGTAGGCAATTCAGTTGATAACATTTCGAAAAATACAGCGCGGGCTACTCAAAACATTCCTGCGGGCCACGGGTTGGACTATGGACACCCCTGATCTAAACACTCTCCACGTGTTAATCACCTGCTTTTCACAATTAGTTCCATTCGCAAATTTTATCTTCATTTTTATATTTCCTCGTGTGAGCAGCAGGCAAGCGCATGGTTAGTTCTCTTCGCTTTCATATTTTCTCACTTATTTTTCGAAATATCTGAAATTTAATTATTTGCATCAGCTTTGGCTCTAAGCTTTAACTTGTTATTACTTACTGTTGACGATATTTTGTTTCCATATTCATATTAATTTGTTTTGTTACATCACAATAGTTTAAATGACCTATCAATCCAAAATTGTGCCACAACCCTATTAATCATGCAAAACTTGAAATAAAAATCTACTAATTATTGCGTTCAGAATAAAAACGTGATGTCATTAGTGTTGTAATTTTCAATTTCTTCCAGATTTGTGCGACTTGTACCAAGACCATCCAACCATGACCAAAACGAAAGGAAATGACGTTTACAAATTCCTTCAAAAACAAAACAACCTGACGGGGCTTCCCCACTTTAAGAACAAATTCTTAACCTTACGTTTGATGATTCTTCTCAGTCTGAATGATGACGTCAAATTTATTTGCAAAAATTTCGCAACCATGGCAACGGATATAACACCGCCACCTGGTGAATGCAATAACTTGTGCATAAGTCTCAGACAAACAGCTGAGGTTTTATTTTCGAAGAATGATGAGAATTCAGCGATGTCAATGATAAGATGTGGGATGAAGTTGAGTAAATGTATTCCCGATGCAGATGATGAACTTTATAGACTTCGATACTTTGCATTAATTATGGCAGAGCAAGCCAGCAAGCTCACATCTTCCTCTCCATCTCATCTTGTCACCATTGCAGGCGGATTCATTCCACTGTGTGAGGAGATCATTGAAAAGATAAAACGATCTAAAATCGTCGACCAACAAATCAAGGACAAATGGTTAAGTTTAACATTGAACCACACCAGCCAATGTTACCTCACAATCAAGCTTTATGACAAAGCCCTGCAATTGGCCAACCAGGCCATGGATATCCTACCATTGGACATCGGCCAACTTCAGAACGATCGAGACCTGTTCAAAGGCGAGATGTATTATTGCATCGGTGTTTCCAACTACAATTTGGAGAAATTTGATTCAGCTAAAAATGCTCTTTCTGTAGCGATCAAATTGTTAAAGAAATATTCTGGACAAAATGATCGAAAAAACGAAGCTCGTCGATGTTTGGAGAAAATAAATAATCTTTAATTCATATCATTGTGTAGCATAATGACGTCATAATCTTGCTTCATAACAATTTTGTGGCATGTAGCTGAAAAAATAACGTTTTTATTGATTTTGTATTGAATTTTGTGGTAGGTTCCTCAAAGAAATTAAGGTTTTATTGATTCATCATTGAGTTGAAACAAATAGAACGTTATTTATCGGCTGAAATGTTACTTGTTATTTGTTACGTCATAAACGGATGTTTGTTGAAGTAGATTTATTCTTGAAATTAATCTGTGTATTCATTTATTTGTAAATATTTTGTAGTTTGCTGTTTCTACTTTATAGTTCAACTTTAATTTTATACAGTATACTTATCACTCATAATTCATCATTGTTCAATTGATTACACTGGTCTACAAAAACAAAAAAAATTTTTGTTGCATGAACTTTGATGATTAATTTAGGCTAAGTTTTGGTTGATGAATCCAATTCTGAGCTCAAAATTGCTCTATCACGTCAGGTGTTTTCGCTGCGCATTTTCCCCAATTTCATAAATTGATCAAATTTTGACTTTCGTTAGTGACGGTACGGTGAACGTATAACAGCAACAAATCAAATATTGTTATTGAAATCACCTATGATGAAACCTCGACTGGAAGTTTTGTTGTAACACAGAATGACAGGGTTTTCAGTAAACTTTAATCTAGTGGTTTTCAATCTTTCTTCAATCACGGACCTCTTTTCGAATTTCGAAAATATATGTGAACGCATTCATTTTTTCTTTCGTATCTCATTACTGAGTTACCGTCTATATCTGTATACATCCGCCCTGGAGACTTAAAAGGCCAATGCTTTTTGTGACAGCACCCTGCTCTTTAGTAAAACGTAAACATTGTCAACAATAAACATAACATTGTTCGTATAATGTAAAACAAAATTGACAGCTAAAAATGAAGCCTGAAGTGCGTGGTACTTCACAATGGAAATAAATATGCATCAATTCCAGTAGGACATTCTGTGACACTCAAAGAGACGTATGAAAACATTAAGGATGTGCTGGAAACACTGAAGTACAGTGAGCATGGCTGGGCATTATGTGTAGACATAAAAATAATGAACCTTCTGTTAGGACAGCAAGGTGGTTACACCAAATACCCTTGTTTTCTCTGCTACTAGGATAGCAGAGCCATAGATGAGCATTGGATAAAAGATAAGTAGCCAGAAAGGAGCAGTTTAACACCTGGTGAGAAAAATATCATTCATAACCCGTTAGTAGATACCAAGAAGGTCATCCTGCTGCTACTTCCCACCAAACTTGGGGCAATGAAATGGTATGCTAAGGTTCTTGATCACAATGCTTTGGAGTTATGGAGATTGCTTTAAGTACATCTGCTAAGCCTTCCCAAGTCTCAGTGAAGAAAAGAAAGAAAAAGGCTGTAGTTTGTAGTGGCCCAAAAATAAGGAAGCTGCTCAGAGATCCAAACTTTGCAGCATCAATAAACAGAGTTGAAGCAAGGGCTTGGAATTCTTTTTCTTTAGTTGTTAGTAACTCCTTTGGCAACAGAAAGGCAGAGAACTATCGAGACCTCTTAAAAGAAATGTTATTCAGCATGCAAGAGATGAAATGCAATATGAGCATAAAGCTACATTTTCTGAAAAATCATTCAGATTACTTTCCTGAAAACCTTTGGGACGTCAGTGAAGAACAAGGTGAGCGCTTTCACCAAGATATTAGAGTTATGGAAGAGCGCTACCAGGGCCGATGGGACTGCCACATGATTGCAGATTACTGCTGGAACTTGAAGAGAGAAAATTACACCACTGCCCATAAACGAAAGCCATTAAAACGAAAATTTTCGAGCTCTTAAAGATTGTGGCAGTTCTGTATCATTACATTGATTGTTCAACGGCTAGTTTCTAGTGATGTTTTTTAAATGATTTCGAGGCTTTGTGTTCGTGTTTTGCATGATTAAGCGTTCCAGCAGTTTTGATTAAAACAACCTCTACATTTCGAGGCGGTTTCTGATTTGCGAAATTATTTATACTAAACATATATATTATCTCAAAAACGTGATGTGATAGAAAAAAAATAATGCCAGATTCGGATTCAGCGTCCCAAAATTAGGTAGAAAGACCCCAACACAGTCTGCCGCAAAAATCGTGTTGACCAGTGTTATGATGCAAAAAATTATATTTCATAAATTGTTTGTTTAAGCTTAAAATTACACCGACAACAAAGTTAATTCATTGCAATAAACAAATATATTTTGCGTATACGTTATTTCTATAGAAATAAGTTAAAACCTAAATCTGAAATAAATCTTTCAAATCTTTGCTGACATATACATACGAGTTTATGAACAAGATTGTGCCAAAAATGCCACTAGTGACGTGTAAGGCGGTAATACATACAAAGAATGTCTTCACCTTGTTTGAAGTTTTAAATATATCATCAGAGCTACTTGTCATAACGATAAAAATGAAACATAATCATACAATCCTACTTTGTGTACAGAGAAGGAAACTCCTTATGTATAAGAACTACCTACATAGAGAGGGAAATGTGGAGTCTTCAACTGCTTCAAGTTTGACACAGATTAGTGGTTTGAGCGCTGGCTTCACTATATATATCAGTTTTGTGTTCCGTGCACGACATGTAGACGCACTATTACGTTGTAATGACGTAGGGATCCTGCAAACTATTAAGGCAAAATTATATTTTGCACAACTTTCCGTGTTTTCACCTGTGTTTTCTTACTATTTGTTAATTTTGTTAGTGTTACTTTGGTTATATCACATCATATCACTTTTTTGCCTACCGGGTCATTTAATTTTGCATAACGCTTCAGTCACTCGAAATAATTGAACTGGCCATTATGTGCGATTTTCCGATTGGTGTCCTACATTTACTTTACCTACGATTAGTTTTTCTGAGAAAAAAAGAAGGTGGCCTTTAGAGTTTCGACTTTCTTCGGTTCAGAGTTAGGAGTTTAGGACCTGTCTTATTTTGGTTGCTTCGGTCTGCTTTTGCAGTTTGCATTATATTTTACGATATTATCATTATATCGAAACGAATATTGCTGTCAGGAACATATAACTAAAAAAATGTATTCAGCATCACTGTAAAACTACTTTGATTGAGAGAGAAGCGGATTGCGAGTTGTATGGTGACAGACTCGCTTGAAACAGAAGTAATTCAAACCGAAATAACAGGTAACAAGGACCAAAATGTTGGTTGTGTTGGTGTTGTTGGTGTTGTTGTTGTTGGTACGTTGGTGTCCCAGGCTGGTAGCTTCTGAGGCGGAAGCTCCGACCATTTCAGACAAATTTGCCGCCAGTGGCATGGGATGTTGGTATGTTCCAGCGTGTGTACCTGCAAGAGGTGACTTGCTCTTATCAATCTCAGGCAAAGATTTGTTTTGTTGCTTTGAATGAGAACCGTTTCGGTTGTTCATCTTTATCTGCGACTTACGTTTGGATGCTGGTAAATTTGTAAAACTTCCTTAACAACACTGCTTTCAGAAACACTTAACTCAAAATGATGCTTTTTTAAAACTAAAATGATTAAAGAGAAAAACGCATTGTGTGTTGTATCGTGACAGACCCGCTTGAAACGGAACTAATTCAAATCAAACGCGCTCGGAACAAAAGCCAAAATGGCCAACGTTTGCAAATAAAACGCAAAAAGAATACCAACTAGCAGAATTAAAAGATTATCAAAGCTGCTCAAGTATTGTGTTAAAAATAAGGGTAATTATAACAATTATCACAGAAGTTCTTTGTGCACAGTGCATCTCAATAATCGTGACCCATGTTGTAAATCAGTGGTTCCCAACCTTTTTTGGTGTCGGGGCCGAATTTCAAACTTCAGAGTACGTATGGAGCCGCATGAAAACACTCAAGTAATTATAACGAAAATTTTAAAGCATGTAGCAACGAATAGCAACACTAACAAGAAAAATAAAACAAATCAATTTAATTTGCAACTTCGCATTGGCTTTGAACTTTAACAACTTTGTCAAAGCGAGGCGCAATTGTGGTTTAGGATTCAGGAGGCCGTTTATGATTCACAATAAGTAGACAATGGGCCATTCACAACAGTATAAAATAGGCTACAAGGTGTAACTGTATGGTGTAAAATGAAAAATTTGTAAACAATTTTGACCTAACGCTGTAAATTTAGACCAAATTTTGACTTTTTTTGACAAGTCAAAATATAATCGCCCTAATTATTATTAATAGATTTTTTATTTTTTTGTGGGATTTTCAGGGCTCATTGAGAGCCGCAAGAAGGCTAGCTTGGAGCCGCGGCTGGGAACCACTGTTCTAAATGCTGAAAATACAACCAAATCATCAACTTTTAACCTGGACTTGATATCAACGCTTAGATTTGTACTGGTTCAAAACTTGTTGCCGCCATTTTATTACTTTTGACCAAAGTATGAATATTATCAGAAAATTTTACCAGAGTTTAATATTTCTATGGCGCTGTTCGCTATTGTTTTGCAAAATCAGCTGACGAGAGCGACGGCGACACCAAAGGTTTAGACAAGTCTGGGTTGCGGCGTGGAATGTTTCTTGTGTCTGTAAACAAAGAAACTTACGTTCTGGGCAGCTGGCACGTGGATAGAACAAAGAACATTCAGATATTTATGAGGCTTTGTCTCTCGCAATCCTGTAATGCTCGATTGCATTGATTTTAGTTGCTTTTGACAGAATATTTTGTGGAAAGTATCGTTAAGCTTGACCTATAATATAACCAGTTTGTTACCTCTTTGCAGAAATGTTTTGCCTCTGTTTTTTGGTTCTCCTTTGCTTTTGCGCTCCTATATCGGGTTCAAGTATTGCGAAATCATTACTGCATAATTTCTTTTCTATGACTTCATAACTCTTTCTCAATCAGGCCTTCAAGTTTGTTGGCAAAAGTAAAACAATCCCGTTTATTTTATTTGCTGCACTTATTCTTTCCACAGTAAAAAGTTATTACCGGTAAGCTGTCTTACCTCGAATAGCTGTTAGCGGTGACCATATAGGATTAGGGCTTGCGATCTTTAAATTGGGACAGTTCATCTAACCGCTTTTTGCCTGACAGTGTTTGTATCATTTTAGACACCCATTGTCTGATAGTGGAGTCAACAAATATGTCCGCCGAAGATTTATGCCGCAGCAGTCACCAAAATATTTTTTGTGAATATTAGTTAGAATATATCAATACAGTTTATTTTAACAGTTTGCGGACTTATAAAATGCGTATCAAATTCAAAATTTTACACGAATCAAATTTGTTATCAAAAGTTTTTTACGCCTTTTGTCCAAAAAATTGCATTTATTTTTTGCAGTAGATTGTAGGCTAAAAGGCGCTAGATTCCAGCCGTAGCAGAAAGTGTTACTCAAACGAGAGATGCACGCCAATTTACAATAATCAAACAAAGAATAACTGGTTGCTTGAATGACAATTGAGATTTCTGTTCACGTTATCTTGCAAAAGTTTGCGTCTTTGTACGTGCAAGTTTTTGTCGAAAACGTTCTTACTTTCCACTCGGGGATTCCAATCTTGTCAAATTCTATGATTCATCATGATTGTCTGTTCTCTTATTATAATCTATGGCATTCTGACCCATAGTGGAAAGAACGGCAACTGCATCTTCGAAATTTTTCAAGTCTGTGCCTGGTACACCCAAATGTCTCCCTTTCTACCACCAAAAAGAGGGTCCACTGACATTGTGTTTCCGCTAATATTCATTGCAGACTGAAAAATGCACCTAGTCCACCATTTTGCACCTGGTGCACCTTGATTTTAGCCGTCGTGCACTTGGTCACCCCATTTTTGGTTATTCTGCCCCCTATTCCTTCTTTCTTTGCATTTCTTCTCCATTAAAGATATGAGGCTTTTGTAACAATGTTTGCTATTTTAACAAACGCCCACGTTTTTTTGCCTTCACTACCCTAATCAAATATTATATATAGGTTGTTATTATTTACGACGTCTTAATCTTATTATGCTGGGATTAAACTTGCTGTGTAGTGGTTGGAAAGAGTATGATAAAAAGTAGTTTTAACTCTACATGCGTCAATTTATAATAATAAATGCTGCACATATTTTACAAACGTACATACATTTTTAGTAACTTGATGATGACAATCTGTTATTTTTAAAAAATATTTTCAATTTGATTAATCTGTGATTGTATAAGACTACTTTCGTTGAAGCAATTTGCATTTTGTAAAGGTCGGTTTAAAAATGAAGTCTTATCCTGACCTAATAAATTGCCTCTTGTGTTCTTCTTATCTACATAACTCTTACAGACTCACTTTATTATACCTTCTATATATGATATAATATTTCTCGAAGCCGCTTGTACCTGCCGTTTATGACTGACTAGTTGCAACATTTTGATTTTGCTGCACATAAGTCATGTTGTTTTCAATCGATAGAGTCGTCTCTGTATCCAGTGTTTGTAGCATGTTGAGTGTTTGTAATTATTCCATGAATCACAACAAACAAACACAAAGTCATGCACACCAACAAAGATTGAGTCCTTGAAACGCAAACAGTGACAGTTTAGAGCCCCAGTTTGAAAGGATCTGATTGTTTAGTCAGTAGTTAGGATATTAATGCACCAATTAAGTTTAAATCCCCAAGGTGAATGTTCTATTTCAAACTATTTCTTTATTGACCTCTTTCTGTTCTTTCTTCCTTTAAGTAACAGTTTGAGGATGGCTTGTGTTGCTTTTTCCTCTACCAAGTTTGAATCTGGTTTGTTATTCAAGTTCATTCAAACGTGACCATCAAGCTTTCTCATACAAACAATGCCCAAATCTTTTTTGTCGGCATTTTTTAAAATATTACCTCAGCATTATACCCCCATTTGGTATGTAATCCCTTCATGATTTGTATTGCTTATATAACATGCAGTGAATCAATGTGTCAGACCACAACGTAGTTTATAGAATGATGTGCAGTAAAAGGCATTTCATTCCTAACAATGCTTTTGCTGACAGATTTTATGATAATGTTTAGCAAAACTTTGAGTATTTTTGTAGCAAAGATATATTTCAGTGTTCTGTGTTGGTCTTTTTGTTTGTAACCAGAGTCATTTAGCTCTTTATTTCTTGAATCTGTTCAGTTTATATTGTCTTATTCCTATTGCTGTAAAATATAGGTATGTATTATGATTTGTTTGTGTGTTTCTAAATTGTCTTTCTTTAGTTCTTAATGATTTTGCTAGCCAAAACTGCCCTCATCTGCATATAAGATGTTTACAAAGTTTTAAATGTTCGAGCCACTGCGTAAAAAGAAACGGAAAGTTGCACATTGTGATAACGTTCCTTCTATCTGCCCTGATAAGACTGAACCAGAACTCATTCACCCGTTCTCCACTCACTCACTCATGTCGTCGACAGGAACTATTCGACAGAAAATCGAGGTTGGTTTTGTGAGCAAGTCAACCCGTTGCATATTGTTGGGTTTATATTTATGTTTTTTATTTTTAACATAAAGCGATATGTGTATTGTGTATCATATGTGTTGTACTATGGTGGCTTGCTAAATCAACCTGTCCGACTTGCCCTGAAAGAAATTGCAACTGGCAGCATTAACAGGAGTCTAGTTGTCATGGCGACAGTACCATGACATGACATGACATACACTGCTCTTATTAGGCATTTCTGGACAATGAGGCAATGATCAACCAGAAACTGCCAAAAGAACTTCTTCTTCGTATTTTCTCGTACCTTGATATCCCTACTCTTGGCAGATGTGCCCAGGTAAGGTAGAAAAATATCACTGTATCTCTGCAATGTTGTTCCCTGTGCAATGTCTGTCATTCAGCCAGACTATGCTTGGTGTTTGGGTTGAATGTGGTGTCATACATTACGTATTTTGAATGAGCATTTTGTATAAGTATTGATAAGCTTGTTTTATATGATTTGAAAGATATTTCATACCATTTAAGTAAACATAAGTTTCATACAACTTCAAGTCTTCAACGTTGATTGCTTATTTGTAAAGTTCAGTAAAATAACTTTCCCGTCGAACTTACCCAGGTGTCAAAGAATTGGAATTGTTTGGCCCTTGATGGTAGCAATTGGCAAGATGTGGATCTCTTTGCTTTTCAAACAGTTATTGAGGTCAGTTATTTCCTGTTATGTCCCATCCTATCTACATTTATTGGTCTTTTTGTTGTTGCACATTTTGAAAACTGTTTGCAAGTGATGTTATGCATCACTATGTGAAGCGGCCTGTGATGTTCTAGTCTTGGAATAAGTAATGACTAAGATTTTTTGGTTTCTGAAACAACATGTGTCCAATTTAATCTATTTTAATGTGATTTTGTTGTTATTTTAGGGTCGTGTTGTGGAGAATCTATCAAAGCGCTGTGGGGGTTTTCTCAAAAAGCTGTCTTTGAAAGGCTGCGAGAACGTGGAAGACAGAACCTTAAGAATCTTCTCGCAAAACTGCCAAAACCTTTCTCAACTTAACCTTTTCAAATGCAAGAAGATTACCGACCAGTAAGCGTGAAACATAAACAAATCATAAAAAGATTTGTTCATTACCACAAGCATTCAATTTTTCTTGTTGAAACGTTCTGTGTTAGGACCCTATCAAGCCTGGGAAAGAATTCTCCATTGCTAAGTGATCTCAACATTAACTCATGCACACACATCACTGACCAAGGCTTGCAACATCTCAGGTTAAAAGTTTTACTTGTTTGTTTATGTATGTATGTATGTATGTATTATGTACATTTCTACTTGCTATGCAGTGATTAGTGTAGTGTATTTTGCCAGTGCTCTGTCAGAAATGTATATAACTTTATATACTGGATATATATGTTCATTGAGGCACTGATTTCTTTAACGATTTTAATTTACCCCAGCCAAGGATGCCCTTTTCTTTCGCATCTTGACATGTCGTGGTGTGAAAATGTCACCGATCGGGGAATACGTCACATTGCAGCCGGCTGCCCCAAGATCAACCATCTTCTCATGAAAGGAATGAGAAAGGTGAGATTTTGAACAAACTCTACCAGTTGTTTGCATGGTAATTGGTTATGTTATGTAATTTAGTTCATCTTTAGGAACATTTCAAACATTTCATTTCAAATATTTCAAACAAACATTTCAAACTATTTCATTAAAGCCAAAATCCAAAGTGGTCAAGTTTTGTTAAATCAAGAGATTTTTGTAAACAAATGAATAAATAGATATGAATACCTATTAAAAGCACAGGTCCACATTCAGTCAGTTGCTATTGCCAAATCACTTATTTACATTATGCACAGCGGCAGCAAGGCTGTATCTTATAAGCAGTGTTTCTTCAAGTCTTCAACTGGCAGACAAAGGACAGGCATTCAGGCTTACATTAATTATTTATCAGCAGCTGCGAGTTAGCGTCTAGGAGCACTGATATACAAACAATTCAAGCTATTTCCATGGCTATTGCCTGCTGTGTAGATAGTTCTGCGTTCTGACTTGCAACAACTCACAATGATTGTGACGTCATAATTAGCATGTGATAGACACCCAACACCACAGGTCATATTCGAAATCACCTGTTTATTAAACCTGTTTGCCAGCCAATCTGTTGCTTTGGTGAAATATTTCATAGTTGGACTGAAATCTTGATTTTCTGTTGTATTTCTGTAAAATGGTTTTGTCAGCATTTTTATACCAGCGTAAATTGCATGGCATCATTTTAAAGAACTATTGCCCAAGGACAAGGTACCTGTAAGCATTTAGTAATTTTGCTAATAATTGCTGTTACTCAGATTTAATTGATTTCTATGATTTTCAGCTACGGACTAACGTTGTGTTTACATTGTCATGTTCCTTGCAAAGTATCTATTAATTGTAAGTTTGTTTTTAAGATGTTTATGGTTATTTGCAGTTGACAGACAACGCCCTCGAAGAAATCGGCAAAAATTGTCCCAGCCTTGTCCTACTTAACCTTCACAAGTGCGGGGTAAGTTTTTATTGGGAGATTCTTTCTGGGTTGAGTTTGTAATATATATGACCTTTAACCTCTTTATCACTGTGCTTGTTGTCTTAACAGTCTTTGCATTATGGACAAGCTTCTTTAAAAGTGGACAATTACTTATGATCTATTTGAATAGACTGCAGGAGTAAACATACATTTTCCGTGCAGCTTTAAATGGTAGCCCATATTAAATTATTCCTTGACTTGGTAGAACATAACAGATGAAGGTGTGCAGCATATAGCCAAAGGCTGCAATAATTTAGAGTCACTCTCCTTGTCGGAATGCAGTGAGCTAAGAGACAACAGCTTACACGCACTTGCCCTCTATTGTCATTCCCTACGAACATTGGAAGTGGCTCTCTGTGCTAATTTGTCCGATACTGGCTTCATAAACCTCGCTAAGGTATTGATCCACTGCTGTAATCTTGTTTGCTTTTAAATGTCTTATAAGTTTCGTCCTGGTACCGCTTTTTCAAAGTACAGACATTCTGCAGTGTTACCAGACAGTCAGATTTATAACCTTTGATTTTTTTCAGTCCTGTCCTGAATTAGAACGCATGGACTTGGAAGAATGCATTTTAGTTTCTGATAAAACGCTTCGATACTTGTCATTACACTGCGTCATGTTAAAAGAACTGGTGAGTATGACCAGCAGCATTGACTAAGGAAGCTAATTTTATCTTACTTTCCATCAACACAGTGATGTAATGTTAGCACAAGCATAAAATTCACGACCTTCTTACTGAAAGCGAATATGGTGACTGCTATCTCTAACTAACAACTGTGTTCAAGTCCAACTTTCTTCCTGCAGACGTTATCCCATTGCGAGCTGATCACTGATGAGGGAATTCAAGATCTTGGATTTGGATCTTGTGCCACTGAGCACCTCAGCGTCCTGGAACTCGACAATTGTCCTCTTATTACAGACTCCAGCCTTGAACACTTGGTGGGGTGCCGGGTAAGCTGTGAAATCGAAATTGAGATGTCTATGTTTGTGCTTAATCGGTCTACGTGCATTTTTAATTTTGCTGCTGTGTTTTGTTATTTTGGTGAGGCTTTTCCACCCCATGTAATTAACATGTAATATCTTATCGCTGTAATGCACGCAAGAGAATTAATGATATTTGCAACTTTCTTTCCATTTTAGAACTTAAGTCGTCTTGAGCTATATGACTGTCAACTAATCACCCGACAGGGCATTCGAAGATTGCAGGTATGCAAGGATCTATGACTTCATTATACAGCAATTTGTAAAAGTTTTGGTATTCACCTCCGACGAAATGCACGCATTGTTTTTAAGTTAGCGGTTAACACAATGCAATGTTTTGAGATGGTTTAATTACAAGTATAGCATGATGATGAAATTGTACCAGCATGGTTATTGTATCGATTTCCATATCAGCTTCATTTGTAAATCAAGCTTAATGACCTCATTCAATAAATGATCCATTTCAATGCCAGCTCCTCATATAGTGGTTTCATTTTTGTTGCTTTTCTCTCGCTAGAAATGAGTATTTTTTGTTTAAATTTCTGTTTACACTCATTTTCCTGCCTTATTAACATAATTTTTAATAAACATAAAACATTCAATAATTCGTGACTTAACGGTGTTGAGTAGAAACTAATTGAAATTTTTTTTGATTTTTTTCGGTGTTTTTCTGTCCCTGCTCTAATGCGTTTTGATGCTGATGTCACGATCACTTCGTCCTTGCTGTAACAATGACGTCCAATGTGATGTAACAATGACCTCTGCTGCATGGGCTCGTGATTAACAATTGAAAACTTGGACCTGTGATTTTGGCTTGGTTGCAATCTTTTGTTTTCTTTGTTTATTTTGCTAAATTTTTTTCAATTGACCTAATAACCATTATTTTGACTCGCTTAATATAACCTCAAACCTATTAAAAATCATAATCATCACCACAACATCGCGTCCCTTCAACCTACCCCACCCGCAGTCTCGCAACTCTAAGCTTGCCATCCATGCTTACTTCACTCCTGACACCCCTCAACCTTCAGCCGGTCCCGCACCTCGTCGCCTCTGCCCGGAGTGTAATTGCACGATACTGTGACGTCATGCCAGGTGTGCACGCGCTGGACGGTTGATGTTTTGTTTCACCCAATCTTTTTACCTTATTTAACCTTTCACCTTTGACCTACTATTGTTTGCTGACAGTAATTTCAAGTTAATAATTGTGGCACAATCTTTGCTCATCTGGCCGCAATATCACTACATTAGAGTCGCAGTCTAATTCGAAACAGTTGAAATCCGAATCGGTGCCGGTTTAATTGAAAATTCTAACCTGTGAAGCCTTATGTAAAACGCTCTTACTTATCTGTATTTGCGTTTTGTATTGTCTGCCATCGAATTACACGACAGTTATTTTGCCAAAGGAATAACTGTATGGATCATTTTTTCACAGAACGCGCTTCCACGCATCCAAATCCATGCTTACTTCGCCCCAATCTCCCCAAATCCCTCCGTTGCCAACAACAACCGACGAAGACGCCGGAAATATTGCCGATGCTGCAACATCCTTTAAGATTTGGCATCTGAGAGCTGGGACGGACTCAAACAAAGATGATTCTTTGAACTCAGTGAAAAGCTCAGAAGATCACTTTAAGAGACCTTGACCGGCTGGTGTTCCGGAATATTTTTTATCATTTTCATTCCTTACACTTAACAAAGCGTTAGAAATCGTTTATCGCTGTAACGTAGTTCTTGTATAGTTAGGGTTTTTACTTGGTCTTATTTTTAAACATTTTCGAAGTTAGCAAGATTTATCATGTATTCAAGATTTCATCAAAGATTTTATGATCATGCCATAACCGCTTACGCCTGGAACTGTACGGCTCTAAGCTCAGGCTGAAATCATTTTGGTTTTCAGTGACTCGGTCTTAATGAGACAACGACACATGGTCCTGTACAAATCATTGCTAATTTTTCTTACCATTGAGCTTAACTATTCTTACGAAATCGTGTAATCGCCTTTTCTTCGCCCCGACATCTTTTACCGTGCACTAACATAACGTTGACAGATTTTTGCAAGTTGCCTTCCTGTCGCAAACTTGTTAGTTACGTTTCCTGATCGTCTTGTACCGCGATTCAGCGCCAGCATACTACTGTGCCTACCACCTTCGTGATATTAGGTGCATTCAATGCGTGTTTTCTTGTTGCTCGTCTGCGACTGGTTTTGGCTCAGTATTATTTGCGTAATAGATTGTTATAGTGACGTAATACATTTTTATTGTTATGAAATTTTACGCTGCAACGGTTTAGTCACAATACGCTGACGTCATATCGTATGAAATAGCTTGCATGATATAAATGCTGAGGTGGTGTATTTTTTGCCAATGTTTATGTAACTCGATCCAAACAATCTATCACTCAAACAACAACATCTCTCATTCTTGCAGTACAATTGTCGTTGTTGTGTGCTTAATGTCGTCGCTAACCAATAAATGTGCCGCTTTTTCATGCGTCGTCGTCTTGATTGCCAAGCACAAAAGAGTGCTTGGGACATTTTGTAGCGCATGCGCACTTAGCCTTTAGGGACGGGTCTCACCAACAGCGGAGTCCGTGGAAGATTTTCGTCAATCTCTCGGTTGTTATAAATACTTAAAATAGAAATTTCTTGGCTAATATAAACATACCAACTGGCGCTAGAAATGTGGCAATTGCCACACGCCACTACGTCAGTCCGGCCCTGCATGCTACAGTAGTATTGCAGCGAAATAATATAGTCGTTGTAGAAAGTTTCAAATGATATGATAAGCCTCGAATGATATAGCATAGGCTAGTATTTCCTCGGACTGAGAAAAATCACGACTTGAAAACTGGCGACGTAATAATAATTCTAAGCATTTCTATAGCGCACAATACCAGATTGAAACCGCTAAAAGGCGTTTCACAGAACACAGATAAAAACATAAAAGATTATAAACAGCAAAATGTTCTAAAAGCAACATTTAAAGCGTTAAAACATAAAGGCACACCGGAAAAGTGCGTTTTTAATAATTTTTTAAAAGAGTTTTGTTTGTCGGAATTGCGTTCGTTTTGTGGCAAGTCATTCCAGGCCCTGACAGCCGCAGCAAAAAGCCTTTTGTGACTTTTGTCACCATATATTTCTGTCTGACGTGATGTGAATTGCAATTATTTCTTAGATTGTGACCATAGACATCTTGTAGGCTGATAACGGCACAAACGAAGAGAAACTGGAAAAGACCACTAATTCAACACTCATAAAAATTAAAAAAATTATATTTTATCGAATATTACACCATCATTATAATGAAGTTACAAGAGATTATTTACGGAATCGTAATACTATCTCAATGTTATAAAATGTTAAACATGAAACGTAAACAAATAGCCTACATTTAAAAACCGATGGAAGGCAGGTTATTTGCATATACGGCGTTTCAAAATTGCAGCATGCATTATAAATACCGCTACTATTTTACATGTATATTCGAGAATAAATTTTTCCACTTCGATATATTTTTAAGGGTTTTTAGATGTAAAACAAAATTTGTTTTGAAAATTTTAGCCCGATTTCAACTAAATTTAAAATATGGCACTGGAAATGGGTAGCAATGTTTACTTCATCTCATGAAGGCAAAAAACCAGGCTACGTTATTATTTCAGTTTGTGAGAATAAACATCATGTGGTGTCAACGTGATCTGGAAATTAAAAGTTGATAGCCTGAGCGATCTTTAATCTCCCACTGGTTATGAAAGCTATTCAGCATTTTCAATAACAGTCCCTTGTCAAATTCCGAAAAAGCTGCCTACACTGCGTCAATAAAAGCTTGCCTGAAAACGATCAATCTAATTTGTCCTTGAAGCGCATGCAACATCAAAATACATTCTTTTCCTCGCGAGTTTTCGATTCCTCGTTTATCATTGCACTCGTGGAAAGCGAAATTCCAGTGACGTCATTAATAGAGTTTGACTTTAATTTGACGTGTTCCAACCACCAACACCCTTGAGGGCGGTATGTTGAAAAACGCACGAGCTTTGCGTGACGTTTACGCATAATTTGACCAAACTTACGTAATATGACAAAATATACTGAATGAGTAGACGCAGTTAAGTGATATTAATGACTAATGTAGTTTTTTGGTCAGTCCGACAATTTTTATGTTGATGTTTGTAACCCGACATCATCACAACAAAACATTCGCCCTTTCTGCTGACGTCACAAAGGTGTTATGTCAGCTGACAGGCTAGCTTATAGGTTCTGTGTCACAGCGTACCGTACCGTAGAAGAAGTTGTTTGCAGCCGTTTTATGTTGTTCTGTGATGTTTGACAGCATTTGTATATCTTTTACGTTGGCATAAGAGAAGAGTCATAATTTGCCTACACTGTAAGGTGAACCCGTTTTGTGCTGGTCGTTGTGAGGCGTCGGAATCAGTAGGAAAGTCAAGGCAATCACTGAATCACACACTTGATCAGTGCACTGAAAGCCTGGACGACTGCTGATAAGTTCGACGAAGCGAAACAACTGCAATACCCATAACTGGACCAGCAGCAAAGCCAGAAAACGTTTCATTTCAAGATAAACTGTTTTTAATTCAATGGCAACAAAAAAATCCGAGGAAAATCCAGACAACAATGACGAACCATGGACAAAAAAGGTTTTATGCAGGTATGAACGTTGCATGATAAGCTTGTCTTTAGGCTCCCCGATGTAACATAATCTAGGATAATTTCCATAAAACGTGCAGTAAAAATTTAAGTGTGGCAGTAGGCTAATTACCAAATACCATCGATACTATAAAAGCGCTATATACCACTATATACCATATACCACTAGCCTATCGCACTGGATTGTTTTGGACTTTTTGACAAAAGCTTGTGCAAAAGGTTTAGTAGTGCAGGTTTAATTAAGTTGTGTATTTTGATGCTTTAACAAACCTCTGCTGTCTCTGTACTGCCTGTTATTTAAAATATATTAAATAATGTAAAAATGCTTAAATTATGTCCCCTATTGATTTGCTCCACCTAAAATGCGCTACATATGATGGTGTAGTTTCACAAAAATTGCACTTGGGAATGCTCTTGCAGACCGGCATGCATAACACATATGTGCATCAGTCAGTCTTGAACTTCTGCCATTCTGAAGAAGTTAATTTAAAGCAGCAGAGAGATCATAGAGGTTTTATTGTGCTGGTCATTGGTGCATTTTGAAATGAGCTTGAAGGTCCCAACACATGACATGACTGTTAATTGTAGAAATCCTTCAACCTATAAGTCACAAAGTGTTGATGTTAAATCCAAACCTGTTTAAATACCAGTGGCGCAGAGAGGCAGATGGCAGACATGTGTTAGGATTAAGGATGTTATTAATTATTTGACCTGGCTGAAATGTTTAAAAACAATCAGAACATTAAAGTTAAAAGAATTTGTTCTGAATTGTCAGAATTATGCGTAGGTTAAGCTTGCCAGATGATTTTCTTATGCTACTGCATATAATGAAAGTGATTTTGTAATATTCTTCACTAAGCTTGGTCCCATTCAGTGGCTCTAATAAACTATTCCAAATATGGTAAAATCGCATAGCATTTAATTAATAAAAAAATGCTTCCATTTAGTTGGTGCGGTGCTTGGGTGGTGAACATTTATGAATGAATTTAAAACTTCTCATGGTTATATCCATGATGTCGGTTGCTGTTAACTATAATTTTGCTTACACAGGTACTTTCTTCATGGGATTTGTAAATATGGAAGCTCATGTCGATACTCACATAACAGAGATACAGCCCCAGACTTAGTTTGCCGTTATTACCAAGATGGCCATTGTAGTTATGGTGAACGCTGCAGGTATAACTTTTGTCTTTTTTTGATCGTCTATATCTGAATGAATTGTATTTTCAACCAGTTCTTTTTAGCGTATTTGTTAGCATTTTGTTGACTTATTAAATTCCCTGTACCGTCCGACCTCGTTAATCCGGACCACTTTGTTTCGTCATAAAATATCGGTTTAGCGGGGTATCCAGATTATCGGAAAGTGAAAAATCATTCAGTCTTACAAATGCAACACTGTGTTCAGAAAGCAGTATGCACCATACTCCAAATCAAATTATCGAGTTTCTGGCTGGACAGAAATTAAAATAAAATTGTGTCCTTAGTGTCGAACCCCAGAACTACCGCATTAAAGACGAATGCTCTAAACATTATCTCAGCGCCCTTAATGCATAGATAATAATTGGCTATTGTTTTTGTCAACTAACAACTGTTTCTAGGACAATCGTGAATCATTTTCGCTTCACTCCTGATAATCCGATTTATTGGATTTTATTGCAATTGCTTTAGCACGTTTGTTCCAATGCTTTTGTGTTTAGTCGGACAGCGCGGTTTCCGGATTAAAGTAGTAAAATACGGATAACAGGGATTACGGGTCTTTGGGGTCCGGATTAACGGGGTCTGAATGTATTAATATAATTTATAAAAGTGGCTTTTATTTTTTATATAAATCCTAAAGGTTGACCTGTTTGTGATAATTGAAATTTATGCACTTAGTAAATTCACTAGGCTTGTTTGTAGGTTGTTTGAGCTGGATTCATAGCTGCACAACCACACCCCATTTCATGATTTCTTGATTTATCATGACTCTTGTTAATTTTCTGCAGATATGATCATGTTAGGGTGGACAAGAGAAATAAAAGCAACAATGACACGTCACAATCAAAAACCTCTGAAAGGTGAATTTTTTTATTTTACCGAAAATGTTGTTGTTTGGGCTGGTAGATTGTATGATAAGGACCAATGCAACTCTGTGTTTCTTCATATTTATGCCTTTGCAATAAGTTGGTGAGAAATGTTTAATTTAATGTAGCCGGGTCTTCAGTGTGTCCACAAAGCAAGTTTAGCTAACACCCCCATAAATAACGCAAATACGTCACTTAACATTTTACATCTATACCAGTCCACAGCAAAATGCAAACTATCTTGTAGTTGTGTGTGGATAAATCGGTATTTCCACCAAGTGTTAGACATGAAAAGAGTTATTTACTTAATACTAGTTACCACCATTGAAATTGTTGACATAATTATACATAGTACTGCCAGTTAACGTCTTAGGCCGCGTCAGGTGGTTGCATTTCCTGTGTTATGATGACAGAATGTATAACACTCTGCTTGTAACATGATGAACAGTTAAAAGCTACTTACTAAATCTTTGAGATTTTCTTCTTCAGTTCACCCTTCCATAGTACATCACACGATGTTGATTGGGTGAACGCCGTAGAATTCGTCCCAGGGCAACAGTATTCACCAAGAGGTAAGTTTCACATTGTGCTCAGTTCAACTGAGAGTTACGTGATACTTTGAAGGAGAAACTGTTAGAAGTTTGGTTGTTTCATAATGACGATATTTATAGATCTAATTTCACTCAATACCATACATTGGCTCATTGTTTTCAAAAGCCTTCACGTTACAGTTTGTAAGGTCGATAGTAACAGTCCGATGTTTATTTTGGTGATTCGCCAAATATAGCTTCTGTTTTACATAACATGACCTTGTTTAAAATTTGCTGTTAACGTGGCTTTTTTCATTGTGATTTGCTTTTGCAAAATTTATTGAGTAACTATTTTCAAATTTCAGACTTTGGATCTTACAGCTCTGTCCTTAAACAAGGACTTGACACATCTCCTGACCCAGGGCAAGTGTCGGCTTCTCAAAAATTTGACGAGATTTGCCCATTTGCATTGAATGGAGAGTGCGAGTAAGAAAAATTTGGCCTACACTCGCTAGCTAAGCTGGATTGTTTCTCAGAAGATGTTTTTGGTTGCAAAAGCAGCTTTTTGAAAAAATAAAAAAGCTAAACTAGAACAAAGCATTTTACTTACGTACTGTCGTGATAGTGTGGAATAATGTCGTGCAGCGTAATGAATATAATATGGTGGTGAATGTAACATAATTGCTAACAAGGTCTTAAAATCATCCAAGGTATGGCGACCAATGTGCATTCGTACACGGACTTCTGTGCGACATGTGCAACTTGTACATCTTACACCCCGACGACTTGCACCAACAAGCACAGCATAAAGAGGTGAAGTACCAACAGACTTGTTGTCAACTGATTTACAATAGAATTATTTAAAGTTATAGAATTGTGAGATGTTGCAATGTGATTCACATTATCCTCTGTGATGTCACAGGAATGTATGCAATATCACGTTGAAGACCTGAAAGAATCGTTCAAGATCGCAGAGAGTCGCGACGCCGTCTGTGGAATCTGCATGGAAGTGGTGAGCGTATTGTCAACTAACTTTGCACCATTCACGAGATACCCGCAGCTTTGGGAAGTCTTGCTTTCTCATCTCAATCGTTGCAGGTTTGGGAGAAAGATGAAAAGGATCGCAAGTTTGGGATTCTTGAGAATTGTAACCACATGTTCTGCTTGGATTGCATAAGGAAGTGGCGAAGCGCAAAAGCTTTCAACAACACTGTTGTGAAGTGAGTGTCGAACTGCCCGATCTGGAAAGGAATATTGATTTTTGAATCAAATTTACTTACATGAGATATTGAGTTGGAATGTATATTATATCAATTTGTGGTTTCTTTTTCGCTGTTTAACAGTAATTTCTTGCAACACCAGTAGAAGTCAAATTTGATTTTAATATTGACCCAAATATTTAAGCAACTACAAAGTAACCTCACCAACTTAAATTTGACGCTTTCACGTGCAGGGCATGTCCCCAGTGCAGGGTCTCATCATCATTTGTCACTCCGAGTAGCACCTGGATCGAAGACAAAGAAGAAAAAGAAAACCTGATTAAAGGCTACAAGGACCATTTGAGGTTTGACAGAAATGTTTGCCCGTTTGTTCTTATTCCTGGTATGTTTGTCATGTCACAAGGAACCAAGTCCTGGTTGATTGGTGGTGATTGTGGTGGTTTTCTTAACCTAGCTGTGAGTATTTGTTCTTCCAGCAACAAACCGTGCAGATATTTTGACCAAGGTCGTGGAAAATGTCCTTTCGGTTCAAATTGTTTTTATCTTCACGCCTATCCAGATGGCAGCAAGCAAGATCGCAGTAAAGTGGACTCAAAGAATGTCGAAGGAAAGAATGGCAGACGGGTGAGGCTTTTTGTAAAACCTCAGCACCCTTATATTTTAATGGCGCAATAATATGATGTTTATAGAATACAGTATCACCACTCAAAACAGCTCAGCTCTTATTGTCTGATGTAGGGGGACATTTCGTTCGTATTTTGTTCTGATATTCTGGTGGTTCCTTTTTATTGTGTTTTTATTTGTCATAGTAAGTTTTAAAACTTACCCGAAAGAGGTCAAATTTTCTTCAGTGCATTGAAAGCAAATGAGTGAATACTTGATAAAGAATAAGAACATCCAATAAATACAGAATAACTGCTAACAATGGTACATTTGCCAAACAATAAAACTTTCCAGACCATCGATCCAAACTCGCTGTGGGATTTTATCGGAGAACGAAACGAGGGAGGGAATCATTCCTCCAGTCTCATGGAACTCCTGCAGCATGACTTGGAGCTCCTGGATGTTGTTTATCTTCTGGGAGAGGACTCCTTCTCATCGAGTGAGGAAGACTACGATGCCCTCGAAACACTCGAGCATCGATTTCTTTATGGGAGCGATGAGTTTCTGGATGTGGATGATTAAGAGGTCAAAGGTCATTATTTTATGTTCAGTTCATTTAAGATTTCTGCTTGGATTTGATTAATACAAAATCTTGCCACCGTGCAAGTTATATAACTACGAGGCGTTTTCCATTTTTTCTGTGAATTCTCCTGGTTCCAGTTGTCTTGAGAAAAATGCATTAATATCAGTCATTATTTCCAGGTATACTGCGTCATGTACATACAGACTGATGTGTTGTGTGTCCCTGTATAACCTAAACATTGCAAGATAGAGTTTTGAGTCGAAGATGTATTAACGTTGATACAATGTGCCCTTATTGGCTACAAAAACGTAAATGGACATGACGATGGTCACATGATGAGTGGGTTGGTAATTAATGTTCGTTGCCTGCTGCCTAGGATGGATTTCAGGTGTATGTGTTTCTCCAGAAAACTAAAGGTATTTCGTGAAAAAACAAAGACTTGTGCTTTTATCGAAAAATATGTACATACCAAAATAGCCGCCACTGTTTTTCGTCTGTTTTTAATTTTAAGCTTTTACGAACTTACCGCAAAAAATTACCGATAAGCCACCAAACGCTTCGATAACCACTCTATGCAATATCATCCAATTTGTGAAAATTGCCAATCAAACCGATACCGCTATACAAGTAGCTGCATTGTCACTGTGTTTGCGCACGTGATATATTTCCTCAGAAAACCATGTTTGTGCCTTTTCCTTTGCTTGATTTTCATTTAAATTTCACTTTTCGACGCTAACCAACTTTTTTACACTCCCTAGTATTCAAATTGTTATTGGTTAATATCATAAGCGAGTTGCAATAGTACTGTCAATTTTCATTTGTGTAAAATAACTACCAGTATTCTGTTACAAAAATTTGCACCTAATTTTTAAGATTCATATTCTTTTCAAAAATGGTCTGTTTGCTCGACCGCGCTCAAATCAAGATTTTTTCAATGGAAACCCTTTAATTAGCAATCTTTGTTCCGTCAAGTAAACTGCCCAAACAGAACCCCTGTTCAGAGTAACGTTTTTTTCTTTTTGAGCTATTGGCTATTTAAAAGATCACATGCAATATTGCAATTCAGCAGGCTTGGGTTTACCAGCAGTGTGCAACCTCTTGATTTTCATTCGTTCAACGTAGCTACTTGTCTTGTGTACCCCTTTTTATCGATTCCAGCAATATATGAATTCTAAGCAACTCACCTCGCAGCTAGTTGCATCACGCGATGTTTCATATATCTTCATGTTTTTAGCCTTTTATCAAAAGTGTTCGATCTTTTCTTGTCAATTTCAACGTTAAATGTGTTCTTGCCGCCGCAAACTTTTCCTTACGAGCTTCTCCGAGGAAATTTTAAACCTGACGTGAACAAAACCCCGCGCCCCCACTGTGATATCTAACTGGTCAAGAAATTGCAAAACGGCGCCAAGGACCTATTTCTTTGCACGTCAGCTGTGCTGCTTTTATAAACCTAAACCTATATAGGTGTTCATTTTCTTTGAAAAAGTTTTTATCTGTAAATTCCACGCAAAATCGCACTGTGATCTAACTAATACAAACAGGTGGAAAAACTGCTCTGACGTCTTTGACTTCAAATTTTGTGCTGAAAATGTCGCTAATTAAGTTATTTAAAGTTGCCTTTTTGACTAGAAACGAAAATCCGTTTGCCGCTTGGTGGTAGCAACGACTTGTTTTTCCGTTTTCTCGGTTCGCGCACTGCTGGCTCCAGACACGAGCATTTTCCATTTTTTATTCGATGTCACCGATCTTTAACAAAAGCGGTTACAACCCCTGTTCATTGGCGCTCTTCCACTCACCACTAACTCGCTTGGTGCAAATTTTAGCCCAGTTTCTTGGTGGCTTTTCGGTCTATTTCATGGACGTATCCAGCTGCGGTGACACTGGCAGTCCCAGTGTTGGTGGGCTCGCTCAAGCATAATCGAATTTACATGTGTTCGTTGCCGTAAAAACACTTCACACGTATTCAGACTGACTTCCGCTCCAACATTAAGCCAGATGTCACCCAGGTTGTCATTGTGTATTTGTATAATGTTGTGTTTCGTTGTGAGTTATGAATTGGTGATCGTATATGCGGCAATTGTTACTGTAACACTTGTATCTTGTACAGCTGTATCTCATGTTTTAACCTTAGGCTATTACTTGATGATTTCTGTGTCTGTTTTATTCAAGACCACTTAAACCGTGCTTGGTGAGGACCGTGTGTGTGATGTTGTATTTACTCGTAACTCAAGATAATGAAAATAAACTGACGGAATTGAAGTGCGGCTTTGTATTAAATAAATTTGTTAGCTATTAGATTTTTCACCAAAACGCTGCCCAGCGAAATTTACGGTGTTAAGCACATGCTCGCGAACAACTAATGAACGTTACTTTTCCAAAATTAAAAATTCACTGACATTTATAAATTAAAGATATTGATGGATAGCGACAAATACATTGCACACAAAGTGCGTCGAAAATATTGGGTTAAATTCCACAAAATAAACTCCATTCTAAAAGCTTTAGTTTCATTTTGTGGCCAAAGGATATCTTGTCCCTCAAGTAAAAGATGAGCTGCTAATCGTTTGGTTCAATGGCTTGCGCATCCCGGAGTACGAAAACCTCTTTAGTAGCACAATTCACTGTTATTCTACAAATATTTAGTTTTTTTCTCTGTCGATTGGAAAGCTTGCGCCATCGGTAAGCCTGTCCAATAGTTCACATTGTATCAGTTGCAGAATCATTCGGGTAAATTACAGCGCATGTCTGACGAGGTCAATGAAACATCGGTTTATGGATAAAAAAGTATAGTGACAAAAACAATACCCGTTGTTGCCTCAAGCCTTGGGGAATGAAGTTGATTTCGAGTGGTGTCAATTATAGTAAAAAATGAAGAAACTTGACATGTTGTTGAATTACTAATTTACAAATGAAAATTTCCACGCTCGAGAAAAAGATTGGCCTTATTGCAGTGAAAGAATTCGTTTCCTGGAAAAACCATAAACCAATCTGTGGATAATGTACCCGTCGTCAACTACTGCCAGCATTTCATTTAATTACCACTAGATGCCGGTATTTTACATATTGATTACCGCTTATTTGATGTTGTCTGAACCGAGTTGACCAAATTCTTTAGTAAAATAAAAAAAACAGGATCTAGTTTGGCTCTCAAAAAGGTTAACTTTGTATTTTTCCACACCCCACCCCTTATTTAATGGAAGTTTTTCTCAAGTCAGTACAGTAAATGTTGTAAAATTGAATACAACATTTTTTAACATATTGCACGGTTGTTCTTTCAGCTCACCTATTTTTTTTCTTAGGGCAAAAATTTTGCGGTTGCAATTTTGCGGTTCAATTGCAATCGAGCTCAATGGGCTCTGTCAGTACCGGCCCTCGCCTGGTGGCTTCGGCCCAATCAACATTGCCCGCTTTGACACCGAGAGAAAGCACACTACAAACTGGAGGATCACTAGCTGTCGCTCCGAAAGTGCGTGAATTGAGGACTCAGAAGACTTGCTTCTACTGTGGCGGTGCGCTACATAGTCGTAATTATTGTCCCGCCCGTGATCGAGAATGTCGTAATTGTGGAAAAAGAGGCCATTTCTCAAATGTCTGCCGCAGTAATCGCTCTTTTCTACAAACTTCTAAGGCTCTAAGCAATCCAAGGAATCAAGAATCAGAGTATCAGAACGGTATTCTGCCATCGCCGCTAAAACATCTGGGACCTCATTTCTGGCAGGTGCTCCCGGCTGCCTCCAACGTACAGTCGTCAACGCTGTCATTGAAGGCCGACTCGTTAAAGCCTTGTTAGACTTCGGCGCTTCAGAAAATTTTATCGATAGCTCTTTAGCTGAAAACATCAATTTAAAACCGGAAGGAAAAGTGAGTGATATAACCTTGGCTTCCACTGAACTGCAGTTGGAAACACAAGGTCATGTTAAAGCAGCCATTCAACTGCTTGGCCGGAGCTACTCTAACGTTGTGCTGGACGTAATGCATAACTCTTGTGCCGATATTATCTTGAGGCAGAAGTTTCTACAAAGACATGAGGCTGTTACTTTCGAATTTGGTGGAGCTGAAAATCCTCTTGTAGTGTCTGCTGCTTCGAAAAAGGTTTTCGCGGTAGCGGCAGCCGATGTTGACCCACCCAACTTGTTCGAATTTATGCAAAAGGATTACTACCCTGTCGCTTCTCGCACGCGTTCCTACTCGAGGGAAGACTCCGCCTTCATAAAAGCCGAAATTAAAAGATTAATTTTCGAAGACATCATTGAGCCGTCGAAATCGCCTAGGAGAGCTCAATTACTAGTGGTGCGAAACCGAGAAAAATGTCGTTTGGTGGTCGACTACTCGCAAACTGTCTTACAGGAAGGCCAAATATGTAGGTCATATGAATGGTTACAAAATGGTGACTTTTCAGTCCTTAGATCTTGAATGTCTTGCCATTGAACAATTGTTTTTGCACTGTTACCTCTTTTAACTAACTTTAAATGAACTCACGGTCAATTTTGTAAGGTTTGTCAATTTTAAGATTACCCTTTTAACATTGTTGTTGGAATAATGTTTTGTTTAATCGTTGTTTGTCAAACTAACCGGGATTTAGTTTATCATCTGGCCTATTTACATTTTTTGTTGTAGTTTTTACAGTTATTTGTTGGAAGATAAAATATAACGATACGTCATTCATATTTCATCTGTGCATAAATTATTGCAATGCCTAAGCTGTGTTCAGTCCAGAACCTTGAGGACCTAGTACTGGATGTCCTAGCTAAAAACGTTTGGATGCTGGCGACTTCAGGTGGAACTCAAAATATCTGCAATAATTGTAACTATGAATTAATTGGTCAGTTTTTGCTGCCAAACGACAAGTTTGGTTTTTTATTAACAAACAAGATCCATTTTATTTTGTCAAAATTTTATGGGCTTCATTGGCCTGCTGTTTGTTTTTTGGGTGCTTATTTAACTGAACTAAATTTTTCTTCCCCACCGCTGTTGTTTTCATCAAGTTGTCAGGGTGAAAGTTTCATTGATCCAATTCTTAAAAACTGTCCCCAAGTCAGATCGTTGAATTTAAGTGGCTGCATTAGTGTTTCCTCCTTTAGTTTAAAAACAATTGTGGTAACGTACAAAACAGTTTTGAAAAAATTAGTGCTAAAAGATGTTGCTTTAAATGAGAATGTTTTGATGGCAATTGCAGAATGTGGTAACCTCTCATACTTGGACATATCAAGAAATAAACAAAATCATCTATTGCTTGGTTTTGATTGTTTAAAGAAAGTGTTTACTCGCTCAGAAGGACCCACCGAGCTTAGTCGTAATTTGCAAGTGTTGCTCATGGAACATGTCTACTGTGAGGATTCTCCCAGGTTCATTGCAATGCTCCTGCTTTATTGGTGTCCACGTCTTTTGATATTTTTCCATTCTGAAGTATGGAATGGTTTAGCTCGACTCTGTGAATTAAACTGTGGACCAAAACAACTTTGCCTGACAAGATGTATCAGCATTTATGGTTTTCCTGTCCGTGCTAATCAATATGACATCTCCATGTTACTTCGGTGTGTGCCCAAACTGCAGTCCCTTGACATTAAATATGATACTGGCTCAAGCACTATCCTCGCATTAAAAACTCTGGGATCAACTTTAATTAATTTGACATGTATGAGCTACACAATGCCTTTAGATTTTCTGCAATATATTGCTTTGTTGTGTCCTAATTTACAATCACTTCAATTGAATCGGGTGTGCCCATGCGGAAATGATGAAGCAGCTATGAGAAGAGATTTTGAAAACGCTTGCTTGGATATATCAAGAAACTCGGGTACACCTTGGTCAAATTTAACCAACCTTTTTATGACAGGAGGCTTAAATTCCTGGGACGACGCATCATCGTCAGTACTGAAAAGAATCATTGAAAGTTCTTATATATCTCTGGAAAGTCTGACAATTACTGTAATTAGTGGTGGTTTACAGGTTTTGACAGAATGCTTTCAGTGTGGCAAGCTGAATAATCTGAAATATCTTTGTTTAGAATCAGCTGGTATTACTCCAAATATAATTTGGGCGTGGCTCGAACCAGCAAACAGTTTAAAAGTTCTTGAAATTTATGATTCTCAAATATCAGAGCATGATAAAAGTGAGTTTCATCATTATATCCAGGAAAAAAATTTAGATCTTAAACTTAGTTTCGAGGATTAATTTCTTAACCTTGTCTACAGACGTATAGTTGTGGACTTGTTGTAACTTTAAACAGGATTTTGGACATGAAATGACCTTATATGGCAGGTATTTTGGTTAACAAGATTTAAAATATTCAATGTGGCCTTTAAGCCTCTGTCTGTTTCGTGGCTCGATACTTGGACCTTGGGAAGGGGACAACAGTATGCTTGTGAAATAGTTTATTTTATTCAACTTCAGTTCTTGCTTCTAACATTTTAATATTGTCCAACGACATCTTCGTAAAATTATATTGACATTTATTGCTCATAAATCTGATAAATTGCTTGTTCAACAAATATTTGATAAATTACAGGTGCATTTAGGAGTAATTTTTTATAATAATTTATTTACTCTTTTGTACAATGCTGTCAGCTTCCAGCTCAAGTTTTCAGAAGATTTATACCATGACGAAACATCAAAGTGTTGAACTATACAAGTTGTAACAAATTGCCAGGAAAACTTGTTGAGCGTCTAGGTCATGAAGTAGAAGCTGGTTGGTAAAATAATGTTTCAACATCGGCAATCCAGGATCAAGACACCCGGAAAGGACTTCTTGATTTTTTCAAGATGACTTTTTGATTGTACGCAGATGCTCTGAACTCGGTTGGTCCAGGAAGGTAAAAAATAGTGACCTTGTTGATTTCAATAATGAACTGAAAAACCAATAGTAAGTAGAAGGTATTCATGTATATTGCTGGAACCTTGGCAGTTGTTTGCTCAAATATTATCAAATTAATATTTATAGAAGTTAATTTGTGTTGATCCTATAGTTCTTACATATATAGTAGTAAGAGTCACAAATGAGAAGGACGATGATATTATTTTATGATGAATATTTCTACTTTGATTCAGTATCTGCTATAATACTTCTCCATCAAAAACTTGTACTGGTCAAAGCCTAGTTTGTTAGTAATATTTCCGAATTTTTTTTTTATGTAATGATTCTTTAAGTAGTCTTTTTTTCTATTCCAGGACAGACAAGGCAGCTCGCATTAGAACAGCTCAGCTGAAGAGTAAACCAAAAAGATGATCGTTGACAATCACACTGATTCAAGCGCCAAGTTATAATTAGTCACTGGCTTAAAAATTACCAACTGTATTTCATAATATCCAATATTACACATTTGCTTGTTGTTCATCCACACCCTACGTTCTACATCAGTACCACTGTCCACTCTACTCGTCCAAAGGAAAATCCGTTTCAAAAAACAGTTTTTGACATGACACAGATCATCCCTAACCCTAACGTTTCCTGTAATGGAGTTGGAAGATGAAATGTAGACACGAAATGCATCACCGGCGGTTCTATTTACACTCTGTGGTAAACCTGTAGCCCAGTGATCTTCAAACTTTGACAGGTTCAGCTCAGCTGTACGATGGTGTACGAGGTCACCACCATTTAAATCATTTGTAATTGTGTTGATGAAATTCCGCTCAATTACCAAATCATTGCACCAGCGCACAGTTTGCTCTCCTCGTTACAATAACACTGCTAACTACTTAGATCATTGAATGACTTACTTCTGTTATTGTTGAATTAATGATGTGTTGCTTTTTAACGTTTCCACAGAATACGTTTTTGTGTTTACCAGCAACGGTTTACCAACATGTACCAGCATTTATTGTATCTACAACTGTCTGTGGGGCGGCAATACGGCAGTCGATGCATATTTGAATGTCAATGCACGTATGAAAAGGCACAGCAAAACATAACGAAAACTGCAGGTATTTCATGCACCAAGTAAGCATCACATTCGCTTACCGAAAGTTTTTCGGACCAGATACGACTTAACTAGAACAATCATCTTCCATTTGCCTGTTGTTCAGGCCTGGTCTTCATCCCGAAACAAATTCAGGGTCGACCAGTTGTCTGCAGCGACGCCTCCACTTTCCCCTGTCGATGGCATCCTCGATCTTCAAACCTTTCCTTTTCATATCATCCTTCACCGTCTCTTCCCATGTTTTCTTTGGTCTTCCCCTTTTCACCTTTCCTTCAATCATCTTATGTTGTACTCTTCTTATTAAGCTCTCCTCATTCATTCGCTCAACGTGCCCCAACCATCTCAGACGATGTCCTCTCAGATGTTCTTCAATATCTTCCACACATGTCCACCTTCTTATCACATCATTGGTAATCCCATCTCGTAGTGTCTTACCACACATCATTCGAATCATCCTCATTTCTGTCGTCTGCATTCGCCTGATATCAGCCTTCATCGCCCAGCATTCAGCTTAACTAGAACAATGACCAACGTTTATCAGAGTAGCTACATATGCACAAATGTGAAAATGAAAACGTGTGGACTGTGGAGTGAATATTCACCATTAAGAAGTTAACAAATGCTTACAAAATATACTGTACGCAGAAACCTCAACGAAATGCAATTTGATAACAACATACAAATCCAATACAAGTGTAACATATTCCTTAATTCAGTATTATCACAAAACAACTTAGAACTTTCTACGGTGCTCGTGTAAGATAAGATGCACATAAATGATAAAATGTAGGGCAACATGAGAATATTAACCACAAGCGCGACCAAACAATAAAAACCACGCGATGACGCACAAGCCAAATCTGGCAAAACAAAGTAATGATTTACGATATAACTAGAATAGTTTCCATCTCTTGATTTGAAGTCGGTGGTTAAGATAAAGAAAGGTTTCATTTTATTAAACTGGTGATGGATAACTAAATAAGCAAGCGCGTAGTATTGAAATATGTTGTTGTAATTATTCGAACGTCTGAAATACATAATTATACACGAGATCAAATAACATAGCGACTTCATAAACGAACTGAACCCAACGATTCTGCAAATTAAAGTCTGTAATTAGGTGGCGGATGTTCCATCAGTCTGGTGTCACAGTATACGAATTCTTGCGTATTGTGACTGGATGGAGTTGGTTACGTGTATGTGGTTGCCAGAGTTAAATTCATTGCATTGTTAGCTTTCTTGCACTTATGTTTTCTTTAATCAACTGGATACTTTGTACAGAAACATTCAGAAATTTCCAGTTTGAGAATATCATCTTCAACAAGCATATTGCAAACTTTTAATATTAAGTGCTTATCTATTGTGTGATGAAATATTGCTTGTTTCACTTTCAATAAATGTCTTAAAACTGGTGTCTTTTCATAAAATTCAATAATTCCAAGTGGTGCCATTGCTCAGAAGGAGATGTGGGGTAACTGTTTTAGGCGCAGGAAGTTGTAGGTTATTTAGAAATGCACGCGTTTTAAGAATTTTGCAGGAGAGAAAGAATTCAAGTCGAGTTAAAATGAAAAGTTGGATTAAAACTATAAAGGTGGTGTTTGTATTGTACAACAACGATTTGCGGCTCTAGGAAATATTTCATCACTTATCTGACTGTTCCAACACAAAGTAGCTTGGTGTAGTGGCAAGGAAACAGTTGTATAAACTATAGGTTCTAGATTCGAAACCCACTGCTTGCAATTGAGGATTGAGTCAGAATAATTTGGAATCGTATAGATAGGATCATCTGTTACATTTGTCATAAGGCAGCTTGAAGTTTTAACTGGAGCAATCGTCGTACTCTTGTGGCCTCATCTTGTGCGCGAGAATGAAATTTCAAGTCCCAGTCACTTCTCCTTCAACGTCCTTCTAATTGAAACGTGCTTAGTTAAAACACTGGTGCAGGCCAGTACGTCAATAAAATAGGCTCTCCAGCCAGTAGGCCTAATTAGTTCATGACGTACATAGCAAGACTTCAAAAAGAGCTTCCATAAATTAAAAAAAAATAACTTAAGTGTTTGCTCTATTCATATAAGATAATAACTCACGGGTGGGTGGGAGTCTGCGGGTGGGTGGGAGTCTGCCCTGGCTTGGTGGAAAAGACAGCGATCGACAAACGATAGGTTGCTTGTTCAGACCAGCGAGATGCCAAGACGATCTCCACCACTCAAGGCCAGTCCAAGAGGATGAAGCCGGGAAACGGCCGCGAAGCGGCCGCAATCTCCACTACCCAGGGCCAGTCCAAGAGGGTGAAGCCGCGATCTCCACTACTCAGGGCCAGTCCTAGTGTCTAAAAGCCGCGAAGCGGCCGGTCGAGGCACGAAGCGCGAAGCGCGGAGTGCCGAGTAAATTACCTTTTGCTTAAAAAAAGTAGATAGAAGTCGGCAAAGAATCGAGCCTACTAAGTATTTTTTGTATTTCCTACTAAGTCTTTTTTGTATTTTCATAGTATTGTTTATACTGCATTTGTAAGTTCGCGTATGTTTAAGTTCTACCTGTTTGTATTGTCCTGTAACTCGTTTAGTCACAATCTTCTTTCTCTGGGCAGGAGGAAGCGCTTAGTTTGAGGATTGGCGATGACCTTATTTCTGTCACATATACAAGTACGGCCAGAAAAGCTCAAACTAGATAAATTATTTCATAGTTACTTGCCAATGCTGCCATCATCCGCGTATTTCAAGTCTGACACGTCATGACTCGAGTAAGAATCGAACCGACAATTTCCACCACAACGTGCATCCGTGTTAACGTTGTTTAGGTGCCTCATGGACCGTTGGAAATTGAAATCAAATCGAATGAGGCTCCAATGGGAATCGAACCATCAACGTCAACCATAAACTCCTTGCTTACGCTTTAACGTAAGTGACTATCGTACCGGTGGTACATCGTTTGGTAATTTACACTCATACCTAGCAAATTTCGAAAAATTAAGTGCTTTTCCTACAATTAGGAATTTTCGACAAATTAGGTACTTTCTCTACTTCTAGGACCTGTCTAAAAGTAAGATGCTATTCCGTGGTTACGTGATCAATCAGAGTTCTCTTAATAGTTTTCCAACTTTCATTTCCTACTACTAATTAGGTACTTTCCCTTTTTACAGCAGTCACGGGTAAGAAGATCATCTTGGTAAGAAAGTTCGCATTTTATTCCCAACACAAAACACTCACTGGTATTTCAAACAAAACAAAAAAACTAAAATAATAGGAACATGCGCTTTTTTAAGTAAGCTTGAAAATCAGTAAAAATTTAAAGGCACCAGTACTCACGCACCCAAGTCATAGTGTAGCGGAGACACAAGAATAATCAATACATAAATACAAGGCAGGTTAAGCATCAACACCAAGCTCATTTGAAAAATTCTGATAACGATCGAGTTGGAGTTTTCTTAGCAAGCAACTTCACTCCAAGTCTCGGTCGTCGATAAAAGAAGAGTAAAATGAGACTGTAGCGGAGATGGTCCTCGCCTGCCGCTGTTAATCTTTTATCCAAATTGGGGTTCAAATTCACGAACCTTGTCACCCATATCGAACAGGCTCTGGGGCAGAAGAGTGCTCTACACTGATCTTTGCTTGGTGATGGTCTGGAGCTTTGGGTCGCGTTTTGACAAAATTTTCTACGGTAGAAAGTCCATAATCATTGCGTCATTTTCTTTCACCTTTGTTGCATGTTCAGTGTTTCCCATGCTGTCTTGGGCCAGGCCTCGTAATTCGGCCAAGACTGGATAACAAGCAGCTGGTAGTAAGGATTCAAGCCAAGGTAGATCGGGCAAATGTTGCTACAAATTACCAACAAGTGGGACTCCTCCTATCATGAGGAGACCGGTGTGAAGTAGGGCTATGACTCAAGCCAAATGGTTGATAAAACAGTTGGTATCTGAAACTAGGTCTTGTTGTTTAACAGAGACAGTATGTCCAAGTTGTATTTGGTATTTTCTCTTTTCGTGAACAAGTTTTTCTTTCTGCGATGAATCGCAGAAAGCTCTCAACTGGTATAAATCATCATCATGTCTGGTTTCCCCTCTGAATAAACTTCTCGGAACTCCACAACATCTTCGACGATCTGGTTAAAATAAAATCATAGCTAATTTAGTACAGGAGAAAAATTTTCCCTAAGATGACCATGAAAGCATTTACCGCTCCACAAGTAGTAGTACTCTGTCAGTACCGTCAGTACTCCACAAGTGACAAGCTTATTCTTGCAAGGAAACCATGTTTTCAATCACTACCACGTACCTGGCGACAACAAATCGATTGGATGGTAAATATACAAGAACTTACTGCAAAATAAGTAACTACTGTATTTGATGGTGTATAGCGTTTGGTATTTCCTAAAAAAAATGATTTCACGGTGATTAAGCCACGGTGATGGCGATCAGTGTGAAAATCAAAATAAAACACCATTTCCATAAATTTTCAACAAAATAAAACACCATTTCCATAAATTTTCAACAAAATAAAACACCATTTTCTTTAGCATTCATGGAAGCATTGAATAAAATGTGGAAAACAAAATCACCTTATAAGCTACAGTTATGTTGTGAAGCTAACATATCTTCCTTACTTAAAATCCTTAAATGCAAGCAGTAATTGCTCTATCTAGTTTCTAAATCTAGGTTCATGTTCAGTTTGTGGCAACGGTGCAAGTCCAGAAAACTCAAAGCCTTCTGGTAAACTGACCAATAGAAAAGTTTTTAGTGCTTTAGTAAATATACTACTTCATATACAGTTAATATACTATTGGTGTTAGTGTTTTAGTAATAATTTAGTCAAAGTATGTTTGTGTCTGGCTGCTATGTTATTGCTAGTGAGAAATATAAAATTAAAATCTGTAAAATTTATTTATTTTGACTTATGATGCCCAACTGTGGGCAAAGGATATTTGTGTTTTAATATATCAAGATGCGAGTTAATTCTGGTTTTTATTTATGTTCTAATTTAAAAGTGCCGGACTGTTGATAAGTGACCGCATGTAATTTACCGACCACTGTAAAGCTGATCAAATGTTCATTTAAGAGTTTATTCCAATCAAACTTGGATATGTAATTGCACTGAAATTACCTCTTGGAAGTCCTGATGATTGTTTGTAAAAACCCAAGTGATAACTCGAGAAAAAAGTGATTATTGTTGCAAAACCAATTATAACAATATGTGTAACTAATAATATAAAACTTAACTCAGCCAAACTGGACCAAATATCACATGATCTGTAAAATGGAAAGAAAATTTTTTCGGCAAAACTTGCAACTGTCTACAGTGAGACCTCGTTAATTCAAACCCTAAATAACCGGTATCCCCGGCTATCCAACACAAAACTACCAGGAATATTTCTTTCTATGCATTTTACCCTTTTCATACCAATACCCCGCTGTCCAACTCTGCCACAGAAGATTCGGAAAATGTGAAAAATCAATAGAAAAAATCTCATTGATTCCAGATTGTAAAGTGCAGAGCGAAAAAATGGTTGCAAATGCAAGTTTTTGAACGTTTGTAGCAGACAACAGAAACAATAGCCAATTATCTATGCATGATAAAAGCAACAGTCTCACTGGCGATTGTGTAAAATCCTTGAGCGTCAAGTACTGTAGCCCTACAGTCAAAGTTCAGCAGCATGGCCTGACATTGAACATGATTCTGATTATCCAGATATCTCAACGACATTCTGCGGCGATGCAAAGTGGTCCGGATTAACGAGGTCTGACTGTATTAAAAAATTAACGTAAGCATTGGCAAAAAATTTCTGCGCTTACTGGCATTTCAGGTGCTCCAGAATATATTGCCCACAGCCATTTACACTAATTTATTATTGTAAAAACCAAAACCCAAATTCTACATTTAAGACCTGCATTGGTGGAAGAGATGTGGAATTTGAATTTTCTCGAGTCTCAAGGTCTCCTGCTGTTGCTGATAATTCTTCACCGTGAGTTGATCTGGGATCTTCATTGTTAAGAACCAGGAAGAAACCAGATAATCTTCTCCTGACTTCAGATGCTTCATAAAGTAAATTTAAACAAACAGTGTAAGAATTGTGTGTAAGAGGTTTTAAAATACTTGCATTGAAATGGGTAGTTGCAAGCAATTGTTAAATGGCGCCGAAATGCTTCATACTTTTCTACAACTTGTGATGTCGTTGTGGGTGTTTTCATACCATTGCTTCGTCACGCTGCTTTATGTGTTCAAGTTAATACAATGCGAACGAGTCAGCTTAGTCAAAGCAAAACCAAAAGGATATTACGCTAGTAAAAACAAACAATACATTACAAAAGTAACTGAGAAAACTACATAAACTGTTAGTACTCTGAAAGCTATTTCTGGGACCTCTCTGTCTGCATCATCAAACAATGCAATAACGCTTTCCTGGGCTGTTACTATAGCATTTCTAGCACTAGCGAGACCTCGAGCGTAATATTACACGACATCGAGCTTTCGTTTCCTTTGAACTGGGAGCAAAGCAAGTTATATTATATTGTTTATATTTCCGATGTCTATGATTATAGGTTAACAAAATACTATTTGTAGCGGTTTTTAGAGCTACCAAAATATTTTCAGTGACCCACCGTCTTTTTTGGAAAGTTTGAAGTTTAAATATAGTCATATATATAGTATATAAAAAAATATAGTTTAGATAGTTTAAAGAGAAATATGATAATCTCCCTCGAATTTAACGCTAAGGCGATTTTTTCTTGTGATCATCCTGTTTGCCAGTTTACAAGTTTCAACCATAACAAAGTCATAGAAACCAAACCCACGATATTTTAGTTTGCACATGCATGTATTGGTACAACAGTAATTTACATAGATTACATTTCGAGTGAAAAAGCACAATTTTTAATTTTCCTAACAACCGCAATCCGCAGTTTTACTAATATGTTAAAAAAATTAATTAATTTCGTTGAATACAAGCTGGATGTCTGGAACTGGTGCAAGTCCTGAGCCGAATGATGATAACAAGCAACTCTTTGAAGAACATTCTTCCATTTCTACTGTATCTGTGCAAAGAAATGAGACAACGAGTCACGTCACCGCACGATTAGATTAGTCGTTCCCTGCAGAAGAGAATTTGAAATTTATCACACGTTGTTCTTAAGCAAAACGACCATACCTGAGCGCTTTTACTGCTTTCCCTTCCTCTTACCATGTGATTTTGACTTTTTTCTAACATACTTATCAGCTTTGTGTGACCTTGCTTCCACGTATCTTGGGGAGCTCTCCTCACTGGAAGAGTTGTCGCTGCTGCTGGACGAAGAAGAGCTGCTGCTGTCCTCCGAAGTTGACGATCTTCGCTTTTTCACCATTTTCTTCTTTTGTGAAACTTTCTTCTTCTTGCGATGGGCCACCGAATCACTGCTATCGCTGGAAGAATCACTGTCATCATGACGTGGCTTTTGAGATGCCTTTGACCGCTCAAGGACACCGCTGCTGCTGTCAGAGTCATAAGACTTTTTGTGGGACTTTTTTGACTTTGTATCCTTTTTGCTTGACTTAGGGATCCTTTCTTCATCGAGATGACTTTTGCGTGACTTTTTCCTTTCCGGTGATTTGTTGTGGCCTGGAGAGGCGTGTCGGTCACGCTTTCTTGACAACTCTTTTTTCACTTTCTTTGCCTCGCTGTGCTGCAGCTTTCTATCTCTCGAGCGTGAACGAGTCTTCTTCCCATGTTTTCTGTCACGAGAGCGACTCCTCTCCCGTCTTCTTTCACGTGATCGTGAGCGACTTCGGTAGCTTCTTCTTCTTTCACGTGAGCGACTTCGGTTTTTTCTTTTCTGCTCTCTGGAACGAGAGCGATTCTTCCTTTTCCGCTCTCGTGAACGACTTCGTTCAGATCTTCGTTTTTCACGTGATCGTGAGCGACTTCGTTTTTCACGAGATCGTGAGCGACTCTTTCTCAAATAAGACTTTTTTTTCTTTCTTTCCTCAGAACGAGAACGACTCCTGCGTGATTTTTTGCTCTTGCTGGGAATTGCCTCAACCCGGTCGAGAGAATGTCGCTTCTCCACGACACTTTCACTTTGCAACGAAGTTGATTTCGTCAGCGATTGTTTTGGGACGGGACTCTCTACGTGATTGTTGGCGACAGGTGTTTCAACTTTCGATAACGAGTCACTTTCTTGGGCTAAAGTCTGAACATTTTCGACAACCTCAGTGGCAGCAAAGACAAGGTTGTGGCTTCCAACAGAGTCAGAAGTGTCTTCTCGAACAGGCTGATCATAGTCATTCTCAGCCTCCACGTCATTGCTCTTGTCATTGATTTTGACATCATCAAGACTGCTCTCTGGCTCTGAAGTGAAATCAAGTCAACGAATTTAATCGCGATAAATAAACGTTGTGGCACCATAACGGCTGATAGAAAATAAGAAACATGAAGAATTTCCACAAAAGGGCGACAAAAACCATTTCACAGCTTGCATTCCTTGTTGTAAACAAATACGTTTTTCCTGAAATTTTCCTCAAAAGCGTCTTCGCAAACCAAAACATAAAAATCTTAATACCTTCAAGTAGTTTTATTCGGGTCAATTGTTTTTTATTAAACGCTTCTACTTTCCTTTCGAGCTCTTCTTCATCCAAATCGCTGTTGGCTTCAGTTGCAAAATTTTCAACTTCTACGTCAGATCCTTCATCGGAGTCGTAACCAGCAACGATACCTGGATAATTACAAAGCACACAAGTGTCAGTTGCAAAAAGAAACCGATTTAAGGTTGAGCTTTGTGCTTTTGTTATTTAACTGGCTGACTATTGCACAATATGCTGGCTGGTAACATTGAACAATCTGCTGAGATGTTCAACGCACAGCCCGGTAATAAGTTGTGGAAACTACGAGATAGAAACTTACCAAGTTGGCTTATGGAGGACAGAGCACTGGATCGCGCTAACTGTTTAGCCGGGGCTTTTCAAAAGAAAAACAGATGTTTTGAGACTTAAATAGCTCTCTGTATACTTACATCAACAGAAGGGTAAAATCGATAAATTCATGACATAAAGGCCAGATAATATTCGGGATAATTTCAGATTCCACTGATTAAGAAAAAATAATTAAATTAATCTGCGAGAAGGAAAATTATTTCCAATTAGAAAAAAGTCATTCAACATCGACTAAAGCAAATTATTTAAGCATGGCTTACCCAAGGTGGTGCCAACCACCTACCTACCTTTACTCTCTTTGTTGAATACCTCCAGGGCAATTGATTTGATTTCGTCATTTGTGACATCAAGCAGAATCTCTGTGAGATGTCTTCTTACTTTTAATAGCTAGCGAGAAGAAAACATCGATGAAGAAACGAACGCATTACCTCGCTTGCGTTACATACCAAACATTTCTGCACGACTTCTACCATACAAAGAAGTAGAACTTGGGACTGGGGGTGTGCCAAATTGAAAAATATTTGCTCAATGCACGTGGTAAAAGTTACTGATGGTGAAGAAAACAATACCGCTTGTTAATGAACAACTCGTTTTTTGTTTTTGTTAACCGGAAAAAATAGAATTTTAATGTTTTGCCGTTGTCAATATTTACAAAATTATTTCGAATCCACCCGCAACATTAAGATTTGTGGGAATAATAACAAAAACGTCGATCTTCAAACGTAATATTTAGATTCGTGTTCAATTCGGCACAAATTTGTTCTGAACAAACCAACCATATCCTGGCTCTTCTTCTCCTCCGATACTTCCTCCTCCTCCTTTGTTTCATCAGATGCTTCTAGAGGTGAATTTTCCTCCTGTGGAAGCTCTGCGTCGGATTCCTCTTCACTGCCTGAGTCCTAAAAGGAAAGTTGTGCATCACTTCACAATGCCTCCGTCTATTTAAGCCTTACCATTTTTTGTGGTTGTTTATGTAGTGGTTATACACATGTGATTATCTAGATGCTGTCCAAATAGACAAGTCGTGATATGCCTTGCAGACTATAAGCTAAAAAACTTACAAATTTGCTCTTTGTCACACTTTCACTTCCACTGGATTTCCTCCGAGGCTTTTCTGTTTCCAGCATCGCTTGTTCCTTCTCCGATTGCTTTTGCTTCTCCTGCTCCATCTTCTCCAGACCGGCACGGATCCAAGCGGGGAGGACTTTACGCTTAGAGGCATCTATTGTTTTTAACAATTCAACCGTTTTACCTTTGTCAAGGTCAACATAAGCCTTGAGTTTTGAACTTAAGAAGATAGCGACATACCCGTACCAGCACCCAAGTTATTGTTCATCATACCCAAGCCCTGGTCTTGTTGAAATTGGTTTGTTTGTCCTCCTCCATACCACTGCCCCATATTTTCCCCGGACCACTGGGCTGGCGGGGGTCCACGCGGACCCCACTGTGCTGCTTGGTGCCCTGGGGAATTCCAGCCTTCATTCCATGGTCCGCTTGGTCTTGGTGTTGTTGGGAAATTCTTCATAGAAGTAGGATTAGCAAAATTTTAACAAGAAATTTTAACAAGCACGACCTTTCAACACAAATCTTCACTTATTTTGTCTTCGATATTCTAAAACCGAAACTTAGTGACTATTAAAACTTGCACAGCTAGAATTTAATGTTAATAAGGGTCGCATTTGTACCAAAAGAGGCGGTCTTTGCCCTTGATTGCTTGAATTTTGTGGTGGCGTATCAAATCCGCCAGCTGCTGATTGTTCTCCATTATCTCTGTTGTCCCTAAATAAAATTAATTTAATCAGATTTTCTGTTTATTTAGCAAATTAACTAACTATTAACTACGTCAGTTAAAAAATTTTGATATTATTATTATGGTTGTTAAGATAATTTCGAAAGACTAAACTACCTAGCAGTGTAGCTTACAATAACTTTATTACAGATTTTGCAAGAAGATAGCGCAAGAATAATAAATGCACCGTACCCTGCTTCTATTGTAATTGCCATATGGGGTGGTGGTGATGGCATGCGTGTGTCTGAAGATATACCGGTGTCCGGTCCTGGAACAGTTCCAGGCGGTGCATCTATGTCACACAGATGTGGATTAAGCTGGGTTATTTGTTGCATAGTATAATGTACAGTACGAGACTAAGTTTACATTTCATAATCTGACAAAGAAAGCCAGCAACGTCCCTGTAAACACCAAAAAAGTAACAACACTGATGCCATTTACAACTGATGAATGAGGTCATGACCATAAATGCACGGCTCACTAAAAACAAACCTAGGTCAAGTTGTTCTCCAGGAGGGAATGGGGGAAGTGGTGGTGGTTTCATATCATCACCAGGTGGTGTTAAAGAGCTTGCATTGGAAACAACAGACGCAGCTTGCTGCTGCGGTGGTTGCTGTTGCTGCGGTGGTTGTTGTTGTGGTTGTTGTTGTAGTGGTGGCACCCATTGCGGTGCACGAGGAGCATTGAATCCTACTACACATTGTTGAAATAAGTTTGTGACGTAATAACAGGAATAGTTGAAAGCTGATACACTGTATATATTGGATAAAACATGTAGTACAAGTATCACTGCCTTAATCTTAAAATCTTACAGAACCATACCAGGAGCAGCTTGAGCACTATTCCAGTTATTTCCGGCCCACTGTGGGTTGGTCCAGCCTGGTTGTTGTTGCCATTGCTGGTTGTTCATGTGCATATTTGGACCAACACCGGGCATCTAAAAAACAAAATTATGTATATTATCTTGTTTTCTTTGGCCGTTATTAATGTGGTGTTACATCACCTGTTGGACAGAATTTGACTGGTTGTCTTTGCTCTGTCTCCAAGCTTGTGCAAGAGCAGCCCAATCAACTTGGCCTAAACAAATTGTTGTAGGAGAATAACAAAAAAAATCTATACAATAAACTTTCGAAATTCACTACAATAATCTTCAAGTCCATAGTAGTATGGGGTCACCTGGGTTTTGCTGGTTCGGTGGGTAACCCCCCATTGACCATGATTGGAAATTTCCTTGCTGCCACATCACGAATCTATGATACTTTACACTGCTGTGTCCCAGATAGAAATGTTTAACAAAATCTTTCACGCTTCATAAGTTAAAACAGAACTAATCTGTGCAACCGAATAACATTAGATGATTGGTTTCTCTGATTATATAATCTCTTATGGTTGATTTAAAACACTATGGTCAACACCAGTCACGTTACCTTCTACCTTTCACAAAAATATAGATCAACAAACTGATCAAGATAAACACTGGGTGTCAAAGTTAAAGCTACGGCAATAATATAAAAAGTGGATGAATTAAAATACAAAATTAAAATTTTTCTAACAAACAGTCAAACTTTCCAATAAAAACTACTAAAATTGAAAATAGTTGAATGACTAAGTGCTCAGCGGTTTTAAATTTATGAGCTTATTACCAAGTATATAAGTTCATAGTAAATACAACGCAAAGCACAGTAATAGGTGATATGGTCCGGATTTTGAAATAGAGTTTTGGAAATAAATATTGTTATTAGCAACAGAAAAACTGGGCGAGGCCAAAAAAACAGTAATGATACAAATGCAAGGCAGGTTCAAATGTATGTGAACCAAAGGAATTATTCTGGGAGTTGGGAAGAACAGAAGCAAATTCCATTTGGACCGATCTCTACAAATTGACATTTACAAAACAAATACTTTAACCCACAAGGTATCCAGCATAACGCCAGTTATGCTAAAGTAGACATTTGTTTTCTCAATAGGATGCACATAACAAATAAAAGAAGTGACACAGTAAAGGCAAAATATTCTAAACAGGCATGCAAATTAAATAAGCATCAATTGTACTATTTGATGATCGTTATCCACGTAATGGAACTACACAAACTCTCAACCTGAGCAAAAAGATTTGAATGCTATATTTACAAAGCTTCGAATGGACTGATATAACAATTATGCACATATATCATTATTCATTACCAACAGTGACGGTAGACAAATTAAATATCTCAAACACAAAATTGAGTTGACTAATTGTTAAGTTTATTCCACTTTTATATCAGTGTTTCTAGCATAACTGTTAATTGCTTCGCCAATGAAATAACAAACCCATGTAAAGACCAGTTCAGCAACAATGAACAAAACCATCCACACACCATGTAAATGGTCCATGAATGGATACACCCAAAATCCTGCTTCATGATGAATCCAGAAGATGGCAGCAACGTACAGCAAACCAAAGAAAGAGCAAACTGTGAGGCTCACGCGACGCCTTGGATACTTGTGGTTGTTGAAATAACTTTCGGCGATGGTTACCAAGATGGCAGTGTGCCACATATGATTGGCCCATTGCGGGATGAATTCATCCAGCTCTTCTGGATGAATCATCTCACGATCGATCAGATAAATGGCCCAGAAAGACACAAATACTGTGATTGTGGAAGGCAATGCAACTGCAGCGTACGCAACATCGTTTATATTCTTCATTACATTACTTACATTTCTTAACTTCAAATAATCTACCAAGTCTTTTCCGACGCAAAGACTAAAATAAATGAGCTGCAGCACCATATTGAGATAAGTGAGATACTTCCATGGTCCTCCATATCCTTGCTCACGATGGGTGAGAACAAAATAGTGATAGCTGTGAAGAGCAAGGAGAGACTCTATCCAGGCAAGAGCATGAAAAAGTGCAACTCTAGAGAAAGTCATCTTAAACTGTCATATGACAGATATCTTGTCCTACAACCTGCAGTAATCAATAAATCAAAATTATGACTTAAAAAAAAATTTTCTGTGACTTCATAACTCCTTCCCATGCAGGGCTTTCAAAAGTAAAGGAGATTCGAGAGTCCAGTGCATAGTGCTTAATCCTGTGGGGGTGATGCATATGTATACTAGACCTCTACAACCCGAATTAATGACATGGTAACGTCATTTGGTTGTGCAGGTTCTGCACAAGGCCCTGAAATACGTTTATAATTAGACAACAACTATGCCAACCATCTGAAAAGAGTTGGCCTACTAACCCGACAGAAAAGTCAAATTTTCAACAACAAATCATCTGTGCAAAGATGTAGATTTTGGGGTCTAGGATACAAGTACATAACGAGATGATGTCACAGTTTGAGTAGATCCGATATATAAGGTTTTATGCGACTTCTACTGTATTGTCACCGCACAATGCGTTGTAAACACACGTGCTTGGAAGTTATAACGTTATTATAATGATCTGGGCTAATTATAGCATATTATTAGCGGCGGGAATACAGTGCTTCAAGCGAAACATAGGCCTATACATGCGCTTGTTAACAACAGGTTCGCGGAGGTCATTAAAATTAGAAAAACCGGTTCCCAGAAACCGGTTGAATCCAAACACTTTCTCACTTTCATTGCGCATTTTTGCGTTCCCGCACTCGTCATTTTTGGATGTTTGACGCACGCAAGATCTTGCAGAAAAAGGCCATAGCCTATATACTCCAGGTGGATCATAAAGCTTAGCAGAAATACCAATTGTGAAACCAACTAGCCCTTACGCAAATTGAATAGCCTAGCTAAAGCTTAGTAACCGAGTACCAGTACCTTATTATAATCGGCAGCGATGAAATACAGATTTAATAGAAGCCGCCTTCCAGTTTCAGATTCATGCAACCTGATATGATCCGTGATCAACCTAGGTACTTGGTGTGAATTGGTGTTGCCAAACTATAATTTAAGAAAGCCACCTATGTCCGCTTTAAACCGCGCTAAACTGTAGGTTAAATACTGTAATGAAATTTGTTTGTAATAAAGAGAAAATTTCAACGCACAAATTCTGTGTAACAGATAAAATTTCACGTGTCTAAAAATTTCCAAAGTGCACTAAATTTAACATAAAAAGCGCTTCACGGACAACACTGAGTTGGATACTTTCACTCGTTTGAATGGCGGAAACACTGATTACCTTCAAAATTACCTTGCAGTAGCCAGTCCTAGCATCCCTCCTGCCAACGCACACCAATCTTTGCCTCCCAAAGCTCTGGATAGGTAAAAGGTTTTGTGTACTCAAAATGCTATCCTGCCAAGTTAAAAAATCGCGAGCGGCAAGTTTAATTTCTGACGGTTTTGCAGCTATTTGTTACATATTTCCAATACACTGGAAGTGCTGCCAGGTTTTTACCCGAACATTCCATGTTTTAAAAAAAAACTTTTAAAACCCTACAATTAAGAACTATTCATCACAACCACTATTTGTATTTCTATGTATTCAGGCCACACAAAAATGGCGAAAGTTCTGATAAACTAAAAGCTTTGGCAAAGGAGGCATATTAAAAATATGGCAGCTGGTTCCACGACATATGACCGCGGGAAAATGACCGCGAACAAACTCACCGGGGACAACTGAACGTGACGTAAATTGACCGCGAACAAACTGACTGTGATGTAAATTGACCGCGAACAAACTAACCTGGAACAGACTTACCGGAATGAAAATTGACCGGGAGGTAAATTGACCGTGGGAGTCCTGATGTACAGCTTCAGTCTGACAATTTACTTAACTAAAGTGTCCATTGTTATTGCAATGAGTCCATTGTTACAACATGAGATAGGCTACAACGCATTGTTTCATAATCTCATCAAACAACTCGTCTAGACCGGGAAAATGCATGTAACAATAGGAAATCTATGAATAAAGGTGAAAAACCCGTAGGGTCACCCTACACCCTACAAGGGGCTAAAAAACTCTACGAGTGGCAACCTTGACTGCAATACACATACTAAATTGGATAGTGACTAGATAGTGAATTAGAATTTTGACCTTTTGACGGCCAATTTGTCGCCGGTTAATTTGATCGCCGGCCAATTTATCGACGGTTAATTTCATCGCCGGCCAATTTACGTCACGGTTAATTTGATCGCCGGCCAATTTGTTGCCGGTCAGTTGTCCACTACGGCACTACCAGTTGTCGCCGGTGAGTTTGTTCACGGTCACTTCTCGTGATCCCATGGCAGCTATACTGTAGAGACTATAACTGTACTCTAATACATCTCGTGCTTTCTAAACATTCTAACATTGACGGAACATGTTGAACACAATAAATTTTAATCACAAAATGGCATAAAAAGTATATTTGCACTAAACTACATCAGGGAAACATTATTTGCAAAAAGCTTCATTAGACGAACAGGTTTTGATGGCAGCTTTTGTTCTATTGTAACAGTCTGGCGGTAACGACTTTAATTGTGACACATGTTATGGTCTGTCAGTGAATCCAAAAAATACTTCAGGATGCCATGTTGAATCATCCAAATATACATTACAATTGAAAGTCACTTGATAAATATCATAAATCAAACATAGTTGCTCTTGCATAATAAAAAGCAGTAGTGTAATGTGAAGCTGTCACAGCCATGATAAATTAAAGAATAAAATCAGGCGGTTAGCGTGATTTTCTTCCACGATTTTATGTTGTTTACAGCAAACCAGAATAGATACTTTTCACTGAGACAGAATTCTGAATACGTGAATGACAATCTCACCAAAAAATAAAACTTTTAAAAAAGGTCAAGTAGGTTAGAAGGCAGCGGCAGCAAGCATTATGAAGGGTAACAGTTGCTCAAAAATTACGATATCTTTACAGGATATAATTAAAATACCTAACATTTTTTATCATAGCGAGTCGTATGATGCCACCAAATTTTTAGTCACATTGTAAAGCAAATGTATGGAGCATAGAAATGGGAAAACAAACCCAATCAACCACCTAAAATTTCACAATTTTCAGCAGTATGGAAAAAAACTATTGCCATTAAGCCCAATAAGGGCTTTTCATATGCGACAGCATCAAATAAATATAAAACAATTTAGATCAAGGTACATCAACGCTTTAACCTGCAACACATATTACTTGCTTTGCTGAGTTTAAATACGTGTTAAGAACCGAGCCTCTGTTCACAACGAGCAAACTTTCGCAAACATTGTCGATATTTAAAGTATGTTATCCTGCGAAGAGTTGAAAAATACCTGCAAAAACACAGAAAGGTTTGCTTTGTTATATGTATTATACACTTTGATATACTCACCCGTGGACACAGATTTATTAAATTCAGTCTATACATTAGGATGTTTCATTTTTTCACCATTTTGGAATTTAAAAAAGCTTGGGGTCTCCCTAGGCCGTATTTTGGGCACAATGAAAGAATCTGAATTTTTTTTTTATTTATGACGTCATTTTGAGGTTGCACCCCCTTGTTGAAGTTTCGGTGGGGGTGCATTTGTGTGAATTGGCGATATCTTCGTAACCGATTGAGCTAGAGCTATGATCAAGGTCTCAAAAGATGCAGAACAGCTGGTTTCCCATAACCACTCAATACATTTTAACTGTATTTTTGCTCTAGAAAAAAAGTTATTTGAGAAAAACCGAAATTTTGAAAAAAAACCTAAGTTTTGACATATTTTGTATGCAAATCACAATGTAGTTCCCAACCGAACCTTTATTTTGCTTGGTGGTGATTGTAAACTTTTAGATTGGGCTTCGCCATGAAAAGTAAGCAAAATATTTTTTATGTAAGCTATACAAACATATATCTAAGATAAACTTAAAATTACAGCAGTTTGTGTAAATAACTGCTACATCGGTAGTTCTGGAAAGATCGAGTAAACAATCATGTTAAACTGCGACTTTGATTTCTACTTTAGCGTTACTCTACCGTGTAAGAACAGTTCCATAAGCCAAATAACAAATTGTATTTTTTATTCAAATTTATTTTTGTTCTTTAAACTAACAACAAACAACAGTTCATGTTAACCCAAAAATTTGCTGTCTTCACTAATTGTTATCCATATTGCACAGGTATGCTTGCAAACGAAAATCAGTACGCCTCAAAGTAGATTTGTTTTCACGAATTTTCTCCTGCGGAATATTTTTCAACCATCCAATTTTCCTTTCATTGCACCTATTATTGTTTTCAATGGCTTTCCAAAATTCTGGATCAACATCATCTGAAGCAATGCCATGAGCTTGTTTTCTGTTCAATGTGAAAAATTGTTTTAAACCAGCATTACGATTCATAAGCAAGTTGTTTACATCGATGGATAGCGGCATGGAAGAGGATACTTTAACAGCCTCGATTGGGTAAGGTGGCACCTCAGAATAAACACTTAAAGCCACATTTTGGGGGTCAAGCCATTGTCCCGCATGATCCAAGTAATACTTCATTACCATATCAGCAACATCTGGCTGGATTTCTCTATAAGCAAGAAGAAGGTTGCGTTGGAAAAGAGTAAGAAAAGGACCATCACAAGCTTTTGGATGCAAATGTATCATTACAAAAGAGGGTACATAGACTGAAACAATGTATGAAACAATTTTTTCTAATTTTCTTTTTTGATTTGTGGACATTTGTTGACTTCCAATGTTGAAAAGCAGAAGACGAAGGTAGCCGCTGGCAGTTGTTATCCATCATGAGTGACTTATGCTCTCCTGTTTGTATGTTAAAAGGTTTTTTAGATTTTCCGGAACATTCATCAGCAAATGAGAAGCTAACACTAACAAGCACAATTCATCACTGCGGAAACTGTTGTCTACCATTTTTTCCTTTTTTTATGTGCAGTGCTGCAATCTTTGTAATCGGAATAGTTACAGTGTCACATGGAATTAAATCGTTTAGAATGGGCTTCTGTATTGTTTTTATAATATTCAGTAATGCACCATCTTCAAGTGCTCTGGGACCTTTTTTTCCACCTTCTATGAAACGCATAACATGGGACAGATATATTTCATTGACATGAAATAAACATTCCAAGGTATGAATCCCATGACCAATGGTCAAACTAAAATAATCTGCTAAGCGTTTATTTACTCCTGACACCCTGCCTGTGTTAACAGCTGTAGTGTCCGCCATGACTGAGTACACCTTATTTAGAGTATCACCGCATACCTCATCAATAATTGTGGAGGAAAGTATTTCCCCTGTAACTGATGTTCCTTTGGGAAAGGTTTTGACACCAACAATTCTCTCACATTTTTTATTCTGGTCATCCAACAACTGACCAACAAAAACATACCGGTCAAGTGAGTTAATCACCCTACCATCATATCACAGTTGCATTGCACTACACGACTTTATCTCTAATTGGCATCTTTCTAATGCTTTCATTCGTACTTTCTCTCGTCTGCGAAAAATAGTTGTTGGAGATGCTGCGATTTTTTCACGTGCCAAAGATCTCAGTTGGTCTGAGTGCTGGCGTATGGAAGTCATACGACGGTCAGCTAGCATGCACATCTCCTGATTTACAGAAAACGTATGAATTTTTTTATAGAATTTTCCACCAATTACTTTCTTGATTTCAAAATCTGGGTCTGATTTATGATCTCCTGAATCTGATTCCGAATCTGACATGACGTTGAAATTTTGGATTCCAGACTTTTTTCTTATTTTATCAGCAATAACATACTTTGAAGATAAGCTAGAAGACGAACAATTTTCAGTAGACTGCTCAGGGTAATATTTTCGCTTATGACGGTAACTTTTACTCAAACAGTTGATCTGACATGTTGACTTGTAGGCAAAATATGTCAAAATTTTGGTTTTTCTCAAATAACTTTTTTTCTAGAGCGAAAATGCAATTAAAATGTATTGAGTGGTTATAGGAAACCAGCCATTCTGCATCTTTTGACACCTTGATTATGGCTCTAGCTCAATCGGTTACCAAGATATCGCCAATTAGAAAAATGCACCCCCACTGAAACTTCAACAAGGGGGTGCAACCTCAAAATGACGTCATAAATTTAAAAAAAATTCAGATTCTTTCATTGTGCCCAAAATACGGCCTAGGGAGACCCCAAGCTTTTTTAAATTCCAAAATGGTGAAAAAATGAAACATCCTACTATACATAAAGCATTTCAAACCACTTATTATACATCTGTGGTTCGTCACTATTTATATGGGATTGCACAGAAATTTTTCATGTTTGGGAAGGTTTTTATGATATTTGTACCAAACTTTTGAATATGAAGTGCCGATGAAAAGACGAACACCAATAATTATGATTGTAATCTTTGTTAGTTACTGAATCGTTACATACTGTGAGTACAGCACTCAAATATTTTGCTGAAAAAAATGGTTTCACCCAAGTATCTAACCAACAAATAACTTACAAAATTTCGGTAAGTCGTATGTTCCAGGGTTGAAAACCCCAATGAGAATAATATGGACCAAATGTGATGGCAAAATCAGGATCTTCCAAACTTCCATTTATTTCTATACAACATAGTAGCATAATGATTTAGGACGTATTACATGGACTCCCAATATAAATATATGCATAAAAAATCATATTAACAAGGTAACTTAAAAACCAGTTAAAGGCTGAGCATAGACTTTATGTAAAGCTTGGGTATTCATATTCAACGTGTTCTACGATCAACTTTCCAAATCTACCTTTGAGTTTTTGATCAAATGATTTTGCATCAAATTTATTCTTTAATTCTTTATCTGCAGCAAGGTTCTCACAGAGATTTTGAATGCAGTTCACAAAATTATTGCGACCGTGTTGAAGTGATGTCAAAACCACGTTGCAAGTGACAGCGGAATAATCACCTTAAAAAAATTCAAATTTCAGACATGCAAGTTCAAAATACACAATAACTGCATGAGTTATACTTTCACAGCCTTGCTTACCGGCATCGCTATATTGACCGGCGTGAAACCTGAGGTTTGAAGCCTGCGATGGAGCTTGGTTTGACACCTTGAATTTATCTTCAAATTCTTTTTGCAGCTTGATGCAATTATTTTGCAAAATACCTACATGACATAGACATATAATATAAAATAAATCAATTTATCAAACTCCGTGTTGATATTCAATGTGGAAAAAAATGCATTCATGTCATATACATCTACACCAAAAACAAATCACAGTGGAGAGTGTGACCCACACATAGGAAATAAATTCATCAGCGTACTCTTTCAACTTTTCATGCACACAACATTGCACATGTATAATAAACAAACAAATTTGGCCTCTTTAATGCTAAATTATAGTTAAGAATAACAGCAGCAGGACACGACGTCACACCTGAATGTTTCCGCTGCATGTTCTGTTTAAAACAATATCATACATTCCAGTCAGGTACACAGACATAAAATGCACACTTTGTAAGTTTGTAGTGCAATGAAGTTTCTTTATTTCTAAAGGCGCGTATTTAATCTAAATGTGACAAAGTTGCCTATGTAGGAGTCTATGAAGATTGTTATTCCTCAGAAGATTTGTAATTTTAATGAAATGCATCACCCAACGCTAATTACTTCGAAAAAAGTTTAGTCTGTATCATAGTACGTGACAAAACTGATTCATGAAAAATGAAGAACGTAAGGATTATTATTAACTATAAATAGATTTTATCTTTTCAAAACTTTGGAGATTGGTTTTGCATCTGTGGCAATTAGCATAAATTTTAGATTAGAAACTTGAGCAAAAAGATAAACATTTTTTCTAAAAAAAGGCATTTTCTAACAATATTCTAAAACCTGTGAGTCATGTTTCCAGTTAAAATTCGGGCAAATAAATCTTTTTCCCAGCACAATGCACTTTTTTATTTAACTATTTATTTTTTTGATTTTTATGGTACATGAACTTATGTTGAACACAACTGTGTATTATCGACTCGAATTGATAAGCTTATTTATCGGCGTCTGTTTACTGAGTTCAATAATCCCAATACGATATTCGGTAAATGTTTTCCCAATGGTTTAAAATGATCATTTCTATCAGAAGCAGGTGGCTCCGTGGCCTAGTGGTAACTAACATCGGTTATTACACTAAAAATTCACCGACGTGGTAAGTGTGGCTGGTACATGCACTCACAAGATTTATCAATGTGCACGCCACATTGTTAGGGATTGAGGAGAAAAGTTTTAAACTTAGTTAACTTGTGAAAATTATATATAGTTTGTCATTTCAAGAAAACTGTTACAAATATTCCAAATCTGATAAACACGATATAAGCTATATATATATTTATATATTAATATAAATATTTCACAAACCAAAATCAGCAAAAGATACCTTTTTTATCTGCTATCGTTATACAGGGTATTCCCATAAAGAAAGACCAGTATATAATGTTTGTGATATCTGCAAAGTCGACCTTATCTTCATTGATGAGCAAAGTCAAATGCTTAGGTGTTTTGGCTAGTTTTTTCGCATCTTGCATAACTTTAGCCGCTGAAATGGTTTTCTCGGGAAACGATAAATGTAACGTTGACAAGAAATGAATAAGTGATGCTACATGGTGCATTGCAGAAACTGACACATGGACAATATAAAATAGAAACGCGTTCACTCTCGTTTGTAGATTGCTTCCAAACGTCCAAAGCACACCAAGAGAAAGGTCTTTTTTAGAACTGACGTCCATCCTGCATCAGTTAAAACCTTATACAAGCGCTAAAACAATGGCTGTCCGTCGAACTAACGCATTAATGGTTTCAGGTGAGAAGTATCGCCGGTACGAATTTGCCGCTTGCCATGTTGGAGGTTTTTCGCTCGACACTTCTGGGTACGTTTTCGCAGAATTCACATGGTAGGGCGTCACCTAGCGTTAAGTATAATTCCGTTGAATGTGTGAAACCCGAAAACATTTGCACGTAAGTCGGCGAACTTGGTGTTGAACAGAAAAACTTTCATGAATTAAAATGGTTGTTATTCATGTCGAATCGCACGTGAAAACGTTTCGTAGTAGGCTTGGTAGCTGAGTAGTTAGTGGGCTGAGCTTACAAAAAGGTGTTGCCGTGTTTGATGCCCAGAGATGCTACTGTTGGAATTCCTTTGGGCACTTGGTCCTGGTCAGTGGTCCAGATATTAGATGAAAAGTTCGGAAAACTGGCACAATGATATAAAAATTAAAAATATAAAAAATGAGTTTCCATCGTAACTTGCACCATAGTCGCTTGTTAACCGTTAATTCACCGTTAAGAAAGACTTTGTTACTGTACGATGTGACAAAAACGGTCACTAATGATTGACGACTGGAAAAAAGCAGCCAAGCCTAAAGAACCTAACTCGGACAGAGTATCGTGATGTTTTCCATTGCTGCCAATCGAAGTTTAGTCGCCAAAAAAAGCACTGACAATGCTAATATTCCCGATTTAATTTAAAATTTTTCATGACACTATTTCAAGACCCTTCGAAAACGTTTAACCTTGAGTGGTGCGAAAACTTAGCAAACTTTGTTATGTGGCACAGTTTATTAAATGCCAAAGCAATGGAAATGTGTGATGATAAAATGCGTAATATGTTGAGTGTCAACAAATAGAAATGGGTGAATGCAAAGCAGATAAGAGAGATCAGTAAATATCTTGGTTAGGATGAAGAAAGAAATTTGAAGCTATTTCGATATAACTCGATGATGAAAATATGTTCACAAAATAAGAAAAAAATTGATTTTTTCAGTAAAATCATTCAAAAAAGCTCATACTGCACAGGTAAAAATGTCCTTGATTAAGAACAGAGTAAAGCGGTAGGTACCAGCACCATAGCAGAAGTTTACAGTGAATATAATCGAACAGACTTGTGGTTGGTTCAGCAGCATCACGTGATCATGAGCTAACAAACAAAATTTCAGAAACTTCCAGAAAATTTCAAATTGAAAAACTACAAGGAAGTGTATGAATCATTCAAAATACTGTAATAGCATAGTTGTACTTCAAAACGAATATTCTTAAGAAATTTTACAAAGAAATGAGTAAATACTAGAAAACGCTGGTGAACAACTGACACCCTACCAGCACTACATGCAATATAGTACCAAAATAAAAACAATGTGCATGAGAAAGAATCAGCTTTACAGCTGTATAGGTAATGCAGGCATATGTAGATATTCGACCTCATAAAATAGTGGCGTAAATCATGAATTATATGAAATTCAAGTATTGTGATCATGATTTAGATAACAAGGTGTAACAATTTCTGTTTTGGAGGAATATAAACCTGCCATCCTTGTTCATTGTAAAAATGCGAGTAGAAACGATGTAAAAACCATGATAGGAAACTGTGTAAACGACATCAGCAAAGTCATTATTAAAACATGGAAATATTAGACAGTACATGTGAATGATTTTGAAGTAACAAACAAAAAAATGCAAAAACATGGCATTTAAAATTTTGAATATGAGTTTGGTATATGATTAAGAGGCCTAATGCAATAGGTAAACACCGATTTATGACTTGCAACCACGAGCGACAATCAATACATAGAAATAATACAAATGTGTATAGGATGCTTGTATAGTGAAGTGCAGGCGGCCATTTGTCATAGAGCGTCAATCTTCACTCAAATGAAGTAATTCGACGCATTCGTGGATGCTGCTCCCTCTTTACTTTGTTCGTGAGAGTGCAAGCCTGTGAAGAATTTAACTTGTTCAGATTCTTCCTTTCACCAGGAAAGAACAAAAAACATTAATGGTCTTTAATAGCCTATAATACTGCTATGTTTTTTTGTAATACTTGGCCATGTAATGTTTTGATATTTTTGTTCATTTTATAATCTGATTTGAGGTTTTATTTCATTTCTATTGTGAAATCTATTATTTATTCATTTTTATTTCCGTTTCGATTTTGAATTTTAGATTCATTCAATGACTTTCTATTATTTGCATTCATACATACAGCACTTACTCAGCAAAATCCAAATCTAGATCTTCATTTTCAGCTGCCTGTCGAAAAAAGTATGAGTTGTTGAGAAATATCAATGTGATAGTGAAACAAGCAAGCACAGACACAAAATTAGCTTCAGAAATAGCTGACTTCAATCAAAAATAAGCCGTGAAAGAAGAATAGAAATATCTGTAGGTTGTGGTTTATTCTTGAACATTTTTAATTACTAAGGCAGCACCAATAAGCAAGTTAGCCGATTAAAAATTATTCAAGCCTTAACCACATGGTAGTAAGTTCTTTTTCAATTATTTCCAATAATATCAAGCACCTGGTTAAAAGTATTCATATGGCACACAGAATGCAAACAAGTTTTTTATGAGCATATAACGAGGTATTGCTTATGCGAAGACAAGCATTTGATATTGCTGCGAATAAAATCTGCCAAATAACCAGTGCAACCCTGGTAGTTACCACGGTACCTGTTTGTCTTCAGAGAGATTTTCTTTGTCGATCTCAGTGCTTAGAGAAATATCGATAAGATTAGCCGTGGGTGTCACCCTCGAACGTGACGATGCTTTTCCTATTTATAAAATGATAGAATTGTTTATTAACTACAACTTTTTAGCTCTTAACCATAGATACAACAGCAGCAGATACAACATAATACAGCTGGGAGAGACAGCATGAGATGAAATTTAATGAAGCTCCACCACATTATAAATTATACCTTCGTAGAAATCAATGTATTGACTATGCAAGAACAATGCAATCTGTTGCTTCAATCACTAACGTTTTCACTTCTCATGGGATTTATCAGTAAATAAGATGTTGATGGTAATCAGCGTATCCTACCACTTCTATGATTCTTAATCAGACATGACATGAAGTTTGGTTGATATCAGACGAGCTGTTTTATTATGATTTTTTCCTGGATTCTATTATGACCAATGTTCCCTCTAAGCTGCGCGCGTGCGCAAATGCGCACTGCTGACACGGTCTCCGCGCACAGAAAATCTGTGTTGCGCACAAGAAAATAAGCCAACCTGAATTAAAAATAGAATAAACGCATAATAATGGCCACAGTGCGCACGTCTGTCTGATGTTGCTCACAGTGGTCCAAGGGACCGCTCAGGGAGTTAGTGTGTTTGCTCAGACTCGTGAAAAATTAGAGGGAACATTGATTATGACTATTTTTGTTATGTTTAACATTGCCTGATAGTATTTCTTTAAATGTGAAACCTCCATTACAAGTTAATAATAACTGCCACAGTATAACTCAAAAATGTATGTTGTTTGCCGAAGCTGACATGAAAAATGTCACGCGACAGTCAAAAATAGCAACAAGTGCTTTTTGTTGATACACTAACAGCAGAAGGTCAAAGTGAGCCAGAGTATAGGTGAATGGTAGCAGACAAAAGCCAATAATGACGGGTTACCTTTTGTGCTCGGTGGTGGAACTATTGAAACAGGCGGACAATTTGAGCTCTTTTCCTTTGCAACTTGCGCAGGTTTCATTGCAAATCTTGCGGGCAAAGTTATCTCGCTCTCTAAAACCACAAAGAGTTTGGAGAATTCTTAAGTGGATGGCACCAACAGAAATACGCAACTTCAATTTAAGGATAAAATAACAAATGTCCACCATGGGAATTTCATTTGACAACAAAACACAAGATGTGTCACGATGTTAAAGTAAATCGAATTAAATGATGGTAAAAACGCTATAGACTTAAAGAATTAATTAGAACCACAGTTGATTAATCTAATAATTTGGATTGCTAATATATCAAACATATTTAAAAATGCAAATTACAGTGTTACAATGTTTTGATCATCACAAGAGCCTTCATTTTTACTGAAGGCCAACCAGTATATTTTTAAACTACAGAAACCACGCTGATATTTTTCATAATGGCAGGATGTTTGTTACGGTGAGGACGACCAGGACAATGGATAGGTAAGTAGACATAGAGCAGTCAAGCATAACCTAAAGCACAACACACAATCTATTACCTTCTAGTGAAGGAGTGTCCTTTGCGATGTTGTCTGTCATTGTTGTATCTTTTGCAACTACCTGGGCTGAGACTTCAAAGGAATCTGATAATCTGGAAATATCGATTCAAAGCATGATTTGGCTGTCGTACTAATTCAGCTTCGGAGGTTTGATCAAAATAATTAATATTTCATGAATATTTTATTACAAATGTAAATACATCAATTTTTAATTAACAAATTATTCCAGATAAATTCTCACCTTTTGTATCTGGAATCTGCGATACTGTGATAGATGTTGTGCATCGGCCTGAAACGATAATTAAACTCCAGCATTTTGATACGATTAAATTTTTACAAAATAAAAAGCTGTCTGCAATGTAAGAAAGAAATTTCGACATTAAACGTCTCAACACAAACATGCTGGACCCCTCAACTAGTTCTTTTTCCTTTCAACCATAAAAAACTGAAACCTGCTTGAAGAGCCACTAAACCTTTCCTTAAAACATGATAAAATGAGAATGGTGTTGGTTTTACCAACTCACTTTTTTTCACCAGACACACTTGGAGAAGAATCGCCGGATCTGTGATTGGTTGAAACAAGAAGGTCGGAGACATCTTCGTCGTTTTTACAAACGTCGTAAGCGATACGAAACGCCTGAGCGACTGTTAATGTCAACGACTGTGCCTGTTCAAAAAATAGCGAATGAACTTATTTTATAACCTAGTTATTTGAATGACAAGTATGGTTATTGACAAGGTTTATATGCGTAATAAAATGGCCTCCACCTCAATCATTATCCCTACTTATAGCGAAAATCATAATGACACGCCTTCTATTCTTAAAATATCCCTATGTATGGTTAACAAAGGCACAACGTCAACACGCTTAAAAGCCCATGCTAGGGGAATCATCACACTGGTGAACAGGAAGCACCATATTCAGTCATAGAAATACAATCGTGCAAACTAATATACGTCATAACTGTTTCAATTGCATTAGAAAAGAAATAAGCATAGATATAGACACAACTATAGCCATTTTATTGTCAAGTAAAACATTACAGATATATATACATTATATCCTTCAGTATTCCATACTTAAGTCCTTGATGTGCATTACAGAATATGGCAGTATTCACCAATCATCTCCAGACTGTATTAAATTTTTACAACATACAAATCAAACCTCTTTTCTGTTTCCTAACATGTAACCATGACATTCAAATGCTTCAGTTGAGGGATTTTGAGCAACGTACCCAAACACTTTGCCATGTATCTTGTCAGCAGTGCAGAAGGATATTCTGAAAGTGTGGTAACAGTTTTTAAAAAATTTTGGCAGACAGTGTGGTGTAAGCAGAAAAGATTTATATGAACTTATATCATAAAAATAGAAATGTCACGGTTAAACAAAAACAAAAGCAACCATGTGACAAACCGTGTGATGTCAATGTCATACAACACTTCATCATTTGTTGCGTTTTTGACGTGAATTCCTTTTGGAGAAATGGTAAGCAAAACAATTTCAGAATTCTTGCCACACGCCTTGTTCTATAAGAACACAAGAACAACATCTTCACACAAAAACCAGTTACCAAATATAGTTGCCAATTTACTAAAAAAACAAACCGTGTCAACGATTCTTTTGATGGCAGCAGACGCTATCTCTTCTCCTTTGGGCGAGTCAACCAAGGTCATGCCGATGTATTTTGCAGTGAATTTTAGTCCTTCTGCAACGGCAGGTTTTATTTCCATCCAATTTTCATTTAGTTCTAAAATGAATGATCAAAATGGTTTTCACTAGGTTCACTTGAATTGACCGTGCTTATATAGATCACAATCACTATGTGCAGTTTGCTTTCAACACACACATATATATGATATATATGTATATATACACTTATACAGTATTTGCATCATACTCTTAAATACACTAGTATGTAGTTCAAAGTAAAAAGTTAAGTTAACTATATATGTAAAAAATGAAGAAATGTCTGGCTTATTTTTGAAAAGACTCAGGTTCATGTTGTAGTCCGATAAGGTGACAGAATTCATAAAAGTTTTACCATTTCATAAGTTTCAATTCAACACTAAACCCAGAAAAATTTCAAAGCGCACATTTTTTTGCCAATGATTTAGAAATCTGTCCATAATGTGGAACACATGGATCTAAGCAGATGCATACCGTGCATTTGGAAGCATATGAGGATTTATGACCTACATGCAAACAACTGAGTTTCCAGTACAAGCTGTCCAGAGTACAGACTGCACAGTTTGGCAAAGGCACACCCAATACTGTTTATTCGTTAGCTTCAGTGGGCACTTTGAGATTTAATTTAGCACTTAATGACTTGAACAGAACTTTTTTGCACTCCACTTTCAACCTCTGCGTATATTTCCGTAAAATCCTAAGTGTGCACTTCTCGTGCGTTCCAGCATTTCTGCGTCCTCAAACTTGTCAGTTTTGCTTGTTTTGCACACCCAAGATCTTGCGGAAAACGACTATCCTATGCAAACCGGCACGCAGTCATGCCAAGATTTTAGCTTTTGCCTGCACGCATGATTCTTCTTCAAAAGTTGCTATATATATATTTTCCAACCATCACACATCACAACACTACTTTGATTTCCATTTTTGATTTCTTACTAACAGTACAACACACAACACTACTTGCTTACTTTTGTGTTTTTTCTTTGTTGAGACAAGTTTTAATGTAGAAGGCATGTTAATGATTTCTCAGTCAAAATTTTGTCAAGCTTGTTTGCCAAAATTTCAAGAGCACTATAATATATATATCGCTTTCACTTATCGCTTTCTGCATTGAAATAACAAATGAATTATTCCATGCCTTGAAACAAAGCAAAATAAAGTTCAATACTTCCCGGCCACTGAAAAAATCCACTAGAATAACAATAAACATGCGAGTTGCTGCACAAAGCTACAATTTCAACAAACTGTTTGATGTGAACATCCTCAAGTGACTGAAAAGTACAGTAGTTTTCGACGAGAAATCGTATTTGCAAAGATAGAAAGAAGCAAGTTTTGGCATAACGGTAGCTATAGGCTTTGTGCTTATTACCGATAACATAATACACTTTCTTGCACATAGATATTAACCGTCTTGCATCCCCGAAATCTCATTGAAAAAGGCCACGGTTTCCGGCCTAGGCTAGAAATTGTGATTCATTGTTAATTCATTATAAATTGGCGTGAAGATAAAAAAGTTCAGTACGCACTTTACTGAACCTCGTGATGCTGTTGCTACACTTTCTACTATGGCCACACTCTGAACTCTTTAGTCTTTACCGCAAAATAGAAGATATGTTTACAAAAATAAAAAGACATTTTTTCACGTCTTAATCGGCATTCACTAACTTTTATTGAAGACCTAACTATTTATACACAACGGATCATATCCGCATAATTTCTAGCCTACTAAAATGTTGTCTGTTTACATAATTGTTAATGTAGCGCATAATACTGAAAGCAAAAGTCTTTTTAGTCCTAGCTGAAATTTGTTTACGAATGGCGGAGACGAGCACAAAACGATACTCCCCTTTGCTCTGTCAATTTTATTATTTTCAATATTCTTTGTACAGTAAATCAAATCTTCATCGTGCTCATAGATATCTTGTACTTTTGTAGACACAAATTCCCTGAGTTTATTTTCTACATTTCGTGCTATCAGTGGCTAAAATGCTAAATGGATTAAAAGAGCTTATCTGTTTTCTATTTTTCATCAAACACCTTGCCTTCAGATTGTCCGAGAATATTTTGAAATGCTTAAAATCTTTCCTAACATTTAACTTTGAATCATTTTATACCTGTACCTTAATAAAAATTTGTCTTTATGTAGAAATAACGTGTTAGGTTCAAGGGTGTCTGCAAAATATTTTTAACTCTTTTGCTACTTGCCTACTTCCTGTCTGACTTAATAAGTTTTGTTTTAAATATCATTGCCCCGAATATAAATTTTTGATTCTCGGAAAATCAAAAAGTTAGCACGTGCGTACTACGCTGTCGGCTTTTGAGGTTGCGAAATTATGTGGTTCGAGTCCATTGCCAGATTTTTGATGGAAATGACACCAATATAGCGTCTGTGCTCTCAGTCAGAAACTTTTGTGTTGTAATAGACTACCTTCGAGTGGTCATAGTTCTACTGCTTATGCTTTATTTTGGCCTATCTGGAAAATGTGAAGTGGACGCCCTTGCTGCAGTCTGACGGTAGTTGAATTCCATTTGTACATTGGTTGGTGCACAGGATGAAATAGATGACATGATTTACAATAAGCAACACTTCAATGCGCGTCAACTATTACATATTGTCTAATACGTTTGAAAATACCATCAACAAAGTGTTCACGCAGTGTAAAAGTAATACCAATGACTATACAACGCAATATATTTGTGTACTGTACAAAAAACAGAGTTATTTGGTGGCCAAGCGACCCGGTGTGATAAGTACGGCCGGTATTCCTACAAACACGCAGTACGACGAGTACAAAATGTTTTTTTACAATATAAGCAAAACAACTTGAAATGGTGAAAAGAAGGTACAGAAAAATTAACAAAAAGATAACTCAATACGCGATGCGTAAAAATGTTCATGCCAACAGTAAGACCACCGTCTAAATAGTTTAAACTGTGACTATATGTTGTAGTTACAGTGCGCATGCGTTCAACTCGAGAACCGGAGAAAACTGTAAACACAAAATTTTAACTTTAATAAACAAACGTTTGGATCTTATAACGAAAAACAAGCCGAAATTCTAGGAAATTACATTAATATTAGAAAATACACCACAAACTTTGGTCGATTTGAAATTGATCGTCACAAACGTAAGTGAAAAATAATTTTCGAAACACAAAACTCTTTTTGGCTTGTGAAGACTGGTAGATAAAATCAGTAACCACGTGACAGCCTGTTAAAAAGAATCATCATCAGGTATTTGTTCATCAAACTTGATCAAAAACTAGAATCTAAACAGGAAAAGCAGCAAGCAAGCAAGCAAAGGGGTCTCATGATTCAAGTTTAAACAGAAACGGCAAGTGATGTCAGAAACACTAAAAGCATAGAAATTTGCAACGAGCCTACGATAAGAAGAAAGCAGAAGCAAGGAAAGGCAGCCAAGTCTTAATACGCAAGTTTCAACCCAACGCACAGGATTAGTATTGGTATCAATGTTAAAATCTAAGCGCATGTCAGCTAATATTAGTAGAAATGCTATAGAACAAAGCACTAGAACGTATTCACAGATTATGCAAAGCCAGTGTCACTGCGAATTGTTAACTAACAGGCAAAAAAACGGAACAATAGGTCTTTAACATGGCAAGCTTCCTCTATATTTAAGCCTATTCGGTTAAACCGCTAAGGTACATCGGGTTAGGCTTATGTCCGCTAATCTGGTGTTGATCTTTAAGCAGAACTACAATTCAATCTTCGACAAATTGTTGAACGTTGCGGGATTTCCGGAGCCCTGTGACAATCACTTTCCATAGAAATTGAAAGGTTTAGGAATAACACATTTTCAGAAGAAGTTTGTGTCATAATGACGTTGAAACCATACATGTGTATCTTAAAAGACGATACAACTACAAGCAGGTTTGTTCCGGTTTGAAGATGTGGTTGTGTAAAAAGAGGTACATTACACCTTACAGCAAACCTCGTTGAGACAGCTTGGTAAAGAACCAAAGAAACGAACAGAGCAAAAATCGTGCAACAGACGAAAGGTTACTACAATTTGCGGAAAGTATTAATGGTTAGAAAAACACAACATATTAAGCTAAAGACGCATCCGCCGCTACGATCATTTACAAGGTGAAGAACAAACGTTACCAGCCCATCTTCACTGCCTGGATGTCGCTGATGAGGTTCTGGGCGAAGCAGATGGGAATGATCTGGAAAAGTGATGATAAAACTTGAAATTTTTGCAGTTTTGTTCGGAAAAACCACAAAGGATGCATGGAATGGTCGATTAACGAGTGCCCGGGCATGGAAAATCACCATATTCCGATTAATCGGCTGCCTACAATCTAAATTTTAATTTCACGGTGAAAAAGTTCTGCTTCTTTTAGTTCAAATAACACGAGGTTTTGTTGAAAACATTCGCATGGCCCCAGATGAACTCGCAAAACAACAACGGGTGCATTTTATCCAAAAAATATCATAATGATGTCATAATGATAGGATCCTTTCGTGAATGACCAACAATTATTATTTATTGGCAAAATGGTTGTTAAAGCCGATTGTATGTTGTCTATCAATCAAACAGTGCAACCCTAATTTTTATAATTAATTAGTTCTTAACGTAGCCTACAGTGATACGGTACCGACTTAAAATATGGTTCTATTACCTGCATAAGTGCCACGCCTATAAAGACACCGGCCACCGTGTATAAGTTTGTTCTGAGAAACTCCTCAAAGCTGGATATACATCCTGTCGTGTAGATACCGTCCTGGTTGAAGATCTGAAAGATAAAGGCGAGTATATGGGCCCGGGTTAGGAAAGTGTTGAGAAGACAAGACGTAGTTGCACTAGACACCTGCTGTTAGGTCAGCGTCAAATGGACCCTAACATAGCGTTATTAAATTGAAAGCCACTATTTCCAAGCGGCAGTTAATTCTATCTCTTTCAGTTCATCGCCAAATTTAAAAGTTTAATGCGTCGTAAATGCAAAAGATCAAAAGTTGACATGGATCGTATCCAATGTTCCCTCTAATTTTTCACGAGTCTGAGCAAACACACTAACTCTCTGAGCGGTCCCTTGGACCACTGTGAGCAACATCAGACGTGCCACGTGCGCACTGTGGCCATTATTATGCGTTTATTCTATTTTTAATTCAGGTTGGCTTATTTTCTTGTGCGCAACACAGATTTTCTGTGCGCGGAGATCGTGTCAGCAGTGCGCATTTGCGCACGCGCGCAGCTTAGAGGGAACATTGATCGTATCTTGCCTTTAAACCGATTTCGATTTATTATTAAGCTGTGCACGGCCAGTCACATGGCATCAAAGTAAATCGCATTATATGTTAACAACAATGCATAATGCGTAACAGAGGCATACCTTACACGTGCATGTTGCGTCACGGACAGCACCAGTGACGTGCGCTAACGCACAAGTTCGCAAACAGTTTGTTCACGTGTCTAGCGAAAACGGTGGGAATATATGGGAAACGTACAACGAAAAAGTAGCCTATAGGGCAAAAATGTGTTTGAAACGGGATGAACGCGGTTCCTTTAGTCGAAAAAGGTGAAACTTACTTTCAACTTTGCGCAAACCCACCTCGTCATCAAGTCGAACGCTGTAACCACACTGAGTGTTGATGACGTCGGCTTGGGTGGACGGAAGACAACAAGAGAAGGGAACCCCGCAGGCTTCGACAGGGGTGTAGTTGAGCCCGTTCACCATCACGACCGAATTGCACTTGAAATAGACGTTGTTGTCCCAGTCCGATGGTCCAATGTCGCCGCCACAGCATTGCAGCTGCCGATAACAACAGTTTATTGCTGGCGCGTTAATCCAGTACGTTTAACAAGTTCTTTACTTTTGGAGAAGACAGCAAATATTCGTTGAATGGGAGGCGTTTGTTTGTCTTGCAATTGGCATATATTTGTGGGCTTGTGTCTTAACGGCAAATCACAACTACTTGGTTATTCCGGACAGGACGCATTTGATGGAAATTAGCCAAGTACAGTAACTTTTCAGGACTATATGATGTCAGATAGTTAGAATTATTATCACGTGTGACTGCCATATGGCAATAGCAGCACCGTCCTATTAACATTTGTGCCCGTCGCCGTTGCACTTTCTTAACCTTCCCAGATTATCCAGCACTATAATTACCACATGGGATCCCCGAAAATGGGTCGATCCTGCAGATAGGAGTCGGGTTACAACACGCATACAGCGAAACAACCCCTAAATGAGCGAAAGACAAGCTCACGTTTTCCTGGAAAAAATCAATGATGTTCTGGAGATCGACGTCATCTCTGTATCCCTTGATAGTTTTGTTGACGAATCCGGCGAACTGCAAGTGGAACCAATCCTTGTAAACGAAACCGAGAATACCGGCTATCAGCTCAGCGAAGAAAATTACGCCGAGACACACGGAAAACTATAAAAGCAAATGGAAGGGTGAAAAATTTGAGCGGAAATGGCAACATGACATGCATATATGTTCACGCACTATCTTTATAGTTTAGCTTATTTGTATTAGGTAGAGCTAGTATCTGACTAACATTAGCGTGTTGCAATTGACGTCAATGTTTGATGAATGAACCAGGTTGCAATTGTCCTTTAAATGGAATGTTTTACTGTCTAGCTATTTGAAATGTCAGATAGGGAAACTTGCAACAGTTTGAAAATATTTACGTGCAGTCAGGCAATTTAAACAACATCTTCTCTTTCCCTAAATATCCGCCTCTTTATTATAATAAGACGACACAGCAAAAGAAGCTGCGCTGCCCAGACAATTTATCTCACTGGACCGTTGTGATAAGACTAGCCCAATATGAGACATTATATGCTTCTTGTAGTAGTCTAATTATAACTTTTTAACCAATTGTGACATCAGGCGTCTCATGTTATTATGTGCGTCATACAAAGACCTAGTCTACCTAGATCTACTGCTTGGGCGTCAGCTGGTATCAATAATTTTAAATGAAAATAGGACTGTTAATATTCAACAACTTATTCGTTTAGAAGGGTAGATGGCTTGGCTTGAGTAGATAACCCAAACGCTTAACGACATAATTAGATTGGGTCTAGCGCAGAAGTGCACAACCATGTGATGTATTTGCATACTAGTCCCCTGCTACCCCAAGCGTGACGACATTTGGTTGCACATTTCTGACTTAGACCCGAATACATATAATGAAAATAGCAAAACTACAACTCAGTTATAAGCAATGTTCTCAAAAACAACGAAACCAACGTCAAAGAAATTAATCACATTAGTGTCTAACAGTCTACCAAACAAAACAATTATATGAGATTACCACAGATTTATTGTTACATTTAACCAAAACCTTGCTGCGTATGCATCATACATGACTTTCACAAAACAAATATTAGGCCTTAAGTATATGTAGTAAAGTTTCCTAGTTTGAACTTAACTGGGTTCTTACAAAGACAACAACATCCTACACCTAATACTTTGATGTACAAAAAGTTAAAGCACTGATTATACCAAACTTTTTTTTGCCAAAAAAACTTTCTCTGCCAGCTATGAAGATTATTAGATTGATGGAAGCAAAGAAAAGTTGTCTTACTCATCTCACCAGGCCATACTATTAATGAAAGTGTACAGGAGTTCGCGAAAACTGCACAGAATGAAACTCGCTGTGTTAAGCCACAACAAGACTTTTCGGTACTCACAAATTTCAAAAAGCAGATGTTCTCCCTGAGTGCTCCAATGCAGCCTCCGAAGCTAAGAATAAACATCACAACAGCAACAATAATGATGATTAAGACCGGATCGATCGGGAATTCGCTGATCGTTTGAATGTTGTCAAAGAATCCCTTAAGAACATATACCAGTATTTAATAGATCAATAATCTTTTAAAAGCAAAAATGGTAGGAAGAACAAGTAGTTTGATGTAAAAATACTGGACACATCTTGCATCTACTCTTGCTCTAGTACTTTTGCTTCGAGTAACCCTTCAGATTTTAAAAGCCATACATACTACATTTGTGAATTTGCTTTTGTGGGACATAACCAACCTTCTCACTCCATGCCCAAATGCCAGCTCCAAGCAAGCCCAGTCCAATTAACTGAAATAAAAAGGCTTGTGAGTGGTGAATAAGAACATAACAACAACAAATGTATACCGCATATATACACTTCTTTCCAATCAATTTAAATAACTTTTGATAATATCTAATTTATAAAAACGTTTGAAAAAATATGGTCTATAGCAGCAGTAGAACTAGTATACTTGACAATTGTGGAAAACTACATTCATATCTTTAAAAATATCTACTGTATATATGATGAATTTATGACTCACCCAAAACAAGACATTAAAAACAAATAAAAAATATTTTGTACAACAACCCACTTCATGAGGCATAGTTTCAAATTAAGTTCTAAAATATTCCTAATTCTGCAAAAAAATCCAGGTGCTTTATTTTCATCAGCTCAAAAGTGAAGATGGTAGGGAGATGGCCAGCAGACAGATTTTGATAATTAAATTTCTTTTATTATACATCCTAACACCAACACAAAATATCTGCTGTTTTGTCATAACATTTGCTAGGCCTATTGCTATGACAGTTTTTCCCAATCTCTGGAATATGGTTGCAATACGTCAGTCATACGATTTTAGTGTTGAAATCTGCATCAGGAGAAAGGTCAAAAAGTGCTTAAATGCCTGGGATTTTTGCAAAATTGGGCTTATTTTCGTTAAGTGGAAAAAAGGTCTAATATTAATAAAGCAGGAAGTTGTTGGACTAAACAAATGGGGCAATTCTGTGCTTTTTTCCCAGTGACAGTAATGCTGTCTTGCGGAAAAAATGAGCGTTTGGATTGGTAAGATGTAAGAACATATTGTAAAATGCCGAATAGTGACTGTTTGGTGTCGCGAAAGTTGGTCATTAAAACCGCCAGGAATTTGGCTTTTTGGCGCACCTAAGAGCACTTCCATTGCATCTAAGCATTTTTGCACACCAAATTTGTCATTGTTGGTTGTTTGGTGCACCCAAGATCTTGCTGAAAACGGCCATACTCTGCAGACCAAGCAAGCTCAATGAGCATTGCACTCCACACTTTGTAGTTCATATAGTGTGGCTTAAGCCAAGCTAGCCTAGGCTATAGCTTGCTGATGCACTAGTTTTAAAAAATGAATGCCTGACAAACATGAAAACTTTACATTTACTCCATATCTAAGTTTAATTTACATCAACATAGGCAATTTCGTTAACATGTTAAGTTTAAGTGAGTGGTCGCCGGCCATCTGCGCAACTCTTCATTTTTAGATACCTGCCTATTTTTTGGAACTCGCAGATTTCCACTCAGCCAGTGTAGTGGCTGACTCTGCAGTATATTTGGGCTTCATTAAATTGTTATGATTACTGTATTATGGAACATGGATACAACAGAAACTGGGCTACCGCGACGTTTCGTAGCCTACACACACCCAGACAGTCAGATAAGCTACTCAAGTCTGCAACCACCGTCATCAGTCTGGCAGAATCCATAAAGATCATAAAACCCAAAATAACCAAAGAGCGACGCGACGCCTCATTCAACCAAAAAGCAAGGTAACATGCGTAATTAAAATATTCAAACCAAATGGTCAAATAAAATACGGCAAAGTAATGTAAATTGTAAGATATAAAATGCTAAACAAAACAAAAAACCTAAATGAAAAAAAACTTTAATAAGTGTATAATTAACAGGTGCTAGATCGATTCTTTGCCTGCACAACGGTGATTCCATCATTGTCATAATCATAAAAGTGGTACTTTATTAGCAGGTATACACGCTTGTACAAACATAAGCGCGACGGGATGTCATCATGCACTACATCAGGGGTCACTAAACTTTTTTCTGTGAGGGCCGGATTGCTGCGAGATTAACAGCTGCGGGCCGGATGCAAATTGCGAAAAGATATACAACTATTTAGAATCTCCATTGACAATCGCAAATAACAGCACGTGGCGGGCCGGTTTCGGCCCGCGGGCCGTAGTTTGGTGACCTCTGCACTACATGACAGAATCAACTAAAACTTTGAGCTATTTTGCTAAGAAATCAAGCCGAGTCGAAATCGACACTTTATTATTTGCTCATGTTAAAAGCAATTTCTTTCCCATGACAATGATATTTTTTAAAACTTGGTTAAAGTGTTGGAATTGCAAGTCGAGTTAATACACTCCGCGTAGGCTAGTGTGTACAATTGACAGCAAAATTAGCTTAACCATTAATATATTGTGCTGGTTGTTATTTTTTAGCACTAATTTCTAAAAGTTTTTTCATGTTGTCTAGCGCACGCGGATCAGATAATATTTCAATCTTAATATTGGTGATAATCTTGTGTGTTTTACATCTTGAACATTGTAGCCTACTATTTATTTGGCTCGTTTGGTTCCCATTCTCTATTTGAATTACTTCTTGATTAGTCAATCTGCCAACGAGCCCCTACTATAATTGCACCGTAGTTAACTCGCACAAAACTGTTCAAGAACGCAGCAGTCAACGATTCTTCCAATTCACGGCCAACTGCGTAAGATCAAAGAAAATATTTTGAAAAAAGTTTATTGGTTTTAATAAAAATTTAAGCAGCCAATATCGCATTCTCAAAATACATATAAAAGGCAATAAAAAATATAGATCTTAGAGAAACAATAAAAATATATTAAATATCCAAGTACAAAAACTACAAAAAATGTTCTGAAAATATTTTGTATCACGATTGTGTCAGACCAGGTGGTGAACGTCGACAATCTAGCAACCAACCTGGGACAGATTGACAACGTTGGGACACAAACACAACAGTATTTGCTCTTTCAAGTTTCAACACCGAATACAATGAATTACGCCACAAAACTGGAGGGAAAATATCAAAACCAGCAGAATGAACCCAAGCGATAGGTGGAGTGTTAATTACAGGTCAGGCCTCCAGGGACGACGAAGTGACGACACGAGAAAAGAGAAGTGCAACGGTAAATAAATTAAAAATTAAAATCAAAAAAGAAAGTGGAAGTAAAAGAGGTAGATAAAAAATTACAAAAGGTAGAAAATAGAAAGCTACTAGCGCTCAGGAATGTCACAGTATTCCCAAACCACATCAGGGTTGAAAGTGAGACACCAGGGGCGCTCGTCATGGTCAGAACTTCAACAGTGGTTGTGGGGATCAATCTTCCGGTAAGAAAAGTTGAAAATTTTGCTGCCAAGATAATTGAAAATGACGTCATAACAGACATTGTCACCAGTCGATGGGGGGGGGGACTCTACCACCTGTAGGAGTATTTTAAAACTTTATGAGAAAAACTCTTGTGCTTGAATAAAACATGGTTTGCGACTTTCAACTTTCAAAATTTAATCTAACCTTCAAAATATCTTGGAACATTCCTCGATGTTGCATCTCTCAGCTTGTACCACGTCGCCGATGCAGGAACCTTCGCCGACGGCTCCTTGAATACAATTTCTGGTTCGGTATTTGAAGCCGCCATCACATGATGCTGAGCAAGCTGACCAACCCGAGTAATCAGACCAATACGCACCTGTATGACCAAGCCAGTGAAATAAATAAGATACACAAACAACTCCTTGACTGATATCACATTCATAGAATAAAAGTAACCAAAAGAATTTAAGGAAATTAATCATTTTACCAGTGTTTTGCAAACACTTCACGTTCATCGGGACAAATTAAAAAAAATTATGGAGAAATGTTTAAAACTGACAGCTTAAAGTATTAAGGTTTTTAGAGTAATTGTTTGTTAACGCTACAGTTAATGTCATTTGACAGTCTGCCAACGTACCACTATTCTGGCACTTTACAGGTGCACAAGCTTTTGTCTTCCTCTTCTTGACGAAGCAAACTGGACCATCGCTACCACCCAGACTGCGGCAGTAATCGTTACGCAAATCGGCGTTTGGAAACACATCAACATTTCTGCAGACACAACCCTTGATAAATTTCGACGTTCTATTCAATTTCAGCTCCGCACAAACCACATCTTACATTTTTGCGTTTTTCCATGGAATGCAGCTTGCGCCATTCTTTGCAACGGAGAGAGTTCCTCGGTACGCAGCGGGGTTGTTCTCATTGAAGCAATCGCCGCTGTCATCTGCGCATTTTAAGTTGATTCAAGAGGTAAGAAAAAAATACAAGATGACGTCATAAATAATTGTCAGTCCGACAAACAGTCAGCTTATATGGGTAAACGAATGTTTGACGAATTGTAACCACAAGCGAAACAAAAAACGCCGGTTTCATGAATTAGGTTTCTCAGAATGACTCAATTATCTTTCCATGAACTTGTATCAAAGTCAGTGGAACGCAAGTCATTCAAATGGACCCTTTATTTTGTTCGTGCAATTAATAACTTCACTTACAGGTCGGACAGCTTGGTTGAGAGCACACTTCTTCTTCTATTGTGTCTCCTTCACAGTATTCACTGCTGCAAGCACGCACGCGATATCGGTGTCCGCTGTTTCCTTTCACACACACCGCGTCACACGCTGACCACGACATCCAAGGCTGCCAGTTTCCTGCAAACAAATAAGTTGATGGTCATGCTGCTCCTAACAACTAGCTCCAACAAGTAAAACATTGAATTATAAGATGTCTTCACCTGTGGCGGGAGATGCCGGGCCACTAGGGCAGGGGGCACCGCAAGGATTACTCTCCCAGTGTTCTCCAGGACATTGCTCGGATCCAACATCAGCTCCGATGCAGCGACGAGTCCTGAAAAAGAAGAATTAAACCGTCACGAATTTCAAAGTGACTACTTCAGTGGTCAAATGCATTGTTACGGATAGGAAGACGGGTTATGTAGCTCAGGCAATAGGTAGGGTTATGTTATTAGTTATTACACTGGATATTTCATGACAATATTCATTCATTCTATGAATCCATTGCATATGTTTGTTGCCAATATGGAGCAAGAAACTGTTCATTTAATGTACAAATTGTACACGTGAAATCAAAGTTCTTATATTCAATTGGAAGGAAGAAATTGCAAATAAATTGCCCTCAAATTGCTTTCTGTATTAGTAGCTGATACAGAAAGCCAACTTGAATAAAGATTTTGATGCGCTCTGTATCGCTGTATTACATAACACACAAAAAAGAGCTTTGAATGAAAAGGAATAAGCCAATTTTTCTATGTTCAGCTAACCTGTATTGATTGCCACTTCCGCAAGTAGAGCTGCACTGTCCCCAACTCGACCAGTCAGACCAGGAGCCACGATTGTTGGTGGGTGGTTGAGGCTGGACAAGCTCTGGAACTGAAAACAATGTGACCATTACTTTTGTGTTAGGTCATGTTTACTTTGTAGGTGATGCTGTGAAAAGAATAGGATACAGTCCACTCTTCAATGTAAATTTACTTCTAACTAAAAATACAGAGTTAGTCTTCAGCAGAATAATTTTCTTTTAATTAGTAAAACAATAAAGAAACCAAGCGAAGCTAACCTGCATTGTCACAAGTTGGGATGGAGCAATATTCCCATTCCTTATTTGGGTTCGTGGTGTAACACCAAGGCTTATCTTTGATGTCAGGATTGCGACAGTAATTATTCTCTAATCCGGCCCCAGTTATGTGAGATGGATCACTGGAATACAATTTATAAAATATTTTAACAAAACATAAATAATATTTTACATGCAAAGAAGGAAAAAATTTAAATAAAAACCAAAAACCCTGGAAACATACAGATATAAAATACAGCTGTGAGATTCTACATCCGCACAACAACAGAATTAGGTAAGAAAAATTATTTTCAGTACAGTTTAAACAAAACAAGACTCACAAGCCATGTGAATGTGGTGATTGGCGATCCCATCGTTGACAAGCGTACCCGCTTTCCGTTACTGAAGCTGTGCCCCTATAACTAGCCCCTTGGTCCAGAGAGTGCATGCAGTCTGTCGTTTCCGGGACTCTGCGCTTGCCATTGCAGTTGTACATGGCTCGAAGCTGGTATTGGTCCTCACTGGACAACATGATCCTTTGACTGACCACAGCTTCACCAGTTTGTCTGCAGATTTAAGTGAAGTATTTGTGAACAAGTTCGAGGATAGCGGCGATGATAAGAGCATAAAGCTTGTGATTTTGACATTGTTATAAACTCAAAAACATGAGAGCTCAGGTAAATTAATTACCTCTATGACTACAGTAATTTCATGAACAAGTAAAAGTGAACGCATGATATTTCGTAAAATATTTTAAGCTTACTCTGCAGCCCAACTCACAAGTTAATTATCGTTGGATGGTTGTTTTTCGAGAACGAGTAGCCACTGTAGTGCATGACAGAGTTATAATCGTAGCCCGAGTTAAACGATTCAACAAGAGACGGATCCTTCTTGAAAAAGTTTTTTCTCATGCCTGGTAAAATTTTGATAAAATCCATTGAAATATGTTGTTGTTGTGAATGGAAAACAAATGGAAACACTTTTAAATAACTCGACAATCGCTTACCGGATATAATGTTCTGCTTTAACACTTCAACGAACACGTCCCTGTCACCTCGTGATTGTTCGTGCCAGAATCCCAAAGCATGCATCAGTTCATGCAAAATTGTTCCAGTGCTATAGCATCCTTTGTCAATAGATACCTTATAGAAGCAAGCAAACTTATTAATGATTGGAGAGATTAACCTGTGCCAGGGGAAAGAAGTTAATTTTTTGATCTCGATCTCAGAATGAAACAAAAGCAATGACACATTGTAATATCTGAATACTAAACACGTTTTGAAGTAGAACTGAATCTTGACAAAAGATAGTAATTGCAAACTTTTCAAATCTACTCACCTCTTGTTTGCCACCATTCCTTCCAATGTAAGACCAACATCCTCGACCAACAGTAAAATGCAGTTGGTCTCTGTCTACTTTCGTTGCTGGTTGAAAGTCGATGCATGTCAGCGCGTTTACAATTGAAAGAGCTTTTTTGATGCTGTTTTGGTGTTCAGGATGAGAAACTGGAAATAGCAGTTAACACAAATCAACCAGGTAAACAAGTAAATCAAAAACTCTACAATCCTTTAACTAACAGTATGATGGTGTACACTCTAGCTCTGAGCTATCGCTACCATGAAGCAAGATATGTGATCTGGGTAATTCTCACACAAGTATGACAAATATCTTACAAAGTTCGTCTGAATAACTGAAGGGGATCCTGTAATAACCATCAGCTGTGACGTCGTTCGTCCATTTTCTGACCACTGATGACGTGTCTCTTGCTCCACCACCATCATATTTTCCCTGGTTATTTGCCCAATCTACTTGTCTTTCTGTTAAGACATTTAAGAACGCATTAATTTATTAAAGTATTTAACTAGCATGAAATAATTTCACATTATAACCGGTGTTATTCTTTCTTGTCAAATAAAGTGGAGTAAAATTGCACAAAAATTACATTTCCACAAAACATTGGGAGTTAATTCTTGATTGCTGGAGACCTCTTATCAGTAGGCCGACAAGAGATGTGCAAAGACACAAAATTTGACGTGATGGCATTCACAGAGGGATCAATTTTTGTTGTTTATTGTGAATCACAGACGGATCAATTGTCTGTTTATTATGAATTGGAGTTCACGTAACCAGTTCTTATTTATTTATTATAAATGGGCGTGAAGAAAAAGAAATTCGGCGTACACGTTGACCTCGTGCGTGCCACTTTCACTATGGACTATAGTTTATCCATTAAACTTAATATAAAACATAATACGGGGCTGATTACTGTTTGTACATTACCAGTAAGAGGCAAATAAAAGTCGTTACAAGTACCTGTTAAACGTAGATCTCCAAAATTTTCCGTACACCTGCAAGTCATGCAACCATCTTCGTCTCTTTCGCGTTGTTCGGGTTTGCATTTGTTGTCACATTTCAGTTCGGGGCATTCACCTAAATCTGTTGACAAACGCCAAGTTGAGAGAAATGATATCAACATAGATATCTTACAGACTTACACCAACGCAAAAATGGAGCATTTATTTCGAATCAGGTAAACCTTTATGTACACTGTACGCTGTACAGTGTACAGCGTTATATAACATAAGTAATTGTTCGACCTAAATAAAACAGTTGTAGAAATTAAATTCTGATAAAAACGTAGATATAAACGTTACAGTTAACTTAGGTGGTTGATCAACGACATTTTTACATTCGGATTTAATTTTTGTTTAACCTAAATACGAGTCATTTGCTTTCAGATTCCGGTGCGAAATCAACTTGATAGGAAACAAAACTTCAAAAATTTACTTTTTGAATCAAACTCCTTCGCCGGTTTCTTACACTTGCAAGTCCAGCAACCGTTATCGTCTCTTTCACGGTTTTTACTTTTACACCTCAATTTGCATTGCCGTTTGGGGCATTTACCTAAACAAACAATTATTTCAATCAAAACAATTAATAGCAAGATAGAAAAAATATTGACGTCATGCGGTAAGTGATCTATAGCAAGCCATGGATTGATTTTGCACTTTAGCGCCACCATCACTTCGACAAAGATGAAGTAGGATGGAGAAAATTCATAATTATTGAAAACAAGTCAATGCTACAACACACATAGATTGTGAAGCGTTCTTGAATTAATTAAAACCTATTAATCACAAACTTACGTGCTTCTGTGTTCACCAAAGCGATGATAAGAAAGGCCACGACGTAATATTGCATACGCATGGTGAATTCAAGAGCAATTCCTATGACTACTCTCTGCAATTAAAACAAGATTTTAAAAGATAAAGAAACGTGGTTTCCTACATCCCCTAATATTCAAACAATCTAAACAAGAGCGCACTCGCTTCTCGTTCCTTGCTTTCCCCAGGTCGGATATTTGCAGTCTGCGACATTATCTCGTTCCTTCCTATTTATATCAGTCGATCATTCAATCAAATTGTAAACAATCGACTTTGGTCTTCGTAGTGATAGCACGCGACATGTGAAATTTTATGATTTCTTATTAATCACCTGTCAACATGGCCGCTTATCCACCTGGCCATGGTTATGTAACATATGCTGGTTTATTGAACTGGCCCGGTTGGTGACCGCTGTGGCCTTGGCGGTTATTTCTATTTGCAAAATTGTTTTTTCTTAGTTTCGAAAGATAACCCATTGTTTTCAAATTCCATACTTTAATTATTATCGTAAGTTGTGGCCGTTTCAGGCCGTGTGACGTCACAGTATGAACGTAGAGATTGAACTTTTGTTTAACATTCCAATTTTTTCTGTAATTGATGTAAAAACACAGGATGTTTCGAAGACCAATTAAACTGACGGCAAACAATGCGCTTTGTTATATCCAGTTACATCCGATGTAATTTTGAAAAGATCAAACAAATGTTTTGTTTAACAACACAATTTACTTTCTATTACTTTTGTAAATGCATGACAGATTTCTTGCCTTTAACACACAGTATTTACAAGAACTTATATCATTTTTGAAATATACATATTCTAACTGTGTTAATGAAATATTTTTCATTAAATTAAGTAATTAATTTATTTAATTAAATAAGTATTTATAAAAACAGTTTTAACTGCAATTAATAATTAATTTGAAATAACTGAATTATTTTAATATATATTTTTCATTGATATTCTTTGGTTCATTTTCAGGTAAAATACTTTGAGCTTGTTCATCTTCATTGACAAATGATTTTCATTGTTTTAAGCTGATGTGTATTCGACCAATCACCGAGCGAGTTTCTTTGCGACGCGGTATCCTTCCATGCCTGGTATTATATGATAAGAAATCGTTAGTTTAAGATGATGTCACTTTCGATGTCTTTGAATCTCTTACTTTGCTTTCTCGTGCAAGAGAGAGATCGTTTAAATTTACAGAAACCAATAATCCCCGTTTTGCGTCGTGAGCACAACAATTTCCAATATTACAATTTTCATTCCAAAACATTTTTAATTTTTCTTTTGTTTTTGTTTTCTGCAGTTCAAAGGAGTTCATGACGGTTTGTTAGGTTTCAGTTCATTTCCAAAAAGTTAAACATTACGTAAGATTTTTTGGGAATTGTTTTACACCGATATTAGATCCAATTGAATTGATGACGGGTATTTTTATTCGTGTCTCAGGGCGAGTAGAATTAGATGTGATTAGGAAAGTACCGGAACAAACCAAACCAAAATTGTGTTACGCAACGTCTGTTACGAAACAATTGTTACGCAACTTTTAGGCTACAGATAAAATGACCTTTGAAAGTAAACAACAGTAAGCGGGTTTTGAGGTTTGGTTTTAGACAACGTGCAATTCTGTTTGTCACGTGATAAAGCTGATCACATGACCTACACAGCACAGAGTTAAACTATATCTGCTTTTTGACCCACTGACACGTACACATAAGTGTAGGCTAACGTTCATACAAAGCAAACGAAAAAAATCTAAAGAATATGCTGATAATTTAGCGACAATTTGTCCGAAATTTCTGGGTTTGTTTAAAAATAAATTGTTGTGCTCAAGACGGAAAACGGGGATTAAACAACGAAACAACAAAAGTTTCCACCAACTGAAAAATCAATGAAAGTTTGTGAATAAGCAATAAGTTAGACGTTTTTTTTTAACTTGGAATTTAATTTAAAGCATATTATATAAATGTAATTGAGTAATATATGAATTTATATAAAAATACTTTTGAAAAAATATATTTTAAAATCGAACACTTTTTCGCGGATCTAAAATTGTAATCGTAATAGCGTTGTTAAAAAAAACCTATCAGGTATTTTTGAAACTATGAGAATTCTACTTGGTCGTCAAAATGCATTATTTATCTTTGCAATTATTTTGAAATAAATAGGTGTGGAAAATTTTTAGGTGTATATAGTTCAACTCAAAAGAAAACTGTTCGATTAGAATTCAGAAATTTTAAATTTTACTTTAATTGAATCGAATTCATGACAAAGAGTAGAAACATGGAAGAAAGTTGGAAAATCTGATTCCAGATTATGACGTCACGCGCTTTGAAATTGTCATAGTCTACGATAATGATTAGATTTAGGAAAACGGAGAAAAATAATATTGGTGATCGAAACTCCGTAAAAAAATTTTGCAAATAGAAATAACCGCCAAGGCCACAGCGGTCACAAACCGGGTCAGTACAATAAACCAGCATAAGTTACATAACCATGGCCAGGTGGATAAGCGGCCATGTTGACAGGTGATTAATAAGAAATCATAAAATTTCACATGTCGCGTACTATTACTACGAAGACCAAAGTCGATTGTTTACAATTTAATTGAATGATCGACTGATATAAATAGGAAGGAACGATATGATGTGGCAGACTGCAAAGACCCGACCTGGGGAAAGCAAGGAACGAGAAGCGAGTGCGCTCTTGTTTAGATTGTTTGAGTATTAGGGGATATAGGAAACCACGTTTCTTTATCTTCTAAAATTTTGTTTTAATTGCAGAGAGTAGGCCTAGTCATAGGAATTGCTCTTGAATTCACCATGCGTATGCAATATTACGTCGTGGCCATTCTTATCATCGCTTTGGTGAACACAGAAGCACGTAAGTTTGTGATTAATTAGTTTTAACTAATTCAAGAACGCTGCACAATCTAGCATTGACTTGTTTTCAATAATTATGAATTTTCTCCATCTCACTTTATCTTTGACGAAGTGATGGTGCAAAATCAATCCATGGCTTGCTATAGATCACTTACCGCATGACGTCAATACTTTTTTCTATCTTGCAATTAATCGTTTTGATTTAAATAAATGTTTTCTTAGGTAAATGCCCCAAACGGCAATGCAAATTGAGGTGTAAAAGTAAAAACCGTGAAAGAGACGACAACGGATGCTGGACTTGCAAGTGTAAGAAACCGGCGAAGGAGTTTGATTCAAAAAGTAAGTTTTTGAAGTTTCTTTCCTATTAAGTTGATTTCGCATCGGAATCTAAAAGTGAATAACTCGTCTTTAGGTTAAACAAAAATTAAATCCGAATATAAGAATGTCGTTGATCAACCACCTAAGTTAACTGTAACTTTTATATCTTTGATTTTATCATAATTTGACCTGTAAGGATGTTTGTGTGTATTTTCTCCTAACCAGCCATTTCATTAGAACAACGTAACCTGCCAATAACTTGGTCATTTTAAAGTGCTTACACTTTGATGTTAATGTTTTTATTATTTTATTGTCCTTTAGAACTCTCAATGATTTAAACCATTCTCGGTTTAGGTAAATGTCCCGAACTAAGCCATTACAACAATTGTAAAAATGAACACCGCCAAATATATGAAAAAGGCTGAATGACTTGCACATAAACGATGACAAGCGAAAAACCTTCGTTTAACCGGAAGCATGACGACTTTTCGTCACCTTGGTACCGGTAACGTACAAACGATTTTAGAAATCAAAGTTATGTTTTATTCGAGTTTCGAGTAAAACAACTATACAACTGACACTGTCGTTAGCTTATAGTGGCGGAGTCATCCGGTAGTGTCAGGTGTTCCCCCGTCTCTCCGACAATTTTGACCTGTCTTGACCCAGCTTTAAACGTTCCAATAAATAACGTTACATGGTTTAGTGAATCTTCGAATGTTTTTTCTTCTGATTTTATTCCATGTATCCACATTTTTGGTATTTTAAAAATTATTAGAAAATTAGGAAATAGACACCCTTGCAGTGTTCAACATGTTTAAGTGAAAACAACAGTAGCCGCATGTAATGAATGATCTAATCAGTCTAATGTAATGCAAGCCGCAAGTAATGATTAATGGAACTTACGCATCTACAGTGAGCCGCCCTTGAAAGTAAGCCCGAAAATGACGATGCAAAGTTCTACATAAACTGCGGCTTATGCAATGGAGTAAAAACAGTATGTTCGCGAAAAATAAAGCTTAGCCTAATAAACTAAACGTACGGCAGATGATCAGTGAAAAATTGTTTTTTAAGCCAGTCAGAAAAGAAAGTTTTGGAGAAATTCTATACGAACACAAACGAGGAATGTGTCATAATACAAACTACGAGGCCTATAAAAACCCTTTCAAAAATCTCCGGTTACAAGTTAACAATTGTTTCAATAAAAACAATCAATGAAACAAGTGGCTGGCGACGACTCAGCTGTGAACATTTCCAGGAAAATCTTTCAAAGTATATTCAACAAGAAAGTTAAGCTGGCGATGTCTAACTAGTAGAACAGTTCTGCTCAGACGTAAAAGCAAAAGTTTTTCACGGACCAGTTAGAAACATCGACAGTTAACATTATTAGAGTTGTAAGTGTTGTAGGTGTATGTCAATCAAGCGTCATGTCTGTAACTGGAAGCACATTATCACGGAAGATGTACGGTCTTCGTGGAGACATAGAGGTACTGCATGGGTATACAAAGTGATATTGAATATTATTAATTAGTATTAGCAGCAATTTAAGGTTTAAATAAAGTCAATATGGTTAACCTAACTCTTACAATCAACCATCTCAAATTAAATTCGTCACTGCCGGTTCAATATTAAACGCTAGACAGAGCAAACGGGCTGAAATTGAATTTGCCACAAGCAATAATTTGTAGCACGAACGATATGTAACAAACAGGGTTCACAAGGACTATTTAAATATAGTCTAAGTCTTTTTTTAATATTATCTGAACGATTTTAACAATGAATTAACTGAAGAAACTCACAAAACCTCGGAATCCCATCACTTTATACCTTGCCATACGTAGTGGAATTGAAGGAATAACTACAGTACATAACAATAACTAATTAGCACCGTTACATTGCTGATTACAACATGAACCTTGACTGGTCCTGGCAGTGAGGTTTATAAGCATAAAATATTTATCACATTGTTAAAGGACACTTTGGAAGACTTGGAAGAGTCTCATCATTACCTAAGACAAGATACCCGACAAGTAAGACGTTTATACCGGCGCTTGAATCTGGTTGCTCCGGCCGACTACTGGCAAGCTGAATTGCCAATTTACGATGAAGACTTCTACGATTTGATTCCAGTCAAAGGCCAGACTAGAACGCACGAAATGTATGGCATGATGTAACCTTTACGTTGTTGTTGTTGTTGTAACAAAACAAAATATGGTCTAGTAACTTAATAACTGGTAACTAACTAACTAACTTAATAACTTACTTAGTAACTCACTTAATAACTGGTCTTAATAACTTGCAGAGAAATCAAAACCTTACCTGACTTTAAGCAGAAAAGAACCAAAACCAGCATGAAATTTAAAGAAACAGAAGTTAGCGTGAGCTCTCCGCCAGCCTTGGGCCGTTTCAACTCTGATATTTTAATCAATGCATCGCAAGTCAAAGTGGGATTGAAACTGGAGAACTTTAAGTCGAAACCGACGCCGCCTGCGGACAGTTCACCCTTGTCGTTGTGCGGGATACGATTACTCTCTACAGACTAATGCAATTAACATTTGTTTGATAATATTTTTAGCATTTTACTTGAAGGTATTACTGTGAAAAACTAGCTGTTTGTATCAAGTAGTTCTACTTTTTAATACAGCTATCCATCTTATAACTATGTATGCAGCACAAGTGAAGAATCGTGCACTCTCCTACCTTAAACATGATACTTTGGACTTAACCACTCTGACACCTGTATACAGCAGCTTGTATCAAGCGTTTTTATTCTACAACGTGCCGGAGACTTAAACGCAGTTATTGCATAGCTTAGTAAGTTGCCGCAGTGAATCCGAGACTGGTTGCGAGGAATTTTAACAAAAGTTAACACGCAATCTGCGTAACCGCTAAAGGATACTAGATGTACTATGATATGGTATGTAGATAATGTTGTTGCTAGCACATAATAGCTTACCGTTTCGCTTTTTCTACTAACTTGGTAGGCTAAGGTACAACTAGTTTTGTAACTCTATCTAATTTTCTAATCAAAGGAAGCAATTTTCACGATCTTGCACCCATGTCAGGGACACACAGATCAGTGTTTATTCAACAAGCGCCAAACCACAGTGACAACAAAACAATTACAAAATAATAATCAGTATCAAGAAAATTAACACAGTGTTTAGATACCTACGTACAAGCAATAACGAAACAGACTACCGTTGTAATCGATATTGAATATCGTGATGTTGAAATCAATATGAATTCTACGTAAAATGATAATTAACACTGGTCTGTAGGTTGTCTTGGATAATACAAAAAGTCATGTAGAAAAACAGGTCTAGCATGTGCTTACACGCATGTACATTAATATCTTAAATGCTTTAAATGTAAATAGTCGAAAGAAAATTCGAAAAACTTGCTGTGATAGAAACAACCATGTGCAATAGCAAATAACTGACACTTTAACTCACTTAAAGATTTTACTTGATATTTTACAGCAACATACTGTAGAGCGCAATGGCACAATTATCTCTAAAATTAGATGTCTATCGCAGTCTTTGAACCATATCGAACCGGCATCATTAATCTTCTTCGGTTGTCCCTGGCAACTGAATTGATTGAACGTGGGGTAGTGAAGGTCTATGTTTTCAAGCAAAAGCGCGATTAAAAACTTAGTGAATAATTCGTTAAACTTAGACTGATTAAGTAAAAATATCAAGTTAAAAACAAAAGCGTGCTCAAGCCGCAAAAGTATGGGTTAGTTAGAAGAATACTGGCCACGAGCTGTTGATACGGAGTTATACGTAAATTCCTATCAAGACATTTGACACAATGTATAAGCGGCATTGAAGAAAATCTACAATTTTAAAGACTAGTTTAATAACTATCGCTTACTAACCTGGTCCTAATCAATGATGGTAATGAGTTCGGAATAAAAGCATCAGCAGGGTTGGGATACAAAGCTTGTTCAGATACGAAGCTTAGCCTATCGGAAGGTGCTGAGAACAACCTAATGTTAACAAGAAACAACGTAATTCGAGTAAGACCTTTTCAGTTTGCTTCCTATTTATTGACCGTCATTTTTGACTTGATGACAACGATTTCCGTGGTTTTGCTCATTATTATTCGGCTTAAAGAAAAAAAAGGACAATAAAAGGTAATTGAAAGCCAATAAATTGTGGCAATTGCACAGTTATGCTGCTGCTACAACAAACAAATAAAAGTGAGGTCTTGTAAACGTTTGATTAAACCTATAACTGGTTATTTTCCCCAGAAGTATACGTGGCAGTTCATGTTTTTGTGTTACCTAGCTGGCAACCTTTCCAAATGTTCTTCTGAATAATCTTCAAACGCTCCTACTCTTAATTCTCTAAGGCTTCTTTGCTGAGACCTTGTCTGTATCTGAGCAAGCTCCAAAATTAAAATCAAAATAACATTCATCAGTAAACACTTAATTGTATAAGCTGCACAGCGCGTCTATGTGAAAGATAACTGATGTTTGTGTATCTAATTGTTATTCAATGGAAGATGCACAAATATTCATATAAGATCAAAAAGTGCGCATAACTGTAAACACTGTTCACACCTGCAGTGCCTTCAACTTAGATGACATCACATTCATTTTATGAAAGAGTTTGTCCATTCTTGAAAATAGTTTATTGATGTCTTTATTAGACATCGGACCGTCTGAAAAGAACAACAGCTTGCATAGTTATTGCCGGTGGTTTGAGTTTTGCATTAACCAATGCCAATCATATGCTCAGTGAATAAAGAAAGTGTTTGCAAAACTTGCAAAGTTAACTTACCAACATATGTCACGGCTTTATTCATCTTGGTTTCGAGTCTCCTTAATCCCTGTAAATTATTAACACTTCTTGAAGGTTGAATTATAGCCAAAGGAACGTTTAAGTGGAATATAAACTCAAAGGTAAAACTACTCAACACCAAGGCATTAATGAAAGAAAATAAGTTTACTAACAACAAAATAAGTGAATTGAGATCAAACTTAAAACTAAAGACGGCTTTACACAACACTGGTGACCAAAAAGTTAAGGTTTTATTCCTGGAATAAGCTTTCTAAGTGGCCAGTAAAAGAACAAGGGCAGTTGCAATGAATACGCTTATACAGTTTGCTATTGAAGCTTACCGCATGCCTCTCCTCAGTTTCCGCCTTGCGTACGTACGTCAGCAATTCGTTCATTTGTTCCTTTATCTGAATCGTGACCTTCTTTAGATCAGATCCTTGCTCGATGGTAAGGTCATCGTCATAATACTTTGATTCTGGATTGCAGTTTTCGTCAATATGCCTGAGAAAATTTTGATACGTTACAAAACAGAGTGACTCACCGTATGTAGGTAGTGCAGCTCGATGTTAAAGACAGGCGGTTAGCTTAGGAGAATGGGTATGCCAAAGGCAGATAGTGATTAATTGGAGTTAGATTTAGAATAATAGGAAGGTTTAGATTATTACTTTATAAAATTGAAGTTATGTTAACAAAACACTTCCAAAAATAACTTCAAATTTACAAATTTTTCCATTAAAATGGTGGTAGCCAATATTAAGTCGTATAGGCAGGCTTGTCCATGGGAATGGGATTACCACGGGAATCCCATGGGAAATGTCCCATGGAATGGGATGGGATGGGACAGCACGAATTGCAATTCCCATGGCATTGAAAATTTGCTAAATGAGCACAGTGACTCGGAATATGAGTACCAATGATAATAAATTGTCATAGATAGACAACTTTTCTGAACTTTAAAGTTAACAAAGTCAATAAATTTTGTCGTTTTGTATCTCTCTTTGTACATGTAAGGTACCTGTACCGAATAAGGCCCGGTCCCTAATAAGGCCCATTGCTCATATTTCGCAAACCCGTGCAAATAAATGAAAGATTTTGTCCCTACATAAAAACTAATATAAATTCATGATGGTTTACCAGATTTCATCCTTGTCACGTGATCAACCGATTCGCTAGAGCACAACAAAAATTTGATATTTGCAGTTAAGGTGGTTTTGTTAATTTAGAAAAAAAGTAAGTGAGAATTTGGCCGGTTAAATGAACTGTTGTCAGCCGGCTGAAGTTTTCATGTAACAACCAACTTAGTATTGAAAAGGATAATGCACTTTTTTTTGCTAAAATTTTTCTGATGATAAAAATGTGACATTTTTTTCGTGGATGCCACATGCGTTTAATAAGGCCCATACAAGATGCTTGGCTAATTGATGTCCAGACTTCAAGAGTGGTTCCAGTCATCAGTTGGCAAATTGTTGCAGTTACTTTGATGCGCCTAGTGGAATCTTTTTAAATGTTTGTACAACTTAAAATGTGAAATTTCTAATAATGTTATATGTTGTCTATTACTATGTTTTGAATCAAAATACTCCCAAAATTGGTGGGCCTTATTAGGAGCCTATGCTCCTAATAAGGCCCATTTTTTGGAATTTTTAATTTCTTTATAAAAATTTTTTGGGGGGTTGTCAGGTATTGTGGTTTTAATATGTTGTAGTCATATACCCTCACTAATAGAATACGATTTTTCAGTTTATTCTCATTTATGGTTCTTGAGTTATTTTCAAAAAAATGTTAGGTGGGCCTTATTCGGTACAGGTACCTTAGTCAATTCTAATAGACATTAGACTTAAATTTCCATAAATTTAATAACATTTATTGAATTGTATTTTGATGGGATGGCATGGGATGGGATGGGATGGGACAGGCATGAATTGCTATGGGATGGGATGGGATGGGACAGAAAAAAATGTCCCATGGACAAGCCTGCGTATAGGACTGCTGTCAATATTCAGCAAGTTAATGAAAACCATTCGATTTTTAGCTGTAAAACTACAAAACAACACTAGTAGTAGTACTTTGTGTATTCCTGTTTAGCCTTTCCAAGATTCTCTTCAATACTAAGCAGCAACGAAGCCTGTTGCATAAATGCGTTTGCTTTTGCATTGTCATACACTCTGGAGAAATTCATCGGAATAAAAAAAGTTATCCACTAATTTCGCGAAGCTTTGCCAACAACTCCAATATTATCATAGTCACCTTTGAAACGTGTCGGACAAAAGTGCTATAAATAGGTTGATGCAAAGGATAGCGGAGATCCCCAGGAATGTTCCAATCAAAATGTACGCCATGACCACATCGAACGCGCGCATCTCATCAAACTGATAATCGTCAACCAGTGTTATCCGGTACAATGAGAAGAGCATTTGGTCCACAGTGAACATGCTCGGTATGCTTTCAATATTGCCTAGTTTTTGAAACAAATCTTATGCGTAGTGCTAACCAATTGATAAATCAAATTTATGTCTAATTGCAAGAAAATATTTCTTAGGACATTGCATAATAATTAACCGATCACAATAAACTAAAATTGTGCAACTCACCAAATATCATCCAGAAAGCACAGGCATAAGGGATGTAGAACTCCAGGTATAAGTAGACGAAACGCAGGATGTCCCAAGTTATTTTTCCCAACATCACAATGAATGGACCGAAAAATCTGAAAGGAAATTTTTACTAATTTGAAAAGAGCACAAAAGTAAGCCAATGTTTTAATGGTTGCACCAGCAAGCCAACTAAAACTAGAATGGACTAGAACTAGATTTTTCGTAATAAACAGCTTCACCGAAATGCTCTGGTAAACTTCATGAGTCGAAGCCAGAGCAAGATAATGGTGATGACGAAGATTCGATTGTTCCATGTGGTCAGGCTCTGGTTATTCACGAATCCGGTAGAACAAGAGTTAACAAAGCAGCTGACAGCGGGTCCATCGGCATTACAACATGGTGAGGTGGGGTTGGAAACAGATAACACTACGTCAATCACATGAGTTATCTATAAAAAAAAAACAAAGTTATTCTGTGACGAGAATCTATTTTTGCCATGGTATACTTTGACTGAAATTAATTCAAACATCACGAATGTAATTAAATACCTAATAGATTTATAATTGATAATTTCGTGACGTAATTAAAACTATACCACGACAAGGGAAATGAGGGAGTAAACTGCCCAATCGAAATAATTCCAGGAATCCTTGAAGTAAGATGGTGATGCTTTTTTAACTTTCTCTTTCTGTTGTTTCAAGTATTCTTTTTCCTAAGCGCACAAACTTCTTCATGTAAAGAGTCTTAATACAATTATTATGATGATTTTCAGCACACAAACTTGCCCCATTTAGCCTAATCTTATTCGAGATTGAGTTAGTTAACCTTTTTCCACGTCGGGTGACAAAGCCTTATGTCATGTTTTATTTGTTCTTTCCGCCATTTCTGCCAATCAACAAATTTCGAATTGGCCAAGACGATTTCTTTTATTTCAAGAACAACAAAATAAAGGGTCATGCAACATCCCAGCACCAGAAGCACCACCCTCCACGCATCCTGAAAGCACAAGTCACAATGGTCATTATTGACGTCATCAAGGAAACACTTAGAAAAGTTGGTTAATTTACATCAAAGAAATCGTCATCCGAAAAATTTCTAAACGTGGTGAAATTTAAAAAAGTGTGTAACAGACCTGGGGGAAGTTGTATTGGTTCCGCACATACCAAGGCACACCTACACCTAGTATGGTCCAGATTAGGTTGAAAACGAAATTCTGAACAAGATGAATGATTGCTGTTCTCCTGTAAAAATAACAGAAACGTCTCGTCTTATGTAGACCTATACAAAATAAAGACGTATTGAAAACATATTCAGGAAAATTAAACGGAAAAACAAACATTCACAAAATGATTCAGATAAAAACGTTTTGCATTCAGGTGCGTTGTTGTTGTGTTAATAGTCAAAGAATCTATGCTGAACTACAAGTCTAAATATTGCTGCTCAGTATGTTTATCACTTTTTTAGTTCTTTCGTCTTTTACAAAGCAGTTTTTTTCCTTCTAAATTAATTTGAAACCACAATGTCTGGACCATATTCTTAAAAACATGCCTTTAATGGCGTTGTCTGCATTACCTTCCAAATTGCTCCCATTTCACGTCAATCAATCTTTTAATCACTGGATGCATGATTAATTCAAGCTGTCTGTACTGTACAATTACTTCAAGCTGTAGAAAAATTACAGTTTGTCCATTATGTGCCAGTACTGCAATTTATTTAAACTATTTATTAATGACTGAAATGTTACGACATAGAAAACACAAAAGTTTTTCCTCCATTACTCACAGGGTTCTTTGCCAAATTTGGTCCCGAGCCTATTTAAATCAATTGGAATAGATTTCATGTGCATATAGTATATATAAAATAAACTATTTTACATTCAAAAAAACAAATTAACGACGATGAGCCATTACACGTTAGTCTCATCACCTCCAAGATGCTTCACAAGTGTATCCGCCTTCGGCCTATTCTTCTGGTTTAAGATTTCTTGCTTTTCTGGCTTCAGACAAGTTTCAGATTCAAGGCGACTTAGACGAAAATATTGTTTCCTATTCGCCCTGTCCTTGTGATGAAATTGGTCCAGAGCAATTACGGACTGTTTTTGAATAAACTGGATGAGAGCGTTGTGAGGAAACAAAAAATATGAAAATCATTTTTCAAAAAAAAAACACAGTTTACCACTGGGCCCATGTTTATTATCATAAAGGTTAAACAAAGTTGGTTGTAGTTGTTGATCACAGAAGCATCGGCACCTTCTTCGAGAAGATATTTGGCTGCTACGCTGCGATCTGCAAACAGGAGATTTAAGACTTACTTTGCAAAATCATTTTTAATCACTGAAGCATTAAATTCAGGTTGTCATATTCATCCAACATTGCGGCAAAAGAATAAGCCACTCATGTGTAGTTATTGAGACATCCAGAAAAGTCCCTGATTTAGACGATTTTAGTTTTTTTATACCATAATTTGCAAGTCTCTTTCGTGTCAGTTAACTAAAAAAATCAAATTACAATTATTTTGCAAGTGCGCCAACATGGGAACACGAACAAGCTTAGGTTGATGAAAATTTGTATGTTCAAGTAATTGTCATACAAACCTAATTCGGCAGCAACAAACAGTGGCGTCCTCCCTTTGTGATCTTTCGTTTCCATTTCCGCTTCATATGCTAAGAGGACTTCTAACGACGAAGCAGCATCGTATCGTGCTGCATAATGCAATGGCGTCTGACATTCCGTAGTTTGCGCCTCTATGTCGCCTGAAATCAGTAAATGTCCGTGTTTTAAGACGTTTCATTTATACTTCAATTTTGTTTTCAACTTAAGGTATAGGAAGTGATATTCAGTAACCATTTACGACGATAAGGTTACGAGATAATTTGAATCCTTATCTAGAGTAAATGCGCCTACATCCTCCATCAATCAGCAGTTCTACCATTGTTGGACGATCCACAGCAGCCGCGATGTGTAAAGGCGTTCGGCGTAACCTGAAGGAAAAAACATTCTATCAATGCTAGAGAAAATGTTTAAAACTTTTATTGTTATTTGACATCTTGCATTTAGTTACAAAGAAAATTTACGATTGGTTTTTGCTTTTCTGCTTAATATTTTAGAATTCGTTAATATCAGAACTATTGCGCATATTTACTTTTAAAAAAATGTGCATCATCTGATCAAATTTATGTAAATTCAAAACTACGTTTTTATCAAAAACAAAGTTCAACCAATTGACCTGTCTTTGATGTCAATGTCCGCCCCACGTTCAAGCAGAAACTCCAAAATGTCCTGAGGCCATTTTCTTGCCACCTGTTGAGTTTGTTATGAAACAAAATATAAACTTATGTCAACAGATTTTACTGGTAGTGGTAAGTGCTTGCTAGACATCGTCTACCTCATGTAACAGGCCTTGTCCGTGTTTGTCGCGGCAGTTTATGTCAGCTCCATCGTGAAGTAACTTGTCAACATATTTCAAGTCAATCTAATTAAAGTCACTGTAAGGTTAAAGCTCTTTTGTGGCAAAATCATGATCACTAATGATGTCATATCATGACTTTGAAACCAAATTGACCGGGATCGAATGAAGTATTAAGACAAACTGACTTACTTCATCCTTCTTGGCGAGTTTAACAAAGTATGAAATCAGTTGTTTGTTGAATCCTTCCTTGACAACATTTGCTGAAAAGTGTTTCATTTTAACTTTAAACAAGAGACCTCAACCAAACAATGTTTTTATGATTGAGCAATAACTCATAAAACCTTCTTTTGTCCTTTGAACTTCAGACCCTGATGTGGCTTGATCTTGCGTGTCAGATGTAATTGATCCATCATCTAACCCGCCATCCAACACACCAGCGGCTACATGCAACATAAGCAATGAATTTAAATCCTAGCATGAGGTTTCTAACGTCATGTCCATAGATGTTGGTGTTGGTGTCAAAAAGCTGTTAAGTCGTTATTTGAACACTTAAAGGTGAAAATAGACATTTTTGAAAACTAGCTATTACTCCCTCGACCATTAATCCTGTCAAGAATTTGTCCTTCCTTTTAATAGGAAAGTATTGACTCGTACTGATGTGTACGGGTCAGCTCAAACAGTGTGTTAGTGTGACCAGAATGTGCGTTTAGTTTACAACACGTACTCCATTGTAACCCAATACAGCTGCTAGCGATGGCACTCAACTGCTCAGGTAAATTCAAACGCTCATTAAAGTTGATTCAACATTACAGTGACGTCAAAATTAAAGTCATTTAAATTCTTTTTCGTTTCATAAGAAATAGAAGCAAATGCTGTATCTCTTACCGTCGTTTTCCGGAGTTCTTTTTGTCAACCGTGAATTTTGCCATTTTTGTTGTTTTGTGTTCTCTCTGCTGTCAGGAGGTAAAACTTTTGCGCTTTTCTGAAATGTGAGATAAGTGTTGATGTTCAAAATAAATCAACAACTACTAAAAACAATTGTAACGTAATTATTGCAATGCTAATAAATAACTTCGTAATGTAAAGGGTTGTAACACGCTGGATCAGGAGAAATGTGGCACATCTGACATATGCACGCCATGTTCTAATAATCTAATCGTTTTACGTATTGATCGACCCTTGAGGCTCTCTTATGATCGTTAATGTAAATATTTCTTTGCTTTAGGATGCCGTTGAATTGTAATAACATTTTTTCTCGTAATAAACACCAAAAAGCTAAAATAATACAAATGCAACAAAATAGTACGGTATGTTACATTTCCTACGTTTTGGCCGTCTGGCTTGAACGTGTTTGGCGAGTTTTCAGTTTCACTGTTTTTCACACCGTTGGTCTCTAAAAAAAAAAAATCATGCTATGAATATCAATTCTAAGTTTATTTATTTTATCATATTTAACAAAAACTATTATATTTAGGATTGAAATTAAACTTTTGAGAAGACACAAAATGCGAACCAGCGATCGTTTTTAAATTTTTGGCAAGAGCAAAACGATCCATCACTTACGACGTCTTTTATCTCGTGAATTACGCCGATTAGTTTCGTAAGTCTGTCCGTCAGCATACACGTGTTTCGACATTTTTCTTCACGTTGTAAACCCAGTGGAGATTTAGTAATTCATTCAATCAATAGTAATTTGATCGCCTTCTCCACTTTAAACCTGTTCAATCTTTGCTTGATTTCTTGACTGGGTACAAAGCTTTACAGGGTACAAAGTTTTCTACACAGAGATTTTACGTTTGCGCCGGCCAATCAAATCACTGAACAGTCAAACTTCAGTCATAATCGATTTGCATAAAAGCGGTAAACAAAACGTAACGAAACAAATATATTTTACTTCTCCAAAATCACGGTTAGGCTGATGAAAGTTATATGACATAATTCATATAACGCCCCCACCTTACGTCTTGATCTAACCGATGACGACGATACCATTCATTACATGAACCTGAAATGCGCACGAGGCGTCCTTTGGCTCGCTAAAAGCATCAAACCCTTTTCGAATTAATTCACACAAAATCCTGTGGCGACGTCACAAGTGATAATTATGTATTAAGCAAAAAATGACGCAGATGACGTAGGAAATAATCCACCTGACCAATGGAAAACTTGCAAAGTTTTTGTAACAATCTTTGAAAAACGTTTAACGACTGAATAGTAAATAATTTTGTCAATGAGTAGCATAAAACGTTCGAAAAACGTGTATTATTTTTATCAAGTAACGATAATTTTTAAATTCATCGTAAGCTGCATCAAATATCGCCAAACGCGGCGCGTATCGTGACCAGCTTTGTTGGGTTGTAAAACGAGACAAAAAAAAGTTCGATACAAGACGTCGTAAAGAATTGTTCCAATGAACAGAAGATAATTACAAAAATATCGTACATTTAGGACATCGCGGTCAGCGCAACCTTGCCTTTGTTGAATCACATCCCTACCGGCGCTTGAACGGTTTCAAAATGGCAAAAATTTTTGAAACGTTTGCAATTTATCGTTGTTTAAGATCGGCGACAGTTAGATTCGTGCAAGTCTTTTAATTTGGTTTGCTGAAGTGTAAAAAGTTTTACGTGGCTACGTCGATATATGCTGTTTTATTACTGCTAGTCGCATTCACCAGACCTGAATGGAATTGGGCTTAATGAAATTTTAAGTCCAATAGCTGTGTATTATAAATGCTAAATTAGAATTTTATTTGACTTTGCTATTTTGAAATAAACTTGATGAAATGGTTTTTCAGTTGTTGCAACTCATACCACTCTCCACACATTTCATGTCTTTTCTTTAATGTTAATACGGTATATGTGCCTCGTTCTCGGAACACTGCACTAAAATTAACCTTCACTGGTGAAATGAGTTGTCGCCTGCCTGCAAAAGGCTAATTTTGCCAGGATAATATTAATATCTTAACAATCTTAATCGATACCTAACCCCCTATCACGTCACAAATCTTTCCCAGTTGAATAAAAGTATAGCATAGCTGTCCACATCGTTATTTGATTTCAATCGCAATATCAAAGATGATAGTTTAGGCCCAACACATCACATCCGCTGAGGCGTGGTAATTCCCGAATTCGCTTGTGATTTGATCCTTGGTTGCGCGTGGTACATTGTTGGGTTCTCGAACTTAGGTATTCGTTACATTGAGCCGACCAAATTCGAATCACGCACAAAAGAGTTTCGAAGAAAATGTCCCGAAGAATATTCGGCGTAATTTAGATCAATCACAATAACTACAATAACAGCTTTTTTCATGACCATGTAACTACTACCAGACGGCTACCAACCTTGCAATTATTTCTGTACGCTTACAAACGCAGATGCTCGTGTTGAACAGACTGCTTCTGCAAGTACAGTACACCAACGTTACAAGTTTTTTTTTATCCAAAACTTACGATTTAACAGCAATAGGCGCAACAAAATGAGTTATTTTTCCAGTTACATTGGCAGAAAATAGTAGAAGTTAAATATAAACACAATATTTTGATTGGGTTACAGAGGTCTCACACGCACATACAAAACAGACCGGTGTGAAGCTGTCTGTCTATTCACTCCATTGTGAAGTAGTTTTTTGCAAACTCTACAACAGGGGTCCGCGAAATGTTATAAATATAAGCATCGCATTTGCGTAATAATGAACTTCAGCTTCTTTAAATCTTTAATTATTGCTGCATTGTTACATATTGACTATGTAACAATGCAATAAGTCGAGCATACGTGTGAAAGGAGTCATGCTTTTTGTTACAATTTTGCAATGTAAGGTTGGCAGCAGGTGTGTTAATCACTCGAGTATCGTTATTAAATGACGACTCGAGTCTCAAGAAAGTAACTTGCCGCTAATCATTAAATCTTAGTTGTTAATTTATTGACCAGCTGAATTACAAACATTTGATTTCTTTGCGAACGATTGGTTAAACAAATTTGTTTTATTAATTTTATTGGATAACATCGAATGCAGTCGCAAGAATCACTTTTTAATGAGAACCTTATCCTTGCTTTTTCTTACTGAGCTCTGTAGTATTAGGATTATATTTAGACACTTTAAGTAGAACACATGCTTCCGAATGATCTTCCGTAAGTCGGCTGCGATGTGGACTGAGAATAAAATTCATGTGCGAAAATAATTGTTCACACAAGTAAGTGGATCCAAATGCAGATAACAAAGTTATTGACATTTTCGTAAGACAGCTAATTGTTTCTGGCAAAGATTCCCAGCAAGTCAAAATGCTTGTTTGATTGTTTTCAATCATTTCCAGCGATTTCCGCAATTCGACGAATTTCGATGTCCACAAAAAGGATGCTTTGAAATCGATCAGCTTCATCTGGAATTCTTCGATGTCCATTCATTCAAATGCAGATAAGGTCAAGTCTTCGCTGCTTTCGGGCTTGATGAGAAAAAATAATGAACCAAAATGTTGAAAATCTTGAAATCTATTGCAAAACTGAGACGTTAGATCCCTCATGTACATACCAATTTGAACTATGTTGACTTGGTGATCCACTGAGAAAACCTTCAGGTATTTAAAGTAGCGAAAAGTTGCAGTTTGGATGTCCTGTGTGTAGATATCCATTTTAGCTACAAAACCTTTCCATGCCTCAAAAAGATTCATCAGCGTTTGTAGCGGACCCTGCAGACGAAGATTAAGTTGTTAAGGTGGGTGTTGATATCGGCAAGAAACATAAGTTATACAAGCCACTTTTTATCCTCCAGTTCACGGTATACCTTGTCCTGCCAAAAAGACCCTTATCTCGACTAGAAATTCTAAAAATTTCAAGAGAACCTTACCGCGACTTAACCACCTGACACTGCAGTGCAGGGGCACGTCGTGGTATGCACTGTTCATCACTTCAAGCAAAGATCGAAACTGTCTGATTGTTATTAAATTCGTTACGGTTGACATTACATCATTAAGAGCTGAATTTGAAATCTTCCCACAAAGGTTTTCTTAAAGAATAATGAAGTGCAATTTCATAACAAGGTGCCCAATCTTTTTCTCAACAAGAGTCACAAATCCAGTGTCGTCCTATCATAGCAGGTGCACCCTTTGTTGTAACTGAGAATACCTTTTTTATATCAATCATCAATCTTTACATCTAGTTATAGTGGCTCATTAACTCATTGAAAGCAGGCAGCTTGTTAAAATGATGTTGGGTGGAAAACTTTCTAACCAAATTTACAAAATAGGAGAAGATCTGATGTAAGTATCATGGACATACCTTGCACGTGCACATGAATGCACATGATGCATACTATCACATGCACGTGCACATGAATGAAAGAGGAAGGTTTGAAGCAACACGGTCGGTGAAATCTTCGTGCTAAAGTTTATTGGATGAGAAGTGAAAAAGTTTTATATTTTCCGAATGTGGTTCTAGTGGAAACCTTTAAAGGATTCTGTTTAAAACGTGGGCAAGACAATCGCTACCTTTAATCGCTACTAAGCCTATTTTCTTCATTTCAGCATTTTAGTGAGATCCAATTTATTTCTTTCAATACCCTGCAAGTTTCAGATTAATAATACAGTATATATTAGTTATGGGAAACGCATGTAATTTTTTTCATGTGGATGACTCGCCTTAGAAGTAATAGATACTATAAATCATATACTGCTCTCTCAAAACAAAGAAAATAGGCTTGTTGAAAAAAAAATAGCAGCAGAAAAAAAAAGTTTATAGTTTAGAAACAAGCAATATCACAATTATTTTCGAATCCGATTTCATCATGTGTTGTTGGAATTTTTAAAGTTAGCCAACTAAACGAAGAGTTTGAAGTCATTAATTTTTCAAAAGATTTTATCAAATGTTTGGTTGTTCCATATAAGGGAAAATCTTTTGTTGCCATAACATTGCTTCACTCAATTGTGTGAAAGTTTCATTCATAAGTATTTGATCGAAGTTATGTGCTTAAAACGTCTGTTATTACTAAAAATGTATCGTTCTTATTTCTTGTGGCTCATTATTAGGGCCCGCAAAAGTCAATAAAGTCAAAAAATTTTAAGGACCTCGTCTGACCACGAATCAAAGAATAAAGTTGTTTTCAGCACCTAGGGGATTGTTTCTAAGAAGTTTATAGGTCAAAATAAAGTCAAAATTTACAATAAAGTCAAAATTTGTCAAAATATGGCTTTTTACAAAGTTTTTGTGTTTCTTGAGAGTAATTCTTGTAAAATCCTCGTGGAAGCATTGTAAATAAGGAACTGCGACACAATTAAAACATATTAACCCATAAAAGCAGGAAATAAGTCACAATGCCCACTTGGATCAGCAGTAACTTTTATCGCAAATTGTCCATTGTTTATTCATTGTTACGTATTTAAATAATTCTTTTTTAAACACTTCCTCTTCATAAACGTGGTATTTTCGAAGATCAACAGTTTGGATTTTAGGAATAGCCTACTGACATTCTGTAATACAAAAATGCCTAAGCAAGCTAAATCGTCTTCAGCAAAAGTTAGACAGATTTGTCGAGATTTTTCTGATGAATTTAATGCAACTCCCGGGGGTGATTTAAGATGCAATTTTTGCGAGGTTATAGTGAAGTGCGATAAAAAGTATTTTGTTGAAAGCCACAGGAAAAGTAAACGCCATCAAGCTGGATTAGAGCAACAACAAGCATTCCCTGTTTAATTTGCTGTTTATTAGAATTTACCATGCGGAGAAAATCGAGGCAAAGTGCCATTTTCACAAGGAAAAAATAACACAAGCTACCTAAATCTATCGCCAAAAAACACGACACACTTTTTTTAATTCATAAAACACCTTGACTTTTCGACAAATTATTACGTTTGGGTCTGAAATCGACAAAATATTATGTTTGGGTAACTCGAGGAAGAATTGTGGCCTCTACAAATCAGCAATTTTTTTTAGGTCAAAATAAAAATGGCCCTACTCATTATATATAGTATTGAAATTGAATACTTGAAAATGAGAAGGGCCCAAGTCCACATTTTGGCAAAAATGAGTTATACTCACCAACGTAATACTAACGCCTAGCGCTACCTTATAAGGAAAAGAAAGCTCCAAATTCACGCTTTGAAACGTGTTATCGACGGCAAATAATTTTGTATGATTAGTCCAGGACTTCGGCCATTCTTTCATACATATTAGGTATTCTTCCGCACTTTTCTGCTAAAAAAAATACAGTTTAGGCTGTGTTTCTAGCATATGTACTGTGTAGTAACTTTTTTGTTAACTAAAAGTTTAGTCTACTCCATCTTTTAACGTAGTTTCTGTAGCAACCATCGGTAACGGTCTACAGCACAGTTCAGTTTTTTCATACACTGGTAAAAAACGGAGATTTCGATGCTATTGATCATAATCTGCCAATTAGGGGTCACAGTTTTCTACCATGTGACTGGCATTTTGCTACGATTGAGAAAATGAAGCGGCGGAGAGAGAAGATGGAATGGTATGATGGATGGATGGATCAACATGGTTGAAGAACAGTTTGAAGTGGTTCGAGTTACCCAAGACTTGATAAAAGACTATCGTGGACCCTTGGCTCAATATTTCAAAAAAGCGACGAAACGGGTAACTGAGAAGTATCTCGTGTTGGAATATAAAAGCTTCCGTTTCAGGAAGGAGCATTTGTTTGAAATTGACGTTTCAAAGAGTATGATGGGACTCGTTCGAACTAAATTTCGGATCCTTAAGCCTGACGTTCTTCCTACCTTAGAAGCTAGTCAGTGCAATACTAGCCAAGTACCGATTAAGGCTGCGAAGAAGCAAGATGTTATCAAACTGAAAAGATACTTGCGCCAAGAAACAAGAGACATGATAGACCACCTCGTTACAACGGAAGATGCATTATTTCAGGCATAAAACTCACAGACTATGAAAACTAAAGAGTTACTTTTTACACAAACTGCTTTTATCTGACGCAATGAATTGAAAAACTGCTTTTACTGTACATAACAAAAGTCTCAAATTTCTTTCATGATGTTGTTTGTTCCATATTTCCTTCATGATATCCCAAAAAAGTTGTTTTTCAAAACAAAAAAAAGTCTTCAACCTCGAGAGGGGGCCCTTAAACGTGGGGCTCTTTAGGTACGGGCCCCCCCTTCGACTGCAGGTATTGCAGGGGGGTTCCTACGCCAGTGGGCAAGGTGTTATCTGTCAAGATATCCGAGCAAAGCGCAGTGCATTACAAATTTGTGAGGTCCTGAATACAAGAATTGCCCAAATCCAGTGAGTTTGATGTTCCGCACCGCATAAAGTATAACGCACAGCAACACACAATACAGCTTTTTTGTTGCCTATTCCCATGAGTAACTACCCACGTTAACCAGGCTTTGATAACTTTAACAAAAAAAAAATTGTGAAGTTTTTTTTGATTTTCTCGAAATAGTATCACTTGGACTTGGGCCATTCTCATTTTTAGGTATTCAATTGTTAGTTGGAAATTTTTTACCTGTATATGTCACGAGAATATCTTTACACACTTGTTTTATTATGTAGCACCGCACATTGATACGTTTTAGTTGTATATTCCACGATGTGTTTTTAGATTTATATTAAGATGTATTTCACCCGTATTGTTGTGGCCATAATGTGTGACTGCGTTTTTATTTAGTATTAGTAACTCATCGATATTTCACTTGTGACTCCTTTTATTGTTTGTAAGTTTTCTACACACGCATACGTTTTACGCCCCACAACTCCCCCCGAGGTATGTTACGCCGCCCGTAGTTTCCATCCTCGCATGCTAATGATGATTAATTGATTGCGCTGTGGTTTGTAGGAGAAGTGTTAAATCAGTCTACTTTTGGTTTTAATACAAGAAAGACCTTTGTTTTTATTCAAGAAAGAATGCTCGTAAATATAGGTGAGCAGGAACTGGCTAAGTGACTAGCCGTTAGAGCGGGAAGATTCCTGGCTAAGGAAAATCTTGGTTACATATATACTTCATAACAAAAATATTTCTGGTTAGAAATAAGTTAGTTGAGACGTAGCATTCTGTAATATATAGGCCTAGCCTACTATGAAGGAATTTGTGTTTGTCAAATTCCAAGATGGCACATCTGATGTTGTCCACAAGAAGTGGCTTCATGGCAACAATAAATGTTATTGGCCACCAAATGAATCTGATGTGCAGTTGTTAGTGAAACAGAAAGCTGATAAACCAGAGTGACAACTATTTTTCTGTGGAATATTGTGTCAGTCAAGTAAGTTTATGTTTTTTTTTGTTTGCCAAGTAAAATGCAGTTTTAACATGAATTTCATAAAAGAATATATTTACCAGTATATATGTTTTGTTTTTTCAAGAAACGTATGAACGTTGTTTACGTAAAGCTTATTCAAGTGGTCATGTTACATCAAGTCAAAGTGATTCAGATGGAAACACAGCTGAGACCAGCAACCTAGAATTCAACAATAGACAAGTCCAAACGCAAACAATTAATTTGAACCATCGGAGTGCTCCCAAAAGGTATATACAAGTGATTTTTTGTATGTGCAAACAGGTGGCATAAGCTAAGCTAAGCTGAACTTGTCCTTTGCTTGCACCATTATTTATTACAGAAGGACAATTGTGTTATTTTAGTACAGTCTGTAAGGTTTGTGCAAATCATGCATATTTGTATATATACTTATTGTTTTAAACAACTGAAATAAACCAGTCAAGGTTTTTTTGGAGAACGGTTACAAAAAGAGCATGTTGGTGAAGATGAGCAGCACTGGTACTATAACTATATATACAGTATATTACTATACTGCGGTACTTCTCCCAGCGCAATTTTTTACACCACGTGACCAGATGCAACTGCCCAACACAAATTTTGTGGCAGAATTGTCCCAGTTCATGACGACAGTGAGATACAAAGCTCCTCGTTTCCCCACGAACAGGAAAGTTCACGTTGACCCTCGCTTATTCACCTGCTCTCACGTCTTTCTCAGGAACGATGCAACCCAAAAATCCTTAGACAGACCATACCGAGGCCCATTTAAGGTAGTTTCGCGTTTTAAAAAGCACTTTATTTTGGACTATCGCACTCACCAAGACAGCGTCAGTATCGATCGTTTGAAGCCATCTTTTATCGATATGCTTACTGATTTACAACCAACTGTTAACGAAGGTCCTTCGGGTCTAGATGACGGACATCTCGAAAGCGTGTTTTTGGATCACATCAACCTAAATAACAGTGACGAAGAAACGGCGAATGTTGAACCACTTACGAGACACGGCAGGCCAGTCAGGAGACCTGCGCGGTATCTGGACACTCCGTAAAGCTTTTGTGTTTGCGTTTGTTTATTTTAAGCGTTTCCATTTTGTTGTGTATTTTTTTCCTCACGCCTACAAAGGGTAACTTGAGTGTTACACCGAAGATTATTGCCCAGCTGTAACTTTGTCTTGCCTATCAAAGGCTTATTATAACCTTTGATAAAAATCCACACGATCTGGTGTTACGGGTAATAGCGTTATATTGCCGATTGTGCTTATTTTAACGGCCCTAATTGCCAAGCTTACCGATGGCCTTAATTGCCATGCTCTCTGACGGCGAACTCCTGCCGTGGAGAATTATTCCTTTGCGTTCTTTTGTTATGGTGTACACTGTACACATAGTGGCTGTTTTGGAAAGGTGATGACCTACCCACTACTGACGCTACTACACTTGTCCTTATTTTTTTGCACGATACTTTAAGACTGTGGCGCTGAGATGATACCCAAATTTACTGTTGTACAATTTATGACCGTAATACCATTTCTACAAAAGTTTTACATCTGATGATTCATGATACATGTTTAAATTTTCTTAGTTTCGCAGTTCAGCCCATATATGCATGCTACGTTCAACTTTTGCAACTTTTGTGTGTCATCATAGTTGTAGCTGGTGTAGGCTATATGTGAAATGTGCTTTATTCAACGTTCGTCGAAAACGCATGTTTTGTTAGATCGCGTTTTGTTTTCTTCATCGCTTCCCACCCCTTTTTCATTCTTGCCGGGAAGGAAAGATGTATGTAGCGGCCGTTGGTTTTCTGTTTGTTTTGTCGCTGGTTGTCGCCCTCACAATGCTCCCAGCACATGTTGATTTAAGCACTGCTAGTTTGTTTTACCGCCCCATTCCGTTTTGCATCGCTTGTGCACAGGACAAAAGATTGAGTAAAGGTTAAACTCAGAACTGCATGTTCATTTATTTTAATATATGAGTGAAGGTAACAACCAACAGAAATAGCAACCTTCTGAGTAAAGGAGTCAGCATCGCAACAGCAACGACAACCTACCCTCGCCATATATTCTCTCTCCTTCGCTCATATATTAAAATAAATGAACATGCAGTTCTGAGTTTAACCTTTACTCAATCTTTCGTCCTGAGTTGTTGCGATGCTGACTCCTTTACTCAGAAGGTTGCTATCTCAGTTGGTTGTTACCTTCACTCATATATTAAATGAAAAGCACACAGCATTCTTAATTTAAGACTTTACTTAAACTGATGTCCTGCGCGCAGGCAGTGAAAAAACGAATGGGGCGGTAAAACAAACTAGCAGTGCTTAAATCAACATGTGCTGGGAGCATTGTGAGGGCGACAACCAGCACAAAACAAACAGAAAACCAACGGCCGCTACACTACTTTATATGCTCGACGTGTGTGAGCATAAGCGAGATGACTCATGGTGATACATTACATGTTCGTAAAACAATCTTTTAATTTGACGTCAAGCGTTTTGGTCACTTGTCAACAAGTCATGATTGAATGATGGCTATCCTAAGCCATAATTCGGTTGTACTGGCGTTATATTCGTTATATAAAAAAATATTTCGCAGTTTACTGTCTTATTCTGGTCTTGACTAAACCTGGCACAGCAATTACAGAATGATTTGGCTTGTTCTATGTTGCAGCAATGATCATGCATCACAACATGTTTCCCTTTCACATGAACTTTAGTTCTGCAATTATACATTCACAAACCATTAGCTTGCCTATTGAGTCTCATTAAAAATAAATGTTATCAGGGTGTCATTAACTGTAAACTGGTTTTTGCATTTTAAAATAAACAGAATTAGTTAAAGGTTCTACTTTAACCTAACGCAATGGAGTTTTGTATTTCGCATTCTCTTGAATAATTAAGATCGCAGTAAATGATTTACTTTTAATTTTGATTACTTACTTTAATTTTTTAACCATTTTTGTATTAACATTTTAAAACTTGCTAAATAGATGTGAAAAACAAAACAATAAATAATGCAACAGCTTGGGCACAAAAGTGAAAATTTATGCCTAAACAAAGTGGAACACAGAAAACGTTACTCAAGAACAAACCATTTTGAACACTTGCTTTAAAATGATGATCACAATGAACTTAGTAATGAGTAATGACACATTTTTTTTCTTTTGTTTTTTTTTTCTTTTCTTGTTTTGATATCTTTTTTTTTATTATCTTTAGTTTTCACTTTTTCATTTTTACATATTTTCATTTTTTTGATTTCCTTTTTTCTTTTTTTTTTTCAACAACACTCTGTCACAACTTAACACAATTAACATTTACAGCTACTCAGAAAAATACACTATATTATCATATTCTGGTTAATTTGGTTGACAAAAGAGAAAAGATAGAAATACAATATCAGCACAACAACAAAAAACAATGACAGTCCAGTCCGTTGTACGGTAAAATTCTGGGTAATAATGAAGCCAATGGCAGTACATCTTATCGCAAAAATTTGCCAACAACAAAGGCAATGACAGCCTGGTATCTGTTTCACAGTGAACAAAACCACAGCAGAAATATGGCAACAATAAAGTCAAGTCAAAAATCTTCTTTGTTTTGAAGTAAAAAAGTGGCAATAGTAAGCCGTGATCCTCTTCGATTTGAAGGTGAGGAGTTGCAATAATAAGCCCGCGATCCTCTGATTTGAAGTGAAAAAGTGGCAATAGTAAGCCCGCGATCCTCTGATTTGAAGTGAAAAAGTGGCAATAGTAAGCCCGCGATCCTCTGATTTGAAGTGTGGCAATAATAAGCCCACGATCTTTGTTTTAAAGTGAAAGTGTGGCAATAAGCCCACGATCTTTGTTTTAAAGTGAAAGTGTGGCAATAAGCCCACGATCTTTGTTTTAAAGTGAAAGTGTGGCAATAATAAGGCCAACGGCAGCCCGCCATCATTTTTATTTGCACTTTGCAGTAAATGTAATGAAGTGAATGGGAGCTTGAAATCTGTTTCAAATCGTACAATAATCAAGGCGGTGAAGAGGCAACAATAAAATCATTGGAAGCCCGGAATTTCCTTTGTGTGGCAATATTCTTAGTCCGAGAAATGTTATAACACCGTAAAAGAGTAGATAGCAGTAAAGGTGTGGAAATAATAGAGTCAACAGCATCTGTTTCACAAGGAAAGCGGGAGCATTGATGATCGTGGCAGATTGCATCTTCCAAACAGCAAGGAGTGCATCAAATGGGTCTGAGTCTTTATACCAAGTTGTTTAGGACCAAATATTTTAAAAGTGTGGCATTTACCTATTGCCGCGAGTGGTCACTTAACTTAATAGCTTAGCTAATGCTAAATACTAAAGAAGTAGAGAAAACACAATCCACCCTTCAATGTATCAAGCTTGGGAGTTGCAGAACTTGGAAAGTAAAAAGATCACACAAATTGAAAATAAATTATCAGAAACAGCAGAGCTGTTACAAACAGTAATAAAAATGCTGAATCTGAAAACTCACAAGATGAATTCCTGCAGACATACGATAAAATAGAAGAAAATCCTAAAGAAATAATTTTAAAACATTAAAGAAAATGTTTTCAAGAAAAAGAGGTTTCAGTAAAGAAGAAAATAACACAAACAGCAAGTAAGAATATTTTCACAAATACACATAGAAATCATACATCTGTGTTCCACTTCAAAAGTGCATTATAGCAACTTGTGTTTTAGTTTTCTTGCTTTTTTACATGTTAACTTTTTAAAATCACGCATTTTTAGGATATTTTATTTTACATTTCATACAATGTCCACCAAACTTCTAAGTTTTAAACCAGGGTTATGCACAAAACTTGAAGCTTTTGATGCTGCTACTAAGTCTATGATCTTTTTTCTCAGTTTTTTGTTTTTTAATTTGGGCATTTGCGTATTTTACTTCCTTACAAATCTCACCTAATTCTATTAGCTTTGATAATGTTGGAATGTAAAGTTAAAAACAGGAGTTTTTAACATAAGTTGACCATTGTGTGTTATAGTAACTTGTACTTGTTAATAGCACATCAAATTCCTTTAAAAGAAGTCAGCAAACAGCAAGATATGCCATTTACTGAAATCTGACACACTGTCATTTCAACAACACGACATCAACAAACAACCAAAGCATGCTGTAATTATGGTACATGCCGTATGTTATTTTTCTTGTCCCTGCAAAAACTGAAGACATACTATTTACAGTTGAAAAACAACATTTTTCCATTAGACGGTTTAAAAAGCAATTACTTACGTGGATTATATGTGGGAGTGGAATAATTACTGCTTTGCAAAAAAATGGTTTACTGGGTTTCCAGAAAATAATTATGCATGAATAAATGCCGCACTATTTTCTGTGTGCATTGATTCACAATGATTTCATGTACACACTTTTAACTGTGCTGATATTGTTGCGAGTCGATTATAAATACAAAACAGTTTTTGGTCTAGTTTAAGTGAAAAAAAGGCTTGAGGCTGATCATACAAAGGACGTTCGGCCATCGCACGTAAACTTAAACATTAAACTGCATTGCTACTGAGGCATATTTGTTTATATTAAACCGATCATTGTAAAAGAAGTATTGTCAATCAGGATAACTTTGTTAGGTGCTTAGTGCTAGAAAATAAAACCCATCGATCATATGCTTCGTTCAGTGATGTCAATTTTTTCAGTTCAGCGAGCAAGTGACGTCAATTTGTAATGGTGTTTGCTGAGTCTAGGTCAAGTTCATGTCAGTGTTGGTTTAAAATTAAGGCTTTTTGGCTGCTTTTGTGAAAAGTATTTATTTGGTGGGAGAATTCCAGATACGAGAATTTGCTCAAAATACTGCATAGAGACTTATTTTACTCCATATCTCGGGCTAGTTTCTGTGAATGACTTTTGTGAGTTTTTTAAGACCGATGCATGCTATAAAAATTTATTTCCAAATGTTCTGACCTTGCTCCGAATTTATCTGTCATTGCTATGTACCGCCTGTGAAGCAGAACGATCTTTCAGTACTTTACGTCGCCTGAAAACTTATTTGCGTACGACCATGTCTCAGAAACGGCTTAATCACGTTTGCATTTTAAACATGTTAAAGAAAAGAGCAGACAAACTTGACTTAAATTCTATAATCAATGAATGGATTGGTCGCAGTCCCTTTCGCCAGAATACTTTTTCCAAGTGATATTATTTTAACTTCCCAGTGCATTTTATTATGTTCTTTTCGTTACTCTTGTTTTGAATGTCATGTGTGTGTGTGTATGTTTCAAATGAATACAGTTCGAGTGAAAAGGTTATATATGCTTTTGTTGGAAGTGTTTTCTCGTCTCTGGTGTTACGGAAGTTACCCCTGTACAGACAAACATAATGACCAAAAATTACCTTGGGACGACAGATGCAAAAAGAGAATAGCGAAACTAAAGATGATGCGAATAAATTAAAAAATGAATAATAATTAAATAATAGACAATGAATGAATAGTGCGTATAAGAATGTTGTTAATTTTTTGCCGTAAAACTTGCAGCATGGCTGTTGTCACAAATAACGTTGATTAGAAGGATATGTTATTTTATTATGTGTTTTTACAACAATCCTTGACACGGGGAATTCCCACCTATTAACTTTTAAAACCAACATTTTGTAAGCTTTGGCGCCTATGTATGAGGTCATACACATACTTTGTCCGTGTTTGCTACAGAGCTTCTAGTAGCCCTTACGATTGCTGGAAATTGTTTGTTGGCAACTCTATTTTAATCCCCATAAAAACACATACAATAAGAGAACCTACCTAACATGAGCCCAACTTCCTTTTACCAATGGAAAAGCTGGAAGCCTACATTTCCTTACAGTACGCAATGGGGATTTACGGTTAAAGCCATTCTGTCGACTTTTTGTGGAGTGAAAAGTACGGCCCTCCTATCTTCAGGGAAACTATGTCAAGAGCTGACTTTGTAGAAGTAAAAAGATATATTAGATTTGATAACAAAGATTGCTTAAGTCAGAGACTGTTAACCGATAAATTTATACACATTCGTGAGCCTATGGAAGCATTGGTCTCTAATTGCTTACGAAGCTACAGGCCGGATTGGAGTTTAACAGTGGATGGGCAGTTGTTTCCGATGAAGAACGTCCTTTCATTGTTTTTATGCCAAACATACCGGACTAATTTGGGGTGAAGTTTTGGGTACTAGCTGAGGTGAGCTCCAAATATGTTTGTAATATCTTGCCGTACCTCGGCGCTCTGGAAAAAGATCAGCGAAATGGCAGACCTCTTGCCGAAGATGTTGTGATAAGACTTACAAGCAACTTGGATAGAAATGGCAACATCACAACAGATAACTTTTTTACTAGTGTTCATTTTGCTGGTTTGCTAAGCCAAAGAAATATGAAATTATAGGAACGGTTCGACCCAACAGCAAAGGACTTTTAAAAGAGATAACAATAGGAGAGGAAGAAAAGTTTTCACAATTTACAAGTTTGCAAGTTCTTTACAATTTACCGAAAACTGCATGCTTGTGAATTTCCAGTGAAAACAACAGAAAAATGTTAAACTTTTATCGACAATGCACAACAGCCCAAGCACTGATGCAACAGAAAAAAAGAAACCTACTGCTATGGGTGCACAATACAGAATATCGAATCTTAGAGATTCGAATCTCAATGTATTCGAATCTTATTTGCAGTTTATTTTCGGAGATCAGGATTCGAAATTAAATCTGTTAAATGAACAGTGTGCGACGTTAAACAAATGTATAGTTGATATTTTCCGTCTTGCGCGCCACCTTTTTTCTTCATACACTGTTTGTTCCAAGCACCTACTTTCTTCCTTCATAGGGTTCACGCAGTTATCAGAACTGCAGACACGCAGTACGTTCCCGTGTTTAATCATCCGTAACGCAAAACAATGAAGCCAACGAAAAAGCTGAAGTGTGCACGCGCTGCATGTGTGTGCGGGCGAATGATTCATTACGTGTGCTGTACAGTGCAGTCGCGCGCGCATTGATTCACTCACCAACCATGCGCATGAGATTCTAAAACAATTAAGCAGTAGACTGTACGTAAGTGAAGAGGAATAAGGTAATCTATTAATTATCACTGCGTCATGTCGACTGGTCGTGGGCGAAAAAAAAGTTCCAGCGTGTGGGAACATTTTATAAGCCAGATGAAAAGAATAGCGTGGTTTGTCGCCATTGCAAGGCAATTTTATCATATTGCAACAGTACTGGCAGTCTGTTGAAGCACTTCAAGAAAAAGCATGTGTTCTTAAATATCAGCGGTATTAAAGGCAGTCTCTCTGCAAGCGCAAATAACAACAGTAGGAAGTAGGGACAACACCAGTAGGAATTACAACTGTCCAAGGACTCGTGGAAGAATTGTTACCTCTAAAGGTGGCCAGTGACTTTATTGAAGGAGATAAATATGTGACAACTGCAGCCATTATACCATTAATTAAAGGGCTGTCGAGTAACTACTCAAGCTCCTTCTCTACAAGCAGTGCTAGTGTGCATATTTCTGCATTTAGACAAAATATTAAATCTTCTATAGAATGCAGATTTGACTTTGCTGTTGCATCTCATGATGTTCCATTTCCATCTTTATTTGATATGGCAACATGGCTTCACCCAGCATACAAAGAAAAGTATTTTAAACCTCATCATGCAACAAGGGTTCGCCTGCATTTAAAATCAGAAATGATTTCTGACACAACCATAGCAGTGATAGACCACCCCATAATCCCATTCCTGTTGGCGACAGCACCACCAGTTCTGTTTCCATGATGGAAAATTTGTTTAATTTAGGAATGGAGATGCAACAAAGCAACCAAGAAGATGCAGATGATGAGGGAGCTGACATTGACACTATTGTAACTAATGACTAATGAGGTTTCAGCCTACCTAAAAGAGAACTCCAATAAAACAGACGTGTTGGAGTATTGGAACTTAAAAAAAAGAATTCCCTATGTTGTACAACATTTGCCAGAAATACCTTTTGCTGTCAGCATCATCTGCAGCATCAGAAAGGTGCTTCTCCAGCGCAGGTTTAACTGCAACCGTCCTGAGATCTCGACTTACCGAAAGTCACTTACAAGCACTGAATATCCTACATTGCAACAAGCAGCTTCTTGATTAATTCTATGATTCGATGTGTAAATGTGTTACCTCCGAAAAGTATGATATTAAGACTGTTGGTAGTGCAGGTGGCAAGAACTACACGGCTCTATGCTTGAATATGAATCGTATGATGCTTGATTTAGCATATGTTATACTGTTTGTGATGTGATACTAATACAATTCAAAATAATGTACAAATATTTTTGCTTTTTGTTCGTTATTCTTTGGAAAAAATTGCCTAGAAAAAATTGCCTCGTAATTTCAGAATAGATTCGAAATTCTGGATTCAAAATTAAGTATTCTAGAATACCTAGGTATTCTGTATTGTGCATCCCTACCTACTGCTATACAATTCTACAACCAAAACAAGGTAGGCGTGGACCTTTTCGACCAAATGGCAAGAAAATACACAGCCCATGCAGCAAGTAGACGATGGCCTTTGGCTGTTTGGACAAACCTACTTGACATAGCAGCGCTAAATTCCTGGATTCTGTACAGAAAAGGTTCGGGTAGCAACATCAGCCGACGAAGCTTCATACTCAAGTTTTTTGAGGGGTTGAAGGATGTTTACGTGGTGAAGCGGAAGTAAGTGGTCCAGAAAGAAGTGAACCCAGCACAGAAAAGACCATCTGGAAAACGAAGGAAATGTGCGGGACAAGGTTGCAAAAATAATACAGTTACTGTTTGCAGTCACTGCAGCAGGTTAACTTGCTGAGTGTGTGGTAACGGAGACTGGAAGCTTACAGAATGCAAAAACTGCACGACGTAAATTGATTAACATGGGTCCTGCTGTAAACTCAAAAGACTTTTCATATTGTGTGTAGGAATCATATCACCTTTATCTACAAAAGTTAACGTTTTGTTAAGATACTTACTATCACAATAGCATTTTTTTTTTCAAATCATAAATGTTGTTTTTTTTCGTTCCTTACAAATCTGTGCAACGTCATAAAAGATCGACTTGCTGTAGCTATTCTAGTTTTTGTTTTAACTGAACAAGTAAAATACATCCTAAATTCATTACTTAGTTAAAGTAATGATTAGAAGTAATAACTAATAAGTAGTAATTAGAAGTAAAGAGTTTTTGACTAAATTTAACCAAAAAGTACATTTTTTAGGATGGTGTTGTTGCTGTCATGTCAGTTGATACTGGAGAAGTATTGGATGTGGAGGTCCTTTGCAAAGACTGCTCCATTTGCTCCAGAAATGTAAATGCAGATGATCAGTGGAAGAGAGAACACAGCGAAAGTGGTTTTTATGAAAAGAATTGCGATGGACCGAGTACAACTGTCTTGTCCGATGGAGACAATAAAACAATTTCAGCTCTAAATGAGCTAATACCTTATGAAAGTGTCACAGCTATTGAAAAGAAAGACTGTGTCAATCATGTCCATAAAAGAATGCATGCTGGACTGCGTACTTTGGTCAAGAGCAACAAGGAGGTGAAGGGTGGCAGAGGAGGATTGACCAGGAAGAAAATTGAGGCCATGGCATCTTTTTACAGAAAAGCTATAATGGATAATACCACAAAATCAAAAATACAAACTGAAATTGAAAAAAGTGTTGAAAACATGCAACAAAGAATCATCGCAAATCTCCATCATTCGGTTTTCAATCCAAATCCAAATTTACAGCATAGCTATTGTGACTCAACTTGGTGTCCCTTCCTCAAAGACCAAAAAGAAGGCACTTCTAATTACAACCATGAAGAAAATAAGAAGAAAAGACTTCCTCAATCTTTTTTGCCCCATTTGCTATCGGTGTATCAAAGACTGTCTGATAAATCTCTTTTGAGGAGATGTGTGGATGGCTTCACACAAAATCAAAACGAGGCCTTCAATGCCACAGTATGAAGACGATGTCCAAAAGAACGTGCTTTTGGAGCCTCAGCTGTAAAAAGATCTGCCCATTTGGCAGTTTCGTCCTGGAACAGTGGTAAAATCTACTACAAACAATTATTGAATGCATTGGGACTAGACTTCAACTTTTTCACCAATAAGCTTTATCAAGCAAAAAATGATGAAAGGTTGTCGCGAGCAGAAAATTATGAAGAAAATTGTGCCAAAAAAATCAAGCTGAAATGGCCAAAAAGAAACAGTGTGGTGATGATTATCAGCCAGGCAACTATTAACACGTTTCCTGCGATCCCGAATTTTCGTTGTTTTCCTGTGTTGCGATTCCCTTTAATTTTCTGTACCGCTAGTTGCCGCCAGAGATTTCCCGCCAAATTTCATCCACTGTTGCGACCACCACAGGCATGGTAGATGGTAATTTTGGTTTAGCCTCGCTTCAAAATAGTTGGACTGCTACCAGTGTTGGGCAGAGGAATTTTGGGTTCACTGGTCAAGAAACTCTGTGCATTCAGGCTGAACCTTTACAAGGCAAAATTTGGCCAATAGACGTATTCAGTCTATTTATATCAGATTACATCATTTGTCTAATGGTGAGAGAAACGAACCGAAGCCGATAAAGGTGCTTGGGTTGTTATGAAATGAATTCTTTGAACGAAGGATCACAGAAAGCATCGAAAACGGCTAGAAAAGTATCAACCTATTGTGAAGGCTGCGAGAACAAACCATATTTGTGCTTGTCCTGCTTTCAAATGAAACATTCTCACTGAAAATTATGCGACAAAGGTTCTTTTTCAATGTAATAAAATAACAAAAAATTTCACTATTTATATACATATTGAATTACTATACATTAATTTATATACTATACAGATTGAAACAGGAAAAACGGCAAAAATGTAGTAACAGTAATTTTTTTCGTAAGAACCACCGGTGGGTCACAACTTAGTAGCAAAATTTTACGCATGACACAATAAGTCGTATCGCCGTGGACGTAAAAAAAACAGTTTTTTTTTTGTACGACCCACCGGTGGGTCACAACGCAGGGAACGTGTTAAAAGGTAGCTGAATCTAATACACAGCTTCATAAGAAATTTTTTTGCATCTTACTACATGTATTGTATTTATCTTGTTTTAAATGCGATTTTCTCGAATTGAATATTTTCTGCACTAAAAATAACTCTACTCAAAAACTAGTCATGGGATTTGTCCCAAATTTCACAGATATTCTCTATGGGTCATATTCTTCAAATTAATGTAATGATTTTAAATTTCTATAAGTGGTTTGGATGTAACACTCTAAATTGTTTCCAAATTCATACGCATCTACCCTAATTCAATGCGAAAGTGCCAAGTTTTTTGTTAGACTGAGTTAGGCAAATGTATGTCATTAATTTATAGCCTAATGTTGGGGCTTTCTATAAGTGGTGTTGGTTCTACAAAATATTCCTTTGTTTTGTGCAGAGTGATTGGAAATGTTTTACATACAAATGTTTGGAAATGCCTGTAATTAGCTGGATGTTGGTTTTACAAAGTCAGTGTAAAGTTCTTTAGATAGAGATTTTCAAGACCTTTCTGGGAATATATATATTGTGGGGGGTTGCATCAAAGATTTTTAGCAGAAGATAGTAACTTGCGATATATGCGCTAAATGTGTAGTGACACCTTAAGCACCTACCACTGAAAATCCAAAAAGAAACCCGACTCAATAAGGTTTTATAATATGGATGGAATTAACGATGCATATTCACGATCACGCAGCCTGTTGTTAAAGATAAGCTGAGAGAATGGGTATGCAAAAAGTTGATTTGTGTAGTTTAACATGTATTGGAATTGCACTCAGATTAAAAGGAAGATTTAAGGTGAAGATACTGTATGTACAGCATTGAAGCAATTTTCATTCATTGCTTGAACCATAGACACCTTAAATAGAAGGACTAGTAACTCGCACTCTCGGGTTACGGAACTTGGGTCCCAATCACAGATACTAGTGCGCCGTCACAGATTCTCAGGTGTGCCGCGAATCTTTTGAATTTTGGAAAAGAACTGTATAAATATTTAAAATAAGGCATGCAGACAAGCATATGTGACTTTAAAGCTTTCTAACTGCTTCAATAGCTGATAAATAAGCACATGTGACGATGAAACCAATTATAGGCTATGGCAATGCCGATAGAGTAGGGTAATTTTTTAAAGCAACTTTTCTTTTTTTCTATTTCATAATCGGAACAAAGTTTTTTCAGGGGTCTCTGTTAATAACACACAATGCCTAAGAAATGTAATGTATATGGTTGTCGAGGCAATTACAGGGAGGAACCGTACTCTAAAGTGGTATCATTTCCAACTGATGAAGTAGAACGAAACCGCTGGATTGATGCCATGCCAAATGAACGTTCTAGTTTGCTACAGCTTAAGCAGATCTATGCTTGTGCTAATCATTTTGACTGTAAATGGATTTCAGTTAAAGGTGGAAAAAGACCAAGCCAACCACCGTCCATTTTCCCTGGAGTTTTAAAGTCATGCTTAAAGCAGGTCTCCTCAGCACCCAGACCTAGGCCTAGAACTGCTTCAGCAGAGGCGAGAGCTGAAAAGGAACGATTCCGTACTGAAGGCCTGGATAAGATAGCTGACTTTTCTTCTTTTTGTAATGAAATCAAGCAGCATTTCTCAAAGGATCATCTTTTTTTTTGTGATAGTGATGACATTTACATTTCTAAAACTGATGCAAAAGGACGTTCTGTTATTCAATTTCTTCATTTTCAACGCGTTCAATCGTCATTTGGATTTTTGCATCTTAAATGTGTTGAGAAAAATGGAAAGGACATACCTAAAACATATTTTTTCAAAGCTGGTTGTCTGCAAAAGAATAGCCTTCTTAGTAAGTGGTCACAGTTAGACAAAATTCTGTCATGCATTACTGAGTATGAGTTCAAAGATACAGACTATCTAAAAAGTGCTGTAGAGGAATTGAATAGCATGAGCTGTTCTGATTCGCCTCATTTCCAGTTTATTTATGCTCAGTTACAGTTACTGCTCACTCCTCCAGAAGGTCAACGTTTTGACAAAAATCTTTATATTCTTGCTGCCGAACTTCATAACATTTCTCCAGCTGCATATAAAATGGTACGAAAGTCCGGTTCAATTGTTTTACCGAGAGTGGAACTGTTGAAAAAACTACTCTCCTGTAGTTTCCATGATGAAAACTTAGAGCAACTTTTCCAAAAGCTTCAACCTCAGCAGTGTCTCGTCAACATTCTTTTTGATGAAGTAAAGCTCACAGAAACACTTAGGTACTCAGGTGGTCGTGTTGTTGGTTATGCGCAAAATGGTTCTGGTGATGCCGAAGTTCTTGCAACACATGCTTTGGTGATTGAAGTTGTCTGCCATTTTGGTGGCCCTAGATATATACTACGCATTTACCCTGTTGCAAAACTTAATTCAGATCAACTCAAGAAAATTCTATTGGAAGCTCTAGTAGCGGTAAAAAATGCTGGTGGTAGTATAATTTCTTGTGTAGGTGATAATTGCAATACAAATGTTGCAGTTTATGGTAAATTACATGGCCCTGGTAAAGTCTTTATTGACGCTATAAATTCTTATGCTTTCCTTGTTTTTGACTACGTTCATTCTTTTAAAAATATAAGAAATAACTGGATAACGGTGCATGATAAGGAACTTTCTTTCACAAAAGATGGAAACACATATATTGCACGATGGAAGGACATAGAAGCACTGTACAATGAAGACCGGAAAAACAGCATCCGTCTTACCAAGATCACATACACAGCTGTGTACCCAAAATCTTTGCAGAGACAAAGCGTGCCTTTTGTATGCCAGATCTTCAATGACAAGACAGTTGCTGCTCTTTCAACTCTAAAGGATAAACTTGGCATTAACGAGGGCACCATCATTTTTGTCAAACTCATCACTGATTGGTTTCACATGATGAATGTGAAAGATCGATATTCTGGTATTAACATGCGTGATGAGTGTCGTCAACCATGGACCAAGAACTGCACTAGTTTCAAGAAACTTAATGAAACTTGTGACATTATATCCTCTTGTGCATGGTCAGGTGGTCGAGGTCGGACGCAGAAGCTTACTAATCAAACTGCAGAAGCATTTGTAGTGTCTACAAGAGCCAACATCGAAGCCGCAGAGTTGCTACTGACTCAGCACAACTTCATCTACGTTCTACCTGGTGTGTTTGCTGATGAGGCCCTTGAAAAGTTCTTTGGTCAAGCCAGACAACGCAGTGGAGGTAATTTCTATATTGACATTGTAGATATCAAGGCAGCTGCAAAAACCAAAAATCTCCATGCACTTTTAAAATATGAGTCAACTCCGTGCGAGTCTCATGATGTGCCTTGCACCTCTAACATTTGCATTGATGATGATCAATTTGACATCACCATTGCTGACACTGAAGACCTAGTGCAATCTAATGACAGTGTCAAGCATAAATGTATTTTTCTAGCTGGATATTTGGAACACAAATATCCAGCTAATATCTTGTGTATCGAAACTGAAAATGATGACGACCATCGGATTAATTCGGAGTTTCTCACAAACTTAAATAGAGGTGGACTAACTGTACCTCTACTCTCAACAGTACATTTTGTACACTCAGCCTATAAACTGTTTGGTAAGTGCAACTTGCATTGCTGCCGAGCTCATCTCAGCCATGCTTTGCGTCGTATTGATAGTCCAATGGTTGTAATTCAAGGAGCATGTCTTACTTTATCAAACATTCTTTTGAAAGCATTTGTGCTTGACAACAGTGACAAAGAAAGACAACTCGGCTGTTTGAGAAGAAAAGAAAAACTCTCTACTAAAAACTGAACAAGTATCTTTAGTATGCCAACAAGTATTTTGATTACTCATTTCTACAAATTTCATTGTTGTTTGTTGTTGTTTTTCATAGTTGTTTCACAAATTTCATTGTTGTTTGTTGTTGTTTTTCATTGTTGTTTCACAAATTTCATTGTTCGTGTTGAAATATTCAGGCTAAACTGTCCATGAATACATTTTAATTCAGTCACAGGGGAACATACTGTGTGTTTCAGTTGTTTAAGTGGGAAAATATGCAATATTTTGAGTGATTTTGGACTATTTTTTCGTGATTTGACCTTTAGATGACCTTTAGATGACCTTCAGATGACCTTGTAGAAGGTTAAAAGTATGAAAAAGTAATTCCTCACCCTTCAAAACCCCCCAAGAGACACCAGAATGAAGGTTTTACCATGTATTTGACACAAATTATGATGGGACCCAAGTTCCAACTTGGGACCCAAGTTCCAGATACCGAGCATAGAAGTTACCAGTCCTTCTATTTAAGGTGTCTATGGCTTGAACATACAACCTGTTCGTCTGCTTAATTTTCGCTTTTCCAACTTACGCTTCATGGATCTAATTACAGGTTTAGTGGCCGTGCTAAATACGGTTCCACGACAATTAACCGTGGGAAATTGACCGCGAACAAACTCAAAAAATAAAAATAAAATGCGTAGCGGTTGATTTGTGTCGCCGGCAAATTTGTTGCCGGTCAGTTGACCACGACCAATTGTCGCCGGTGAATTTGTTGCCGGTCAGTTGACGTGATCACACTAAATACAGTGAATATCTTCATACTCTGCTGTGTGGCCGGTTGTATAGGTCGGCCTTTTGCATTCGATTGCAAGTTCGCATACTTACGGCCTTTTCTTTATTCTTTTGCTCACCAGGACTGAACAGAAGTAAATTGTTAAAACCTTGCTGATGACTGGGTATTGAGCTCTGGCTGTATAATTATATTTGAACAAGATTTGTTCTCAACCAAGCTGACAGTTGATTTGGCGAGTGGGTGGTGTTTGATGATTGGGCGAGTGGGTGGTGTTTGATGATTTGGCGAGTGGGTGGTGTTTAATGATTTGGCGAGTGGGTGGTGTTTGCTGATTTGGCGAGTGGGTGGTGTTTAATGTGCGTTTTGTCGAGTCTTGCTTGTGCCGCACTTTAGACAATGGTCTGATTGATGTCTTTAATTTTGCAAATATCACTCATTTGTTTAAGGGAAAATATAGATTTAGAATTTAGATGGATAGTTCATCTGTTGTCGCTTCAACTTCACACGACGATCAACAATGATTGGTCGAAGTTTTTATATTATATTGTTTATATAATTTTTTATATTGTTTTTCCCGAAATTGAGCTGCTCACCTGGACTGAACAAGCCAATTGTTAATACCTTGATCAAGGTTTCACAACTGGGTATCGAGCTTTGGCTGTAAGATTATATTTGATCAAGATTTGTTGTCCTCAACCGAGCTGACAGCTGATTTGTCGAGTGGGTGGTGTTTTTATGTGCGTTTTGTCGAGTCTTGCTTGTGCTACACTTACTTTGGACAATCGTCTGATTTATGTCTTTAAAAAAAAATCCCTTCTTTGGTGCGGTGCTTTCTCCCAGTGCGCGTTGTTTTCAATTTTATCTTTAAAAAACTTTTTGAACAACCGAATAAATCACCTTCATTTTTATTCAATTAAACAGATTATGCTTATATTTTTTTTCAACAGCTAAAAAAGTATGTTTAGATTTATAAAATCTATTTTTGGTTGCAAAACAAGAAATAATGAGGAACAAAGTGCAGGTGGGTTCTGATGCAATTGTTGAACAATGAAATATTATGAAAAATACGATCAACTACTTAGTGTGGAAGTTTGTAACTACAAAGTGGTTTTGTGAGCTGATGCTTGATCCTAACAAATTTTGGAGGGATACTTGCAAAGTTGCATGAATAGCTGCAGCTGTGTTTGGACAATGGTCTGTGACAATAAAGTATAGAATATGTTAAGTGAGCTCATCATATCAACCACACATTTGAATAAAGTTCGAAAAATATGCCTTGATTTTTTAAAATTTCATGTTTGCTTGAAGCATTTATGAGCACTACAGCAAAGGGAAGAATAGTAGAAAAGCTGTTAACAACAGTTACACAGTTAACAGGCCAAGAGTTTTACCAAGCCGGGCATCCAAAATTTTCTAGGGACACCCAATTGGGCGTCTGAGGACAAACAATCAAAAATTTGAATCTTTCCTGATGACATCATAATTCAATTCACACAGGCGAGAAATAATATATGTCAACAACCCTTACACAGTGTACTATGCAAGGTTTTTAATTGTTTTCCTACTGTGACACAGATTCCAAACGAAAAAAAAAACTTTTACTGACTACAAAAGTCACTTCAAAACCTAACTACCTATGCCGATTCTGGGGCCACTTTTTAAAATAAGTTAATATTTGGGAATAAAATGTAAATGAGAACTTTTTGTTGACCAGTAAATCAGGAAAAGACAGCAACAAAACAACATTCATGACGATGTCGCCTCAAAGTAAAATATGATCATGGCAGCTATAGATGCACTCTCCGAAGTGCTTTTAAAAGATATGATTTAAACTAACTTAAAATGCTTGTAACCAAAATGTTATAACTTATCTGTTCTCGGTTGTAATCCTACGAATCTCCAGCAAACGAACTAGTTCCAATCAAGTATTGTGCACTTTGCAATCTAAAGACATAAAAAAATAATGATCAAAAAAAAATTAGAACATAAACACTTCAAACAAATCGATAAATTATTCACCATGTGAGTCACATGTTCTATAATCAGGTGCTACCAGGTACTAACAAAAGTGATTGCTTGGTTTACAAGTTATTCTTTAGTGGCAGATTTAATTTTTTAAATTCTCTACAATAAATTGGGGATCTAGTATACAAGGGTGAATGAACGCCTAAGTTATATAATAGACCCCAGCTACTCAAATTAATGTCATATGGTTGTGCACTTGAATACTAGATCAAGACTTGCGGCATGGACTGCAAAACAGATTTATGAATGGGCCAGCCTACATGTTGAAACTTACAGTCATATCAATCTATTTTATCACATTCATCTGCTCATATGCTCTACTCTAAGCATGATTTTAATCTTCGTTGTGACATACACTGCTACAGTCAAGACATAGTGAAAAACGTGACACCTGCAAACTAAGGTTCTCCAGGATCAACACCTGTAGCGGCTTGGGTGGCATTTTTAATACCATTCAGCATTTCTTGGAAAAGCGTTTTCTAGTTATTAATTGAAGTTGATCAACTCGTTTTTTGATAACACTTTAACTGTTGTTTGATATTTGGAAACTTGATCTGAATAAAGTTGTGTGAACACTACTTTTTGTACATTCCCAGGTTGTTTTCCAGCAACTGTGCTGATAAGAAGTCTTTATTGGAAATGCCCGCTTCTTAACTTTATGATTAATTATAATTATTAATCTACGTGTCAGCTTTAACTAAATGTAACTCCCAATACCAGCACATTGTTTTTCTCACTGCACTTGTTCTGAAATGTTGCGTTTTTCTTGTCAAACATTTTTACTCCCATCGCTTCACGTTTTATAACGTCGCACTTCTACCAGCAAGCAGAGAGAGAGATCGAGATGTAGTTTATTGAATCACCAAGACCAAGAGTGTTAACGGCGTGATTCAGCAAAATCAAAAGACGAGCTGTCTAAGCTAGTCATGGTGATTGTAACTCATGTATTAGACATCTTATAAACAGTAGTATTACTAGTTTTCTTGGTTATTTGTAATATTGAGAAAGTGTACAGCGCCTACAATAAAAACCTTTTTTGTGAACTAGGCCTAGGCCTATATCTGTTGTAATATTGAAACCTTTCAGCTGACAAAAGGTTAGGTTCAGCTGACAAAAGTATTCTAACCGCATGCAAAAATAGAGTCAAATAAATATATAATAATAATAATAATAATAATAAATAATTGTATATATAATATAATTCAACAGGTAAATTAAGTTAACATAAGGTAAGACCAGCCTCTGAACACATAACATTTTATCATCACACTGATTTTTTACAACTAGGCCTAAACAAAAAACGATGGTTGTCTGAAGGAAAAATTACACTAAACAAAGAATTGAGTGGGCAATGCACGCCAAAAATCAGAGTTAATGTGTCTTTGCACGAACGATTTCTCGTCCAAAACTGCCGTACTTTCGGATTGGGGCTGTCACTACTAGAAACGACTCATCAAGCTTAAATCAGTCCAGGCTTTACCACTTTGATCTGAACATTATTCAAATTATTCAACCAGCACTATTTTGTCGTCTCCTCGGGGCCAATAACAGAATGACAAAGTTATAAAATGGAAGATTGCACAAAATTTACCGCTGATATATTCAAGCAATGTGTGCACAATCTTCCTACTTATGATTAAAATTAAAATCTATGACAAATTCAGGTAAAAAATAGTTATTCTGAGAACTGTCATCGTAACTTACCTTCACATGAAATTACGATCAACTTGCATCCAGGAAGCAATCCCGGATTGGACAATGACACAAAGTGACAAAACGACCTTTTACCAAAGCGCCACAATGCAAAATAAACACACGAGGCAGTATGTAGCAAAATAATAAATTAAAAACTGACCTAATCTTTTATTTTACAGCGTTTTGTTTATTTTTGCCATTATGTATTCTAGGCAAAAATTAAACGTGCTAGAAGATATAACGAAATTTAAAAAATGCTCAACAACAACTAAATGACAAGGGAAAATGGAAAATCCCCAAAATCTTAAAACATGCAACTTAGAAGCTATAACATTTTAGTCAAATAAGCGCTAACACAAAACTTAAAGGTTTTGCATTAAAAAAGTCTTAATTTAAAAAATGGTTAAATACTTCTGCTTCGGATAACATTTTTAACCACACTCAACAGCATTCAAGCAAAGAATTTTGAAGTTTCAACGTGACATCTAACAGGAAAGGCGCTAAATTAGGAAACACGGGCGGAGCTGCCAGAACGTGTTGTTATAGAAATCATAAATATTGTGATAAATTGTTGAAATCGATTTTAGTTTAAACGCAATCACAGCAACATACGTTGTTATTCAGAAAATCGTATTTACTTTTATGTAGTCTAAGCAAGTCAGACTTTGTGTTTCTAGTCATTTGTCCTAGATGTCCATTTAGTACTCTAGGTCCAGGCCTAGCTAAGTTATTGTATTGCTATTGCTTTTATGACGTAGGCTTCAGAGATCTGGCATCATGTGTTATATAACGACAATGAACAGCTTCTATTTTAAATTATGTAACTTCAACATTTATCAAAAACAAATCAGCCAAGTTCTCGAATCAATTATAAATTTTCTTTTCAGAAATACAAATTTCAATAGGCCTAGTTGTGTAATTTACGTTGATTTTATTTTTCTTAAAAAGTGCGGTGAAGACAAAAAATCAAGCCAGTTGCTATCAGCACACAAGTTATGAAATCTACAAAAATAACTTATCAAGAATAAACCTAACAAAATGTTATTCTTACAATGAGGAGTACTGCCTTTCAAAAATGCACAATTAATGACATTGTTTTTGATTAATTAAATTATCCAGTTATGAGCATTTTTACTTGATGCTCTTTGTCACATTTTCTACCGTCATTCTATCCTTTTTAACTTTTAATAGTAATTGGTGTTTATCGTCACTGAAGCAGCGTCATATCTTCCAAAGGCTTAATCTGGTTGTTTTGAGAATTTTCTTGAGGAAGGTTTCATTGCGTGGTTGATTAGATGTACGGTGATAATATCATCTTATCTGACCTGAGTAGTTTTCTGATCGAAGTTCATTTGTACTTGCGCCGATGTAATCGTTCTTCACACCTTCCCGACTGCGCCGTAATTATCCGTTATCGCCGTACTTGTTGGTAACACCTTGCGGACATCGTCTTATCTTCTGTTAAACGCAGGTGGATAACATTTGTTCATGTTGCAACAGTAAACGTCTGACACTATAAATTATTCTGTCGCTCACTCAGAGTGCTTCACATATTTTTACATGGCAACTTAGCAACTTACTAGAAAGGGTAAGTTGTTTAAATTGAGCAACGAGTAATAGATTTGCCAAAGGAAGCAATAATAATTATTATTAAATTTGGTGTTGTGTTTGAAATGATGAGTCCAATTCCCTGACGACAACAAGTAGATTTTAACCCATTGGTGTTATTTATTAATTTAAAGTATTTTCTTCTCAAGGTTTTCAGTTAGTTTTATTTCGTTCATTTTTAAAGTAAGTTTTGTTATCCAAAACGTTCTTATTCTACTAGTTGTAGCATTTTATTAAATAAATTAAATCCTATTTTTTAAACAAAAGGAAACTAAACTGGTTAAAGCGCTTTGTGATTGTAAACATTTTTTTCATATCATTTTATAGCGATTAAGACATATTTCGTCACAAATATGTATTCTTTCTGATCATAGCATTGAATTTATTGATCGACGAAATGAACAACAGCAAGAGAAAGAATCCAGATTTCTCTGGTTCAGATAAAACCGAAAGTGAAGACCTTGCTCAAGTAGGTCATTTATCTGCAGCAAAACGTCGAAAGATCGGCATCAATTCAACGAAACCCAAAATGCTGAAATCGAAATCAAAATCCCTCAATGAATAAACACCAAGAAAAGAATTTAGAGACAAATTTGAAAAGCACAAAACTTTGCAAATACGATCCAAAATCGAGAAGCGAAAAACATTCATCTAATAAAAACCGCTTTTTCTTTTTTTAGGAAAACAGAAGCGGCAACCAAGAGAGCAGACAAATTTTAATCGGACAAAATATTTTTCAGTTTGGAGTCAAAGCGGTCGCGCATTGTTTTTTTTCTAGAATCTCGTGACACTTGCCGCCAAACGCGACACAACCAACGCATTAAAGTAAATTTTTTTCTATATTAAATGGCGACGTTTACTTGTAACTTGGATTATTTACATACAGGCAGAATTGCCCCAGAAAACAGCCTTGCGACGTTGTTGTTTGATTCTTGAATGTTAATTCTTCTACTGATGAATACAGGTGTCAACTGGGAGGATGCTAAACGGATCTCATTTATACAGTTAAAAGACCAGATTTCAGATTATACAAAGGACGCGTCAACAACAAAATGTCAAGAGAACATTGAAAAATATTAACATTCATTTAAAATTCACTACACAAAGGATATCCAAGAAATATTCCTTATTAAATAATTAGATTTGTCTTTAAACAAGCAAACATTCAAAAATGACATTTGGCGTTTTCACTTGATGCTCTTTGCCATATTTTCTACCGTCGGTCTATCCTTTGTAACAATTAACAGTAACATGCTTTTATCGTCGTTCAATCAGCGTCATATCTTCCAAAGGCTTAATCTAGCTGTTTTGAGAATTTTGTTGACGAAGGTTTCATTGCGTGGTTGGAAGACCATTCTAAACTTGATGAGATGTACGGTGATAATATCATCTTATCAGACCTAAGTTGTTTTCAGATCGAAGCTTATTTTTACTTGCGCCGATGTAATCGTTCCTAACAACTTTGCCATCACGGTTTATCTTCTGTTAAGCGCAGGTGGATAACATTTATTTATGTTGCAATAGTAAACGTCTGACACTATAAATTATTCTGCCGCTCACTCAGAGTGCTTCACATATTTTTACATGGCAGCTTAGCAACTTACCAGACAAGGAAAGTTATTTAAGGTGAGCATAATAATGTAATTGTAATAGATTCGCCAAAGGAAAACGATATTGAGTTGAAAGTTGTCGTTGTATCTTAGTTGAAGTAATGAGTCTCGTCATGACAGCATGAAGTAGATTTTTACCTATTGGAGTTATTTATTAATTTAAAGTATTTTAAGCTTCTCAAGCTTTTTGTTTAGTTTCATTTCGCTTATTTTTAAACCAAATTTTGTTATTCAAAACGTTTTTATTTTACAAATATAGCATCAAGTTTTACTAGTCGTAGCATTTCATTAAACAAATTAAATCCTCTTTCTGCAACAAAAATGATGAAAAGAATGAATAGAAAAAGGAAGAATCCAGATTTCTCTGGTTCAGATAAAACCGAAAGTGAAGACCTTGCTCAAGTAGGTCATTTATCTGCAGCAAAACGTCCAAAGATCGGCACCACTTCGACGAAACCCAAAATGTTGACATCGAAAACAAAATCTGTTGACGAAAAAGCACTTAAACCAAAGCAAAGCACAAACATATCCATCCCTAGTTCTCCATCTATCTTATCGGTACCTTCTGACAGATGGAGAATTATTAAAAAGAAAAACGGGAACCATAACAGAATCGTGCTCGATCTGAAATTGGAAAGACAACCAATGAAGAACAAAGCGGTAAAGCAGAATTTGCAAGTCAGTGACGTCTACTCTCATAATGACGATGATGAAAAGCCGCTGTACAGGAGCCGATCTGCCTTCATGGTGTCCCATTGTTCAGATTCTGGCTTTGATGAAGAAGTTGCTCAAACATCAGACAAAGATGGTCGAGCAAACAATGTTAAAAGTAAACCTTTACTTATCAAGGACAAACTATCAACTATTCGATTGTCAAGATTCAATTTGGAAGACTGGATCCATTTTCCTATTTTCAAAGAAACCGTTTTGGGATGCTACGTCCGCGTTTGGGTTGGTGAAGAGGAAAGTAGGCCGCCTTATGTAATGGCCGAAATAGTGGACGTTGTTCAAACAGTCAAATCTTACCAGCTTGGAAAGGTTCGGACAAATGTGGGTTTAATGCTGAAGCACGGTCAGCACAAGCGCGTCTTCACCCTTCAATGTATGTCCAATTCTGACTTTACCGATTCCGAGTTCTTGAAGTGGAGGCAAGCGATGGAAGAAGCGGGGGAGCGTCTTCCGAGCTTCGAAGACATCACAAAGAAGCAAGCGGCCGTCGACAAAGTGCAATCGTGCATAAGCAAGCTTATGTTCGAAAAGACTCAAATCAATTTTGCATTGAGAAGAATGGCCCAGTGGCGGCGTGACACTGCTGAAGTGGATAGACTGACCAAACTATTAGATGACCTGAAAGAACGACCCACTTACCTGCGCAATCAACGACAGAATCATTCAGTCGGTGTCAGTTACACCTGCAAGGAAGATTGAAGAACGTTTCGCAAATCATTGAAACCAAAGTAAATACACGGAGTGTTGACTCGGACCCACGCCATCGATCACTTAGTCTGGCTGATAATAAAAAGCGCATGGGTTAGATATAAACATTAAGTTCCCTCTGATGTCGTTCCTTATTGTAAGTCAAATTGACAGCCATTGTGTTTATATGTGAGATTTATTTTTATTGTAAATGAGCTGATATTTGTGTGCAATGTTTTTACCAGAATCGTTGATTGAAATAAAATTACAATTTTTATCAAACAAGTGAATAAAAGATTGGAGTGTTACTGTTAGTTAACATTTAAGAGTGTAATAGCGCAAATTTATAAGTAAGTTGTGATATGAGTTGATAGCACGGGTTCTCAACTGCAGTGTTGCTGGGTTCGCAACTTTAAGGCCAACTCACATACAAAACTAATAGTAACTTGGTCGTCACTGTGCAGTTTTCTACAATAAATGGAGTAGAGGAAGTCACACCCTGACAACGATATAGTTATATCGTATATGAGATCCATTTACTTCTTCACACATTGCAACCAATGTTCCATCTAATTTTTCACGAGTCTGAGCAGACACAGTAACTCCCTGAGCGGTCCCTTGGACCACTGTGAGCAACATAAGACGTGCCACGTGCGCACTGTGGCCATTATTATGCGTTTATTTTATTTTCAATTCAGGTTGGATTTTTTTCTTGTGCGCAGCACAGATTTTCTGTGCGCGGAGACCGTGTCAGCAGTGCGCATTTGCGCAGCTTAGAGGGAACATTGATTGCAACTAAAATCCTTCAATCGACAAAAACGTTAAGTTTTAATCATTTACCGGCCCAGAAATGTTTTTGAAAGTCTGTGCTTTGGTTCGGTTTCGTTGATCGAATGACACTACAGCTGTAGCTTGTGCAGAAGCTGTGATGTGTGCCACCACGATGATGATGTTTAAGGATCGACTTTGATAGGTATCTTGTTGCCGATGACGACATTATAGTAATCTTCAGCCATAAACTTGCGACAACAGTTTAATACAGTTTGGTGTTGAACCAAAGCCCATCGACAACATCTAAATTACTAAAACTACCAATTAAAACTTGCCATTTTGGATTATTTTGTTAATGAAGTTTATTTGAATAAAGCTTACATTGCAAGTTTCATTATGCCAAGAAATAATCTCATATACAAAAGAAAGGTAACACTGAAGCAAGCAGACAAAACAAATTTAACATGAAAGAATTTACAAAGACAGCCAGCATAATGTAATTTGATATATGGATAATACCATGTCGCCTATTTTCGGATAAAATCTGGAATGACTTATGTTGTGCTTGAGTTTGTCACAAAACTTGTCTGATCAAGTATTTGTGTTAATTGGAAATCACACTAGCAAACCTTTCATGAATTCATGGGCGTTAGATAACAGAAGACACATTAACAACTACAAATACGATGATTAAAAAATACTGCTTTTTAATAAAATTCAGATTTATTGTGCAGTGTGTGCACATATATTTGCCAACGTCATGTACGTATTGCCGATAAGGATATTGGCATTCATGCTGCTTGCTGGTTGAGTAAGAAAATATTTATACCAACATTACCAACAGATTACAGCTGCATAGTCTGGTTTGCCAAAATCAAATGCCCCAAGAAATTATAGCACAGCTGTAAATAATAATGCCACTTTTTAAAAATTGAATACAATGGCAGAAAGCTAAAAATAACAATAAAAACATATCAAGAACAAATTTAACAAAATCTTGGCCTTACAATGCTTCTTCCCAATAAACGTTATAGGAAACATTAGCTAGAAAATAGTTTAGTTAGAATATGTAGTTTCATGTGACTACAGTTCTCGATACTATGTAACTGCATTGGGTTTAGTCAATAATTGTTCTCTTCAAGTGTAAGTTATAAAACTCCAAAACGTCTCTCACAATTAAGCTTGTTTTGGAACGTGGATTTCAGCAAATTTTCGGCTGCAAAGCTTCTCGAAATTGAGTGGAAATGGCAGGTTCTTGAAATTCTTTTCATTTTTCTCTTCATCTTTGTAAAGCAACGGATGATTTATCACAGCATCATCGTCAGGAGCTAAAAAATAAACGTAGGAGTGACGAGTCAGCTTCTGCCTGACTTCCTCTTCCGGTACAACCACTCTGTGCTCTTTCGATTTCAACTGACCACACGAAAGAAGATTTAAGCTGTCTCCTATGTTGATTACGATGGCATTTTGCAGAGGAACAGCGTCAATGAAGTCTCCATTGTGTTCCAACTGCAAACCTCCCACATTATCTTGAAATAAGAGTGTGAAAGTTCCCCAATCTGTGTGCGCTCCAAGACGAACCCGGCCAGCTTTCAGATTATTATCAGTTGCAGATCCGTAATAATTCAGACGCATTTGTGTTATGTTTCCTTCATTATGAAGATTGCGGTGATACTTTTTCAAGTTACTTTCTTCTTTCAATTCCATTCCCATAGTGAGGGAGTCCATGATTCTTTCTGCCAGTTTCCTACCAGTGGCCATGAACTTCTTTGTAAAATCCAAAATTCCAGGACAGATGTCTTCAGGTAACTTGTTGGGATGATTAAAAACAGAATTTCCATCAAAATTGAAAGCTTCCTTAAAATCACCAACTTCGCCATATCCAGCTTCCTCTCTGCCCAAACCAATATATCCAAACGCAATGCTTTCCTCCATCGAATACCGCTGCTTCTGGGATGACTGCAATCTGAAAAATCTGTTTGTAATTTCTCGTGCTTCCGTCAAAAGCTGAGGATCAACGCCGCTGTTTGTCAGGTAAACAAACCCAAGCGTGGAGAAAGCGTCGACTAACTCTTTGCCAGCATTGTAAAGATCTTCTTTTTTCAGTTGCTGGTTGCTCACATGTAATCCACATGAGTTGTAATCAACCACTGGTATTACTCCGACAGACATAATGCTAAAACAATTTTCTGTTATTGAACAACATTTTGCACTTTAGTATGTGAAAATACTATTTCATCCTAATTCATATTTTAACAAATGTATTTTTCCAATAATATTCATTTTAGTTAGGTCTACATGTTAGTTTTATAATTACAAATGTTTTGAGGATATATTATTAGATGTCTTTTTACTCTTAATGTAGCGTAGTTATCTTCATGTTATCCTTTCAAAATTCAATAGATTCAGAACTAGACCACAGAAATGATAATGTAACCTCTGCAAGTTATAATTTACGAGGTGACTATTTCACCGCATATAGGTCATGCAGCCTATTGTTAAAGCTAAGCGGTTAGGAGAATGGGTATTCAAAAATTGATTTAAGCTATTTAAGATTTCAGTGAAGTTAGATTTACGGAACTATGTTACAACATTTAAGTTAGGGATCAAAATGTGATTTTAGGTTTGGAGAGACCCAAGTTGAGATACGGCGCTATTTAAGCTTGTCGCCCCCAAAATTACGGGAAACGTAGCATTCTATCCTATACGGGGTCCGGGAGAAAACATCATAGTCTAGCTGCTAGACTCTAGCATATATAAAAGTTTGTTTTTCTAAAAAAAAAAAAAACGATAAAATTTGAGCATTTCTCTAAATAATGCTTTATGGCCACCAAGATCTCAGAACCTCCATGTTTTTGTTGCTATAGAGCACCCAATACCTCAGAGATTTGCCAGCAGGGAAGACAACCTTTTTTCATCTTGGCATGATGTTTTAAATTGCGTGACCGTTTAAGCATCAAGCTATATGAAAGTAATCTCAAAGTAGGAGACTTACACAACCTTTCTCTATTCTTAATACAGTTCAAATGACCAAGTAGCATTTTAAAACCAACGAATGACTTCTGTCCTAGTGTCCTGAACTGCATGCAGTCAACACAAAAGGTGTGCAGTACCGCAGTATTATAGTAGTGAATTCGTGTACTGTAGTACTTTTTCAGTATTGAAACTGGTATTGTCAGTACTGAATTTTAAAAGTACCAAATCCCTGCAACGAATTCCTTTTTTCAAGAAATATAAGCAAGTATATACTTGGTACTTTTAAATGATTACTTCAAGGTTTTGAAAAGTATATTTTTTAAAACTTCTTTTAATTGACACTTAGTGCTAACTTGAGCACTTTCTGTACGTTTATTTTTAATCTAAAAATATCTAATGAAGTTGCAAAGAGTGAGCTCACATATTTTTGACCTGAAGTAACCTTTAGCGAGACCATAAGATCGGCAAAAAATGCACTTGCAACAGGATCTGCTGTACAAAAAGTACCGTCACCATACCGGCAAAATAACGAACTACTTTTTAAAAATAGTACCGAATACCGGAACCGTCGGTACCGGTACATGTTTTGTCAAGTACCGGTACCGTTACGGACGGTACTTTCAAAGTGCCGACTGCCCACTTCTAGTCAACAATAATACTTGCATTCAATGTTTATTCCTTTTGAGCACGTATACATAAACGGGGGGTAGGCCTAAGGCGACCGCCTTGCTCGCCTCACTCTAAAACATTTAGGTTACTACTTTATAACATTGCCGAATGTCCACATTATGTATATTTAGGTGGAAGATTAACTCAAAATCACCACTTAATTACTTTGTGATTTTCTGTCAGTTTACTTTCAGATATTTATCAAATAGACTTAACTACTGTTCCTAGAGTTATTTCGGCCTATTTAAATCACTTCAATGTGTGTATAGAATTCTACGTAAGCTGTTTCCTAAACTACCGGTACCTACCTGCCTATCACGAAAGCTGTTTATGGTTTGATCTTTCCCTAACCTTTACGAAGTGACTATTACGTTACTTACTCTGTCTGTTTACTTCCTGTCGTTTATCAAGTTGATTTTACCATTCCTCATGTTTATTATACAGCAATGTCTAGGCTACCTCAAACTGTTGGTTACAAAACTGGAAATAAGGACTCACGTATAAACCACATGAGCTGTGATGAACAACTTGTTATTTCAACAAACATCTACCAATCAATTTTTGTTTAAGAAATGTTGTTGTCTTAGAAATTGCTATTACACCTGAAGGCATTGCCAAAAACAAGTTTTAATACCTGAAGGCATAATACAATTTTGGTAGAGTTGAGCTGTATTTTACAAATAATCTATCAAGTGGTTGCAACAGTGCAACTTGCAACAAGTGCCACAAAAACAGACTCGGTATAAGCATTTTATTACGTAAACGATCACGTGTTTCGACAAAGTGTTATTATTCAAAGGCAGAACGAATTAAAACAATGGATAAAAGCACATAAATATACTGAACACAATGTTACACGATATAATTATACAAAAAATGGGATAAAATAAATGACCGTGGACAACCAGCGTGCAGGAGACAAAATTATCACCATGAAATAATGATAGCAATGAGTCTGTAGCGTTGTTGAGTGCAAGGTTCAAAAGCAATAAGCTGTCGGTGCACTGCTACTGTACAAAAATTAAGCAATCAGCCTTAGTCTGAGGCACAAATCACCGGTTAGACAACCGCCCGAGGCAACTACCACCGAAGCTTCGCAATTTTGCCGTTGTTTGTATTTTCTCAAGCTCAAAGCAGTCATTTATTGCGGTGGTGAGCAATTAGTATCTGGTCCTTGAAGTTACGTAAACTTGATCGGGCCTGTACAGTAAATCATTTTTTCATAAAAAGAGACGATTATGGCATGAATTACAGTTTTAGCGATAAGCGGAATGTTGCAGCTACACGTGTTTTCAGAGAGATGTTAACTTTTATTACAACAAGATGTAGACTATTTTGTTGTCGATGTAGACTAAACTTAGAACCTTACCATGGCATATAAGGTTAAATGATGAATGCTCTGCCTGTTAACGAATAACTTCAGTTGCCATACCAGCGAATATTTTCAAAATAATATGAGATCATGATAAAACCAGTTTTGCAGATAACTGAAGACATAACAGGAAATTTACAGGCTAACAATAGTGACCAACACAAAAATCAAATTTTCACAAAACAATTAAATAGACGAATTTTTACAATACTGCAAGGAACAAGGAAAGAAATATAACTGTAATTATTGTTTATATTAAACACAGTGAAAACGTTCTTTTTTCTGAAAAAAAAGCAATAAAAAACAGTGATATAGATTAAGATAAAAATCTACACTAAAAAAAGTCGTCATACAGCGGTTGCAGTTCCTCTTTGAAGTCACAGCTGAGAAAATTTTTAGAAGAGCAAACCTAAACTGCTAACTGCACGAAATGCTCAACCATATTGAGTGATGAGGCTGCAGAAACTTTTGAAATAAAAATAATTGAGATTGCATATAGGAAATAACATGAATAGAATTACACTAATTTCTTGTGGGGAAGGCTCAAAGATTTTTTAAAACACAAGAAAATAAACAAAAACGTACCAGAAATAAAATGTAGCAAAAATTTTGTAGTTTTAAAACAATGATCAAAACACATACGTCACTAAAACATGTTGCAGCAGGAGATGAATGATGATGCATTAAAATTTTACAAAATCCATTTTTTTCAAGCTCTTTATTCTTTAGCTTATACAAACTCCATTCGTCATCCGTTTGGTAACGGCCAGTCATTCCCCGAATATGTCAGCCTACATTTTTTCAAACGTTTGAGTCTGATTCCGGCGCCACTTCACTTGATTCCGACAAACTGTTCACTTTCACATCAATCGTCCGAACACCCGCCACAGTCACTGATTGGCCTTGGACGGAACTGGCATAGCCTGACCCTGCTGTTGCCCCTGGCAACGGAACAAGCTCGACATGTGGCAATGTAGTCCTGATAAGGAGAAAGGAGTCGGTTTTTACTTGATTTTAAAAATGTTTTTGAAACTTGCAAATGCTTTGGTTAAAAACTCTCCATAAAAATGAAGGTTTGAATCAATCAACTCACCCGCCCTGAGATTCGACAGATGTCACACGCGACAGAAGTCCTGATGTATCAGAGCTCCCAGACGATTTTTTTGATTTACCCATAACTCGTTGGACAAAAGAGGAAGTATCTATGGAGCTTGAATGGGAAGCTTGCTCCGATACAACACTCAGTCTGGGCCCAGGAGCAGTGAATAACCTGAAATTGTGCAAAATATAATTCTAACTCAAAAAAATTTCAACTGATAATTGATCACGTTCAAGTTTGCAGGAAGGTGATCTGGTCACCACTCAGGATGACACTCATTGTGGTGAGTTGACATGCCGCAATATTATGAGACAGTTTGGTTAAAGGTTGTGATAAACTTGTTAAACTTACTTCGCTTTTGATCGAAAACTTGATTTCTTTCCTCGAGCTTGGTCTTCATCATCTTCAAATACAACTTCTCCGGGTACAATAGCAGTCAGCATCCGTTTTATATCTCTCATGTCTCCACGCAACTTCTGGTAAGATTCTTCCTGCGCTGCTTGCGAGACCTGCCAGGATAGAAAAGTAGTCGAGCTAATGAATGTCAAGATATCAACACTCACTAAATCAATCTCTACGTATGAAATCTTTTTTTTATATGTAAAAGATGCACTTTTTTCTAACTAGTTTAAAGTTCAATTGAAATAGAATATTATCTGTACCTGGAGTGTCTTCAGTCTTGATGAAATTTCAGTCATTTTAAAGGAGAGTTTGTTCATATCGTTACTTAACACCTGGCCATCTGAAGAAAAAACACCATATTTGACAAAAATCAATGTGGAATAATAGATACAAAAAATATCACCGACAAGGTCATTGTTTATCCTCGGCTGAAGAAGAGAAAAAAATAACAGCTGGATTCATAAATTTTCTCATCAGCTTAATCCAACCATTTATACAACGCTTGTTTTGTCGAAATTCCATGAATAATGACACATTTGAATAACTCGTCAAATTTGTCTGACTTTTATGTCACTTACCAGGAGATGACTCTGTTTTCTTTGTTGCGAGTCCGAAGACGTCGTGCAAACGAATTGACTTTGCGGTCGGTTTTAAGCGAGAACTTCGAGGTGTCGTGAATCCTCCGATGTCATCCTGGAACAATGTGACATTGCTTTGTGACTCACAACTCCAAATACATTGTTAAAGGTTTGGGACAAATTGAGAATACAATTTTAAGTCTTAAAAGCTAACAAGAGTATTAAATAAATATGAAACGTAATAAGCAAAATGTTATAAATGATCATCAAAATCAAACAACAAAAAATTGTTAAAAGAAACTTTGCCCACAAAAGACACATAATTTCTAGCAGCAAGAGTTAAAATGAGAAAAAAGCTACTTCAAGTTAATAAATGTTTAAGCTTAAAATTCACCAACTACTGTAGATAACTAATTGCATAGACATTATAGGAAAAGACATTTAATGACTTACACAAAAAAGCTCAGTACGGATAAAGGAAAAAACAAATTCTATGAAAAATGTTATTTTCTACAAAAAGACACCATCAAGTTGTTATAAGTAGCAAATAAACTCAAGTGAAAGCATGCAAAGACAAAGTTATTGGAGACTTCACAGTTTACATGCAATCGCACTTCAACGCATGCAAACTGTTGTGACAACCTGCACAGAAAAACGGTGAATCTGCTGATCAACATGCTGCCCCTCAGGTTCCAGAGAGTCGTGAATTTGCTATTTTTTACAAACAACATAAATTATGTCATGACCTGCAGCAAAAATCATGCCAATTCAGCTTTATGCCAATAATAACAGCCTTGTCATACGCCAACAATACGCACACAATACCACAATGTAAAATAATTAAATTTTAAATTTTCTATATCTTTTCATGTTTGCCAGTAATGGTAGCCTATCGTTAAAGCCCAACTTAGTATATTGGTATCCATATATCTGGCATGTGAAAGAGTTACTTAAAACATGTCAGTTCGTTTAAAAAGCACATACACAGATATCATATAGGACATTCAGCTGGCTCATCATGCACGGAACAAAATCTGTGCTGAAAAATAACCTTGCACATTTGTGACCTGTCACTTTGTGGGATGTTAAAGTAAAATTGGTGAATAAAAAACTAACACCAGTCATGCGCAAAAAGTGTTTCGGCAAAATTTTCCATTCTTTTGTGGTTGAAAAAAAAACTCAACTTAACCTGGAGTGTAACCAGCCAGTATTCATACAGCTGACCATGGTTAAAGTGTATGTCCAAGTAGGTTGCCGATCACTACGGTGGAAGGTATTTCTAACAACTATGATACTGTGTAAAACACATTGAAATTTAAAGTAAACACGCCATATCTATTTAAACTTACAGCAAGGCGCTGTTCAGTTTCTGCCTTGTGCACGTATTCAAGCAATTCGTTCATTTGTTCCTTTATTTGGATTGTAACCTTCTTCAGATCAGCCCCTTGCACCACTGTCAGGTCGTCGTCATAATACATGCACTCGGGACTACATTTTTTAGCGATGTGCCTGGAAAAGATTTTGAAAGCTTACAAGACAGGTTCTGTGTCTTTGTCTTGTCATATTACACTGCCTGTAAGGACAAATAAAAAAAGAATTACTTTTTGAATTGCTTTTTGCTTTTGTCGCCGAGATTTTCTTCAATATTGAGAATGAGCGATGCTTGCTGCATGACTGCGTTTGCATTTGCATTGTCATACACTCTGTTGAAAGTGGTTTCATAAGCTCAGTTTGTTTAATCATCAACACACAAGTGCTTCAAATTCCCAGTTACCTTTGAAACGTGTCGGACAAAAGTGCTATGAATAGGTTAATGCAAAGGATAGCGGAGATTCCCAGGAATGTTCCAATCAAAATGTAAGCCATGACCACATCGAACGCGCGCATCTCATCAAACTGATAATCGTCAACCAGTGTTATCCGGTACAAAGAGAAGAGCATTTGGTCCACAGTGAACATGCTTGGTATACTTTCAATATTTCCTAGTTAATAAAATAACAGCATAACCACAGATACAACAGTTTGCAATTATTAACAATACAATAACAGTGTTGCACAATTTGGATTAAGATTAACAAGGAATGGGTAAAGATTTCGCGTCACCCTGATCATTTCTTGAATCAAGACAACAAGTCTTTTACAGTGAAAAATTTTGTTTTGTATTACTAATGATCTGGTCAATTTCAACGAATTGCAACTTATACATCTTCAGCAATTGATGAACAAACAACTCACCAAATATCATCCAGAAAGCACAGGCGTAAGGTATGTAGAACTCCAGGTATAAGTAGAGGAAGCGTATTATGTCCCAGACAATTTTCCCCAACATCACAATGAACGGTCCCAGAAAACTACGTAACAACAACACTGCATTGAAAATATTCTTAAAAATTTCTTCAAACTTCAAGTCTGGGCACTTTGATTAAAACTTTAATTTTATCTTGCCTTGTGGCTATGTAGTTGTCCATGCACATTAAATGAAATACTTTTCAATGCTCCTCATTCGTATGTAATAGTGGCAACACAGAAATACTTATCATTTACAGTGCGTAGCTATGCAAGAACACTTACAAAAACTTAGGTACAAATAAAGTTTTGCAAACAAAGTAGTTTACCGAAACGCTCGGGTAAACTTCATGAGTCGAAGCCAGAGCAAGATGACAGTGATGACAAAGATTCGATTGTTCCATGTGGTCAGGCTGCGGTTATTAACGAAGCCGCTAGAACAAAAAGTAGCATTCGAGGCACAAACCTCAGTCGTACCATCTGAAGTACAGCACGACCCCTCAGAAGAAGGGAGAGAAGCATCTATAATGTGGGTTATCTGAGAAAATATAACCGCAGGTTGAAAAGAATTCTATTTTCATTGAGTTGGGCAAGTTATAAGAATTAATATGTCCACCACAAACAGTTACGTACAATTGCAGTTCATACAAACACTGTTTTTTCAAAGTTCATTACTGTTACAATAGGAGATAGACAATGGTTAATTATCTATGAGACCAAGGGTGGTGCCAAACCGAAAATATTAGCACCACCAACTTCACAGAAAAGTGCTGATCACTGTACTAGACCTTAAACCATAGAAAAATAAATAGAATATAATACAAATACAGCACTCGTTAGGTTAAAGATGAAGGGACTTTCTAAAAATACGCAAAGTCATTCAAGGTTTGAGATATTTAAATTCCTATAAACGAAAACAATATGGTGGATACACTGAGAATTTTAAATCAAACGAATCTAAGTTAAAGAGTTTCTGTTGTATCTCATCGAATATGAGATGCAGCTGTTTTAAAGTTAAAGCGCAAGACAAAACTCTAGCGTTAATAATAATTAGTATAAATTCCATAATGCTGTGCCACCTGGCCAGGGCAATGCGAATCTTGCATGAAATGTGTAACTAAAGTGCTGGTATGTCGAACATAGAACAATCAACGTACCACAAGAATGAAAATGAGGACATAAACCGCCCAGTCAAAGTAATTCCAGAAATCTTTAAAATAAAATGGCAACATATCATCCAGCAGATTAATCTCCCCTTTCAAGTATCGTTCTTCCTATAAACATCAAAATATTATATACTTGTTAAAGACTTAATTTTTTCCAAAGTCCATATTATGTTCAAAGTCTGTTAGATTTTTATCTAAATTTTTTTAAATTGACCATTCTACAGTATGCTTAGAATGTACTTATGATTATGCGTGTACTGTTGGTTATAATGTATAATAATGTCATAATGCATATGGCTCACTTCTGGCCATTTAGGGTGACAAAACTTTCGATCCATATTAATTTGGTCTTCACGCCAATGTTTCCATTTGCGGAACTTTTTCCTGGATGAAACTATTTCTCGAATTTCAGTGACAACGTAATAAAGTGTCATCAGACAACCTAATACCAAGAGAAAAAGTCTCCACCAATCCTGAAACAAAATGCCACCACGTGTGGTTATTACATCACAATAATGAAGAAGACAAGAAAGAAAAACGATGCGACGATAATCAAAATGTGATTTAGCATTGGTAGCAGAGTTGGATCAATTGTAATTTGTAATTGAGCTGAATGTAATTAATTACATTTTTCATGTAATTGTAATTGTAATTGTAATTGAAGCATTTTTATTTTGTGCAATTGTAATTTGATAAAATTTTTGCCTAATTACAATTTCAATTACATTATTATTGAGACCTGACAAGCACAACATAAAATAATTAAGCCTATTTACATAGGTGTGCTATGCGTCCCTCGTTAACTAGATAATTCAGCCATGCTAAACTGTTTCCCATACTTCAACAGCAACAGAAAACTTAGTAAATTACAATATAGTCTAAATCTTAATATTTCAAAAATGGATGAACAGCAAATAAACTCTTCCGAAACCTGTGCTGAACCCTTTCCTACGCCACTGTCAGAGTTTTTTAAATCTTTGACCAGTACTGAGGCTTGCTGCAACAATTGCAAAAAGAAATTCAAGTTTTCAACCAAGGCTTCATCAAACTTGATCACGCATTTGAAGAGATGTTCTCCCAATCTTTATCCTAAATATATAAACCTCAAAAGAAAACACCAGGAAAACACGAAGAAGACAGATAGAAGAAGGTAGATCAGAGTCAACCACCAATCAAGTCATTTTTTCAAACTTCTTCTTCCCAGCGATTTGCTTCATATGATGCCACTCAAAAAGCATTAACAAAAGCTCTACTCAAATCAATAGCTTGTGATCAGTTACCATTAAGTATTGTAGATAGTCAAACATTCAGAAATCTGTTGTTGACTGCTGAACCAAGATATGTAATACCAAGCCGCTCCACATTTAGAAATTCCCTTATACCAACGGTTATTCAGCAAATGGAAGAAGAGATGAGACATGAAATTGCATGTATGTCAAATGTTTACTTGACAACTGATCTCTGGACTAACTGCAACATGACAAGTTTCTTGGGCATCACTATGCATTTTGTTGATGCAGAATGGAAGCTACGCAGCTTTGTCCTGGCAGTGGACTCATTTTAGGACGGCATACAGATGAAAACATTGCTGAGGCTTATGACAACGTAATAGAAAAGTTTAGACTTACAACAAAAGTAAAAAACGTTGTGTCAGACAATGCTTCCTCCATGATAAAAGCATTTCAGGTTTCCCTTCCTGAGTTCACACTGCATAAAACTGGTGAAGAAATCAATGAGGACAATGAGAAACAGTTGAATCCTGATCCTGAACAAGAAATGTCCGAGGAGGGTGCTGATTTACATGCTCTTCTCGCTTACTTACCAGAAAGAGTAAGCTGTTTTGCTCATACGCAACAACTTTGTATTAAGGATTGTCTGCAACATTCGGAGTTTGCTAAGTCTTACGTTGGGAAGCAGCTGGGAAAGGTGGCCAAAATTTTAAATTCAGTAAGAAAATCTGTAAATGCTACCTATTATTTGCAACGTAAAAAATAACGTTAAGAGCGCAGAATGTGACAAGATGGAATTCGCAGCTTGTTATGTTGCAAAGTGTCTTAAAGGATCACGAAGAAGTTAACGCGGCTCTCACCTTGATCCAGTCACGGGAAAAAATAACAAATCAAGGTTATTTGGCATTGAGTGAGCTCGTGAGTGTGCTACTGTCTTTCAAAGAAGCAATGCAGCAAGTTGAAGGAGAAAATATTGTAACATCCTCTTGCATTTGTCCGGTAGTGCTTGGCTTACTGAAAGCAATGGAACTACTAAAAATCTCAAATCTCCACTATTGTCAGAAACTGGCAGCTAATCTTAAAGACTCTGTTTCTAAAAGGTTGTTGCCATATAAAAATTCTCCGGACAACAGACTTGCATCTCTTCTTGAACCACGATTTAAAAACAGCTGGATTGAAGACGATGTTGAAAAAGAAGAAGCAATACGTTTGCTAAAAACTCATGTGGCAAGTAGACTTGGCAAGGATGACGAAGAGAGTTGTAGCACAGAGAATGAAAACACTGCAAAAAAGCCCAAGCTATTTAACTTTATGGCAGAAGGCTTAAAAAAGAAAAGACCGAGAAATTCAATAAGTGAAGTCGACAGCTATTTGGGGGTAGAAACCATGCATTTCGATGAAGACCCACTAATGTATTGGAAGAAGAAGTCAGAAGAACTTCCCATGCTTTCTGCTTTAGCCAAGGATTATTTGGGACTAACAGCAAGATCAGCCCCGTCAGAAAGAATATTTTTAATTGCGGGTAACTTTTATACGGCAAGAAGAAATTTACTGGGGCCAGAAAATTTTCGCACCCTAATGTTCATCAAATGCAATCCAACAGTTTTTGAGCAAGTGAAAATGTAAATGCGAACCAAAATTTTGTAATTTGTAGTTATCAGGAGCTTCTTTCCTTTTGCGTTTATTTTAATTTTACACACCTTATCCCTATCATCCTTATCGCTGGCGCCTTACCGCTATCAGCTTTGTGTATTCGTTTGATTACATTTCATTGCTTGTCTTGTAGCCTATTCGTTGTTAGTCGTTTCCAGTTACTCAAACTTTTGGTTGTTAACAGTCGCTTAAAAATTTTTTTTGTGTTTGTATTTTTCAGTACTCATGATTAGGAATAGTTGAAATATTCGAAAACGTTCGAGTTTTTTTTAATTAAAGGGTATTCTACGTATCATGAATGAAACATGAATAGTTTGTGATTGTTGCTAATTACGTCGCTACGGTTTTCAAAGAGCACCTCTCTACCTATTTATGATTACCTAAGTTGAATTTATGATTAATCAATTACATGTTTAACAGTAATTATAATTGTAATTGTAATTTGATATTTTTAGCACGGAGTAATTGTAATGTAATTGAAACATGTAAGGGAGTAATTGTAATTGTAATTGTAATTGAACTGAAATAATTTAATTGATCCAACTCTGATTGGTAGGATATTCATTTTGTTAAAAAAATCAAAAATTTGAGACAGAAAATTAAAGTCGAAAAAATACCTGGGGAAAGATGTATTGATAGCGCAAGTACCAAGGCACACCAACACCTAGTATGGTCCAAATAAGGATGAATATGAAATTAATAGCAAGTGTTTGAAAAGCGTGTCTCCTGTGGAAAAATTAACATCCATTGAAATGAGCCTGCGGCTCCTACTAAGGTAATTATACAAATTTTCGGAAGTTTAAATCAGTACGTGGTTCTCATGGCTGGATCATGTCAAAAAGTGATTGAATTAAAAGAGACTTCATAAGTAACATTTCAACCCAAGACATTGACAGCGCTTCTACCGTGGCTGCACTTATATTCTTGGAGCTATGTATCTGACAAATCAATGGGTTGCCGGTCAATTCAAGGACTATTCAACCCACAGCTGTCCTATTGGGTTCATGCAACTTGGGTTAAATAGTTCATAGGTTGAATCTACCCAGAGCGAAACCAGTGTATTTTGATAGATTTTAAGCAAGTTGTGTCAGTTAAATATCTTATCCGCGTTACCTTCCAAATTGTTCCCACTTGACGTCAATAAGTCGGGTAATGACTGGATGCATGATTAAATCAAGCTGTCTGTATGTGACTATAACTTCAAGCTGTGGATGTGAAATAATTTGCCATTATAAACCTCACATTTGTTGAAGTATTTCGAATTGAGTAATTCTAATGTAACCATAGTAACTCTAATGCACTCTCACTACATTAAATTTTATTAAGCAAGCTCCTGTTGTTCCTGCAATACTCACTGGGTTCTTTGCCATACTTGACATTTCACCTAAACAAATGCATAAGTTGAAGTAAAATACCAGGTTTTCTAGATCTTTTGTTACAATGCAATGTTAGCAAAAATATCTAAAAATAAGCATTGGGCGTGTCATGCTCGATTTGCACCTCGAAGATGGGGTGATTCCAAACGATTGAGGAAAAAGTATTGTTTTCTGTTAGCTCGGTCTTTGCGATGAAACTGGTCCAATGCGCTTCGAGCCTGGTTTGGAAAAAATAACAAGCATCTTATTGAAGCATTGAGTGTAAATAAAAATCAACATAACACATTTTAAATATCAATATATCTGTACTAATACTTGATGTAAGCCAAGATATGTCGAAACTAACTTTTCTAACATTGTAAGCTCATTTCATTTTTCCACATACCACCGGTCCCATCTTGGTTATCATGTAAGTCATGCAGAGTTGGCCGTAATTATCAACTACCGTCGCGTCAGCATTGGCCTCAACCAGGTATTTAGCCGTTTCGCTACGATCTGAAAATCAATGCACTTTCTTCGAACGTAAAGTAAATAAAAATTATTCACAGCGACCAAATGGACAGGATACAGGTTAGGCCTGATGATTAGGAGACCTTAATACTTAAAGGTATGATAAAACACCTATCTTTTAATACGCTTATAGTATTAATGCTTACTGCGTATGTTAATACTTATAAGCAGGTAACACCTTAATACTGAAATTGAAAGTTAGGTTAAATGCTCTTATAACGGCGTGCAAAGAGGGAAGTTCAGTTCAAAAACCCAGCATAAGAACATGAGCAAAATAATCATGATTATAAAGTGTCCGTCATCGCCAGACAAACCTAACTCGGCAGCAACAAACAGTGGTGTTCTCCCCTTGTAGTCTTTCACTTCAACTTCTGCTCCGAGTTTGAGAAGAACTTTCAAAGACTCCACTGCATCGTTACGAGCAGCGTAGTGCAACGGCGTCTGTTCTTCATCCTTTGTTCTAGAATCTATGAGACCTGAAATGAAGGAGTTCTACATTTAACGCATAGCATGAAACAACATGGAACACTAGAATACGACTCTTCTTGTATCGTGGCGCAAAGTTGGCGAATTTGCAGCAAACAACCTACATTCTCTTGATAGTATATTTAACCAAGTGTTATAATGCAGTGTCACCAAATACAGCGAAACAGAAAAATTGTCACAACGCACTGAAGCCTGGTCATTGCTCGCCATTTTTAGTAATAAAACATAGATATAGTTTTTTTTACCAGACTCCTGCACGCATCATTGCAATCAAGTAACTGTGTTTTGGGGCTTGCCTATACAAAAGAGCAATCACAACTAGCAAGTTAGTAAGTAAATGTCCCTAAGTGCAGAATGATAAAGTTTTGCAGGTTGGGCAGGTTGGTGAATTTGCAATTAATATTTTTGCATGTCGGCTCAGTTAGAGCATTTAATATCACAAAAATTAAGTAAAGATTTCAGAAATCAAACCGTAAGAGAGAAATGGTCTGGACAGTAAATACGAAAAGCTCATAATGACCGACAGTGCATTTCATGATGTCACAATGAGGTAAAAGACTATAGACAATTTTCTAAGTTCAGAACTTTTACACATAATTTATACTCATGCAATGTTAAGGTGCTTACATCCTTTTTCGATGAGGAGTTCAACCATTTCTGGGTAATCTACTGCAGCTGCAACGTGCAAGGGTGTTCGATGAAACCTGATAATAGACAACTTATAATTTCAAATCATCGAATCAAAAATACGCTTATCTGTTTCATAACAGTATTGCATGTTGCTTGCTAAAAATATGTAATTAAGTGAAATTAATAATATTAGTCAAGAAAGTTTGCGATTGGTTACAAGAAAGTTACCTGTCTTTAATACTGATGTCTGCTCCATGGTCGAGTAAGAATTTGACAATGTCAGTATGCCACACTCTTGCAGCCTGCAACGATTAAAACGTCGTGAATGTTACCTTGCATTGTATTTTTCAATTACTGCGCTAATTGAAATGACATAAATTTTGATTTTGAATGTCAGTTTGATTGTGTATGACTGGTAATAATGCAACCAAGCTCCCATATTCGATAGCGCTACATTCCTGTTATAATGCTGTTGGGCAAGACATTAATTATGAAACTAAAAAAAAACAAATCAAAAATGCATTTGTAAGAAAATCCACAAAGAAATGATCATCATACATATCGCAGCAGGGGCTCGAACAGCAATGAATCATCAACAAGTTGGCGATTATATTTTAAAACCATGCCACCAGTTATTAAAAGCTTAATAATGCAAAGTTTATTTGAACTTGAAGATATTAATAAACTGCACCTCATGAAGCATTCCTTGTCCGTGCTTATCATAACAATTGATGTCAGCTCCTTTTGAAATTAATTCCCCAACAAATTCTAAGTCAATCTATTTTGAAAAAATGTCAGCAATTTAAATGTGCAAAGAAAACAAATCTAAAATGAGATTAACAGCGTGCAGTGGGAGTTCGTTACCTTTAAGCAGAATAAATCACTTTACAATTATTTCATGTTTGATTTAACCAAAATTTGTAAAATTTATTCATTTACATTCAATCATTATCATCATTCAGATACATTCAATTGATAGAGACCTTCTGCGTGGCGCCATTAAATTACTTCAAATACTTCATCGAAACTTTACATTAAGCGAAGTTGAGTTAATGACATTCTTTCAATGCCATATGAATAAATGAAAAATATCAGTAATTCTAAAAATATATTCTTACTTCGTCATTTGCGTGGTTGTTTTTTGCGAGTTTTACAAAATAGGAAATGAGTTTCTTGTTCATAGCTTGCTGGTTGGCATTTGCTGTGTTTAAATAAATCAAACGATGACTTGCATGGTGATTAGAGCAATGCAGTCAAGTATCAAAATATACTGCATTTAATCAAAATAAAGTATCTAAAATTTATCGCAATGATGACAAATTTTACATATTTTGGGCTGTTTTTCATCAAAATTCAGTTCACTGTCTGTGGAGCTGTCATCTAATCCAAGAAGCTGTGCATTGGAGTGATCTGCCATGGCATCTAACAGACAAAGCAAATGTGGGGTTACAAAACAAAAATTCTATCATCATTTTGATATGTAGATTTTTCATAAATTCGATGCAATTACTTTGAAAATAAAATGCGACAAAAAGCACAGTTTTAAATATCGACAACTCGGCACAAATTTCAGGTCTAGTATGGAAGTGAATGATTCTGCGAAAGTGACTTCGCAATTCAGTTCGCTGAATACACTGCAACTAAGTAACCAAGCTTTTACATAGTTGTCCACTAATTCCCAAATTCTATAATATCCTCAAAAAAGTTCAAGACGACAAATGCTACCGTAATCAGCTCTTCGTGTCCTGTGAAGATCTTTCCATTTCGATGCAGCTCGTTTCGCCTTCAGAATGCTTCCTAACCCTACAACCTGTTACAGAAACATTTCAAGGTCCATAATATGTTTGGAAAAATTGAAGTTTTTAACAACAATAAACTCAAAATATTACAAGTTTACATCAAACGACGTCCACTTACATCTTTGTTTGCTGAATCTCCTTCCTCTTGTTGAGTCTCATAAGCGGGATTCTCGCTTCCTTCGTCACTTACATTTTCGGCCACTGTTAGTAGATATGAACGTTATGAAGTTAGATGTGACTAATTCACCATGTAAGCCCGTTAGGAAAATATGGCACTTTTCGACAAAAAATTGTGCGTGCAAAGATTCAAATTTTGGCGTGATGGCGTGCACTGAAGGCTCATTTCTTTGTCTTTTACTATAAGTTGGCGTTCAAACCAACAGCTTTTCTTTGTTTTTTTATTATAAACCAGCATGAAGATAAAAAAGTTTGGCGTGCACATTAATGAACCTCGTGCGTGCATGTGTCACACTTTCCTCTGCTGCGTGTATGTAACCAAGTCAAACAGCTGGTTGTTGAAATTAAGTCTTTAATAAGTTTAGGATAAAGAATTTGGTTAAAAAAATGGGTAAGGCATAGTAATACCGTGATTAAGATAAAGATATATTAACTGATTAATACTGTAATATGTCATTCAGTCATTATAGGCTAATAGGCCTAAACAATGAAATAGCCTAAATATTTCACTTACAATATCTTTTATCTGGTAAATTGGGCCGACTAGAATTGTAACGCCTTCCATCAGGATATACATATTTTAGCATCTCCACCTGCTATTGCTCTTACTTAAAATAACCTGACTTCCAAATTCGTACTATCACGCATTTGCACAAATTTTATGGCAATCTTGATTCTTGAACACGGTAATTTTAGGCTAAAGCATCGCTCATTTTCTCATTAGTGCCACAACACTAGTTATTTCAGGCTATAGTAGGAACGCTGAGATTCTTTTATACGCACACGAGCGCGTTATAAATAACAAATAAAAGATTCATTGGGCCGTATCCTTACCTTGATCCTTTTGAATTTCTTCTAAAGGTTCAGTTGATTCTGCGGTCGCCATGTCAACAAACAATGCTGCCTCCTAACGACAATATTTGTACATCATGTGGTATGCTAAAACAACATGTAGCTGCAAGTTTAAAAATCACGAAAACCTTGACAAATTTGGAAGCCGAAATAAATTTGACGCAACAGATATCGCTAACGCAAAGTCAAGTCACTTCCTAATGTCATCATAAACGAGCGACTTCTTTATTGGCTTACGCAAGAGAGATTTTCAAATAAAACATCTCACGTAAAAAATATCTGTAACTGTTATTAACTGTAAAACTTACTATAAACGTAATGTGACCTCGAAAAAACCCACCCATAAAAATTTTCTGCGTACGACAATGAGCTTGTACAAATCCACTGAGATGTGAATTGATTTATTTTAAAGTATTGAAATAAATCTTCTAAAAAAGCTAGTCCCCTTCACTGCTCTACGCAATCATGGTTCTTGTTATTGTCAAGTGTTAAAAGAAATGCTACGCTGATAGCAGCAATCGATCATCAAAACCTTCTTCTTAGAGTAAACCGGACACACCCAGAGGTGAAACCACGCTTGGGTCAGTTGTGTTTGTCAAATTTTCGCAAACAATGACCATTTCATAAGGGTCGTGGCTGCAAAACAATGGCCATCTTTTTAGCTCAGTTCGTAGCGTTTTTCACACAAAGAAGAAACTTGCGAAAAGCAAAAGCTTGAGTAAGTTGTTCAACTTTTAGTTGGTATCGTGTCAAAAGAAATTTCAAATGAAAGTCTAGTTGGCAGTTTTGGCAAATTTGAGGGTGTAATAATATATGCAAACATTATAATAAAAAAAAAACTAGAAAGTATGTAGGGAAATAGGTGTTGTCTAGGAAACTTTTCTATTTTCTACAATTTTATTACTTCTTTCCTATTTTACAATCCACGTATTTATACAAATTAACTTATCGACCTTGGAAGCTAAGTTTTGTTGCAAATGCATTTATTCCATTAAACACTTTCATCGTATCTGGGCTAACGTTTTTTCTTGGTCGACCTAACCTGTTTTCTTGCGTTTTTCTGCGTAAAAAGTAACATAACGTCACAAAACGTCATCAAAATTCCAGTTCTAAGATGTTGAATTCAACGTTAAAAGTACCTACAGAGCTTTTTTCATGACAACCTTACTCCAGTTTGTCGTGTAATTCAAAAGCTTTTTAGCAGAGAGCGGCCCCCTGTCACTTCAGCATCGTTGGTCGCCGATTAAGTCGGCACGGTAATACTCGGCAACAATACGCCGGCTCATACTTAAAATAATAAAAAAGTTAAGCCAGATAGGAGTCGAATAAATATTTACGTTTCGAAAAGGAGTCTGAAAATAAGGGTCTCACTGATACTTGAATGTGAACGGTTTCTGCCTGAGCTTGCCGCGTTTAAAAGTAGGAGAAATTATATTCTTAAGACAATAAATGTCAACAAAACTGATTAATTTGATGCCGGTAAAATATTAACTGAAACAATAACTCCTTACTTCAGGGAAGCTGGCAAAAATATTTGAATTCCTTTTCAAATCTTTCATATTTACAATTCGCGGCGGCATTTCAATTCCCTTTTAACCGCAGGAGGTAAGACGTGTCACGAAAGCTCTTCACTCAATTTGCTCAAATCTAAAGCAAATATTTGAAATATGTGGACTGTTTATCCCTCAATGATGGAGATAGTGCTTAATTGAAAGGAGATTAACGCCATGTGTCGTCTTTTGGGCTTCGGTCGACCGACAAAACACACCTTTTGTGCCTTTAAGGACGGTTCCAATTTCAAAGCAAGGTTTTAGGCTAACCGGAAGTTCCGTTTTAATTTTCTTCTGTAAAAACAACAACTTGTACTGAACGCCAATATTATTGCAGCATAAGGATTTCATAAATCGTTCGTTTGAAATGATGACTGGTTTAAGCAACTTAACTCGAAGAAGCTTTGCTACGTAATTATCACACTGTCTGGTCTGATGGTTTAAGCCGGCCTTAGAAAAGCGTGTTACGGTTGCTTATGATTTATTTACACAAATCCAACGCTAACGATCGTTTCTGTAATTAAATAAGAAAGCAACACGCAATACAAGTGATAAGCCTGTTGAGAACAAACAAAAAAACGAAGAAAATAAAGGAAACCTATCGCTATACAAGACCCGTCATCAAAAAGTGTCTAAAAACAAAGAAAAATATTACATAACATCAGAAAGAGAAATGAGCCCTTTTTTGTGACTGTCTGTGCATGATAATTAATTAATTAATTATCCATCATGATCGTACGGTTGCGGTTATAACTGTGCGGTCAGGTACCGTATAAATATGACGTCAGTAGCTTGATGGAATGTCTTTGGTGAAGAGTCGGTCATGATTCATGCTTGGATCGTTGCCACCGCTAGGATCAGAGCTTTTAGGAACGCGGTTTTTTGGTGAAATTGCTTTCTTCTTCCTCCATGTCCTCAATGATCTGCGTCAGCGTCTTCTCCCCTTTCCTTGACATCCCGGCCTGGAAGTGAAGATCAAATCAATTTATGGTCGTTTGAGGGTTTTAACCAATCAGGATTCGCTCTAATGCGAACAAGAAAGTAACTTCAACCAATACAACTAAGAACAGAAAAACATCATCATAAGTAAGTTATGATGACGTGTTTGTACGTTAATATCGGATTAACTCCATCAACACGGCGATTCCCAACATAGCCATAAAAATAAATGAATAATCCAATCAAAGCAATAAGTTCTTGTATACTTTCCATATTTAATTAAATACGGTCTTGGTCTTATACGTACATTTCTGATCTAACTCCTTTGGTGTAATTACAGCAACACTGAGGCTAGAGCGTTAGACCGAGTTGTACAGACCAGCGCTGGCGTACTTGACGTAAAATATGTTCAAGCCTTCAACCTACCGTGAGCGCCATGAACGAAAGGAATTTCTTCAGCATCGCTATCATCGAACCAAATCCATTTTCACTGAGATGACTCCGGATGATGGGTGAGTTTCCACGGTTACCATGGATGAGGCAGCCGAGGACGAGAGCGATGTACGAAGCCACGATCGAATCCTCCATGTGCTCATTTGCTTTGTCCAGAGCTGATTAAGAGAAAAAATTGGGTCGTGAGATTGACACTGGCAGTATTGATTGCATTTTGATAGTATACGATATTAAAGTCGATAATTTTTAAAAGTTAAATAGAAATAAAAAACTTACGAAAGGCATAACTTAAACGACACGCATTTTACCGGGAAGATTACTACGTTAGTGTATAAAAGACTTACCAAGAAAATTAAGACTTGCATGTTTTTGAAAAATTTTTCAATCGCTTACTTTGTTTCATTTCAGTTTTTTCTTCCGCAGTGAGAGAGTTTTCTGGATTTCTATTCGACACACTTGAGCGCACAGACTCCTGACTGCTCATCAGCGTGTCGGATTCTGATTGGTCGGCCGGTACCCACTCCATCCCGTCTTCTGTCTCCACCCAGTGACCATCGTGTTCATGCGCTCTTAAGTGCGGCTGAGACCTAAAGACGCATAAAATGATGAAAAATGTTAAAAGTTACTTAATCTCACCGTGTTGGTTGTGGCTTATTTCGGTTAAAATACTCCAATAAATGCTACAAGGTTCTTCGAGAAGTTTAAAAGATGCGTCGCTCAGCTTTCTGTGATGTGAGTTTTCATTGACAGCGCTGATGAACTCACTTGCAGGGCGAGTCTGCTGATGAACTTGAAAATCCTTCTTTGCCCTTCCTTGCTTGGACCGCCTTCTTTACTCCAATCTCACCAAGGACTTCGTTGTCTCTCGCAGCCAACTCTCGTTCAGTGAAAAGCTTAAAAAGAGTCAGAAATTAAACAACAGCATTCATCATGGAACATATGTTGGCTATGGACAAGCTGGCATATTGTATGCACAATGCTGCTGTGAATCAGCAACTTATTTTTACGCATTCCACATTAATGATGTTTCCATTAGCTTTCGTGTGATTAGTGCCACTGTCATTTTGACTGTATAACGAATTTTTATTGAAGGGAAACATTTATTCAATTTTTGTCGAGCACTGAATATTGACCGACAGAAACACTTAGTATTCTGTGCTTAACATGCACTGCGGACATGACTATGTTAGAAATGCCGAGAAAACAAGAAACCCTTCAATATTAAAGTCTTACCTTCACCAAAGATTTAATGACGGAGATATTACCACCTTCCCCGGAAATGTTCAGGCCACCATCAATAGACATCTTCATCAGCGCAATCCGGTTCTTTGCGCTGCTCTCCACCAAATTAACCAACAAACTGAGGCTCTGGAAATTGTAGAAAAAGTTTCGACGTAAAATATGACAAATGACCTGTAAAAGTCAGTAACAAAAACTGACCAAAGAATTAAAGTGCACTGTTAGGTAACAATGTAACGTTTAAAACTACGCAACTCATAGATTTTCGTTGCATGACACATCACAGAATTATGAAACAGAGTGACACAAACGTCAAGTTAAAATACACACCAAAAGGATGATTTCATATTGATGACAAGGCTGAAGTTTACGAGGTGTTGACAGAACACAAGCGACAATACTCCGAAGTAATCCATCCTGATCTCCGACCCTTGAGCTGATCCATTCTAGATGATCAAAGTGAACTGGATAAATTAGAACTATGATGGTCTGATAAAACGTATTACAGATGGTGTCTTTTGCTGAATGGCACCGATATATCTGTTTTACATATTTCTTACTTGGTTATATGCAACAATGGTTTGACTGACTTTTATTAAATCTTTCGTTTATTGCTAAGTATTTACATATACAGCTAATGTCGACGTGTCATAAAGTTAAATTGACAAAAGAGCTCTTCCACAAAATTTACTTTACATTTAACGAAGTGTAGTAAGCAATAGACACCGATGAACTTGATACATAGATTAGTACGCTGTTAAAACCCACATGAGCAAACACTAACCATTGTCGTTACTGATATTGACGAGTAACTTGATAATTTGCAGGATGGCACTGTGAATGGTAGTATAAGGTTTCCGGTCCTGTTGTACACCACCATTTTCCTCGCTTTTCTCGGAGCTCCACTGATGTTGGGCCAACCAGTGTTTACATAGACACATTAACCTAAACCACCCGCAAAAAACATGCACCTGTCAAACTTTCACCTGTTGTTTATTTTGTGATCGTCGATGAATACAATCACAGATTATTACAATCATTGTTAATTACTTGCTGTAATTTTGTTGACAATTCAAAGGCCATTGCAACTACCATCCACATTAAATGCAAACATAAAAAAACTACCAGCAACTAACCAGAGGTAAATACGTGTCACATACCTGGCTATTTTTTTCAGAAGAAGTGCGTGTTGATGAGTCACCAAATACATGGCGTTTCTCGCTGAGTTAGCGATTGCATTTTCAAGGACTTTGAGAAGACGTTCCAGCAGACATAATGTTTGATTTGGGACGAAATCATTGGCTTGGTAGATTTGCTTGATTAATGGCTCTAGCTTATCGACTGCGATTTTTACTGAAATAGGTGAACGTAAAATAACAGAGTGATGGGAATTTTGAAGTGCACCCAAAATGGAATAATTAGTATTTTGGCTTATGAACGGATGAAGTTTTATATCTTGGCATTATTATTGTGCATTGCATATATTTCTGTACTTTAAACATCATTCACTTTCAAGTTCAGCAAGCGTGATTTTTTATCTCAATAGAAAGTTGAATTAAAAACTTTGCATTGACTCTGCACAACATACCTTCATGTACATCAGTGTTCTCGGTGCATAGTTCACTTCACACATGTAAACATACTCATAGGATATAATGATTACTTATTAAAACTATTCACTAGCAATTACCTTGCGATATTATATGGTCAAGTCCACCTTTCAAACGTATCTCGTCACGAAACCATTCGCTCGTTTTTCTCGCTGTGAAACGAAGCAATGCCTCACTAGCAAGCCTCTTAGCCTGTAATTACCAACAACAGTGTAATGCTATCTTTCGAGATCACTAAAGCCTTGTATTGAGGATCCACACGGGGGAAGGAACAAACAAATTGATTTAGCGTTTGGTAAATATTTACTGTGTGACCTATCCAACAGCAAAGTCCATAACTTAATTCTACTATACTGTGTACTTTGCAGCCCTCGTCGCACTAGCAGTGTATTTAGTGCAAAGTTTACATTTTTTGCAAGTGTTTACTTATGATTTATAATAGTGTTCCGTGTAACACGTTGTACTGACCGAAACATCCTTCCCGGTGAGAAGTGGATCTCCACAGCTGTCGACCATTTCCTGGATCTTGCTCAGAACGACTTCGTTATTTTTCTCCTTGTCACTTGCCTGGGATTCAGCATCTCTGCTCTTGAAGAAGCGATATTTCCCGTTTGATGAATTTTCTTTGCTGGCATCTGTGGTAGTGTTGTAACATTTGTAAAAACATGAGTTTATTTTGAATACGTTGAACTGTTCTGCCAAGATGTATGATCATAGACTTTAATCAAAATAATCAGATGTTGTACAAAGCAGTATGATAAATTGAATCAAACGGCTTTGTAAGAGCATTGTTAACAATGTAAGTAAAAAATAACAGAAAAAATTACCAGTTGTGTTTGGGCCGTTATCCTTTGGAGCGTCTTTACCGAACGGGTCAATGATCTTCAGGAGAAGTTGTAAAGTTGACTTGTTTATTTCCATTTGTCGATCGCGACTCAGCATAAACAAAAGTGCTGACACTGACAGAGCGAGCGCCTAAAACATGAACTTAACTGCTTCACAACGAGTGTGGTTAAAAGTGAAACTATGTGATGAAGTTTGTTTAAGTAATCATGGATATTGTATCATGACAATCACCTTGTCATCTTTTGCGTCTTGTAATCGGGAAAACACCTTATCTGATACGTTATGTGCCCTGAGGTAGAGACGGAATGCGTGCTGCTGGCACTTGCTTGCTAGATTGGTCAAGGAAAGGCATCTGCAACAGCCAACAATCGTGGGATTGAGATTTGACGGTTTTAAATAAAACTCGTGTTGTTGTAAGTGTTGCAATAAATATATATAAAGTCGAAATGAACTTAGTTTATGAAGAATTAAAATGAGTGTGTGTGTTTAAATGCATCCACATGCAAACACTACAAATTGAAGCAATCAAACAAACAAACCTTAGGATAAACACAGATTCTATAAATAGCATTTAAACTGCAACACAAATGAATGTCAGGAAATGGACATTTTATTGTCTATTTCATGTATGACAAACTGGCTAGCTTATAGGATGCAATGTACAGGTATAATACACACTCAATAACCACCTAACAGGAATCGGCTGGGATGATTGTAATCCCTCAATCAAATAATCGACATCATCCTCAAATTCTTTTGCCTCCCCTTCCTCAAGGCAGTTTTGGTAGTTTTTAACGTGCTTCACAACAGTGTAGTACTATCAAAACAACAACCAACAAGATTAAGTAATATTCACCTGCAAAGATTGACTGCCTGAAAAAACAGTATGTCCTTATGCTTACAAGAAAAAAACAAAGCCACTATAAACCATTGGTTTTAATTGAAACAACAGTGACCTATATAACATGTACGATATGTGTTAGAATCCAATTTATGATTAGTCTACAAACCGCTCTTGCTGATTTTTTGCACTTTATTGAAGTCACCATGCTGTCTCCAATTTTTGAAGGCCAAGTCACAGACCTGGTGAGCTGAGGAGTTGCACAATCGATGCTTTGCTGAGAGCTGGAACTCGGTTGGGACGAGGCGGCCTGCAACTCAACTTCCTAAATATCACAACAACAGTCCAAATTTCATGACCCAGAACTTTACAATTCTATACAGCAATTGTACTGGGATTTTATAAGCCCATGTTTCACATAATGCTGGTAATGTCCGCTTTAAAGAATTGTAACACATAAATGCAATATACGCACTACCATAGTAGCAAAAATAAACAACAGCCCACTACAGCTGAGATAAAAGAGTTTATTTTGCTCACCTGACTGCTCGTGAAGTCATCGTTGTCAGGTAACCATGGCCTTGAATTATAAGAAGCTTTTGTGTTGCTTGCCTGTGGAGAACATGTAGTTTACCCTTCGGGTCTTAACATTCATTCTATTTTGTTTGACTGTACTTATTATGCTCTCAGCATGAATGTAAAGGTCTTGTAACTAACTGAATTGCATTGATCAAATATTACATCACAGACTCCACTTAATATGGCCACCTTGGGACCAGAAGTGGGAACATTTAGGCACAAGATGACAAAAAAATTAAGTTTATCATTTGGCACAATTGTCACTGGAACACTGCGTAACTGACATGGAAGGATCGAGATAAAAAATTGAAAGTGATCAAAAGGTGGTCATAATATCTGAAGACTGGCGGGTCATAGTAAACACAGAATTTTATAACGGCAACATTAAGGACCGTACCAAAAATGACCATATTCCATAGTCATACTAAGTGGATATACAAAACATGTGAAGTAGACCAAGCTTTTATCATCAAAATCTTACCGGCTTTCCCAGAGATTCAACTTTCCCTTTTGCCATCTCTTTGTGTTTGCTTGAAGTTGGATTTTTCCTTTGAGGTGGCATTGAATCGGATTTCTATTACATTTAAAAGCATTCATAAACATACAGCAAATCTCGTTAACTTGAAAATGAAAAAAACTAATTAAATAACTTCGCAATGTCCAAACCAGGCACTACCATTTTGTAAGCCCTATTTTTCACCTAACAGTCATGGCAACCTACTGACATGTGTGATACCATGGTTATGGATATTTTCTTGTTAACATGAGGTGGGTTTTAAATAATTTTGAGATAACGAATACCCTGGGGGCAGATAAAGCGATGAAATTATGAATGCAATCGACAGGCCCACTGCCGCAAAATTTCCACCTTAGCATTGCGAATGCAAAAAGTTTAGCTTCCAAACTTCGCTACAACATTTTGCTGTAAGCCTTGTAAATAAAGTTATAAATAGCATTTAATTTTCTCTTGCCGGCACACAAAAAGTGGACAAAAACGAAAACCATGGATACACCCAAGAAAATCAGTCATGCCGCGTCGTTCTTCACATGGGTTAACAAAGAACATGCTTGAGCTTTAGGTGGTGGGGATACCCACAGAAGCTTTCGCTATGCATTGGGGGGTGACTGGGACAGTGCAGAGAACTGCAAGTGTCTGCGTATCTCTGGTTTTCTCCTAGGAATATATCAACCCAAAACCTGCAAAGAGTTTAAAAAATTTTCCATGCCACCATCCTCGGAACATGAGGCTACTTCATTGCTAAATACATAGATTTAGCTTGACATGTTTGCTGGTCATTGTCCAGCAAACTTCGATGTTGGATTAGTAATTTGAGAAAAATTGATAACGGTCGTTTGTGCTTCTTTCCTGTACCCACTATCTGGCAATCCTTGGGGTAAAAAAGTGCAGCAATATTGCCGAGAAAAAAAACTTACTCATGTTGAATGACTAGAATTGCGAATACTACAAACTTGTTTGTCAAACCAGTGTTATTAATTAGCAATGAAAAGTAGTGAATTAGGAAACTTGTTACTTCCTCTGACTTCCACAAAAAGTTCTATTTGGTCAAAAGTCTAAAAAGTTCCTAACCCAAAGACATATAACCCAGGTAGTCCTTATTAAAGCGTGGTCTCGAAGTTACAAACTTGTGGTTAATATGTGATGATTAGCACATTTCATGCATCAGCATGAAGCAAATTTTGTAACAAGTGTTGCAAAAACAACTGGATATTTTTCGTGCCGTTACAGTCATATTATAACGTGTGAGCAGATTGCAGACCTTAATGGAAAGTTTGCTTTCAGTGCGCCGAAAAAATGTGACAAAAATCGTAACGTCAATGTAATCCTTATAATCAGGGTTGCCATCAGTCTCAACTCAAAAATAAGGACGACTAGAAAATGAAAGACGAATACCACCTTAAACAGTGTACAACAGGAGAAAGCAACCAATGTTCCTAAAAACAAAAAAAAAAAACAAAAAAAAAACAAGACACTATCTGCATGTTCATAATTTTGGTATCTCTTTGGTACAAAATGGTATCGTAAAGGTGACAAAATGCCCAAAATACGAACCTCCGCCCTAAAAATAAGGACGAAAGTGAAAATAAGGACATTTCTTAGAAAAAAGGACAAACATATTTTCTAAGACACGGACCTTTAAAATAAGGACAAATCTTAGAAATAAGGACGGTATGGCAACCCTGCTTATAATAAAGAGTAACGTAATCCTTACATATATATGACAAAATGGCAATTTTGCACCAGAAAAAAAAATTTAATAAATATTATACAGAACATGGATTTGATTTGTCCCTTCCATAATTCTGACATATCTTCGCACTACACTGACAGTGCGGTTCGTCTAATAAATATAAACTTTTGCCAACCAAGTTCTCCGAAATTTGTGGATATATTAAATAATACCAAATACAAACTAATAAAACTCAGAAAAAAAAGTTACCCAAAGCATTTTCATAATTAAGCTAGTCACTGTTTTACATCAAAATCATTACTACTAACCTTTAATGAAATGATTGATATTGGGGCAACCCTTAGAGCTTTGTCAACACTGCAATCAAAGTTATCGTCTTTGGCAGAGTCTTGCTGTCCACAGGAAGATAAACGGAAATTTTCTTTCTGTTTTAGTTGATTTGACGCAAAATCATCAAAACAAGGAGCTTCAATAAAAGCAGTTTTAACAGGTGATGCAATTTTCTTCGACCTTTGAATATTTAAAACCACTTTCCCATCAACTGTTTTCATTGTTGCGCCGGTTATGCCCGCAGCTGGCTTTGTTACAGACCTTTTGGAAGATAAATAATGTTGTTCTTCCTCCTTGTTTGAAGTGAGAGGATTACTGTTTAAAGAAACACCAAGTTCATTATTGTTTGCAAAACCAAACAAGTTGTCAAAGTCCGGGTCATTGTATGTTGTTTTCTCTGATGAGCGAATATGAGACTTGAGTGGAGAGATTTGCTTTGTTGAGTTCTGGCTGATATTAGCTTCAACTTCATCTCCAAATAAAGCATCAAACTTATCTGAAGCACTTTTCTCGTTCTTCTGGAATAGCTTGTCATATTTTGACTGCACATCGTTAGCAACTGTGCCAGAATTTTTCAATGAGTCTCGAGTTATTTCCACACTTTTTTCATCTTCATCGTCGGTATCGGTCAGAGAAAATACTTTTGGTTTCACACTCGTAATGGTTACAACAGGTTCTTTTGCAGAATTGTCCCCAAAAATTGCATCAAATTTTTCGGCTGCTGTTTCTCTTGTCCTAGTAACATATTTTGATGGGCTTTGCTTAGAAAACGTTGACGAAAAGCTTTCATTACTTATTCCGTTTGATGCTTTTGATGGCTTGGTTGGAGAGTCCAATTTTTTTGTTGGGGAAACAGTCACAGTATGACATTTTCTCCTTTTGACTTCAGCAACTTGAACAACCAGCTGTTTTTTTCCATTTTGGTTTGAAAAAAGAGCTTCAAATTTCTCAGATGCAGGATCTTTGCGCTTTCTCCCGTATGTTCGTTGACTCGATGCCATCTTTACTATGCACTAATCAATCAATAATCATCTCAGTCATAAATTTTCTACTAGTTATAAGGAAAGACTAAGATACATGAGATAACAAAATATGCTAAGCCTACATAAGATGAACAAACACGACAATGGATCTTACTCATAGTTTATGAAATGCGTAAAATACACAAGCCATGTGACATCTTTTTGTATGATATCACAAAAGTCTGTATGGCATATAACCCAGAATGGACAGTTTGCTAAGTGATTATTTATATTTCACTGGAAGTAGGCCACGGTCACCTGATCTTGTCAGAGAAAAGTGGTTACATTGGGAAAATTGGGTCTCTTATAGTTTTGCACTCCAGATGTCTTTGTATACTAGACCCTAGCTACTCAAATTGTGACATCATCTGGTTGTGCATTTGTATAATAGACCTTAAATTATGACATAATAATACCTCAATGATATGCAAGTCCGTTAACAAAAAGACCCCGAAAATGAGCCTGAGTGATATGTACAGCAGTTTTTGGAGAGAAATTGAAATTAAATTAAAGAAATTTACAATGAAAAAACGCAAACTTTGGTGTAAAGGTGGGCATTAAAGTGTCACTTCTTTCTTTTTTTTATTACAGATTGGCTTTCAGACAACCCATAGTGTAGCCAAGTGTGGCAGCTGCATGCAGGAGATTCAACAAAGTGCATGCTAAAATGTTTTATCGTCACACAAATTCATAAAAACAAAAAAGATAAGCTGGTTGTTAAAACACCAATTTATAACAAATAAACAATAAATTGAGGATTCAGTGCACGCACGATTTATGGTCGAAAGCTACCGTACTTTCCAGATGAGCAAACAACCACCTTTTATTTGTATCTTTATCATAATTTAGAGTGAAAATAAAAATGTTCAGCGTGCACGTTGACGCATCTCGTGCCTTCAAGTGCCCCACTTTCCTAAAGAAAAAAATGGAATGGGGTGCAAACCAATTTAGCTAGCCTAGGCTAGCCTCGGTTATTTTCCGCCTGTTTAAGATTTATTTGAAGAACTTCTAGTGTGTAAGTAAAACTGTGAAAAATGGCTTCAAATGTACTAATTTTCCTGGTGAAATAGTGATAGCTTTTGCCATACAATTAGTAGTCTAACTAACAAAATATACATAGGCTAAGACTCGTCTGGATCTGGCAGTGTGAACAGAAAGAAAATGAAATTTTAAGGTTAAAACTTTTTATCAGAGAGCAAATCTGATTTACATTCTCAGTGTAGCAGCCGTCGGCTTCACTATGTCACATAGACGTTCCAGTTTGTGTATGCCGTCAATTAATCGCTTTTTTGCGCTCTATGTACGTTTTTATGATTGGCTTGTTTTGCTGTCAAGGTCAGTTACTAAAAATCATTGACCATGTTGACCAGTTAGTTCACTCTTTTTTGTAACTGAGCACGAGAGAGAAACAACGGAAGTACAGTGGGCCCTACAGATTTATATATGTGGCAGCGACAACCATTCGTGCTTCTGGGAAAGACTCGTTTTTCTGAAAGGAGCTAGTTATCGGAGAAAATTGCGTTTTGTGCAGTGTCCAGACACGTGACCATCTTTTGCAAACAACTAAGAACGCGCATCGGCATATATGAAATAAATAATAATTTATGAAATGACACTGAAAGAGCTGGGAAAATTGGGGAAACATTTTTAATCAAACAATCATTTTATTTATCGTCAAAAGCGTGGTAGTGATGAAAAAATCAAGCCAGTTGTTAGCAGTATTCGCACATGAACGGAAAAAAGTAGTAAAACTGAAAAAAACTAGAACGTGTTCAAAAATTATAATTTATGTAATAATTGCTAGCAACAACCAGCACAGCCATTAAACCCATAAAATTGTTTTATTGTTTATTTTTCGGCATTACTAGTGCAGAGCGAAACGTTCGGTAAAATATGTATACTACGAACCAGTATATAAAAACATGTTCACGAATCCCGAACAATTAATGACAAGGAAAATGCGATGGAGGCACAATGGCAGGAAACATGCACGATGAAAGGCAACAAATAATGGTGGTATGGGAATATGGTGTGTGGTTTCTAGACTGGCCTAAGCCAAGTCTAACTGTTGACTCCGAGTTAGTTATCTTGACTCCGTTGCTTTTTACTGTCTTATTTATTGCTTCTTAAATCAACACCAACTTCATAAAGTTTAGTTGTTATATTGTCCGAATAAGTTGTATCGAATTAGCAATATTTACACCATGATCCCACTTTCATAGTAATTCAGTAATAACTTCAATTTAGCAGAACAAGGGAAATAACTCAGAGAAGAGAGAATTTCCAAGAGAGCGATTTTAAACAAAACATTTCTTTTTATACTAAAGTATTGACCAATCAGCTTTTAGCCAATCAGCCCATAATCACGTGTCAGTTCCAATTTAAGCCTTTTTCTCACAAAGCATTCAAACCGCTTTACACCATTACAAAAAAAACCACTTGACACACTTACTATATCACATATTGGTTTGAAACTACGCTTGTGATTAAAGATACTAGAACAATACCTGCTACCATAAACCACGTGTCGCATATTACACCACGAAAACAAGGTACTTGAAACACTTCAATCTATGTCAGCACGCTACAAGCTTTGCACATTATTACATTATCTAGACTGGAGAAAAATCAAACTTTATGCAATGCCAATATATATAATTATTGCAATGTTTCTACATGATCCCCACAGTGGCGTCACTTTAAGCTTTCAAAGGAGCTATTTTGAAGAATACTTCAGAAAAGTTTAAATGACCCCCCCTGGGCAACTTTTTTATGTGATATCAGAAATGTATCAACAAGTAACAAGTAGTTACGTAGATGTCGGCATCTTTACTTCTAATTATTACCCTAGGCCAGAGGTCGGGAACCTATATACTATATAGTACTCTATATAGTATAGAGTACTCTAGTACTCTAGCACTCTAGTACAATCGCCGTTGTCGGCAGGATTCGAACCTACGCGGGCAGAGCCCAACAGATTTCGAGTCTGTCGCCTTAACCACTCGGCCACGACAACTTTGGTTAATGCTCAATGCAATTAAATAAAATCGCACTTTTCTCGAATCTCTTATGAAAACATAATTTCAATTTCGCGTTGTCGGCAGGATTTGAACCTACGCGGGCAGAACCCAACAGATTTCAAATCTGTCGCCTTAACCACTCGGCCACGACAACTGTACTTAATTTGCAATGCAAATAGATAAAATCGCACTTTTCTCGAATCTCTTATGAAAACATAATTTCAATTCCGCGTTGTCGGCAGGATTCGAACCTACGCGGGCAGAGCCCAACAGATTTCAAATCTGTCGCCTTAATCACTCGGCCACGACAACTGTGCTTAATTTGCAATGCAAATAGATAAAATCGCACTTTTCTCGAATCTCTTATGAAAACATAATTTCAATTCCGTGTTGTCGGCAGGATTCGAACCTACGCGGGCAGAGCCCAACAGATTTCAAATCTGTCGCCTTAATCACTCGGCCACGACAACTGTGCTTAATTTGCAATGCAAATAGATAAAATCGCACTTTTCTCGAATCTCTTATGAAAACATAATTTCAATTCCGTGTTGTCGGCAGGATTCGAACCTACGCGGGCAGAGCCCAACAGATTTCAAATCTGTCGCCTTAATCACTCGGCCACGACAACTGTGCTTAATTTGCAATGCAAATAGATAAAATCGCACTTTTTTCGAATCTCTTATGAAAACATAATTTCAATTCCGCGTTGTCGGCAGGATTCGAACCTACGCGGGCAGAGCCCAACATATTGCAAATCTGTGGCCTTAACCACTCGGCCATGACAACTGTGCTTAATGTTCAATGCAAATAAGTAAAATCGCACTACTCCACATCGACGTCACATGCCCATTGGACCGGAAAATTTTTACTTTTTTTAATATGACGCATTGAGTGCGATGCGGTCACAATCACTGTGTTGCAGGATCAAAATTGTCGTTTTATTGGGAAGTGACCCCTTAAACGTGAAGAAATTCATAAATTTTAGTTTTACTTATGACTATATCTATATATATATATATATATGATGATAATTATATAAGGTAAGTTAGTGATTAGTGTAAGAACGTCAAAACTTGCTACAGACCTTGGCCGACCGGTGAACTGCTAAGAATATCGCCCATTTTTGCGACGCCAACTTCCGTTGATGCCGGTTCGTCGTCGTCAACACGCAGCTCTGTCTGCTTTAGAAAATGTTTTGATATCTTTAATAAGGGAAACAGCAACATACAACGGCATAAGCCTACAGCAAAGCAATATCAACTTAAAACACCAAACTTTGAGCATTAACACCATGGTAGTAGTTAAACGCTACAGTAGGAAGATGAAAAGAGGAATGCCGACAATGTTGTGAAGTAAGCTTAGCCTTCAAAAATTAAAACGAAAATAGACTTAGTTAGAAATTGTAGGCATAGCTAAAGCATTAATCGAATTTGCAATTGTAGCAACATTGCGTGACATCGCTTAGCTAAGCGTGACGACAATGCCCTGGGACTTCCCTCAAGAGTTGCCTAAGTGTGCGGTGTGTAAAAATATAAATAAACAAAGAAACAAATAAAATAAAACAAATAAAAAATGATTGGACACACAGAGAAATGAAAAACTGCACGAAACAAAAACTTAAGCCAAATTGGCAAATAACTGCTCAAAAGTCAACCGTACCTGTTACAATTCATTGTACGCATTTCAGCTAAGTTTCGATGATTGTGTATGCAAAATGTATAGCCACTCACCTGTGTTAATTCCTTGCCGGTCTAGACGGGGAGTCTAGCTAGCGTGGTCTAGTACTCTAGTAGCGTGGTCTAGAGTGCTCAAATGATCAAATGGTCATCAAACGGTTGTTTGGTTAGGGCAGAGGTCGGGAACCTATGGCTCGCGAGTCAGATATGGCTCTTTTGATGACGGCATCTGGCTCGCAAATAAATCTGAGCAGGCATTTCTCAGCACGACTGTTACGAGCAAAACTTTTTCTGTAATTTTTCATAACGCATTAAAAGTAAGAACCATGATATTAAAGAGTAAATTCAGACATTCATTGTCGCCTAAAATTGTTGGTTTTGCTTAAACATGCACACGTTAGTTGCATTAAGTGTTAAAAAATATGACATGGCTCTGATGGAAATACAATTACAAATATGTAGCTTTCATGGCTTCCTTAGTTAAAATGGTTCCCTACCCTTGCTCTAGGCTATTTAATATAATCTGCATTTGCCAGATTTCATCTAAAACAATTAAGAAGAAATATCAATGCAAAATATCTAAAAAATTTATAACACCATAGCCTAGAGTAGCTATAATACGCTATAATGTAACTATAGGTCTAATAAGCTATGCTCACAAACAGGTAACGAGCAGGAAAAAGTGGCAAAGCCCAAGGGCTTAAAACATGCAAGATAGCAATAATGCAATTGTACTATAAGATGGTCGGTTAGCATGGCCACCAAACCGACAGATTAATTTCTAACTTTAACGAGTTTAAGGACAAAACAACACAAATACACTGTTGGAAGATGTAGAGGACGTGTTTCCTAACATTAAAAACATGCGTATTAAGAGCCGAAATAAACTTATATAAAGTGACATGATTAGATTAAAATAACAATAAATATCTCAAGTACCCAAGAAATGGATGTTTAAAGAAATAGAAATCGATGTTTCTCGATGGATGGAATTCTATCAAATTGTGGTGAAATAGGTTAAATTCTGGCGCTGGCCCCTGAACGCCAGAAACAAAGACATCGATTGAGATGCGCATGATGACAAGACGCATTGCTTGGTACCTGCAATACACGCATCGGCTATGGACAACCAGTTGTGCCGGAATTGTTTGTCTGTAACTTCCAACACACTTTCACTTGGCGTAATAGCTGGTAAATAACTTCTTGAAATAGCTTATACCACCGCAATGGATAGGCCCACTTCCTTTATTGTTTAAACGAGAAACCTCAATTAAACGAATGACTTGCCGTGTTGGCCCGATCATTGCCCAAGTTTCAGCAGCTTGTAGGACCGGATGTTAATCACCGCAATAAATGGCTGCTTGCAGCTTGAAGAAGCTCAAACAATCGCAAAAATTCCAAAGCTTCAGTGGTTAGTTGCTTCACCAGTGAGACGTGATGCGGCAAACCAGATTAAATGCTTTTGTTTGGATTAACACAAAGAAAGCACAGAACCGTGATGCGTCACACTAATTTTAGAAAATCGAAGAAATTGAAACTAGAAGTTAGGAAACAACCCCAACTACAATCTCAGGAAATCGAGAAAACCAAATAGCTTAAACGTCTATAGTCGTATTGGTTTAATTTAACGTCATCTACGTTGCGCAGGGCCGCTATAGTTGTCGTAGCCCATGAAAGTCATCACTTTTCGTTCCTGTGTAATGGCCTATAAATTGTAGGCCTAATTACCAAGTCACTTTGCATTACACTGTAAGATAGAGAATCGCTGTGTAGTATCCATGGCAAGGTTCAGGACCAATTAAGTGGAAACCGGAAATTACTTCTTACAATGCAACTATTGCAAAACTATACCCAAAGACAAAGTTCTTTGGGGAAAAATTACGGTCAATAACTAACATAAGCAAACCGCCATACTCAGTGCTTTATAGGATGCCAACGACGCAACGCAAACGAATGATCAACAATTGCAACAAACTAAACTGCTGACGAGGCAAAACATACTTGATGAGCAAACACTATAAAAACCATCCGTGCCTTGCATGGGTGGCAGATGCTGGGTCGATTTTACAGCAGTCAGTCCATAAAAAAGGAAACTATAACGCGCAGTAACTTTGCTTGACTTCAATAGCCTACTACCTTTAAAATGTGTGTGACTTATTAAAAAGAATGGGCAAGCCCAACACAAAGGAAAACCAGTTACAGTCGGTAATGTGCCAAATCAGTGAGTTTTGTGACGTTAAGAAACGATACTGAGCAATTATATACGTCACAATTGAACGAAACGCATCGCACCCTTAAAGGTTAGATACAGATCAAACCATAAACAGCTTTACTGATAGGCAGGCAGGTATTTAAGCAAGCAGCTTGCGGCTAGAATTCCACACAAATTTAGTGATCTAAATAGGCCGAAATAACTGCAGGAAGAGTGGTTAAGGCTATTTGAGAAATGGCTGAAAGTAAACAGACAGAAAACCGCAGAATTATTAAGTGGTGATTTTGAGTTAATTACCCACCTAAAACAAATTAACGACATTCGGTAATAAACTATAACTTGCGGAAGTTACTTTAACCTTTTTTGTGGTCTACTTCTGAATCTATTGAATTTTGAAAGGATAACATGAAGATAACTACGCAACAATCAGAATAAAAAGACATCTAATAATATATCCCCAAAACACTTGTAATCATAAAACTAACATGTAGACCTAATTAAAATGAACATTATTGGAAAGCTACATTTGTTAAAATATAAATTAGGATGAAATAGTATTTTAATATCTCAAAGTGTAAAATGTTGTTCAATAACAGAAAATCGTTTTAGCATTATGTCTGTCGGAGTAATACCAGTGGTTGATTACAACTCATGTGGATTACACGTGAGCGACCAACAACTGAAAAAAGAAGATCTTTACAATGCTGGCAAAGAGTTAGTCGACGCTTTCTCCGCGCTTGGGTTTGTTTACCTGACAAACAGCGGCGTTGATCCTCAGCTTTTGGCGGAAGCACAAGAAATTACAAACAGATTCTTCAGATTGCAGTTATCCCAAAAGCAGCGGTATTCGATGGAGGAAAGCATTGCGTTTGGATATATTGGTTTGGGCAGAGAGGAAGCTGGCTATGGCAAAGTTGGTGATTTTAAGGAATCTTTCAATTTTGATGGAAATTCTGTTTTTAATCATCCCGACAAGTTACCTGAAGACATCTGTCCTGGAATTTTGGATTTTACAAAGAAGTTCATGGCCACTGGTAGGAAACTGGCAGAAAGAATCATGGACTCACTAACTATGGGAATGGAACTGAAAGAAGAAAGTAACTTGAAAAAGTATCACCGCAATCTTCATAATGACAGTAATAACTCCGCAATGCGTCTGAATTATTATGGATCTGCAACGGATAATAATCTGAAAGCTAGTCGGGTTCGTCTTGGAGCGCACACAGATTGGGGAACTTTCACACTCTTATTTCAAGATAATGTCGGAGGGTTGCAGTTGGAACACAATGGAGACTTCATTGACGCTGTTCCTCTGCAAAATGCCATCGTAATCAACATAGGAGACAGCTTAAATCTTCTTTCGTGTGGTCAGTTGAAATCGAAAGAGCACAGAGTGGTTGTACCGGAAGAGGAAGTCAGGCAGAAGCTGACTCGTCACTCCTACGTTTATTTTTTAGTTCCTGACGATGATGCTGTGATAAATCATCCGTTGCTTTACGAAGATGAAAAGAAAAATGAAAAGAATTTCAAGAACCTGCCATGTCCACTCAATTTCGAGAAGCTTTGCAGCCAAAGATTTGCTGAAATCCACGTTCCAAAACAAGCCTAGTTGTGAGAGACGTTTTGCAGTTTTATAACTTGCATTTGAAGAGAATATTTATCTACTGAACCCATGCAATTACATAGTATTGAGAACTGTAGTTATATGAAACTACATATTATGATCACAATAAGCTAATTTAACTATTTTCTAGCTAAACTTTCCCATAACGTTAATTGGTAAAATGCATTGTAAGGACAGGATTTTGTTAAATTTGTTCTTGATATCTTTTTATTGTGAATTCTATCTTTCTGCCATTGTATTCAAATTTTAAAAAGTGGCATTATTAATCACAGCTATGCTATGATTGCTTGGGGCATTTGATTGTGGCAAACCAGAATATGCGGTTGTAATCTGTTGGTATAAATATTTTCTTACTCAACCAGCAAGCAGCATGAATGCCAATGCAGCAGCAATGCAAAAACAGCATGAATCATTATCGGCAATACGTACATGACGTTGGCAAATATATGCTCACAATAAATCTTCATTTTTTTAAAAAGCAGTATTTTTAAATAATCGCATCTGTAGTTATTAATTGTCTTATGTCTAATTATTGTCTTCTTCTATCTAACGGCCATGAATTCATGAAGGGCTTTTAGAGCCATTTCCAATTAACACAAATACTTTATCAGACAAGTTTTGAGACTAATTCAAGCACAGCAAAAGTCATTCCATGTTTTATCCGAAAATAGGCGACATCTTATTATTCATATATCAAATTACATTATGGTGGCTGTCTTTGTAAATTCATTCATGTGAGATTTGTTTTGTCTGCTTGCTTCAGTGTTACCTTGCTTATGTATATGAGATTATTTCTTGCTATAATGAAACATGCAACGTAAGCTTTATTCAAATAAATTTGTTTATCAAAGTAATCCAAAATGGCATGTTTTAATTGATAATTTTAGTTGTCCACGATGGGCTTTGGTTATCTCATACATTGTAACAACACCAACCTGTATTAAACTGTTGTCGCAAGTTTACGGCTGAAAATTACTATAATGTCGTCATCAGCAAAAAGATATCCTTTCAAAATCGATCCTTAAACATCATCATCGTGGTGGCACCCATCACAGCTTCTTCACAAACTACAGCTGTAGTGTCATTCAATCAACGAAAACGAACCAAAGCACGGACTTTCAAAAACATTTCAGGGCCGGTAAATGATTAAAACTTAACGTTTTTTTTATCGAAGGATTTTAGTTGCAATGTGTAAAGAAGTAAATGGACCTCATATACGATATAACTATATCGTTGTCAACGTAAAATTTTCTCTACTCCATTTATTGTAGAAAACTTCACAGTGACGACCAAGTTACTATTAGTTTAGTATGTGAGTTGGCCTTAAAGTCGCGAATCCAGCAACACCGCAGTTGCGAAACCGTTCAATTAATTTATATCACAACTAACTTATAATCTGGGCTATAACACTCTTAAATGTTAACTAACAGTAACATTCCGATCTTTTATTCACTTGTTTGATAAAAATTGTAATTTTATTTCAATCAACGATTCTTGTAAAAACATCGCACACAAATGTCAGCTCATTCAACATAAAAATAAATCTTACATATAAACACAATGGCTGTCAATTTGACTTACAATAGAGAACAACTTCAAAGGGAACTTAATGTTTATATCAAACCCCTGCGCTTTTTATATTTAGCCAGACTAAGTGATCGACGGAGTGGGTCCGAGTCAACACTCCGTGTATTTACTGTACTTTGGTTTCAATGATTTGTTCACGGTTTTGCGAAACGCTCTTCATTCTTCCTTGCAGGTGTAACTGACCTCGACTGAATGTTTCTGTTTTTGATTGCGCACTATGAGTGGGTCGTTCTTTCAGATCATCTAATAGTTTGGTCAGTCGATCCACTTCAGCAGCGTCTCGCCGCCACTGGGCCAATCTTCTCTGCTTCAAGAGGTCGGTCTTCCTCAATGCAAAGTTTATTTGAATCTTTTCGAACATAAGCTTGCTTATACACGATTGCACTTTGTTGACGGCTGCTTGCTTCTTTGTGATGTCATCGAAGCTCGGAAGACGCTCCCCCGCTTCTTCCATTGCTTGCTTCCACTTCAAGAACTCGGAATCCGTAAAGTCAGAATTGGACATACATTGAAGCGTGAAGATGCGCTTGTGCTGACCGTGCTTCAGCATTAAACCCACATTTGTCCGAACCTTACCAAACTGGTAAGACTTGACTGTTTGAACAACGTCCACTATTTCGGCCATTACATAAGGCGGCCTACTTTCATCTTCACCAACCCAAACGCGGACGTAGCATCCCAAAACGGTTTCTTTGAAAATAGGAAAATGGATCCAGTTTTCCAACTTGAATCTTGACAATCGAATAGTTGATAGCTCGTCCATGCTAAGTAAAGGTTGTCTTTTAACATTGTTTGCCCGACCATCTTTGTCTGATGTGTGAGCAACTTCTTCATCAAAGCCAGAATCTGAACTACGGGACACCATCAAGGCAGATCGGCTCCTGGTCACCGGCATTTCATCCTCATCATTATGAGAGTAGACATCACTAACTTGCAATTTCTGCTTTACCACTTTGTTGTTTAATGGTTGTCTTTCAACTTTCAGATTGTCCACGATTCTGTTATTGTTCCCGTTTTTCTTTTTAATGATTCTACATCTGTCGGAAGGGTTCGGCAAAATAGATGGAGAACTAGGGCGGGATATATTTGTGCTTTGCTTTGCTTTAAGTGCTTTTTCGTCAACAGATTTTGATTTCGATGTCAGCATTTTGGGTTTCGTTGAAGTGATGCCGATCTTTGGACGTTTTGCTGCAGGTAAATGACCTACTTGAGCAAAACCTTCACTTTTGGTTTTATCTGAACCAGAGAAATCTGGATTCTTCCTTTTTCTATTCATTCTATTCATCATTTTTGTTGCAGAAAGAGGATTTGATTTATTTAATAAAATGCTACAACTAATAAAACTTGAAGCTATACTTGTAGAATAAAAACGTTTTGAATAAAAAAATTTAGTTTAAAAATGATCGAAATGAAACTAAACGAAAAGCTTGAGAAGCTTAAAATGCTTTAAATTAATAAATAACTGCAATAGGTTAAAAGCTACTTCATGCCGTCATGACACGAGACTCGTTACTTCAAACACAACAACAACTTTCAACTCAATATTGTTTCCTTTGGCAAATCTATTACAATTACCTTATTATGCTCACCTTAAATAACTTTCCATGTCTGGTAAGTTGCTAAGCTGCCTTGCAAAAATATGTGAAGCACTCTGAGTGAGCGACAGAAGAATTTATAGTGTCAGACGTTTACTGTTGCAACATGAACAAATGTTATCCACCTGCGTTTAACAGAAGATAGGACGGGATGCCGGTGAAGTGCTAGGAAGGATTACATCCGCGTAAGTACAAATAAACTTCGATCTGAAAACAACTCATGTCAGATAAGATGATATTATCACCGTACATCTAATCAAGTTTAGAATGGTCTCCCAACCACGCAATGAAACCGTCGTCAACAAAATTCTCAAAACAACCAGATTAAGCCTTTGGAAAATATGACGCTTCTTCAGCGACGATAAAGACAAATTACTATTAATCAGTACAAAGGGTAGATCGACGGTGAAAAATATGACAAAGAGCATCAAGTTAAAACGCCAAATGTCATTTTTGAATGTTTGCTTGTTTAAAGACAAATCTAATTACTTAACAAGGAATATTCTTGGATATCCTTTGCGTAGTGAATTTTACATGAATGTTAATATTTTTCAATTTTCTCTTAACATTTGTTGTTGACGCGTCTTTTGTATAATCTGAAATGTGGTCTTTTAACGGTATAAATAAGATCCGTTTAGCATCCTTCCAGTTGACACCTGTATTCTTCAGTAGATGAATTAATATTCGAGAAGCAAACAACAACGTCGCAACGCTGTTTTCTTGGACAATTCTGCCTTTATGTAAATGATGCAACTTACAAGCAAACGTCGCCATCGCGCGTCTTGTTTGAATTAAACGCGAAAATTATTCCAAGCAGCCGACCGTTAGCGCGATAGAACGCGTATAAATGTTGTAATTCCTAGTTTCGAGAGTCGAAAGGAAAGAGAAGAGAATTAAAATTAAGCGCGTTGTAAGTTTTCACTTCCAGGTGCCGCTCGGGTAATTGCAGATCGAAAGAGCATTCGCGAATATTAGCGCGTATAAGTGAGCGCAGCGGTCGACATCGACGGTAACCAGGCAGGGTTGGGCCGATGTCGATGAGATTGACGTTGCATTGCATCAGCGTCATGATTATTTAAAAAAGTTCTCGGCGTTAAGACTGTAGCAAGTAAATAGCAGTGAAGTAGGATATGGCTGAAAAGGATATGGATGGAGTAGGATATGGATATGGCGCATTATGACGTCGCCATTATTATTATTGTCTATCGTGGCGAGCATAAAACGACGATTTAAATTTTAATTGTTGGGTCGTGCTATCGCGCAAATATTCTGTAATTTATTTAATATAGAAGAACATTTACTTTAATGCGTTGGCTGTGTCGCGTTTGGCTGCAAGTGCGACGAGATTCTAGAAAAAACAATGCGCGACCGCTTTGACTTCAAACTGAAAATTATAACTTAGAGCAAGCGGCTGAAATTTGTCTCCTCTGTTGGTTGCCGCTCCTGTTTTCCTTAGAAAAGAAAAAGCGGTTTTTATTTGAGAACAAAACCTAACGCCGTGGAATAAATTTTTCGTTATCAAAGAAAAATGACTTATAGCCGAGACGGGCTCACAAACTGGTACCGTCTCGGCCGGTACATCGGTAAAATTCTGTGATGTGCCTATTTCTTTCGACGTCTTTCATGTTTTTCCATTGATTTTAGGGCAAAGACGAGTTCGTTACAATACCGGTTCCTAAAACACAGTGTATATTATGACGAAATACAGCGCTTTACGGAAAGAACTCTTCTACGTTTCTTTAATTCCATCGGAGTCTAGATTGTTTATACGTTTTGTAATTTGTGATGTTGTAGTAATTGGCAAGACCAGCAACACGGAAATAACCTAAATAATGGGACAAAGGTGGTTGTTGGTTGTCCATTGCAATATGAAATGTACTCTTTTAATCGTGTAGATAAGATCTGTTTTGAATGTCATTTATACACTTCACTTTATATTACTTCATCTGCACAGAATATTACTCATATGCTTGTGACGTAAACCATCACCTGTTTAAAATGTTGTCCTGCTCGCTCGCACACTGACGTGCTGTGCCATTCTTTTAGATTTATTTGCATTCTCAGATTGTCCAAAGGGTTAAGATAGTTTTACTTGCAATATCAAGTTGATTTGGAGATACATGTTAAAGCCGTGACCATGTTCACGTCAGCTTGTTCGATAACTTCTTTTAGCAATGAAAAATCTTGAAATGTAAAGTAGGCCGATGTAGGCTGACTTGAAATGTAGCCTATCAAACAAAAACTATTGCCGATACCCTTATCAACAATATGTTTATTATTATTATTATTATTATTATTATACAAAATTTTATATTATTATTTTTTAATTGACATAAATGCTTTATCGGACACTTTTTGTGACTAACTCAAACACAGTAAAGGTCATTCTAGATTTTATCTGAAATTAGGCGACATCATATTATCCATATATCAGGTTACATTTTGCTGGCTGTCTTAATTTGTAAACTCTTTCATGTGAAATTTGTTTTCTCTGCTGCGTTTTTGTCTGCTTACTTCGAATTTGCGTTTCGTGTTTGTATGAAATTATGTCTTGGTATAAAGGAACCTACAACGTAAACTTTATTGAAATAAATTTATTTATCAAAATAATCTAAATTGGCAAGTTTTAATTGGTAGCAGACCTACAGTACATAGTATCTAAATTTCAATTTTTCACGCTTTATTTTATCCTCTTGAAAGGAAGTTAAAGCTTTCTCTACAATTCCTATTGTACGAAAACTGCTCGTTGAACAGCAAATGCTGAATCCGAAAGTGCTGCAGAAGTCAACGTCGATTACACGTAAACACCAAGAACAAAGTTACAAAAGCTTATAAGTTTAAAAGAGTAATTAATTTGCTTTAAAGGAGCTGTCAACTATTCTATATCGTTGTCAGGGTGTCACTTTCTCTACTCTATTTATTGTAGAAAACTTCACAGTGACGACCAAGTTACTATTAGTTTTGTATGTGAGTTCGCCTTAAAGTTGCGAATCCAGCAACACCGCAGTTGAGAAGCCTTGCTATATCAACTCATATCACAACTAACTTATAAACTGCGCTATAACACTCTTAAATGTTAACTAACAATAGCATTTCAATTTATTCTTATTTTGTTTGATAAAACTTTTATTTCAATCAACGATTCTTGTAAAACAAATTTTTGTAAAATTGTAAAATCGTTCTTTTAAAATCAGTCAATTTATCTTACAAATAGACAGCGATGCAACCGGAAACTTAAATGTTTATATCAAATTCCAGCGCTTTTTATATTCAGCCATGTTAAACGAACGACGGGGAGTGTTCGAAACAATACTTGTGGGATTAACTTTGAGTGCCTCAATTTTTACGTCAGCTGAAAGCATCTTCAGGTCAATGTTTAATTCAAAATCGTGCACGTAGTAAAAGAATTCCAACACGTTCTTTGCTTGAATGGCGGCAATGGGTATCTTGCTTATTTCGGGTTCAAAATTACTTTCTGTCGAGCTGATGCCGTAACGTTTATCTATTTTCCGGAGGAGGTTATGCATCTGCTTCCTATCTCCTGTGTTGCATACGACAAATGGTTTGCATCTTTTTCTATTACACGGGTCGGCCTCATTGTTTTGCAGAGTTCTCCACTCTTCTTTGCAAGCTTTCATCTGCCGCAAGTTGTCCGATTTAATGCCTTTGTGCTTGTAACAGACTGCGAGTTTATGTTTCTGTGTCTTATTATGCAGGTCAATCGGGCGTCCTATCAATTCATCTAAGAGTTTAGTCAGACGATTCACCTCATCAGTATCACCTCGAGACCGGGCCATTTTTTGCTGCATCAGGAGGTCGATCTTCTTCGTTTGAAAGTCAAACTTAGGCTTTCGTGATCGACTCTTTTCTTTTACAATGCGATCAATATCTGAGTCAATGATTTTGTATGATTGTGCTTTGTTGATCGCCACTTGCTTCTTCGCGATGTCATCCAAGCTCGGAAGACGCTCCCCCGCTTCTTCCATCGCTTGCTTCCACTTGAAGAACTCGGAATCCGTAATATAGGAGTTGGATATATATTTGAGATTGATGAAACGCTTGTGCTGACCGTGCTTCAGACGAAAATTCAGATTTGTTCGAGTCTTACCAAGCTGGTACGTTGTGGTAGTTTCAACAACATCAATTATTTCAGCTATTAGATAAACCGGCCTGCCTTCTTCTTCACCGATCGCAACGCGGACGTAGCATCCCAAAACGGTTTCTTTGAAAAAAGGAAGATGGATCCAGTTTTCCAACCTGAATCTTGACAATCGAATAGTTGATAGCTTGTCCTTGATAAGTAAAGGTTGTCTTTTGACATTGTTTGCTCGACCATCTTTGTCTGATGTGCGAGCAACTTCTTCATCAAAGCCAGTATCGGAACAACAGGACACTATGAAGCCAGATCGGCTCCTGGACATCATCATTTCATCATCCTCATCATCCGAGTAGACATCACTGACTTGCAATTTCTGCTTTTTTGCTTTGTTCCCCATTCTTTGTCTTTTCGCTTTCAAATTGTCTAGGGCTCCGCTTCTTTTCTTCTTTCTAGTAACTCCCCTCCTATTAGAAGGATCCGGCAAGATGTATGGAAAAGTAGTGATGGATGTGTTTGGCTTCTTCTTCTTCTGTTGATGTTTTTCTTCTTTCCTTTGTTGCTTTCGAAGTCGAAGCTTCTTATCGATTTCGAATCGTTTTTGCAAAGTTTCTCGTCGTTCTAATCTGTTGTAAAATTCCTGCTCACGTTCTTTTTCCGTCATGTTCTGCAATCGGCGACGATCCATCGCATCTCCGATCAGATCCGAATCGTAACCGTCATCAAATTCTTTTATGAGTGCTTCTTCGTCGAGAGACTTTGTTGTCGATGTCTGTGTTCTTGTTTTCGATGAAGCGATGCCGCTCTGTGGATGCTTTGCTGCAGGACAGTGACGTACTTGAGCTAACCCGTCGCTTCCAGTTTCATCCGACCCAGAAAAGTCGTGATTCTTCGGTTTTTTGTTCATTTCGTCGACCAATAAATTCAATGCTTTGAACAGTAAAAACAGTTTTAACGCGAAAACAGTTTTGTAATAAAAACTTACTACTCGCTGTAAAAGGAAAAGAAAATGTTTGTCCTTGAACAATTAAATATTTTTTTATTATATATTGTCTTAAATTAAAAGAATTCTTTCTGCCTGAAAGTAAGTTTACAGACAGACATATTGGGCCAGTTGACAAGCTTTATATCTCGCAAAAGCTGCATTAATTTTACGGGTTGTCGTGCAGTACAGTATGGCGCAAGCTTTAACCAACTAACTTTTTTTTTCGTCATTCCAATATTACGAGATAATACGACCGATCAAGCCTTGCCAAACATAGGCTATAAAATATTCAATTCTGTCCGAATTTACAGAAATAATGTGGCATTTTCCAGAATCTTAACTTTTATCACTTACTTTCTTCAAACTGTTTTCCATGTTGATTGATCTTGCTTTTATACATTATATGCATTTCACGTACAAGCAAGCAATAAAAGGATAAAATAGTTTACAGAGAGCCGAGTAAGTTCAAACAACACTGTAGCGTAAATGCAATCTACGCTTCCTACTTTAGTGTAGCAGACCGTGTCCTATTCCTAGTCCGGGGACACCACCGGAAATGTTTGAATTTACTTGGTTGAAAACGGATTAAAGTTCATCAAAAAAAATTTTCCTTTAAGATTGCTTTCATAACATCATTTCAAAACTAAGAAAAGATTGTGTTGTTTGCTGGTGAACCTCTAAATCTGTATTGCTCTAGTCTATAGCAACAAAGAAATGAAGGGTATATGAGATTCTGGGACATAGATCAAAACTTAGGGGGCTATAGACTGAGAATAAATCCACCTAAAAGTCTCAGACAGTAATTTTTTAAAGCAGTAGAGGTGCAATTTCCAATTCTAAATACATTTTATACAGTTAATAAGCATGAATCAGTGAATGGCTCCTGTTCTGAAAAAATGCAACTACAAATTAACGATAATAAGAAGAATACTCATATCTAATATTATTAACATCGCGTATACAAACAACCTCTTCGCTCGCTTCACCTTGGAACCTCTACTGAGCGAGATGAAATAACAACTTTTGCTTCCTTTGTCTGATCTCATTATTATACTCACTTTAAATCACTATTTTTGTCTTGTAAGTTGCTAAGTTGCAAATGAATGTGAAGCGAAGCCATTTCAAACGTTTAACGCTGCAAAGAAATCAAAAAGGTGATCATCCGCCTGCGTTTAACAGCAGATAAGTTGTAGATAAGACGCGAAGCCGATGAAGTTTGAAGAACAATTGCATCGATGCAGCTACAAATAAGCTTCGATCTGAAAACTCCTCAGGCCAAGACAGGATGATATCATGACTGTAAATCGAAGCAGATTTAGAATAATGTGCGATCTACGCAATGAAACCTGTGTGGCGAAAATGCTGAACGGCATAGATACAATCGCGATGACGTAACGTAATGACGTAACGCTGACGTAACGTACAATCGCGATGACGTAACGCTGCTTTACCGATGACAAAAACGAAACGGTGTAGTTTTGAGGAATGTTTTCCTTAGCACTATATTATATTTTTGCAGAGGTTGATGCAGCAGGTGCAGAGTTCATCGGTCTTAACTTATGCTATTTTGACTTAATTAACCTGCTGCATTAAAAGTCTGACTCTATTGTTGCGTGCGGTTAGAATTCTCTAACCTCTTGTCAGCCGAAGGTTTTTTTATATTATAACAGATACAGTTTACCAGAAAAGGTTTTAATTGTAGGTGCTGTACACTTTCTAAATATTACGCATAACCAAAAACATAGTAATACCACTGCTAATAAGATGTCTATTGAATTACAATCACCATGACTACCGGAGTATGGTCGTACAACTCTCTGTATCTCTCCGTCTGACGACTTCTCGCGCAGAAGTTCGAGCTTATAAAACGTGGCGCGGAATATTCGACAAAAAAAGCATGAACATTTCAAAGCGTGTGAACGAGAAAAACAATGCGATGGCAATCAAATTACATTCGGTTAAAACTGGAAACAGTTTCTTGGAGCTTCTTGGAAACGACCTGGTAACGTACTAAAAGGAGTTTTCACACGAAGTTATTCAGAGCAAGTTTTCAAATATCCAACGATAATTGTAGTGTTATCAAAACAACAAAACTCCAATCAATAACTGGAAAACGCATTTCCAAGAATGACGTAATGGTATTAGATTAACTGGAAAGCTCTTTTCCAAGAATGATGTAATGGTATTAAAAATGCCACCGAGGCCACTACATTTTAAAACGCCTACGTTAAAGATAAAATTCCCCACAATAACAAACGAAGCATGGTGACGTGTTGAAAAGAATCACTGCATGTTGGTAGGTTTTTCACTTATTCTAAAACGCGGCAACGTCTTTTGTGCTTCTGCGTAATTTCTCTTGAGGTTTTCAGGCAATAAGCAATTAAAGAAAATGCGAAATAATGATTAGGAAATGAAGCGCGTGTTCTACATGGAAAAGAAGTTAACCATCGCTCAACAATTAGAAGTCATTTTAGTCGGAATGTGTTTGACTTAAGTTGGGATATCGTAGAGTTTAGGAATTGCTTCGTGTTTTCTGCAAAAAAATGAATGGATTTGTTTGAAGAATATAGCACTTTATAAAACGTTTCCTAAAAACGTTCAGGTTTTCCTGTTTTCTTAGAAACCATTCTTTTAACATGCGTTAATAAATCAACCAAACAGTCAAAATATAGAGTATCATTAAAAAAAAGATTAAATTGTATTGAGCTGTATGAAATATTCCAAAACTAGAATTTGTAACAAATGTTGAGTATTTCCAGCTGAGTTTTGAGTATTTTGGTTCCCTGCAACAATGGCTGACAGTGATATGAAAGAAGCAATACTTGAAATAGAGAGAACAGTGAAAAAGAAATTGGCACCTGATGAATCTGAACAAGAGAAGGGAATTGAAGAAAAAGTAGCAGGGTGTTCCCCTCAACAAGTACTGGAATGGCAACCAGGTATTGTAAATGCAATATTGTTGTAATAATGTTATTGTTATTGAAAGTTGAATAATATCTTCATGGATTACGTTATGAGTTCATAAAATGACTTATATTTTATATTTTACTCTTCATTGAATTGTTCTACGAATTTCTTTCAAAGGATTCTTTGATGACGAGGTAGCTCTTCAAATACTACTACCCAAGGAGAAAGGAGGATACGATTTAAACAAAGAAGCGTTGGATAAAATATTTCATCATCCGGATGTCAAAGAAAATCCTGTGATGGTTGTTTCCGTAACCGGACCCATGAGAAGTGGAAAATATTTTCTTCTCAATCTTCTGATTCATTATTTAAGCTCAGAGGTTTTTTTATTAATTAATTTATTATTTTTTATTAATTAATTAATTAAATAATTAATTAATATTTAATAAATTTAAAATTAGTTTATTATTCAAGTCATGTTTATCCGCTAAATGTTCCACACTGTGTTAAACAAACTACAATACGGGATGAAGGTTTAGATCTATATGCAGATGTAGCCACAGGTTAAAATTTCAGGCTACACGTAGATGTAGATTCTGATGTTTTGCACAGGAGGTGCTTAAGATGGTGTAACCTGCCATTGTGCTTTGAATTCATCTTTGCAACCGATGTAGTTTTCACTGATCATTTAAAGTGTTATTAACATTATATCATTAGTATATATTAATTAAACTATATTAAACATTAATATAAATTAATAATATTAATACTAATTTAATGATTATAGTTAATGGAACATTCATATCATAATATTGCTACATGACTAACCTTTAAGGTTATTTTGTTTTAGGTTAAAGGCAAGTTTTCTTCTGAAGAGAAAGTTCCACAATATTTCAAGTTAACAGAAGATCGTGAAGAAGAAGTGAACGGAATCAGTGTGTGGAGTCAACCTTTCCTGCTCTTTAAAGAAGACCAGTCAAAGGTAAATGAAACTTACTGCGCGCCCTATATCAAAACGTATTTAATTACAATTATATGTAAGAGAAGTGCTCTCCACCTGATATAGCTTTGCACAGTGGTGTAACAATGCTATAATTACAGTATTATCTTATTAAACAAACCTAGTCTGTTCACAACCCCAATGGCGTTGTTTAAACCATTTTCAGGAAAAGGTAAGGTTGGTTTATACGTTCGTAGCACAAGTTACCTGTGTATTTACATCTTGAACGTGCTCTTTGGCAAACTTGAAATCTTTGGTTTGGCATATTAAAACCAGAAATGCTATGCCAAAATCTATTGGCCGCATTTTAGTTTTTTTGCGAAACAATTTCCCGAAATGCTTATGTTATGACCGCGAATAAGTTGTTTGGAAAATTTTTGTTTTTGTAAACGAGGATTCTTCACAATTATAAATGAGCCACAAATTAACCCACCAAACTATAAAAATTTGTCAACTCTGAGTCAGATCAACCTCCTAAAGATAAGTATCTTTTTCCTCGAAATGTGATGAGTCAGGAACAACCGTATGTGAAAAGATATTCAATCTCATTTACTGTATATTAATAATTTTACTACGGTTTGTGTTCTAAACTACGTCCGTTTTACGTGAAACAGGTCTCAGTAACATGTGTGTTAGCGTGATTATCCGCTCATAAACTCCTAGTTGACCTTCACTAAGCTATGATGATGTTTCTACATACGGCAGGTCGCCATTTTGCTCATGGACACACAGGGAGCTTTTGACGAAAATGGAAATGCCGCTTCACCCGATATCTTTGCATTCAGCACTTTGCTAAGTTCTTTGCTAATTTACAATAACCCTGGATACATGGGCGATGATCGTCTCAAAAATTTAAACGTAAGACGATTTAAATTTCTCGGAAGTCTTTGTAATGTTACATGAAATCCTGTAAAATTAAAAATTAACTAGATTCTAAACGAAATATTTTTCATATTGGAATACTGAATACCTTTGTTTGCATTGACCACAAGATGTTAGCTGTAGAAGAATCTAAAATGAAATTATGCAACACTAGTTTCATTATTTATTGGTAACTTGGTTGAAATGAATCTATGTGGGGCTCGCAGAATGGTCACTTCCGTTTAGGTTTTAAGATTCCGGTCCAGTCTCTATATTTTTGGAGGCATGTGTAATCCATGTGTAATATGCTTTTCGACGAATTAGCTCCAGTAACTATAACGTTTTAAGTAGTTTTTAAGCCGGGACTTTATTTGGCGAATTTCAGATGAACACTGCTGGAATTTTGAAACCTTTAAATTTGGGGATTTCATTCACAAAATATTTGCGGCACTTACACTACACGTGCTATTCACGCCTCTTTTACAATTATTTTAGCTGTGCTATCAAATATTATTCTAACCTATAAAAGGTATGGTAGCTCCGGCTATTTGTTCTATTTGTTTGCAGATTTTCACAAAATATTCATCAGTCCTCAACAACCTGACCAAGAAAAATGTTGCTGAGTTCAATGAACGTCCATTTCAGGTGACTACAGACAATTCAGTGATCATCATCCATTGCATCACTTTGAAACAAATTTGGACTTTTTTTGATTAGGCCTTTTAACCAAGTTTTACCACGCTTTGGTTAAACTGTTAAGTTAAATTGATTATATTGTTGCTTAATCTATGTTCTGACACAGAACTAATACACAGGATATACACTAGAATTGTTTTTGTGTTAATTTGAACCAACCAGGGATTTTGTTTCTTGCAACGAAATTGGGTAGATGAAGATTTTTATCCTTGCGGATTCGACGGCGGGTCGAAATACCTGGACGATACCTTGGATGAAGACGTCACTGTCAGCACTCAAAGCATCATCGACAAACGTGAAATTAAAATTTCCTTCGATGAAATGGGATGTTTTCTTCTGCCAAGACCTGGAGAACTGGTGACTGGGGAGAAATCTGAAGGATACGAGCTTTTCTATAAAGGTGATGCTGATGGTTGGAGGAATTTCATTTAGTCGACTAAAGTGTTAGGTTTTTACACAAAAAAAAAATTTTAGGTCTTAGCGCGCAACGAAAATATCTAATAACTTATTTCAATCGTTAAAACCAGAATGAAGTCCGGCTCGGCTAGTGCTAATAATATTATTTATAGATTTTTATAAGGGTGCTTTCAAAAAATTAAAATTTCTGCAGATTTAGAAGAAGATTTTAAATTCCACTTGAATGAATTTTTTTCTGAGATACTTCACCCAAATAATCTTAAACCGAAAAAATTGAGAGGTACCGAAATTAAAGGCGAAGATATGTTGAATTGCGTGCAGCGGTGTCATGAGCATATTGAAAGCAGAGCAGTATCCATCCCATTGACAACAATGGAAGTGAGTTGGCCAACAAGATTTTTAAACCTACTTTATAAATCGCAACAGCATAAATTTTATCAAAATCTTCAATATCTCGATGTTTTATTCAAAATTACATGCACAGGCTACTGCCAAGAGATTGATGATGTCATTGGTGACAGAATATCGAGAACAAATGACGCAGGTAAAATGACATCAGCTGTAGCTAGGGTTACGAATGCAATCAGTGTCTTGCAAAAATGCATGTCAAGAATATAGGTTTACGTCAAAGGTTTACTAAAAGCAAAAAACACAAAATTTGATTTTAGATGCTCAATCAAATCGTCTTATGAAGCAGAAATTTAAAAATGAAAAATATGAAATAGACCAGCTTCTTGACATAGTTGGTCAATTTAAACATAGATTAAAGTAAAAGTTAATTGTATTGTATTCGTTAATTTTATTCGTTATTACACTGTATTGTTAATTTTTGTAACGTGTTATGGTTAACATACATTTATATGACGCAGGTTGTAAAAAAACCGTTGAAAAAAGAAGATGTCCAAGAAATTCACGCAAAGTGGAAAGTTAAACTGAGCAAGCAGTTTGATTCTAAAAGAAAATACGTGGCAACAATTTATTACCACATTTTTGAGAAATTCAAACATCAACTGGTTGAGGAAATTGATGAACATTTTATCTATTATCAAGAAAAACAACTTAAATATGAGGTAAAAAAATTTATGAATCTTTTGAATTTCATGACATTTCAAATTTTAGCTCTAATTTTTCAGTGTTATTTTTCCTAACCATGCAAGTTCAAATGTTTTGTTTACAGCTGAGACTGCAAGATGAACGCGAAACGTATCTTTTCAAAGCGATTGACAAGTTTGTTCGAGATTTACATAACGTACGTTTCTAAATAAATATGTTTTAATGAGTGTTTAGATAATGTATCATAATCAATGCAAATAATTGAAAAATGAATAAGTTTTGTCATAAGATGTTTATTCCTTTCCCTGGAACAAACTGTTGTCCCAAACATTCTTAAACTTGCAAACAATCATGTTGAAAATCAGGACATTCCTGATGTGAAAAGTCGTAAAGATGCGATAGATTTCATTTGGGAAAATATCAAAATGGATGATTATTATGTTGAATTTCAAAAGCTCTTGTTTGAAAAATTGCAAACGTCTGAAAAACTTTTCAAGTCACTCATTGAAGAGGTTGGAGAATCTTACTATAATAAATCTTTCCAAAAAAAAGTTGATATACTAAAAACAATTATGCTATTGACATGTGGATAGTAAGTACAATTACCCAAGTATTATGCCATAAATGTTGTTACGAAAAAATCGTTTTCTTTTTCCCAAAATCAGGAAAAGAAACTGACAGCCAGTGAAGAAGCTTTATTTGCAGAAAATACAAGCCAGGTGACTACTACATGAAGCATAAGTCGTTATCACTGAATCCCGTTTTATTGTACAGTATATGCACAGTTTTGTTTTCTTCTTTTATTAGAATTTGTTACAACATAACCGGTTAAGATGTTAAGTGATTAATCAATGACGTGTGTTGACAGCTTTCAGACAGCCTGGCATTTAAACACTTAAACGAATTGAGAAGAAAGTTATTTCAGGTGCGTGTTAATTGGTTGTTTGGCAGATAAACAAATGTTTTCTGAAAATTACCAAATCAAACACATTAATTTATATTTTACGGCATTGATATACCATTTGTGTTTCATTATTTAAAATTTAAACTGATTTATTGCAACCACAGCTTGATGATGAAGCTTTCATGAAAGATACAGTTTCAAATAAGCGCCAACCGATGATATCAGCCCAGCTCGAAAAGTTTCGAGCAGACTTTTCTAAACATTTTCCTGAAAATGATGACATAAAAAATACCACAGAAATATTTGAAACGGTTTGCCATAAATCCTTTGACGTCATTTTAGCAGATTATGATAACTTCTTGGTAAGTAGATTTCTTTGCGATCATTTTTTTAAATACAGTAAGATTTCCATGTGTTGAAATATATGTTTCATATTTTGTGGATATGAAAATGGCTGCTTTTTCAATTGCTGAAATTCGATATAGGCTATTACTAGCTGTTTTTTTTTTAAATTCCAAATATGGGTATGATTTAAAAATCGGAAATAATTTTAAAGAAATGAAAATTTAAACATGTAATTGACAATTTTCAATAAATGCTATTATATCTTGCAGATGACCAAAGAAACAGAATTTACAACGTACCAAAACGAACTCATCATAAATTATCTTGAGTTTATGCATAAGGTGAGTTAATTTCAAACTTAGCGTTAATGTTATGCTTAAACAACACTAAAAATGTTGCTGTTTCATTTCATTGGCACAAAGCTATTAAAACAGATTTTATTTGTGCTTGGTCAAAGTACTGTTGTCCAAAGTTGAACATAAAACCTACTGTTGTGGCAGGCAATTTCTGATCTCTATGTTAAGCCGTCAAACCTACGTAACATCCATGAGGTGTTTTGCAAACAATTAGAAGACCGCTACCAGTCCATGAGATGGAAACCAACGGAGATCTCCAACCACTACAAAAAGATAGAACTTCAGCGAATCGAAGACAACTACAAGAGGATTGTTCTTTTAATGGAGAAAAGAAAATCCGTTCTCTCGGAATAAGAGCTCTTCATCGGGGCGTTTAAGTGTCGTCAGTTCAATACTTGTGATGCAAATTATTGTGACTCTACCATACCTTGGCTATTAAATTACTGTTGCTAATATGTCTGTCGTGGATGTTGGTGCTGTACATATGAAAATAATGTGGGTTAACCTCATCTAAACAGGGTGTGCGACATTACTGCAGTAGTTTAACTATAAGTGGCCGACACTGCACAGAATATTTCTATCGTTAATTACTCGAAAACTATACTGAAAACTAACTAACCGAAAACTGATCGGAAATTTACAGGTTAGTAGCAAAAACATCTGGCTTCCTGTATACACCATAGTTGTAAAACTAAACAAGTGCCTTTAGTGTAAATTAAGTATTTCTACAAATGATACATTTCTAGAAGTTTGCCCCCCGCTGTGCGGTTAAGTTAGATACGCTTCAATGCGGAGAGAGAGCAAAATTATGAAAATATCACAATATCTCAAAAATTACAAATATCCAACTTTATTAAACAAACATGGACAGATAGCTGAACATTGTTCAGGAAAATTCACGAAATTTCAAGTTTTTACAGTAAACAATGCAACTGTACGCCACATTTTGCTATGACTGTGTGCTGGGTCGGCCACACATGGCGTAAATAGGATATCAAGTTCAATTAGCTCCAAAAAACACAAAGGCAAGAGAACTAATCACCAACCGCACGCAAATAACATTCCACGTTGAACTAAGGTGGCGCCAACGATCACAGCACATCTGTTATAGTTTTCACAGAATGCGTTTGACACATTAATTACGCTAAAAACCTCATTCGAAATACGACATTTGCAAAAAATGATTTCAGTTTGGGTACAATTTGACAACTAACTGTAAGACTATTACGTTCAAGGCTGATTAGGCTTTGATCTTGTGTAAATTCGTTTTCGGCTACTTCATTGGTTTCGTTTGAAAAGTATCGGAAATTTGCCGTCTTATGTCAAGCTTTTTTTTCGGTTAAACTATTCTAAATGATGTTCAAGGCTCATCGATTTTGTATAATTTCTTTTCGGCCCCTGTCCGTTTTATGTCAAGCTTTTGTTTCGTCCAGTCGCAAAGACAAAGGGAAAGAAAATAGCGGCGATATATAAGAGCTGATAACGGTAACCAAGTTGTTGTACAAACAACCGAACTGACAGTATTATGCGGGCGACGCATTGTTTAAAAACTATTGTTGTTAAACTTAGAACTCATGCATATCAACAAAAAGCAAGTTATAAATGTGACACCAAGTAACTGCTTTGTGATGTCACACTTATAACAGCTCTTCTAAATTCCTTTACTGGGAAATAGAGTAAGATATCTTGTCCTGTTCGTTTTAACCTTAGATATTACTTCGGTTTGGTGAAGAGGTGCCACACTTTTCGGGTGTAAATTGTGGGAATCTAAAATGTACAACTTAGCTGCTATATAGAGACCACAGTTACAGATTACAGTGAAACAACAACAACAATTTAACAGAAAAATGTAAAATATTGAAATCAAACCCGATGCATTGCAAAAGCAAAAACCGTAGAAATGCACCAAGAACTCAATTCAATTTGTCCTAAAACAAGCTGATATTCGAATTGAGCAATAAAATTATTTATGGTTAATTATCCAATTATGAGCATTTTCACTTGCTGCTCGTTGTCACATTTTCTACCATTGGTCTATTTTTTGTAACGATAAATAGTAATTTGTCTTTATCGTTGCTGAAGCAGAGTCATATCTCCAAAAGGCTTAATCTGGTTGTTTTGAGAATTTTGTTGACGAAGGTTTCATTGCGTGGTTGGGACATCATTCTAAAATTGATTAGATGTATGGTGATAATATCATCGTATTATCGTAGTAGTAGTTTGAGTAGTTTTCAGAACGAAGTTTATTTGTACTTGCGCGGATGCAATCGTTCTTCACCCCTTCCCGAATGCGCCGTAATTATCCGTTATCGCCGTACTTGTTGGTAACACCTTGCGGACACCGCCGTCTTATCTTCTGTTAAACGCAGGTGAATAACATTTGTTTATGTTGCAATAGTAAACGTCTGACACTATAAATTATTCTGCCGCTCACACAGAGCGCACACACATATAGTTACACGGTAGCTTAGCAACTTACCAGACAAGGAAAGTTATTCAAGGTGAGCAACGAGTAATAGATTTGCCAAAGGAAACGATATTGAGTTGAAAGTTGGTGTTGTGGTTAAAGTAATGAGCCTCGTTTCACGCACGAATTAGATTTTTACCCATTGGTGTTCTTTATTAATTTGGTCTTAATCTTTTCCTAAACTTTTTATTTAGTTTCATTTTGCTCATTTCATTGTTTCAAATTGTTGTTGAATTTTAAGTTTCAAACCCGCAAACAAACACCTTTTCGTCTGTCATTTGCTGGTTGTAGCCCATTTGTCTCGCCCAAAACTAAGCGATTGATATTTGAAGCCAGGACAGCAGCTTCCATGTAAATCAGGAACCGTATTGGTGTAGGCAGCAAGATTAGTTTGCGCTTTTGGCAAAATATTTGTCTGACATTACTTAGCTTTTAAACTGTAAACCTTTCATTATTTTGTCGTTTTATTTTTATTTTTTATTCGATGAGTGACTGGAAGATAGGCCTAAAAGGTTTGCTAATAATAACTGGCGCTATGGCATAATTAGCAGGAATCAATCAATGCAAGTCTATACATGAGCAAATTAATGGATCTTTTGCCAGTTATGATATGCTAACTTGCCAAAAACCTTTCTGTCTGTCTGTAAGGTTAATTTCACAGAGTTTTCACGCAGCAAAGATTCTTCGAACTTATTGCAGTAATTAATACTGCAATACTTTTCTGAGTCGAATGAAACTGACGTGGACAATTTTGCGCAAGAACGTCACTGTCCTGCAGCAAAGCGTCCAAGAAGCGACATCACTTCATCGAAACCCAAATTACAGACATCGACAACTAACTCCCGCGATGAAGAAGCACTCAGAAAAGAATTTTATGACGGTTACGATACCGATCTGACGGATCTGATCGGAGATGCGATGGGTGGTCGCCGAATGCAGAACATGACGGAAAAAGAACGTGAGCAGGAATTTTACAACAGATTAGAACGACGAGAAACTTTGCAAAAACGGTTCGAAATCGAGAAGAAGCTTCGACTTCGAAAGCAACAAAGGAAAGAAGAAAAACACCAACAGATGAAGAAGAAGATGCCAAATACATCCATCATTTGTTCTTCTTCTTCATCCTCCCAGCCAGACCCTTCTAATAAACGACGAATCATTGAGAATAAAGAAAGAAACAAAATCCTGGACAATCTAAAAGTTGAAAGACAACGAAAGAAGAACAAAGTGGCAAAGAGGAAATTGCAAGCCAGTGATGTCTACTCGGATGATGATGAAACTTCAATGTCGAGGAGTCGATCTGTCGTGAAACAGACAAAGACAAGCATGAGACATCAGCATCACACATCAGACAAAGATGGTCGAGCAAACAATGTTAAAAAACAACCTTTACTTAGCATGGACGAGCTATCAACTATTCGATTGTCAAGATTCAGGTTGGAAAACTGGATCCATCTTCCATTTTTCAAACAAACCGTTTTGGGATGCTACGTCCGCGTTTCGAAAGGCGAAGAAGAAGGCAGACCGGTTTATGGATTGGCAGAAATAGTTGATGTTGTTGAAAATGCCACAACTTTCCAGGTTGGAAACGTTGACCCAAAACTGGGTTTCCAAATGAAGCACGGTCAACACACGCACGTCATCAATCTTAAATTCATATCCAACTCCGATTTTACGGATTCCGAGTTCTTGAAGTGGAAGCAAGCGATGGAAAAAGCGGGGGAGCGTCTTCCGAGCTTCGATGACATCACAAAGAAGCAAGCAGCGATCAACAAAGCACAATCATACAAAATCACCGACACAGATATTGATCGCATCGTAAAAGAAAAGAGTCGATCCCGAAAGACTCCGATTAATTATGCAAAGAGGAAGATCGACCTCCTTAGACAGAAAGAAATGGCCCGGTTTCGGGGTGATACTAATGGAGTCAGTCGCCTGTCTAAACTCTTAGACAATTTGGAAGAGCGCGCGACTTACCTGTATAATAAGAGACAAGAACATTTACTCGGGGTCGCTTACTTAAATGAATGCATTAAATCGGACAACCTGCAGAAGATGGAAGCTTACAAGGAAGAGTGGAGAACTCTTCGAAACTCCGAGGCCGACCGAGAAAAGATGCCAATTTCCGCTGCAAAACCTAAAGCACCTAAAGTAAATCCGTTGAGTATTGAATCGGTCCCACCACGTCGTTCCCTTACTCTGGCTGAATATAAAAAGCGCAGGGGTTTGACGTAAACACAAAGTTGTCGTTGAAGTCGTTGTGTTATGGGGAATGATGGTGTGGAGATGTTTTAAGGTTGGCCTAAAGCAAAGTCTTATAGTCTTACTGTTAGACTCCGAGATAATTGTCTTTGACTCCGTTGCGTTTACTGTCTCTATAATGTTTCTTCAAATCAACACCAACTTCATAAAGTCTAATTGTTATATTGTCCGAATAAGTTGTCACATCGAAACCAATTAATCACCATTCCACATTTGAATAGAACTATCACTTGAATTCAATACTGAATAAGCCAAAGCGTAAAACAGATCCAAAACTAAAAACCGAGAGAAGTACTAGCAAGTCCTGAAGAGACAAGCCCTTGCAGAGACTCGCCAGCCCGGATTTTAACCAAGCGTAAGCTTTTATATCATTATCTCTGCCAATCAGCAAATGACATGTCATTATTACATTGCTACCATAAAACCACGTATCGCATACATTCTATGTCATCTAAACGTTTCATCAAGTACACTCAAACTTTACGCCGTGAAAACAATGCTACTTGAAATACTTATATCTGCGTCCAATATGTCAGTTAGAAATACAATTTGTTTGAATAACAGAATTTACCAAGTGTAACACAGCTGTCTAAATATTCAATTTTATCTAACTGGAGAAATACAAAAACTTATGCAAAATGCCAATTATATAAGTTATTGCAATTATTATCACGATCGCCACAGTGTATTGTCAAACTGACAGCCATTGTGTTTCAAATGAAATTTTTTGTTGTGTTTATTGAGCTGATATTTGTGTGCGTTGTTTTTACAAGAATCGATGATTGAAATAAAAAAATGAATACAAAAATTCGTTGCTACAGTGTATGCAAGTTTTGTCTAACAAAAGAATATTAAAAGGAGTATTTTTTTTAACAATTAGCAGTGCTATCATTGCACAGGTTAGGTGATGAAGGTTATTTAGATGAATTTTCAACAGCGATTCTGGTAAATTCGGTAATTTCATAAATGTAATTGTTACGTCTCAGTCACATTCACAAATTAATTTAGTTGTTATTTGGTTGTCATAGTGGATTTTTTACAATAAATCTAAAACGGAAAGTGTTGATGTGATAGCGCTATTTTGAAATCATACTGCACGAAGTCCACGAAAAACATTGTTTACTTTCAGACGGGAGCGATGTTTCATAGAGATTTAACCCTTTGTATGGGCTCAAAAATTAAAAAATTGTTTTGGAAAATTCCTTTTGATTGCTCTGCGACATATTCTTTGCAAAATGATTAAACCCACAATAACATGTTGTAAATATTTGAATAGAAACTTTGGCAACTCTAATATTTTTAACACATTATGTTTTACAACGATATTTTTAAGCGCTGCCATTTTCTCTTGTTGTCATTTCTGCCTCTTCAAAAAATACCTGAGACAGAGTAGATGCAAACATTCTAATTGTGAACGTTTCGAATGTAAACTGACTCATTGTTACATTTGAAAGCTGAACTAAAATTTCAAACAATAAAAGCCGCTTCAATAGTTTGTACTGTAATAATTTTATTCATTTACCTTTTAATTTAAAACATTAAAATTCAATTTATATGAAAGTAACTGTTTGTAACCAAAACAATAACAGACAACGATTACAATACATATTGCATGTCTTTATAACAAAAAATTTACCAACTCCGCTTTTTAGCTACGTCCAAGCCTAAGGAAGAGATTTTTTGTTCATTATTTTCCGATTTTTACTCATTCGTCCCGCCAAAAAAAAAATTGGTAATGTATGTTCCAGGCTAGGCCTAGCCTAGATTGGCGGCGCTTAATACAGGTCACCTTTAGTGGTGACAGGATCGACAAAAAGACTTTAAATGCTACTTAGGATAGATTGCAAGAAAGCATAGATTGTATTTGTAGCGAAATGTTTACTTATGTGGTTGTGCACTTGTATACCGGTAAACCCGAAAATTCTTTTCACCGACTTAAACCCGGCCATGATTACTCATCGCACGAGCCCTGGTTATGGAACTAGCCTTTGTGCATTTTCTGATCGTCCATAGTGGAAAGTGTGGCACCTGTATGCACGCCTGAGATTTATCAATGTACACTTCAAATATTTTACTCATCACGTATTTTTTTTTTGGAAAACTGCTGGACTTTACAGTTGATTGTCACACATATTAAATTTGCTTGTGATTCCTTGATTTCTTTAATATGGTGGCTTATTGTCCGAATTTAGAACTTTCCAACAGGTCTACTGAGGCACAGTGCAGAGTGTGGCAAGAGTACACCCAAAGTTTTGTGGCAGACAGAGTATTGCACGCAGGGAGAAAAGCCGTTCTTACATTTTTTTTGTTTTCTGTTATAAAAGGAGTGCTACCATTCTTACCGCAAATGCGGGGTATGCTTGAGTCACAAGTTGCATCCTGGTACAACTGAACACCGAAGTTTTGCTTCTAAACACCTGATATTCCGGCTAAAACTGCCGTACTTTACAGTTAAGCACTGAAGTAAACTCTGATTAACATAACGGACATGTCCGATGATAAATAAAGTCTAGCTCTTGCAAATTCTTCAAGAAGTTTGTGCTTAAAGTTCACTGTGTTTCAAAATTCACAACACTCTGCTGTGTAACACTTTTTCAATACTCATTGCAAGTTTGAATAAATAGCGCCTGATGTACATTTATCGCTTGATTTAGGAATTGTTACAAAAGAAAATTAGAACGTGTTTGTAAAAGCTTATTGTAACTTATTTGAACTCTAGGTAAAAAGCTTTTGTTACAAGTATATATATACTACTTTAGCACTTGGATATATAGACGTATCGAAGACGTATTGAGTTTATTTGCCAACAAAATGAGCAAAAGAAGGAAGAACCGTGTCGTTTCTGATTCAGATGAAAGTGACAGTGATGACCTTGTTCAAGTAGATCACGTGTCTGCAGCAAAGCGTCAAAAAAACAGCGTCACTTCATTGAAGCCCAAAATACAGACGACAACAACTAACTCTTCGGACTCAGACACATCTGATGATGATGTGGAGTGGAGCATGGGTGGAGAGTCAAGGAGAAAGAAAGCTTTAAAAAAAGGAGGCCGGAGCAAACACACTAAACAATCAGCGAAAAATTCCAGCCCAGACAATCTGGATTCAGATGAAAACTCATTTAGTGATGACTCGTCTCACGAAGATGGTGAATTGTCATCAAGTGGAGAGTCTAAAGCTGACGATGGCTCAGCCTCGGATTATGAATTCGATGAAGAAGCACTGAGAAAAGGATTTGATGATGGGTATGATTCGGAGCTCGTTGGAGATGAGACGGATCGTCGCCGATTGGAGAACATGACAGAAAAAGAACGTGAGCAGGAAATTTATAACAGATTAGAACGGCGTGAAGCTTTGCAAAAACGATTCGAAATTGAGAAGAAGCTTCTACTCGCAAAGCAGCAAAGGAAAGGTGACAGACACAAAAAGAAGAAGAAGTCAAAAACACCAGTCATGAGTTCTCCATCCTTCCTGCCGGATCGTTCCGACAGAAGAAGAAATATGGAAAAGAAAAAGGAAAACAAAACCTTGGAAGACTTGAAAGCGGAGAGAGAACGAAAAAAGAACAAAGCAGCGGAGAAGAAATTGCAAGTCAGCGACGTTTACTCTGACGATGAGGATAATGATGATGATGAAATGCCGATATCGAAAAGTCGATCTGCCGGGATGGTGTCTAGTTCCTCTGATTCCGACTCTGATGGAGAAATTGCTGACACATCAGATAAAGATGAAGAAGCAGAAAATGTTAAAATGCAACCTTTAGATAGAAAGGAAAAACTATCAGCTATTCGATTGTCAAGATCCAAATTGGAAAAATGGATTCATCTTCCTTTTTTTAAACAAACCGTTTTGGGATGCTACGTCCGCATTGGAATTGGCAACCATGAAGGCAGGCCAGTTTATCGAGTGGCTAAAGTAACCGATGTTGTTGAAACTGCCAAAATTTACCAACTTGGAAAAACTCGAACCAATCAAGGCTTAAGGTTGAAACATGGTCAGCAAGAGCGCGTCTTTAGGCTTGAATTTGTGTCCAACTCTGACTTTACGGATTCCGAGTTCTTCAAATGGAAGCAAGCCATGGCTGAAGCGGATGAACCTCTTCCAACTTTTGATGACATCGACAAGAAGCAAGCGGCAATCAACAAAGCGCAATCGTACAATATCAACGATACTGACATTGATCACATCATAAAAGAAAAGGGGCGGTTCCGAAAGACTCCGTTTAATTATGCAATGAGGAAGACTAACCTCATGAAGCAGAAAGAAATGGCCGAAGCTCGAGGCGATACAGAGGAAGTGACTCGTGTAGGTGAAGTGTTAGATGAATTGGAGGAGCGCGCCACTCACCTAGATAAGCAGCGGCAAGAGAACATAGCCGGGATAACTTACATAAATGAACGCATCAAATCGGACAACTTGCAAAAGGAGAAAGCTTGCAAGGAAGAGTGGAAAGCTTTGCGGAACACCGTGGCCGACCCATTCACAAGAAGAAGATGCAAACCAGTTCTCGTGTCTAACACAGAAGATGGAGAGCAAACGCAAAGACTTCTGCAAGAAATGGAAAAACGTTACGGCACCAGTTCGTCAGGAAGTAAACTTACACCTGACCTAAGCAAGAAACTGACTACTGCTGCAAAACCAAGTAATGCGACCGGAGATCTTTTTGATGCGCACGATTTTGATATAAAACTAGATTTGCAGATGCCTTCAGCTGACCGAACTCTTGTCGCACCCAAAGTAAATTCATCGAGTAATGTTTCGGACGCCCCTTGTCGATCACTTAACCTGGCTGATTATAAAAAGCGCAGGGGTTTGATATAAACTTTATTTTACTGACATTATTGTCTGTTTTAGGCTGAATTGTTGTTCATCACATTTGATGTGGATTTGATTATTGAGCTGATTTGCATATTTGTTCTCCGTTGAAATTGGGTAGAAGCAGTCATAATAATAATAAACATTGCAACAATGGTATAAATACAAAGTTGCCTCACTCTTTACAAGTTCCGTCACACAAAAGAACCTGGGTTGTAATATAGATGGTATATTAATATAATCGACCACTTTTGTGTAACAATTATATAGTTTTCATGTTTATCTTGACCTTATCAGCTTTTGCTAAATCGTGTTTGTGTTCGTGGAATTACGAATCATTGAGTTTGCAGTGTTTGACTTTGATAACAACAAGTCATTTGATTGGAATGTTAGTCTTGGTCGTTATGCTAATTTCAATGCTTTTGTCGATAGTAGGGCTGCGTATTGTTGCAGTCGTCGTATAATTCAATTTTTAACGTAACCTTTCCAGTCCGGTTATTGTTTATCTACAGTAAATGTAAGGAAATTATTTTAACCGTTCATCAACAATGTCAGTTAAATCTCACCAACTTGCACAATAACACTATTGTTGGTTTACTTGTCTGTTTAGTGTGAGTGAAATGTTGATATTTTGTAACTTCTCATACATCCCTGACAAGTTTCAGATTTGCAAGTTGATTGAGACATAGATTATAATCTACCAGATAACAAATTGTAGCTATTTGTTATTGGTAGCTCTTCTTGAAATAACAAAGAAAAAAGTCTTTTATCGAGTCCATTTTGATGTTGTATTTTTGTGTTCTAGTAATAAATTTTTTTCATACCTTGCTATTTTCTTCTGTTAGACTAATAGGCACGTGACCTATAATGTAAAACCATTTTACTGCTCTAATACTCTAAGCTGGTTGAAGCAGAATTTTGAAAGCCACAAAATCATGAGTGGATTTCTTGAGTGCATCGAAGTGGAAAATTTTAAATCCTACCGAGGAAAGATCCTGATCCCATTCAAAAGGTTCACCGCAATCATTGGACCAAATGGCTCAGGTACTATGCTACATACAGTAGTTTTTACATTTGTTTATTTTGTAGGTTCATAAAATATTTATACTGTCTGTCAATTTCCCTTTGACCTTTTTATTCCAGGAAAATCTAATCTCATGGATGCCATAAGCTTTGTACTTGGCGAGAAGACCAGCAGCCTCCGTGTAAAGAAATTATCGGAATTAATCCACGGAGCTCCGATTAATCGTCCAGTGGCAAATCGAGCCAGGGTCTCTGCCACTTATCGCAATGAAGATGGTGAAAAAACTGAATTTTCTAGGTATGCTTTTTGCAGTGTTCCTGTCTCACACATATTCTTACTTGTTGTCGTACTGTCGAAATATTCTTGCCTTGCACATGTTTATGGGCTACTTGCCCTGTTTCATGACTAATCAACGTTAGGAATTTATAATTATGTGGTTTCCTCTACAGGATAATAAAAAGTTCATCAGCAGAGCATCGCATCAATGATAAAGTTGTCTCTCATGCCGAATATACAAAAGAAATGGAGAAGATTAATATCTTCATCAAAGTGAAAAACTTCCTCGTCTTTCAGGTAGTGAAATTGAAGCTTTTTGTAAAATAGAGAGATCGTGCAAAAGAATACATGGTTCATATTTTTATAAATGATGTGCACGTATTGCCACAATTTCTCAAAATAGTGTTAAAGTGTAATAATGTTACTAAAAAAGCTAAAACTCTACCTACAGGGCCAAGTAGAATCCATCGCGATGAAGAATCCCAAGGAGCGAACTCATCTGTTTGAGGAAATCAGCGGCTCGGCCGAGTTTAAGGAGGATTATGACAAAGCCAAGATTGAAATGTCAAAATCCGAGCAAGAGACACAATATTCCTATCACAGAAAGAAAGGTATTCGGTGGTTCCAGTAAATATGAATTTGATGTAGATGGACATTTGCAAATGTATTGAAAAACAAACGGGTGTGCACAAAAATTGCAGGGTTTTTTAGAACAATGAACAACAATGCAGCTAAATATTAGAGCGAGGATTGTTAGGATCGTTGTCAGGATAAAATACTTATCACTTCTAATGTTGCGATTTTGTAGGAATCGCCGCCGAACGTAAAGAGGCAAAACAAGAGAAGGACGAGGCAGAAAAATATCGCAAACTCCATGAAGATTACGCAAACTCTCGGCTCCAGCTCATGCTCTTCAAGTTTTTTTACAACGACAAGGACATAGATCGCGTGAAAAATGAAATAGATGTACGGGAATTGGTGAAGTTTTTGTGATAGCGGATTTTATGCATTCCAGGATTTTGTTTTGTCTTTGAACACATTCTGAGTTATCATAGAATTGTCTTCATCCTTTACATCAACTTTCAATAAATTCGAATTTTTTTGCAGTTTTGTCTGTTTTAGTTGGTCATTTGAGTCGTCATTTTCAACTTATTTTCCAGTCAAAGTCCAGAGATATCCGTCATCATTCGAAGAAGAAGGAGCGTTACGAAGAGGAGATCAAGAAGAAAAAGCAGGAGCAGGGAAAACTGATGCGGGAATTATCAGCGCTCGAGAAGAAGATTCAGGAAAAAGAATCTGAACTCAATAAGAAAAGGCCTCTCTACATTAAGGTGAAAAATAAAACCAAACATAGTAATGTTATTATGACAGCGTGATATCATCAAGTAACAATGACGAATGAATGGTTTTTCTTGATATGACCTTTGTGTTATGTATGCGTTTTTGTTTCGTTTATTATATTGGAATTCATGTATACCACAAAGGTGGTGTATTTAGCTGTTGTGATTTAAGTTTTCCCACTTGTCTTTTCCAGGCAAAAGAGAACACCAACTTTGTGATGAAGAAACTCGAATCTGCACGAAAATCGCTTAAAACATCGGAGAGTCGCCACGAGAGCCACATGCAAGTGATAGAGGATCTTAAGAAACAGCTGCAGGAAATTGATGAGAAGCGCTCGGAATATGATGGGGAGGTAATATGATGTTGATGTTTGATGTTGAATATAATGTTTTATTGAGTGCTTAAAATTACAGTCGATGTCGATATTTCTAATTTAATGCCGTGTTTTCTTCATCATGAGCTGTTTCGTATTATCAAGGCTCAAGATCTTTGTGCACAGTTGAAGTTATATTTTTTGATTTAGAAAGGCTTTTAACTGATGAAAGCTTGTGCTTTCTGTATCAAAAATTTCTTTTTCTGCCAGATGGAAAAAATTAGCCTGACACAAGGTCGTGATTTTGAGTTGGAAGAATGTCAAATTCGTGAATACAATCAACTTAAAGAGGAAGCAGCAAAACGATCCACTGCTATCAACACGGAAATCGAAAAGCTGCAAAGAGAACAACAGAACGATCAGGAAAAGTAAGATGTCTGTTGGATTTTCTGGTTCATGTACGGCATTGCTTCTTAAACTTATTGAAAGTATTGAACCCTGCAAGTTTTACATTTATCAAAACTCTCCGTTAAAATTAGAAAGGTTTGTCATATACAATATACATCTGTGTGTCCTGATTTTTGCCAAACCCCAGAAATTGACTCGCTGAACCTCTGGGGTTTGATCCAACCAGTTTAAGAACCACTATTATAAGGTATCACATATACCTACAGGAAAGCTTAATCACTAGATGTGTTATTTGTGTCGAACAGTGCCTTTATAAGATTTCTATTTCAGGTTGGATGCAGAAAAGCGGAAGAGAGGGGAATTAGTCGCTCAGAAGAGACAGAAAGACAAAGAACTGGAAGAATCCACGACACGAGTGACAAAGTTAAAAGATTACATCGAGACAAGCAGGAAGACTTTGGCTGAGCACAAGAAACTAAAAGAGCAACTTGAACAGCAGGTGATGAATATTACACGTCAAGTTTTAAAAAAGTTTTACTTGTTTCAGATATTTCCAAAACATTAAGTTTCCCTAACTTATAATCTTCAGTTATTTTATTCCTACTTTATTAAAAACGTTAAATAGCCCCAGTACAGGTCGATTTAACCAAACTACGCGCTTGGTAGTAACTGACACTGCTGTGACTACCAACAATCTCTATGATTATGAGGCAATATAACTCTGGAAAAGTTAAGATTTTAGACCTTCACTTAGTTTGCTTTCCTTCGTGCAGGTACAAGAGTCGTTTGAGAGGATCCGTCAGATCAACATCGAGCTCGAAGAGGTGATGCGGACACAAGGGGATGCGAAAGTAGATAGAACGGAAAGCTCGCGTCAAAAGCGCCGTGTCGAGTTACTTGAGACTCTAAGAAGGCTCTTTCCCGGAGTGGTAAGTTCGAAAAACTTTTATTTTATTACTTTTGAGAATTGTGTAATGTGGTAAATACAGTTCATCAGGGGTCAAACATGTTTTTTCGAAACTTTAGTTTCCCTGATATGCCCAACTGGTTATACCTGGTCAGTTGTGAATACTTCATATATTATTCGTTGCTATTGTCAGTACAACAATGTATCATGCATTTATGGTATGAATGATATCAGATTCATTCTCTGGTCAGATATAATGTGTAGCAGTGTCCCCAGGACAAATTTTAGTGTGGCTTTCTTAGTAAAAGTTTTCTGGCGTCCTAGTCAAAAGAAGTTGTAAAAGGTGCATTAAAACATCAACAAAAAGTATTATTACACCACATTTTATAATGCATCTGGTTGTAATTTTACCTCCAGTTGCAGCTGTCACTTAGTACTGATGCAATATGACGTTGTGATGGTTACGTCACGAGTTGTTTTCGAAATACTGAAATTTTATTTTGAGATTTTGCGATTCAATTGTTGACCGGACTTGAATTCTCCTTAATGACGTTCAGATAAATTACCTCGCTTGAACTGGTGTGCCATATATATACCGATGTAATGCTTGCAATCCTTCCCTTTGTATGACATAATACAATGGTCATAATTTCATTAAAGACTTCCACGAAATTCCATTAGTTCGGCAGCAGAATGAAGTCTAAAGACGAGCTTTGCAGTGCACGTGGCGACTTACTGTGGCACCATAGTGACATCATAGTGCCTTGTGGCAAACCGTTTGGGAACCGCTGTCTTTCTATGGCAGCCTTAGTTTAAATAGAGCAATGTGTTGCAATGCAATTTTGCAATTTTCGCAATGTGTTCTGTATATGTGTTAATACGCTGTTTCATCCGATTGTTTTGTGCTCAGTATGGGAGAGTTTTGGATCTTTGCGAGCCTGTCCACAACAGATACAAGATCGCCATCACCAAAGTTCTCGGGAAATACATGAATGCAGTCATCTGCGACACGGAGAAGACCGCACGCGACTGCATCCAGTACATGAAGGAGCAGTGCGCTGAACCGGAAACTTTTCTTCCGCTCGATTACATCGAAGCGAAACCAGTCAATGAGCAGCTTCGCGAAATAAAGTACGTGCCACACTGAGCTACTAAATATCAGGCATCTATTTCTTTCGTTGTAGTTTTATAACCGATGATTTTTGTTGTACCATAAGGCTTTGACTTCTGGAAGCTTTAGTGATGGATAAATCAACGTCTAAGACAGTAAATTTTGCTGCTGAAACATGTCGAGACATTAACAAATAAAACTGCACACAATATCATTTATAGGGAACCACGCGGTGTCAGGCTTGTAATTGACGTCATAAAATACGAACTTCCAGCTATCAAGCGCGCTCTGCAGTTCACCTGCGGCAACTCCCTTGTTTGTGAGAGCGCAGATGATGCCCGGAAAGTTGCCTTTGGACAGGTCCAAGTTAGACAGAAGGTACCTGTTAGTAATTGCATGCATACATGCTATAGTGGTTTTGTTTATAGTCTTTATACATGTATTGAGACATTTTCTTTTTTCAAATCTGTGTAAGACGTTATTCAATAAACTAAGTGTGTCTATCTAACTGTTTGTACGTTGATCGTATGCTCTTGAGCCATTCCTGAATAATAATTTATATACACTTTAATTATCTTGAATTTAAATTGCATTTAGTTTTATTTTGTTCTACTTTTTTTACTTCTATGTCTCATGAAAATGTGTTTTCTGGCTTGTGTCTGTCAAACTTTTACAGGTAGTAGAACTACATAGTAAATGTTTTAGGAAATTATTTTGTTTCCAATTCTCTTTCAAACACTAGGAGTATCAAGAGGCAGCTATGAGAAGAAACCAGGTTAAACGTAACTTTCTGCATGGTGGTGTCATTAATTAACTACTAATACATTTGCACTAATCATGAACTGCTTGCATCAAATCACAGTACTTTATTGCCAATTTGACTGTTCATGCATCTTTGCATGTATGAAGTTACCTAATCACTGATGCTGATTTTTGACATCATCTGATGGTTGTTACCACATTTTCTATGTTTGAGAAAAAACATTAGCACCTGTTATGCCTGCTATATTTGCTATGATACGGGTTTATGATTGCATAAATCTTCTAACACACCCCATCATATGTATATTTACTACATGTCATATGTGTAATTGCATGTGTATTGTCGTGATCGATTAGGTATTGATCGACCGGACATTTTGTGGTTTGAGATGACTTTCATTTGCGTTCTGTATTTTTGTAGTCGACGAACAAAGTAACTGTTGGCCATGCTCAAACACTTAATAGTCAAAAAATTATATTTTTATTATATTTTCGATGAACTCTTCACTTTTAGTATCAAGAGTTAGTAAAAAGTATTCTAATGTTAAAGGCGGTTGCATTGGATGGAACACTCTTTCAAAAATCTGGTGTCATATCTGGAGGGACAATGGATCTCATGAAAAAAGCTCAACGCTGGGACCAAAAGGAATTGGACAAACTTCAAACTAAAAAGGAAAAATTGACTGAGGATTTGAAGAAACGTAAGTGTTTTATGTCAAAAGCTTTAAAATTTGACGGACATGCATTGCACGTAATATACCAGTCGTCGCTGTTTTGTTAAACCTTTATAATTATGTTGGCATTAGCATCATGATAAGTTTACTCATTACCTTGTCAATATTTTTCGATCATTTTAATTCATCCAGAGATGAAACAGAAGCGCAAAGAAGCCGACTTGAAGAATGTCATCAGTCAAATTGGTGGCTTGGAAAATCGCATAAAGTATTCACAGAATGACCTGGACAACACTGAAAATAGGAATGAGAGAGATTTCATACAGGTATCAGCGGCATATCAAAAAGATGTTATCATAGTTGTAGCTGGCCTACTACACTTATTCAACTGGCTTTAATCCGGCATATACCGATGTAATAAAATAAGAAGTCGACATATGCCTGCTCCATCCATTGTTGGGATCAGGGGTAAGATTAATTTTCAAGATCTTCTCGCATTTTACCTTGTTATCTGTTACAGAAAATAACTCAGCTGGAAATGGAACTCCAGAACTTTGAGCCTCGATTCATGGAAATTGAAGAGAGAATGACGGAAAGATCGCAAGAGATCAATAACTACAAGGAGTCAATGAACGAGGTATCTTGTGGTGGCTGTGATGTCATAGTCAACCAATATTAACAAACAAAGCATATCCGCCATTGTCAGTATGTTGGAAGCTACCAACATCTCATAATACGAGTTATTTTGCAATTTTACTGCAAAAAATTTCACTGACCTATCTGTGGGCAGGTTGAGGACCAGGTGTTTGGCACGTTCTGCAATCAGATCGGGGTCACCAACATCCGCGTTTACGAGGAACGTGAGCTTCGACGGCAACAAGAAATGCTGAAGAAAAGGTGAAATGAGGGCACTAGGTCATAGGTCATGAGCATGGGAATGCTTTTCTTGAAGTTATGTGTAAAAATGTTAATTGTCAGGCCAACTACCGGATGTGATATACAGTGAGATGTGGTTAATTCAGAGTTCATTTAGCCGAAATTATCGTGATCAGGCAATGATTATCGAGAAAAGGAAATCCTATTTTCATGCTTCTTATTTTCTTTTGCTGTTTTGAAATCTTCAATTATCCTGTAACGCTTTACTGACAAAATGGTTCAGATTGACGCGATCCCACTGAATCACGATCAGTCTTACATCTCTATTCAACATTCAAATACTTAAATGAGTATAAGGGACTGCTTGTACCAGGATTAATCTTCACAACAAAGGAAAAGCTTTTTTTAAATTGTTGGTATTAAATACATTTGCTGGGCTTGGACTATGCATGATAAGAAATCATAAGACAAAATACTCTTTGAGCATAGCATGATATTACAGTGACACAGGACAATCGGAAAAAGTTTTTGGCATTTAGTTCAACTGTCATTTTGTAATATCAGGTGATTCCGTGCTTAAATTACAAAGAAACGTAACTTTTTTATGCATGGCCAATGTAATTGGGTGATATAAAAAGCAGACAATGCACAGAATACATCGACAGAAAGACAGATTAGCTACGTGGTGATGTAGCTTGGATTATGTTGTTATCATCCTTGACAGTTTGTTGAACAATTTTATATCAATATATTCCTCTGTTGCTTTACATTGTGGTTGCTTTTGTAGACTGGAGTTTGACACTCAAAAATCGAGAATAACGAACCAACTTGAGTACGAGAATTCACTCGATACTGAGCAGAACGTGCTAAAGTGGAGAGAAATGATCAGGAACGACGAAACAAACATCGAGAAACACAAGCGCGAAGAGAGGAAAGCGATCAAGGTACTGACCTGAGCTGCAGAAGATGTTGTGTGTTAGGGAAATAGAATGCTATAACCAAACAACAGGATAAATTGTCACCATCGTGCATCTGGCGAATGAGAAAGGACTTCAAAACCCTTCCAATTTATTAAGCCCCATCATATGAGTTCTGTTCTTTTTGCACAACTCCTGCATTGTGGTTACAATTATTAGGTAGAATACCTTATTTGGAAGGTGTATCAGTCATATGTTAATGATAAAAATTAGCTTTGTCTTAAATCTTAATAATATCTTACTCACTGTTGCAAATTGAAAGATGATACAAGAAACAGAAGATGAGTTGCAGGAGTTTAAGACAAGCAAGATCGACAAACGACGAAAATGTGACGACAAATCGACTGAAGTTGATGAGATCAGGAAGGAATTAGGCAAATTAAACAAGGTGAGGAAAAAAGAATAAATATATATAAAAGATAAACATGAAATTAGGAAACTTGGGCAAACCTGCTAGTTTAATAGAAAAACTAACAGGAATCATAATTTTGTTCATAATTTATTCAAAATAAGAAAAACAGCACTAGAAATAAGATGAAGAATTCCTGTTTCCAATACTCTTCATTTTCAGTTCACGAATCCATTGTCAGAGTGTGATTTTTTTAGGAAGTTTCCCAATTCCAAAAGTTGATCACGTCGCAAGAGCTGAAGTTGGACCAGAAGCGAGAACTCAAACACTCCCTACTCCAGCAATGCAAGATGGGGGACATCTCTCTTCCCATGAAGAAAGGGTCCGCCATGGACATGGACCAATCGGTTCGTGTTTAGGGGATGCTGTTTCTGTTAAAAGTTTGACTTCGGCGGCCGCTAAGACATCACAAGAGTCTACTTTTATCACTCAGTATACTTCTAAAAACCAACTGCTAGTTTTTTGCTGTAGTTGTACAACTTTGAAAACGCTGTTTCATTCCTCGAAAATAGCTTTGAAAACACATGACACACACAAAAACGTTGCACCTTAAGTTGTTACACTGGAATGAAAATTCATATGTCATTTTCAAGGACATTAGAAGTATATGAGGCTGCTAGAAGGGCTTATGTTGGACAAAATTTGTTCATTATTTAAAGGACGTTACATCGGAGCAATCAAGCCTGGGTCTCAGTCAAAGCACGAATGTTGTTTATGAACGAGAGGCAAATATGGAGATTGAATACAAAAAACTATCGCAAGATTTAAAGGTGATCTTAGTTTTAAGGAATTTGTTGATGAAACAGCCACAGCTATAACAGTAGAAGCCGTAACCTGTAGTTTTAAAAGCACTTTAAGTCGTCCAATGTTGATAAACGATTTAACCAAAGTGGTATAATTTGAAGGCACTCAATACTAAACGATGCTGTTTGTATCGTTTGTGAATGCTGATGTTTTGAATTTATTTTTATTTTTCATAAAACACTTTTTGTTTCATTCATGTCTAAATTTTGTTCTTGGTTGACAATTATATCATCTTCATTGAAAAGAACCTCGACGTGGATGAAGTGAAGCGTGAGAGCGACCGACTCCAGTCTCGCATGAACGACCTCTCAACAACCATTCAGAGGATAGCCGCTCCGAACATGAAGGCTGTTATTCATTTGGATGAGGTTAAGACACGTTACCATGAGTCGAAGGATGAGTTCGACAGCGTCAGAAAACGAGCAAAAAAATCAAAACAGGTACAATTATATAAATGTCAAAGTTTTCATTTTGGCCGCAATTAAATTTGAAATACAAGAATGTTTTTCATTTTTTGAGTAGTATTTTGGACGGCTGATCATTCCAATAATTCAATCCTTGATGTTAATGTATTGTAGATCATCGCAGTACTTTACAAGTTTTCGTTAACACATTCTCAGTGATTTTTATGATAATTTACTCTACTTGGTGAATTTGTCAAAAGTGTTTAAAATCCAAATTGTATATTGAAGCGAGTGTTTTGCTTGTTCCTAATCGCATTATTTTATTGAAAACATATATATATTCGACACTTCTCTGGTGTTTCCTTTTAAACCTAATCTTCCATCTTATAACAAAGTCATCTGAAGCTATCTTCTGATTTGAATTTGACCAATTTTTTACTTGTCTTCTTATTTTCCTACTTTAAACATGTTGATTCTTGACATACCTCAATGGGGAATAGTCACTTGCTACAACAAAAAAGGCTGAAATAGACATTTGTGAATATTTTTCCAGGATTTTGAAATCGTCAAGAAAAAACGCTTCGAGCATTTTAATCAGTGTTTCGATTACGTTGCAACAAAGATCGATGACATTTACAAGGAATTATCTCGCAACAACAGTGCTCAAGCATTTCTGGGGCCCGAGAACCCGGAGGAACCTTATTTAGAAGGTTGCTGAAGTTGATTTTCTGTCTTATTCTGAGAAAAATTGAAATTGTAATAATTTATAGCCCAGAGTAAAGGATTTTAATAAACGCAAACAATGTGTAAGCATGATTTTAATGGCTAAAGACTTGTCAAACTACCCACAATGGAAAAAGTGAAGATTGTTTGTTTAATATTTGACATAAAACTAATTGCATGTTACTTAAATCAACTTAAAATCTTACCCTAAGTTACAAATCAGATGCATCTTTAACCAATGCAAATCCCTATCCGCCAGGCACCACCTACAACTGCGTTGCTCCTGGAAAGAGATTTCGACCGATGGATAATTTGTCTGGTGGGGAAAAGACAGTTGCTGCTCTTGCCCTCGTATTCGCCATCCACGACTACCAGCCATCTCCTTTCTTTGTACTCGATGAGATTGACGCAGCTCTCGGTGAGTTTACTCAAACTGGAGTGCTTTGTGTTTTGAAGTATGAGCTGTGCGCAACTTACATGGCTGAATGCAACGTCTGTTGCTATCATTGGGTTAATCACTGTTTTAACCGGAATTTGAGTTTCAAACACGCAGAGTAATCTCGTGCGCCTGTTACATCGCGGTTTCATTTTATGCGAAACCTGTGTTCATTCCTTCTTGTTTCAAGACAACACAAACATCGGCAAGGTGGCGGAATACATCAAAGAAATGTCGAAGAAGGTTCAATGCATTGTGATATCACTGAAGGAGGAATTCTACAACAAAGTCGATGCATTGGTTGGGATTTACCCAGAGGTACAATAATGATAGCCGATCACCAATTAAGGGTTCATGCTCCATTAGTAGACCACTTCAGTACCTGTACCAGCATTGCTATTGATAGAATAGGCTGCAACGCAACTTGGTAAAAACGATTTAAAAATGTCCTTAACAGACTTAATTTTCCTTTTTTGCTCTTCAGCAAGTAGATGGCTGTATTGCCAGCAAGGTTGTGACCCTGGATTTGACTTGTTATCCTGAAGTCGGTGATGCAACAACCGCCATCTAATACGTCATGGTGACGCAACAATCGTTTGTTGAAAATGTTAAAAGTTGTCAAAGTTTTGTGTTGTGCAGTTTTACTTGTTAATCGTAGATGGGCCACTGCCAAAATTTATCGTGCTAATAATAAATAGCCTGTTCTTCTAGTGTGGTTATGTCTCTAACTCCTTGTATGGCTAGCTCATGATAAAATCACTAGCCAGCTAGGTAGATCACTAGCAGCTACGGGACTGGTGTAAAATAACTACTTTCATTTCAATACAAGCAACGCACTATAAAGCTGTTGAATTAATAGACGGAGCTCAAAATTGTGAACCCATGCACTATTTTAAACCTTGTGGAAGGTGACTCTTTTAATACCAGAGCAATCTTGATTCATCGTGGAGTCTTTGTTTAAGAAGCCGATAGACACCAAAAACTAAGATCTTTATAAAAGGGTTAGATCCGTTCGAAAGCGTGGGAATTAACCAATGATGGGTTGGTGTTGTATTTTAACCTGGGGATTACTTCAGCAGTGGGCTGTTTCAAATTTCCGAGGCGCAAGCGGAATGCTGGGGGGAATTATATATTACAGTAGCCAATATAGAAATAATGCCAAAGAAACTGGTGTATTTCAACGAAAAACACAAAACAATGTACATAATAACTATTGCTCAAACACTATCTGTAGAACGCATTACGTAATCATGAGCGTGTATGTTGTTTATTCTTTCCCAAGTTTCTTGGGTAAGGGATTTACCAAAATGCTTTCGATGAATTCAAAAACAGTCTGTGGGTCTTGGTCTGCGTTTATCCTCACAGCCTGGTTACAAAGATGTTAAAATATAATTAAATTATGATATAAACAAACAAAATGTAAATAATATAATCGGTATATAGTAATAAAAAAGCAGGATATAGGATTGTACCCTAACATTAACTTTTAATTTCTCTATATAAACCGGCATGAACTGTGTAAATATTCACCAGTTTGTATGTTTTTAGTAAACTGACAGCTTTGTTAGTTGAATAAGATCATGCGTTTGGTGAAGGAAAGCGACAACTGTGCGCGGTGTTATGCACTAGCTACAATTAACGTATTTTATGATAGAAATAACAGTGGTAAAACCCACCCCGTCGTCCCAGTAGAACTCGCTTAGTTCTTCTGAGTAGCTGTGGTATTCATTGAGATAGTGACGCACTGACTCCTCCGAGTCTTTCAGATGTTGTTTGCAACGTTGTTTAATATCCGACGATCGTGGAGGATTATAGAGTGTGTGATACCTGCATACATGATACAGTGGTCATTTAGTGAGAACCGACACTCAACAATCCTGGAGTATTTCCTCATGAACGTGAGTTGGTCGGCAGTTGAACAACTTCCTCGTTTACCTTTCACCACTGATGGGATCCGTGAGACGATAGCAGAGTCTCTCAATGACGCAATCATCAGGAATATCCATGAAGAAAATGCGGTTCGGGCGCAGTCCAGCATCAGCCAAACCCTGCAAATACATCCAACGGTCTTCAGAGTAGATTTTAAGCCAATAGCGATTAACCAAACACCACACAAAAAAACTCATGCAACATGAAATTCTACCAAAACAAAGTGTCGCAGTGTATAAGGTTTGGCTTTAGCGACCGCTTAGAGACTTTTAGAGATGGCTGCTGTTAAAAACTAACAGATAATTTTATGACGTCAGTGCAAAAGTCTAAACTTTGAATGACTGTTGGAGAAAGATAAGAGACCGTTACAGTCATAAAAAACGCTGACTGCAAGTATAAGCAGGACACAGACTAAGTTCAATAAACAGTTAGTAGCTTACCTGGGCCTGTGTCATAGTTATGGGAAAGCCGTGGAGCACCCAGCCTTTTGTGGAAGCGTCAAGCTCGGTCAAACGATCAGCCACGATCTTACAAACGAGGTTGTTGGGAACGCGAGTGCCTTCTTGCACATACTCGCGGACCGCTTCACCAAGCTTAGCCTCACCAGCTATTTGTTCCTTTATCAAGGTCCCGCAAGAGACTGTCAGAAAAAATTCCGCTTTTAGTGCTATGGGAACAGTTTTGTGATAACTCGCTATGGGATAAAGAATTAATCGGAGGTTGACATAGGTAAAATCAGTAGAGCATAATCTGAGGCAAATTCATCCCCGGTGACAAATTTGGTATAGCCAGGGGTTCCATTTATCTAACTGTTTCAATTGTTCTATCAAATTTATCCGTTTGAATGTGTATAATCTTCCAACAACGGATTGTGTGTAGTCTGTCTATTTTATTGAAGGTATCTTTGTTATTAAAAACTTGCGTGACGAGGTTGAGAACTCCTGGTCTAAATGGTCTACTTGTTGTCAGTGTTCAGATTTATGTTATGATGTCGATTTCACACACCAAAACAAAATATTAAACCTGTAAACTTCTTGGAGATCGCTTATTTGTGCTGTCACTTACCGTCGACTATCTTGTATTTTTCTGCCAATCTCTTCGCCATCGTTGATTTCCCGCATCCAATCGGTCCAATAAGCAGGACACGAGGAGTGTGTGGGGCCACTGATCGTTGCTGGATGTTTATGTAACTCAACACCTGTGGCAATACAGAGCATTCCTAAACTGATCTAAGCCAAATGGGCATTAACGATAAAAAGAGATCAAGTATAGATTAATATTAAAGCAAAAACAAAAACTTGCTTAAATAGTCAGATGAAATTTAAATCTGACAATGTGAGGGTAAATTTACGAGATGTAAGCTAATGAGTTGAGGTTGTACAAGAACAAATACAGTACATTGGTTGAATAAGATGGATGAAACAGGTAAAAGAATCTTGGAACTTACCTGTGCCAAGACATCAATTTTTGGTTGATCCGCATTCACTTTCATATGAATGTCAGGGTAAGATGCCAGCACTCCATCTATTTGCCGGGAATATTCAGCCTGCGAAAAGGGTATTTTATTAGAGTGTGAGCATTTCCTGAAACAAAACTCGCAATTTGGACTTTGGGTGACTTAGCATTGATTCATTCAAGGTGGTTTAACTGATATTTTCTAATCCTGGGATAAGTTTAGTCTATAAAGATCAATCCAGTATGCTGTAGTTACAGCTAGAAAAGGGCTGATGCGTGATCGAACCTGAATATCGCCCGTGTGGAAGTATTGAGTGAACACGAATACTATTGTACAGTATCAAACAATTTATTAACTTCTGTAAAATGTGACTTTCATCTATCTATCTGTGAGCAAAAGTCATTTATTATTCATTTATTTGGGACCTTAAATACCATTTAAATATTATTTTGTAAACAAAACCAATTATCCATTGTTTGGATCATGTTGTAAGCCGAATTAGGCAATGTCTTAATGAAGTTTTAACGTTTGGTATTCATACAAAAAAGTTATTTCATGTCACATGGTACGTGTGGTTGCACGAGCCTGAATAATTGGTCACGTGGCGCAACCAAGCTAGCAACTATCCGAACACAAAATACCAACCAATCTTTTCCTTGTTTCAACTTCCGAAATGCCGTCAGGTTCTAGCAATCGGGCCTGTATGGTCGAATCTTGCGGCCAATCGAATGTTGTGTGATAGACGTCGCCAGTAATTGGGTCAACGCGCTTCCCAGCTTGCCTCTCCACTAACATTGTGGATGGGGCGTCAAGTACAACTGTGAGCAAACGCAAAATTAAAAGAAAACTTGGCGACCAAAACTTCAAGTGGAAAATTGGAAATAATTACAAGCATGACTTAGATGGCCAACTTTTCTTTCTTGCAACAGCAGATTTTATGGTAACTATAGTAATTCGAAAATGAAAAACTAGTGATTTAAGGACAGGAAGTTGATATTAATGTTATACCTACAGCAGAAGCCATCAGTGTTTGCCGTCAGTCATGTTAACAAGTTATACACACAAACAAAATGCTCTTTTGGTAATAAAATTAACTTTATTTCCAAGTTATCTTTTTCAGGACAATTAAGGGTATACATCTGTGCATTGTTAAACAAACTGTTGATGAAACAAACATTTAATTTTATCAACAGAGAAGCTTTTTCCTTGTAAGAACCTACCAACGTGCTTTAGCATTATTCCCAAAGATTGAAGTTCAATAGCTTGCTGTCTGTTTTGTGGGAATCCCTCAAGGACATATCCTCGTCTAATGCAGTCCTTCCTCTTCAAACGATCTTTAATTAATTGCACCTAAACAATAACCCATTTTTAAAATAAATGATGCAATGATGATGATGATGGGTTCCTGAATGACCAAGTACTTGTTTGGTCAATAAACCATACATGTTGTCTTCTGTGGTTCCAGACCAATACAACTCACGGATGGTTTAATCAAATACAACTAAACCCAGAATGACTCAACCAACATCAGTAGCTTGAATAGTTCTTAGATTGAATCCAGCTCAAGTACATATCTTACCCAGAGCGTGTCAGGCACAGGCTGTGATTTGCTGATGTAGTTCTTCGCTTCATGAGCCGCGTCTGAGAGATCATCATCGAGTAATCCTTCTCCTGTGACATGAACTGAATTGATCTTTTTACTGAGGGCCGCGCTCTAAAACACAATGATGTCTATGTTTAATTCTCTATTCTGTTTGACACAAACCATATAAGTTTCGCAGTCAAGCACCACCAATAATCTGTAAAATTTGATTGACGCAATTGCACAAAATCCACACATTTGTAGCACATACACACGAAGCTTACAATTCCACTTTTTCCACTTGCAGGTGGCCCAATCATGGCTATTCTTGAAACTGCAAAATAATGCATTTTAAATGTTGTATATGCAGTCGTAATTGTGGAACATATCTTAAGTAGGACAGAAGTACTAGGGATTATTGTATATTTCAATAGTTACTCTGTAATCTATAGGAATATTGTGTCTTATCAAAAATCCCAACATATTCATAATTCTTTATAATTAGTTTCAAGCTGGATTTATTTTTATTTTTGACACATGAAAGCTGACACAGAAAACATGGCTTGTCCATATCAAGAAGTTTGTATTCAAACTAAAATTTTTTATAGCCTACTATGATAATTAATTAATTAGTTATCATAATAATAACTAGTCAAATAAATTAAATCTAAAGAAACTCACCATCATTATTGTCACGTTTCATCCAGTCGATAATGAACTGAATCGGGTCATCTGGCCTGTCCACAATCAATTGACACATCAGACGCTACGATAAAAGGCTTTAAAATTAAGAAATGCAAATATAGTAGCTTACATTATAATTCACCTGTACGGTAGGCCTATAGCTTATAGGCTACTAGTAATTAACAAAATTAATCACGTTCACTATTAAAAATGAATCAAATTTATGTTATATTCCGCCTATTCTGTAATATTTCATTCTTTGTTAACAGAAAATTTGTTTAACAAAGATACAGACTACATAGGCAACTACTATGCCCAAGATTGATCTGGGAATGGCTCCCTTATTGTTTGATACAGGTTTTGCAGTGAAAGAAGTAACTTTTACACGGCAACAAATTGATTTAATGAACTTCCAGTAGGCGGTATTTAAGCTAAAACTATCTAAATTTTGAAAACAATGGATGAAACTTTAATTAATCGGTATCATTACAAATCGTTTACCTTGTACATGTCAAATATTCCATGTTCTTCTGCATAAACTCCAAAATCGGGCGGAATCCGTAAAGGTTTTTTAGTGGCATCCATGATTAAACAATTTTAAACATAAATTTGAAATTAATTTCATTTAAAATAACCATAAAACTCGATCTTCGTCTACTAGCCTCACTGCCTCACCAATTGAACTCGATTTATACGGTTGTTATTAGTTACTGTAATATAGATATCTTATTTATAAAAACGTAAATTTTATGAAAGGGAAGTATGTTGCAAAATTAGTTTTAAAGTATGTTTGGGACCGATTATTATCCTATAATTTCAGTTTTAAATTAGATATTTACGTTAATATACTTTTATTAAATGAAATGAAGGTCTACAGGTAATTGTCAATTTGTTTCCTTTGCAATCGTGGCCGCTAGAACGCGGCAGAACCCTTGTTTAAATTTTATCATTTATTTTTCCCCCTCAGCTTAAGAAAGGTTATTGTGCTTCAGCACATGGTTGAATAAAATAATTTCAAGTTAGCTTCTCCCTCAGAGGACTAGAAGCTGGTTAAGAATACTGTACATGCAACTCTTAAGGCGTTTTGTTGCTTTATAGTTTATAAGTTGACTTATTATTATTACTCATCAAGCATTTGATTTCTTTTATGTTAAGTTATTTGTCCAATTAATTGGCTGATGCAGCATCGTTAAACATTTCAAAACTAATTTACCCTAGTTCTTAGTTTTCTGTACAATTGTAGGGCAAGTAATTTATTAATTTAGTGTTAATTAATTAATTAATTAAACCGTTACCACATATGATAATCACAGTATATCAATGCTTGAATATTGTTGCACTGCTAACTGGCGATAATATGCTTCTTGCATTATCATTAATCGAATTCAGGCATTAATATTATCACAAAAATATTACTACTGTATATATATATATATATATATATATTATATTGCTATTATCCCTGTAATTTGTTAGGAAAAGGTTTACTAAAAATGCCTTAACATATTTTAATTAACAACATTACAATACATTTGCAACACACAAATGAGCATTTTTAGCAAAACGTTCACCGAAAATTACAGAACACGTGAAAAAAGACCAAATAATATTTTATTCCGTGGAAGGTGAGCATGTCAGCCATTCTCTGATGAGCCTGTGATGTCATATGTCCAAACAGTATCAGCACCTTCTCCATGGCTACTTGTTATTGCAGTATTTGGGAGTGGAAAGCGACAAGCAACAATCTTTGATCCAGGTCTCATTTCTTTAAGCAGCTTTATCTCAAGTGTAGGCATCTAAATACACAGAATGTTTGTATTAATTATCAGCAAGGCAGACAATACTAGAGAAAACAAATTTAACATACAATCAGAAACAATACAGAAATAAGTTTGGTGCCTGAAACTTGATCGGTGAGTTACAAAATTTGACTGCAGATATAACATTTATTTTAGAGCACCAATAAAATGTTTATATAGCATCTTACCATTTCTTCTACACCAAAAATAACAACATTATCAAAATTAGAGTAATCCACTTTCCATAAATCCATCCGCTGAAACTTTGCGTTATACGACAAACCATTTTTCCACGACTGCATCTAATTTAAACGAGAAATTAGCTTATTATAAAACCTCCAGCGAGAAGAACACACAAATGAAACTTGATTACTCAGCTTACTATACTGTATAACACCAGCCATGGGTTTAGTTCATAACCTGTAGAATGAAACCCATACTTTGCCGCCTTGAAAACCTACAAACAGATGGCATTACAATCATGTTGTTATAAATAGTGCAGTGAAATGTAGGCCTACATTATAAAAATTGTAAAGCTAAATTTTAGCCAAAAAACAAGTAGATGATGTCTAAAATTGACATACAATGCGACCATCTCCGCTTCCAATATCCACAAGTGTCCTTCCAAGTTTTGGTGGGTGATGAAGTGCTTTGATTACATTTTTGACTTGTGCATCTGTGGCAGGAACATAGGGAAGACAAATCTATAGAAAATACAAACAAATATATCAGAATAACAATACAATAGAATTCGCTTTATAAATCCACCTCCGTCTTAAGCGATTTTGGATTTAATAAGCAGTGGATTTATTATTAGTCACAATAAAAAAGAGTGCACTATTCAAAAAGAAGCACACATATTTTATTATAGTAAATTGCACAATATGTATTTATCAGCCGGCAATGCAAATAAACTGATGCAGCGTGGTTTGTTGGGGGGAAAGGTCACTCTAAGATGGTTGCCTATTTCTCGCTTCACAGAGTAAAATGTTCATGTTGCAGCACAGTCATATGGGACAATATTGCATTGATATGCAACATTAGTGTAACTCGTAATATATGTTATGCAACTTGGATTTAATACATCGATGGATTTATGAAGCAGATTCTACTGTATATATACAGAAATGTAAACTTTAGCAACTTTTGCACTGGCCTGCTGAAGCGTTAGCCTAAATATCTTATTACTGTATTATGCTGCTACGCTTATAAGCTGATAAAACACAAACCTTTCTCAATGCAGGTGAAAGAAACGGTGCTGTGACAACACAGAGACCAACAGTACACCCAGCCACAAGACCAAAAGCAGCCAATCCAAGTTTAGACTTTGGCTTATTTAGTTGCCCTTCCGTTTCTTGCAACAGGTTTAACTCTGTCATCTACCTAAACAACTCTGCACCACGATCACACCATCACTTGCTTAACACATAGGCTACGCGATCTGTCTGCCTGTACAGTGTACAAGGTGAAATCTCATGGTTTGGGTTTACTAGGAACTCTAGGTATAACCATAGCAATAGGTGCACACCGTGGTGACTGATGAAGGCAGTTTAGACAGATTTGCTGATCTGAAGAACCGGTCGCTTTTTAAGTTTGATAGTTTTCGCTAAAGCATTGTGTATAACCTTTCATTTCAATTACACATTGTATAACGTTGGCTATTATTCCAATATTTTCATGTATACCGTAATATATGTGTAATTACATACTGTACATTTTAATTAGGTACAGCATTTTGTTTCTTCCGGTTGTTGTTAACGTCGACACACCGTTATTTGAAGATATTGTTTGCTAAGATTGTTGAATGTTGTTGCAGTTATAATATCTACCGGTAGGCGGTCACTCCCACGTAACTGAAAATAACTTGATGAGCAATACCCATTAATTGATTTGGGAAAATTCTATATGTACGGTATCTTTTTATAGCACATGATATGAATACGGTATGTCAAGCATAAGCTAAAGTTTTGTTTGTCCATTTTAATTAACGAAGAAAAAACAAACACTCAGATCGAAATAGGTGAAGCATGATCTGTACAGTAAAGAGTAAAAAGAGGAGCATCAGCACAGCAATGATGCCACTTTTTATCACTGGCTTTCCTACTTTGTGTGCAATCTTTGCATAGTATATAATCTTTTCTTTTAATCCTGCGTCATCAGCCAGTTTTATTTCCGAAGACATTCTGAGTAGTGTTCGCTACAACCTTTCCGAAATTGAAAGCTTCGATATTCCATAAAGTAGCAGTTTGTTGGAAGTCTTTCATTGTTTCTTCATCACATTGTTCTAATTGAACATTTACAGGTACAGAACTTTAATACATACCCTAGTACTTTGTAGGGTGAGTAGGCTAGCAGCTGTTAACAAATGCATAAAATATTAACCCATTACTTGAACTGTATTGTTACGCATTAAAAGGCATTTTTGAAGAACTATTGTAGATTGTTTGGTTCTTACCATCAACTTTCGCTCCGCACACCTAATGGCAAAAAACAGACAATACAAAGTGACTAAGCTTCCTTTTGCTGAAGATTTTTTTGATATCCTGATGTTGTTTTATGTACCTTTATCTAAAAATTGTAAAGCATTTGATAAACTTCTGGTAAATAGTACTACTTATTTTTCGAAATATTCAATTGATTGAGAAGATTAACAGCAAAATAAATGTAAATTGTGTTTGCCATAGATGTCTATGTGCGTAAACACGCGCTGAATGACTTGCACGTTGCTTTCATAACCATGTCATCATGCACGATGAAACATTTGGACTGGTATGCGGCGTTTAGTTGTTCTAGCTAAGGATTTTCAAAAAGGAACATTTTTGAGTTGTCTTAAATGGTTGTAAGTAGCTTGTGTAATCGATATTGTAAAAATTCCGGTATTGTTTTTCAGTCAGCTTCAGTATAACCTGTGATAACGCGTGGTTATAGCCCATCTGCCACAATGAAAAGCTTCACGCAAGCATGCTGAACTTCTACATGTTTAAAACCTGCTTACATCGGTTTATGATAAATAAACAAAAAATTGAGGTTTTAGTCTACGTTGCTTTCAAAGGTTATGCAATAATGGTAACGACCCGACCGGAAAATGCGACAATTTTCGACGAGAAATTGTGCGTGCCAGGACCAATATTTTGACAAGATGGCATGCACTGAAGCTTCAATACTTTGCTTTTTTATTATAGCCTAAGCAAGAAGATAAAAAAGTTAGCTGTACACGATGATGAATCTCGTGCATACAAGTGCCAAAATGTAATGATCATCGTAATTTTTAAGTATCGACTATCAACTGTGAGGTGACGATGGTACCAAACTCATGCTAGAAATTAGTATAAATGTTTCTCGTTATTTTCAGTTGGAGATAAGCCAGAGCCACTCCCGCACTTAGTCATTGTAACCTAAGGAAATAAGTTTGCAATCGTTGTCTGTTGAAGTAGAATTATAACTTAAACATATAAATTAGCGTTTAAGAGATGTCTTTACGAGATGGAGCAGGGCGACTGGGTAAATTGGCATCTCGGCTCGGTGGTGGTGGAGGTGCGTTGCTTGGAATTGGAGCTTTAATTTATGGAATAAAAGTGAGTGAATTGATTTAAGACCTAAAATGTGAAAGGTTCATGTAGTTTGTATTATTGTAAGTATTATTTCGATCCACAATTAAAGATATATATTGGTAAGTCGCTATACAGAGTCCAGACTTCAGAGTATGGTGAAAATTTTTGGCCAAAACAGTGTTGTACACCAGGAGAAATCAATGTCTACTAAAAAAATACAAAGTCAAAAAAAAAATGGATACACCGATTTTTTTCCAATTTTTGTTGTAAAAGGACAAATATTCCCTATCACAATTGACCACGAGCCGCAGAGAAGCTGCTTCCTTGTACAGCGGAATTTGGCATCTGCACAGCTGAGATCTCAGCGAAAACAGCCATAGTCTGTAGACGAGTATACAGTGTAAAATTTTTAGACTGGTAATAATTGAAATTTACTTGCAGGAATCTATTTACACCGTCGAGGGGGGTCACCGATCTGTTATTTTCAACAGGATTGGAGGTGTCAAGCATGAAGTTTATGGGGAAGGACTTCATTTCAGGTAGAAATCGCGCAATGACTTTCATTGTATAATCATATTAAAGTTGCTATTTTACGACTGTTATTTTATTTTACTACTATACTGCTTCTTTCAAGTTTGTACATTACTTATTGCCTGATATTTATTTTTCAGAATACCGTGGTTTCAGTATCCAATTATATACAACATTCGATCCAGACCGACAAGGGTTGGCTCCCCAACAGGTAAAATATGAACTCAGTCAGTTTAATACATTTTATTTCACTAAAATTTGTAGCAAATCTATTCGTATGGATCCAGCTAGTTAACAAAGTGCTGTAGTGGTGTCAAATGATGATCGTTAAGGCGAATAAGAGCTTTGACGTTGCTAGACTGGTGCAACCTGTATCCTGTATTCTTGATGTATGGCTGAGTGTCCATATGCTTGCTTCTTAGCAACTCTAAGACTGCATTTCACTCAAAATTCGTAGCCTTGCATTGTAAACTCAGGATCTTATTAAACACTTCCCATTTGACTCCAGAAATAGAGAGGATATTTTATTTCTGCTTATTGGGACAGTAACAGTGTTGTCCTTGGTATATCTCGGTTGTACCAGTCACACTTGCAAGTCAAGGAGCATGATTTCCATCTTTAGTAATCTGATGACACTGCACTTTCAAAACCAACTTTCTCTCTAGTTTTTATTCAAATCTTGATGTCAGTTTTAAACTCATTTTTCTTTACAAACGTCACTCGATGTAAAATTTTATTCACTGTACAGGAAGCAAAGATCTGCAGATGGTTAATATCAACCTTCGAGTTTTGACAAGGCCTGAAGCTGCTAAACTTCCAATAATCACACAAATGATTGGAACAGATTATGATGAAAAGGTAGTCGTATATAATTTTTTTTGTAATTACAGTGTAAATGTGATTATTTTTGTCATTAGTTCTTGTACCAGAGTTATTGTTTAATTATTTGCTCTACTTTTTGGGTGGTTCCAGCTTCAATTGCCAGACATAATTGCAAGAAACTATTTACAGCTCGTTTTATTAGGTTCTTCCTTCCATTGTCAACGAGGTTCTGAAGAGTGTGGTGGCGAAATTTAATGCCAGTCAGCTTATAACCCAGAGATCTCAGGTATGAGTAAGAGCAAAACAATGCTTTTGTGGCTGGCGACTTACTTGAAGTGAAACGCATCGTCAGAAGTGCCAGTCAAGTATTACAACAGCGCAATTTTTATCCAGGTTTCACTGTTGATCAAGCAACAACTGACAGAACGCACGAAAGATTTTCACATGATCCTGGATGATGTCGCCATCACCGATCTATCATTTAGTAGAGAATACACACATGCTGTTGAAGCTAAGCAAGTCGGTTAGTGACAGAAGGCATGGCCAAGTTGATATAAAATCGTAATCACATTGCTATATGATGTGGTTTGAAAGGCATTAATGAACTCGAGCTTGCTCGACTGGTGTAACTTGCTCTCTGTATAGTCATGTCTATATTTTGCAAATTGATTCTATTTAATTTATTTGCTACCCTGGCTAATTCTGCAGGAGATCAAACACTTCTTTATTTGACTACAGGAATATGCAAATGGAAATATTTCTGCTTTTAACTGAAGTAACACATATGCTAGGGCAACATTTCTCAAGCTATTGCGCACAATCTAAATTTGCTTCATCTTGATTGTACACAAGGGTTACTTGTTTATAAGCAGCCATTGCTGTTATAGTAGCTGAATTTTTATATAGCAATTATGTTTTCGGTCCCAGTCCTTGTTTCGAACTGTTTTAAAGATAAATAGGAATTGTAAACAAGTTGTTCTTGGGAAACGTTGTGCTAGTGCTTTCTACAGTTGCATCAGTTGCTTCTAAGAGAATGTTTTACAGCGAAAATCTGATGGCATGTTCCTCAGAAAGTAACTTGCATTGAAAATGTGATTTATCTCAAACCACGACCTTATCACACAGCTCAGCAAGACGCCCAAAAAGCTCAGTACATCGTGGAGCGAGCAAAGCAGGACAGACAGCAGAAGATCGTACAAGCTGAGGGAGAAGCTCAGATTGCCAAAACTATATCCTTTCATTTGCTCATTACTTGGCATCGATGCTTCTAAATACCACCTACACTTTGATCTTTAAAACCCAAGTTTAGTCGACTGAGTCGTTACTTATTCATGTATGTCAGTCATGGTGACAGGTTTTGTGTCTGCCCAGTTGCCTTTTTCTTAACTGTGAACACGTTGGTGAGGCGATCAGCAAAAACCCTGGTTTCTTGAAGTTGCGAAGAATACGAGCTGCCCAGAACATCGCTAAAACTGTGAGTCTTTTTGGGAGTGGAAACTATCAGCGAAGTGCTTCCATTATAACTTACCTAACTAATGTTATCTTTCAGATTTCCGAAGCTCAAAATAGCGTGTACTTGGATGCCAGCAGTCTAATGTTAAATATTGGGGAGGACAATTACCAAAAGTATGAGATTAATTGAAATTTAACGTCTCAGCGTGTTTGATCACATCTTAACTTTCACATCATTGCACATAATGTCCCATTAGCTATAGCCGGTACATAGCCTATAAGGGAGGCGTTCAACATAAAGCCCTCGTCCGGGCGTATGTGTACCTAAATACGTTTTCCGCCTCCCGCGAATAATCATCAAGTATGCCGTCATTGCTTCTAAATACTTATAACTGTTGTCTGACCTTCATCGTCATCACATTTGTACGTCGTGGCCCATTGTGATAAAATCAGTAGTTTCACACCCCTATACATTCACTGATGATAATGTGGTTAATCGTGATCTAGCTTCAATATTTGATACCATGATTTCTTTTGTTTTTTCAGATTAGCTAAGAAGTAAGAATCAGACCGGGAGTTAACCTTTTGCATTGGATGAACGATTATTCAGAAGAATCTGACCTGGGAATTCCCCACGACTTAATGATTCTAACGTTTTACGCTTGTTACGTCATAAATAACTTACACCGCAGGCGAATTATGTTGCAGTTGAATGAGTAAAATATTTGTACAATTTTTCTTATAGTCAGACCAATGGGATTTTAACAACAGTAGGAAATTTATATGAACACAGATGTCTGGAAAGCCAGGCAGCAAAAAGACTGTCATAGGCCATTGTTCCAACTCCCATATACTTTTGCCAAGCATAAAATATCCATCGATTCCTTGCTTCGAAGTTGCTGACGTCACTAGGCGCAGTGGAAGCAGTGAACCTACAAGCGACCAACTTTTCATAATCTTTCGCTGATTGTGAGAATATGATTGGAGCTGGGTCCGGTACGATTTTCAAAGATTTTTTCTTCTCGAAGTCTCCAAACAAATATATAATATGCGACACCTGCAAAAACAATCAGGATTTAAGAGCAAAATAGTCGCTTGACCAAGGCTAGGAAGAATGTTCTTACCGTACAAAATTCCTGCCACAGCCATCAGGGCAATTTGCAGGTATATTTTCTGCCAAACGCACAGAGCTTTGCTGATGGCGAACTGAGTAGCAAGTCCAACCTCGTACATGATATTCCAGGCTACTAAAGCTTGCTTGTTATCGTCTCGAAAGAAACTTCCATACATTTCTACAAAAACAATTTGCATTATGATACTGACCCAAGACAATCGTTGAGGCCCAAGCAAGCCTTTGTGTCAAAACCATTCTCATAATAGTTAAAACACTAAAGCATTAAGAAGATTTCTCAAAACGAGCTCTAAATGTACGTGAACAGGTGAGATGGACGAACTGAGAATGAAATTCTGTTTTGCATAAGATAGGAAAGGTCGGCAGATAATAGTCTTGTATACCCGTTATCAATATCACGTTCTTGTCAAAACACGACCCGTTTTGAGAGTATGTTTAGAACTATAGCATCGTGTGACGGAGACTTGTCCTGATGAAAACGTTTTACGTTCATGTATACAACTGAACTGAACCTCAGAGAAATATTATAACGCATGCTGTATTACTTTGCCTTATAAATCTATTGGCACATCTGTGACTTCCAGGACAGACATATCTCCATGTTATAGGGCGGTTGAGCCACTCACCGTTGGTCTGACTTTGCCACAAACCATCCGACATTCCAAACATGAACGAGAGAATGTAAATCACCCAGGTCGTATTTTCGGTAATTTGCCAGTTCAAGCACACCACATAACTTGAAACATCGAGCACGAATGCGAAAGCAAACGGATAATTGCGACCATACTTGCCGTTAACTTTTCCGCCAACGTAAGCAGTCATGGCCTCACCGGAAGCAAGCAGAATTACCGCCACGCCTACCTGTTGTAGATGCCAAAACAAGAATAAGTTAGTAAATTAGGCGCATCCAGCATAGAATAAGCTTCAGTGATACGCACACCTTGTCAACTCCCAAGACGCAGGATACAAAAGCTCTGGTGATTTCTCCGTTGAAGAAGCTGAGCGTCATTCCGCCGTAGATTGCAAGCCACATAATCAAAAGATGCTTGGACGTGATCAGCAGCTTTAAGGTTGACTTCAAAGACTTGGCGATCACTTGAAATGGTGTCGAGTTCTTGAAAAGTTACAATAACAACGATGCATCGTGAAAGAATGTAGGCTTTGATAAATTGATGCAACAGAAGTTTTATGGTGCGGTACAAGGCCCCACAAAAAAGATGTGGTCGTGGTCGTTTTCGTAAAGAGGCGGGGCTTGGCTTCTCCTGCAAAAGGTTGGCCCCATGAAAAACTGTTTCCAGAAACAACAACAAAGTTTCCAAAAAATGTAAACTTTCGGTGTCGTCTGATATTTTAGGTTAGGGACCTGAATGTCATTCGCAAAAAATTCAATCATCAGTTGAGCATCGTCTGGTGTTGAATGACATCCAGTTAGACGTAACTTGGAAAGGTTTTACGTTCTCGAAAAGTCTCAATAACAGCGAAACTTTGTGGTTGTAAGGTTGCCTTCGATGAGGTTTTACATCAGCAACTTCATGGCGCGGTATCGCTATCAAGCACGTGACTAAGCAGAGGGAGCTTTGGCCCCTCCCAGAATAGGACGGCGCTGTGGAGGAATTTCTTTCAGCATAGATTCAAAGTACTGTATTCACAGTTTCGTCTCTTTAATGTTTAAAGGGTTAGTGATATTTACCTGATCGTAATATGACGCAAATCATTTATTTACAAACTTAGAAGAGTCTTTCGACAGCGTTGATTCAATTTATACTTTTCAAGCCTCAGTTACCAAGTTTGTCTGAGGCGCATTGTCCGATGGACGCATTTTTAGTTTTGTAACTTTTGCGCCCGTTGACCAGAGTCCATGCAGGTTGAAGGGTTGCAAACGCAGTGGATAAAGAATTACAAACTTCATCCTGACCTGATTGGCTGTTGCTGCTTCGTCATCATTTGATGGTGTCGTCGTGATGTCAGATGACGTGTTAATTGTTTCTCTATTTGTTCGATCAACTTCACTTCGGCCAGCTTCAACGGGTAAATTAACTCGGTATAAGATAACCGCAATTATTATGAGACCGGCCAGAAATGCGATTAAGCTGTAGCGTGTGGCGACAAAGGCAGGGGTGTACTGTTCGATGTTGGCAAGTGTTATGTTCGGGTCTTGACAATCGTTCGCTCCGCAGAAGGAGAAATCTCGGTTCGTTGTAAAGTTGCTCCTGCCAGACAGCTGTCTGTCCACAAACAAGAATACGACACTGACAGCGCTGCCAAAAACCTTGAATAATAACAGCAGATATTACAAACTTCACAACGACGCAGAGCCTAGATCTAGAGAGTTAGTTTAACAGTTTGCATATGAACAAAACATCTTCTGGAGAATATAAAAGTTTATACTGTAGCTAGCAGGCGCAAAAAATAGCCAGTTTTCAACTGATACCGTTCCAGTGTGAGAAGCAGCAAAGAAAATTCCGGTGAACAGACGGCGACGTTTTTCGTATGTGCCTGGTTCATTTTTCGATATTTCCATTGCAAAGTTGTTGGCAACAATTGAACCTGAACTCCAATACCAACCGTCGCTGACTCCAAAGAACACTGCGGCCGGAATCAACGTGTAGTAAGCTAAGGAAAACAAGTCATCCACACAAATCTGTTTCAAGTTAGGTTGAGATATTTAGCGTTTGATTGATGGGTTCTATGAATACTGTAAACATCACCTGTGTAAACGTTTCCCAGTACAAACAAAAAATAGCAGGTTGCTGCTATGACTACAACGGTTCTGATGCCAAATGCGGCTGCTACAGCTGGGACGAGGAATGTGCTGGGTATGGCTAAAGCGTACCCGATCGCAAGGGTAAGAGATCCTGTTGAAAGAAGATCAAGGTTGTTACAAAGCTGTCAATCACAAACTATTTTCTGGTATAACTTAGTGTCGTGATACATGTACTGTGAGCATCTTGCAAAAGACAAAAAAGTAATTGTATATAGGCTACTTCTTGAATGTAGAGCTTATTTAGGCTATAGCACATGGCTTAAAAAAACGTTTTCAGTTTTGTTGTTTTATAACTTATGTGATTGTTTAACGTTTTAGAGCGATTCTTCTTATCAGTTAAGGGCGCCATGTAAATATTTTTATTATTATTATTATTTATTATTATTGTTATAAGGACAGTAGTTCCCAACCTTTTCCTATTTGAGAACCTCTAGCTCAGGGGTTATTAACCTGGAGTCCATGAACCCCTAAGGCAACGGTTCTCAACCTTTCATGTGAGAAACTGACAGACCAAGACGAGTCGAGTTTACAGTCGACTAATCAAGACAAGACAACAAGCAGATTAAACAAAGTGGACAGAAGTTTTACAGTAGCAAACATCACTGTGCTCGGTGATGTGATCCATTGTTAAAACATGAAACCATATTTGAGTATGTCATGTACAGTATCACATTAGTAAATTGCTTTGCTATCAACTTACCAATTGCTTCCTCTACGTTTAAGCTCGAAACCAAAGGGACAACACCGTACGCTCCACTCAAGGTCAGAACAACACCGACCAGAAACAAATAGAATCTAACTCTACTGGTTTTCTCAGCGCACATGCTGTGGATCGTTCCTGAACTAGAATCATAGGATTGGCCTCAGATTTTATGAACATAAATAAACCAATCATTAAACAAAATAAACATAAGTAGTTTAATCTTCATACAGCAGTTAGCACAGTTTTACTTAATGGCTCATCATGTCGAGATAAATAGGTTAACTGAGCATTAAATCATTGCACAGATGTGTTAATTAAAGCAAAGGTATTTATTCTAGAACAACTGGAAGGCATCAAACATATTTGGCATTCGACTCTCACAGTGATTGGTGATACGCATATTACTGATAGGAAACACCGATGCTCGAAAATTAATTATCCATCTCACGTTTACACGTTTAAGGTTCCAAAATATTTTTGAATTTCCCGCTTTTTTTTCTCGTAATTAACCAAATCGATGGGTTTATTTGCTGAGTCTCGCCGAGCGTAAATGTCTAAACGCTGTAGCAAGCCCTAAGCTGACAGACACTGCAGTAAACCTGTCAAAATAACCTGTTTAAAAAAAACGATCTTACTTGCACCAAGCGAGCTCGTAAAGTCAAAAAGGTCGTCGTATAATGCATCACCTGACGTGACCTCCCGTGTGTCGCTACGGTAGCAAGAAATAACATGACTAAAGTTGGATACACACAGAAATCTCACGAGATTTTGCTTTTATTTGGCTTAATCATGAAAATAAGTATACAAATAGAATTCTCATTGCTAACTTGTTAAAGGCCATGTTCGAACATATGTCAAAGGGCAAACATATGTCACAGTTAGACTAAATTTACGTCGTTAATTGCGAAACATTTTTGGAAATAAATTTGTAGTATTAGCTAAAAAATTCGTTTTCCTCCTTTTTATGTTGCACTGTCAACTAGTTTTGGACTTATTCTTCAACTCGAGATTTTTGTATGGGTTATTCCTGTGCTAAGCATTTGTACCTTTATGTTAATTGCTCTCGTTTAAGCTTAACCAACATCCAATTATTTGATTAATCTATAAAGTAGTAAAGCGGCACCCTAGCTGTGTCACTGAATACGATAAATAATCTCTAGAATTTCCAGTAAACTTGTACAAAAATGTCTATTTAGGCTACGTGTCATTGTCCTTTCCATAAATCGTTGTTTTTCCGTGCGCCTTTAAATATGTCTTAGGCCTATATGCTGTTATGGCTGTGTCCGTCAACTTAATATAAACCACGGAATGATTTGTAGATCCTTGAAAGGAGTTTTTGAACATTGTCATTAACTTTGTAGCTGGAACAACCAACAACGCAGTTTCTTCGTCCCAGTTTAAAAAAAAAAGATTTGGTCGACTTGCTATGCGTTCGACAGCAAACCACAACAGAGTTTCTTTAGTTTTTTTACACATTTTTTATCTTGTAATATGTTTAGCTGTGCATTTATTCAAGTAGCAAGATGTGTTGAATTTATTATTAACAATACAGATGAACTATGTACGTATCTTTTCCTCTAACCTGTCTCAAACAACGCAGTCTGATGATAAAACTCTCATTTCAAAGCTCAAATCAAAGCTGCGGTAACAACTAACTAACTTACTAACTAACTAACACCTAACTAACTAACACCTAACTAACTAACACCTAACTAACTTACTAACTAACTAACACCTAACTAACTTAACAACTAACTTACTATTTTAACATCTCAACTCAGCGTAGCGCGAAAATTGAAAAGAAAAACTTACACTAGAAGTGAAGTTACGCTTCAGTTCAAATAACACTGCTCGATTTTTGCAGACCTGTATTTTAGGCAAATGTAGATGAGTCGTTGATCTTCATGCATCATTGATTTGGTGACTCAGATTTCATTTTTCTTGCGGCAAGTGCCAAAAGGATTTCAACTGCGTTGCGTTCATGAGACAAATGCGAACGCAAGTTTGATGTAAAAATTGAATTTACAGAAATGCTAGTGATGTACATTTGGCAAGAATCATTAGGCTAAGACAAGTATTATTATTTGGGATATTGTTGTGCCGTAGCCTATATTTATGTATGCTCCGAAATTTAGGCAGAGAACCGTCATGTGTGGACTTGTTATAATTAGTTGGTCTTAATCTATCAGTCTCCTTTGTCTGTGTTATTTGATAATTGTCTTCGATTAATCAGCATCAAACCAAATCCTGAACAAGTCTCAAATGCATATTAAATCGAGTTCAATTTGTTTTCATGTTTGGCATGATAACTGATTAACATTTGATTTCGATTATTCCAGCGTAATACCCAAATCAGATCCGAAACCCCGTTGATTATAAACTAAAAACGCTTTTATAACAGCAGTAAAAATGCCTTTAAAGCTATGTGATTAGGTCCACCAAATTAAGCATCAATTTTCCTTTTCCACTTAACCAAATACGGTCTTGGTATTACTTCAATATTTTTGGTCATCTGTTTTGACCTTTGATGATGATGGCTCCTGTGATGAGCTTAATTTGAGCTCTCATTGCAATTCATCCTCCCTAGCCTGCGTGGATACCGACCTCAACACCGCTGACAGTCGACGGAACATGCATAGTAATGGTAATATCCATGATATCCTTGGTAACCAAGAGTTGAGTCAAGTAACGTTTCGTTAGTGCAATTGAGGCAATAGAATAGAGTGTTTTCATGGCAAGGCGCAGCAAAGATAGTAACAGGCCATTGTTCCAAGTATTTTCATTGTAGATAAAATAGCGCATCGATTCCTTGCTTTGAAGTTTCTGACTTCACGAGGCGCGATAGCGACCAACTTTTCATAACCTTTCGCTAATTAATTATAATTATATGAATACGACCAGAGCTTGGTGTGGGACGATTTTTAGAGATTTTTTCTTCTCAAAGTCGCCAAACAAATATTGCGCTCATGCGGAAAGTTGAAAGCAATTACAATGCAATAATTGAACTTACAAGTATTAAAATAAAGTATATTTGTAAAAAATATTAAAGCAAGCAATATTTCCATATAATAGCCCATCAAAATCTTACCCTGGTCGATGTCTCTGTTCCCTTCCCTTAGTCTAGGATCTAGATGGACCTAAAATGCCTCCGCGTTGTGAGATACAACTGCATCAATAGCGAAGAAGACTGGCTGGTTACTTTGACAGTCCAAAGCAACCTGGTCCTTTTCTCAACCCCAAAGGATTCAGCAACTTCCCTTCCGGACGTTTAGGAACAGCAAAAATCCCGATCTGAAATTCGCGAGCATCGACATTGAAAAGCAATTATCGATGTTTGCTTAAAAATTTCACGGTCCACCGACTCTTCTCCTCTCGACTTTCGCTAAATCCTGCTTGTGAGCACATGAAATCAATTTCAAGCGCACCAGTGAGGCGATGAAACTTCAGAAAAACTCACTGGAAACTCTTCAGCTTTATCACCAACGAGTCCGCATCAGGCCTATTGCAACCTGACCCTACAAACCTTGACCAGACCAATAGAAAATATCTCAAGCGGCTACCACAAGGTCTAGGCTGTAGGGAGGGTGTGTTAGAAACTTCCAGTCTGCAGAAATGCATCTCCCTCCTTTCTGTATCTGCGTAGTGCTGCTCTGGAAGATATCCGGCGTAGCGCTTTGTGATTATCCGTTAACATCTTGGAGCCCCAGCGGCAGCTGACTTTTGAAGAACGCAATTTCTTATGCGCGGTTGTGTAAACTGTACCGTGGGACATGTCCAAGTTTGTGGCAATTTCTTCTAAAGTGACCTTTCTATCAGATCTAATCATATTTTCAACTACCTGTATTGCTTCTGGGGTAGAGACTAGAGACATCCACAAGTCTCCCACTTAGAGGGTCATCAGTTATGCTTTCGCGTCCATCTTTGAATGCTTACACCCATTTGTGGAAGTTTGCTCTAGACATACAGGAAGAACCAAAGCTGTCTTTGCATTCTAGACAGAATCTCACTCGGTTTTACTCCGCCAACAAAAAAAAAGATAACTTGTCTTTTTTCTCAGCTTGAGCAGTTTGTTAGCCTAGCAGACATTTCAATTTACCGTCACACCTACAGTAGTCTGAGAATATACACCATATTATGTAAATTAAATGACAACTTCATTCATAACTATCATAGACAATTTCGGTTTCATAGCTTCAAAAACACCAAAGTAATTGAGAAAGTTTCATCTCTTATTGGCTCACCCTCGTACATTGACTAATTTGCAAATCGACTTAATCATCGTAACGTCATAATGACCCATGTTACGTGCCCCTCATTTAGATTCTGTAATCAAAGTTTACTTTTACAATTTTACTAAACATTTAACAACTCTGTATTAACAACTCCAATTTGCTAATTCGCCATCAAAATTTTTCTTTCAATATTTTGATAATCAGAATGGTGACCAACCTGCTGTTTTGACTGTCTTTTAATATTGTGTTTCCTTTTCACGTCACATATAATTATCCTGGAAAAGAACGGCATCCGGTATAAACAGCATGTAAGTTATCGAAAAACAATTTTCTCAGTTAAAAGGGATGAATGTACTATGTTGGAACGAAAATGTTGTTAACCCTTGCGGCGTGTCACTACTTAGGAGTACACATTGCAGAAAGAGCTGTAGTCAACTTTAAATATTACATGGATGTAGTGAAGCTGATGAAAGTTGAAAATCTGAAAACCTTTGCTGAGTTTTATTCAGTTGCTCCAGGATAAGGTCCACCAGAATCACTGATTCATATTGCAAGGAAATCCTGATCCCTCAATTTTATTGCATTTAATGAAGTACAAGAGTTAAGTAGTACAGAAGTACAGACGAAACCGGTAGATCTGAAAAACTTTGCTGAATTTTGTACATGGATATCACTGATTAGTAGAAACGACAGATAATAATTTGTTCATATACATAAAATCTGAACCAACCCTATGTTTTTAGTTCAGTGTCATTTCACAGCATGTGCGTTGAGAAAACCAGTAGAGTTAGATTTTATTTGTTTCTGGTCGGTGTTGTTCTGACCTTGAGTGGAATATTTGGCGTCGTGCCTTTGGTTTCAAGCTTAAACGTAGAGGAAGCAATTGGTAAGTTGATCGCAAGGCTATTTACTAATGTGATTCAAGACATATCTAAATAAGTTATTTAACAATAGACCAGTTATTTATTACCGAACATAGTGACATATGTTACATAAAAAGTTTTATTAAACTTCCTACAGGTCCTCTCGCTTCAGATGTATTACGTTTAACAGCCGGCAATAATCTGACTGGGTATCATTGAATCTACCTAATTAAGTTCATTTCCAACTAAACGTAACTATTCAAAAAAGCGCGGTAGTTAATCAAGTCCTGTGGGACCCATACGCGTGTCCTGGGTTTCAATATTTGGTTTTAGGGATATAAATGATCGTTAAAGATTATAGCTTTGTAAATGTACTTATATTCTTCTTCAAACTTACCCTGGGTGTTTGTAGCTGGTGTTTTGGGTAAAACAGTCTGCCTTTAAAAAGAATGTTCGGTGACTGATATCTGGTTAAGTAGTGACAGTTTTCTATTTGTTTTTCTTGATGATTGGCGCAATATCTTAACAAATTTAAATCTAAAATCTATAATTTTCAATGGTGGTCGGACGATTCAACCCACGGACGATTCAACCCCGGACAATTCAACCCACGGACGATTCAACCCAGGACGATTCAACCCCGGACGATTCAACCCACGGACGATTCAACCCGCGGACCATTCAACCCGCGGACCATTCAACCCGCGGACGATTCAACCCACGGACGACTCAACCCGCGGACGATTCAACCCACGGACGATTCAACCCACGGACGATTCAACCCACGGACGATTCAACCCAGGACGATTCAACCCCGGACGATTCAACCCACGGACCTTTCAACCCACGGACGATTCAACCCAGGACGATTCAACCCCGGACTATTCAACCCGCGGACGATTCAACCCACGGACGATTCAACCTCGGACGATTCAACTCCGGACGATTCAACCCACGGACCTTTCCACCCACGGACCTTTCAACCCACGGACCTTTCAACCCCGGACTATTCAACCCCCGGACGATTCAACCCACGGACGATTCAGCCCACGGACGATTCAACCCAGGACGATTCAACCCCGGACGATTCAACCCACGGACGATTCAACCCGCGGACCATTCAACCCGCGGACCATTCAACCCGCGGACCATTCAACCCACGGACGACTCAACCCGCGGATGATTCAACCCACGGACGATTCAACCCACGGACGACTCAACCCGCGGACGATTCAACCCACGGACGATTCAACCCCGGACGATTCAACCCACGGACCTTTCAACCCACGGACGATTCAACCCAGGATGATTCAACCCCGGACTATTCAACCCGCGGACGATTCAACCCACGGACGATTCAACCTCGGACGATTCAACTCCGGACGATTCAACCCACGGACCTTTCCACCCACGGACCTTTCAACCCACGGACCTTTCAACCCCGGACTATTCAACCCCCGGACGATTCAACCCACGGACGATTCAACCCACGGACGATTCAACCCAGGACGATTCAACCCCGGACGATTCAACCCACGGACGATTCAACCCGCGGACGATTCAACCCGCGGACCATTCAACCCGCGGACGATTCAACCCACGGACGACTCAACCCGCGGACGATTCAACCCACGGACGATTCAACCCACGGACGATTCAACCCACGGACGATTCAACCCAGGACGATTCAACCCCGGACGATTCAACCCACGGACCTTTCAACCCACGGACGATTCAACCCAGGACGATTCAACCCCGGACTATTCAACCCGCGGACGATTCAACCCACGGACGATTCAACCTCGGACGATTCAACTCCGGACGATTCAACCCACGGACCATTCAACCCACGGACCTTTCAACCCCGGACTATTCAACCCCCGGACGATTCAACCCACGGACGATTCAACCCACGGACGATTCAACCCAGGACGATTCAACCCCGGACGATTCAACCCACGGACGATTCAACCCCGGACGATTCAACCCACGGACGATTCAACCTGTTTATAAAAACGTCTACGCAGTTCGTTATCAGGCACGGATGCCGCTTTTACCACTATACCAATACACATCTTGTGTTGAAATAAAAACAAGTTTATGTACCGTGTTGTAACTAGTAGGCCTGCTTAGCGAAAAATAAAGCCTACACGTCGATTAAAGGTCAAACCTTAGAAACAACTGTTTGTTGATTGGAATGAAGATTGCACGCAAAAAAAGTCTATATGGTCAATTTTTTTTAACCTGCTCAGAATGCTATCACAAAACAAATTTCAGTCTTGTGCGACGTGTAGTACAGAAGTTATTAGGCCAATATAAAGTCAATTGTTTCGTTAGGTCAAGATACGGTCAATTGTGTCTTTTAGGTCAAAATCTATTAAACTTGTAATTTTGTAATATTATTCTTCCGTTTTTCTCTTTTCTTGTACCGCAAACAATTCCAGTGCCCCAAATTAGAGGCCTACTTAGAACCAAAGCCACCAAGAGAGGGAAGGCCTTTCAGCGCGCCTGGTGGGTTGAATCGTCCGCGGGTTGAATCGTCCTGGGTTGAATCGTCCTGGGTTGAATCGTCCGTGGGTTGAAAGGTCCGTGGGTTGAATCGTCCGGGGTTGAAAAGTCCTGGGTTGAATCGTCCGTGGGTTGAAAGGTCCGTGGGTTGAATCGTCCGGGGTTGAGAAGTCCTGGGTTGAATCGTCCGTGGGTTGAAAGGTCCGTGGGTTGAAAGGTCCGTGGGTTGAATCATCCTAGGTTGAATCGTCCGGGGTTGAATCGTCCGTGGGTTGAATCGTCCGCGGGTTGAATAGTCCGTGGGTTGAATCGTCCTGGGTTGAATCGTCCGTCGGTTGAATCGTCCGCGGGTTGAATGGTCCGCGGGTTGAATCGTCCGCGGGTTGAATCGTCCGTGGGTTGAATCGTCCGCGGGTTAAATGGTCCGCGGGTTGAATCGTCCGCGGGTTGAATCATCCGTGGGTTGAATCGTCCGGGGTTGAATCGTCCTGGGTTGAATCGTCCGTGGGTTGAATCGTCCGGGGTTGAATCGTCCGTGGGTTGAATCGACCTAGAACCATTTTCAATATAACAAGAGCTGTGGTTTTCTTGCAAATCTGCTCCTGTTTAATCTGGGTTCTTCGATATTTTTGTGCTCGCGAATATAATTAATGGCTTCGGTCGCTTTCCTTTCCTTGACGGGGTGAATATCCTGTTGGTTAGTTTGTGCAATGAATCAATTACTTTGATACTTATTTTAATCTAATTCAATCTCTTTCTCCTATTCAGTATCTCGTTCCATTTGAATATCTAGTCTTATTATGACGTGATTATTAGACTAAACTTATTCGTAGGTTGATATGATTATTGTACACTTTTAAATATCTTCGCTTGTTTAGCGTTGTAGTATCAATTATTATGCATTATCTGAATCCTGGCTTGTGCTGGGAATTTCGATAAACTTTCTTAGAAGATTGCTATGTTTTCAAACGATAAACAACAACAAATATGTACATAAAGAGAATAATTGAGAACAGGGTAACACAACAATTTGACAAGAATGCATGGTGACATAACGAACAGATACTGAACTGAAGAACTGCTGTTGACTTATGAGGGTATCATATCTTAATTTTTCCTATTGAATTATCTGACTCTTTTGTTGCGTGCGGTTAGAATACTCTAACTCTAACCTTTTGTCGGCCGAATAGTTTTAATATTACAACAGAAATAGCTCAAAAGAAAAGGTTTTTATTATAGGTGCTGCACAGTGCACACTGTCTCAAAATTACGAGTAACCAAGAATATAAGTAATACTACTGCTTATAAGATGTCTATTGAGTTGCAATCACCATGGCTAGCTTAGACAACTCATATGTTGGTTTCGGTTTTCACTCCGTTAAGTCTGCTCGCTGGTAGAAGTGCGACCTTACAAAACGTGAAAGCGATGGGAGTGAAAATGTTCGATATGAAAAATGTAGCAAGTCGTAGTAGGTGCAGCGAGCGAAACAATATTTTGATAATGTGAAATACATACAACTAAAGCTGACACATTTAGACATAGATAAATAAATAATCAGTGTTAAGGTTAAGAAGCAGGCATTTCCAACAAAGATTTCTTATCATCGTAGATGCCTGGGAACGTATTAAAGGGAGTTTTCACTCGAAGTTATTTAGAGCAAGTTTCCAAATATTAAACCACAGTTGAAGTTTTTATCAAACAACAATTTCATAAACATCAATCAATAACTAGAAAACACTTTTGCAATAAATAATGTAATAAAAACCGCCCAGGCTGCTACAGGTCTATGTCGTTTCAACATAAAGTTATCTTTCAAGCTTTGACACGTATTAACTGTAAACATAGTTGTAATATTTGCATCAGCAAAATTATTTTATTTTGTTTTATCTTGCTCGCAGATATGTCAAAACAAGCGCAGAGTTTAATCTAGCAATGTACAGGGTGGGTCAGAAAAACCTACCACATTTCAAACTAGGAAAAAGAGACAAAATTTATAAGCAATCAAAACATTTATTGTCTCATCTGAAAGTCAAAAGGTTACCATTTGATGTAATTAAGTTTTAATTATTCCATCCTGTAGGTGATTCCCTCGAGATGTAGATGGCGCCCTCGAGGCCTTCCAGGTGGCTTTCGAATTAATGCTGAACCCGCAGCTCTGAAATTTTTGACCCAGAGCATTACAGATTTTCGATTGGTTCCAAGGTCGTTACGATTTAGTTTGAAATTAGTCTTAAAAGTTCTTAGCGTTCGAGTCAAAGATTCCCCATTTCTAATGAAATCTTCCACAATAAATGCACGGCACGCCAGTCCAGGCCATTTTACATACAGATACAAAATTTAAAAAAAAATTACATAAAACATTATTTACTTATAAAAACTAAAACCTGAAACACAAATTGTAAGTCTTTTGCCGCACAATTTCGATTCAACCTCCTGTCAGACTGCTAGAGCTTTGGTACAGTAAAAATTTGAAATGTGGTAGGTTTTTCTGACCCACCCTGTATAAGCGGCTGTAGTCAGAAGGTTTAACATTCTCACTATTGTTTCACGTTTTCCTACAATCTCCTGAGATGAAAATATCTGTAAAAATCAGCTTGCATCACAAACTTTTAGATATTTGTTTCACAAAAATAACAATAATATAACAAAATAGCAAAACCTAATTAAAGTAACTTGTTTTAGACCAATATAAAGCGAAGAAAGTTTCAGGAAAAGCTTCCAACTCGAGCTCAGTGCTTCCTGCTGGGGCTTCCTTCGAACACTTAAAATATCTCCTAGTCAATGTTCCCTCTAAGCTGCGCGCGTGCACAAATGCGCACTGCTGACACGGTCTCCGCGCACAGAAAATCTGTGTTGCGCACAAGAAAATAAGCCAACCTGAATTAAAAATAGAATAAACGCATAATAATGGCCTCAGTACGCACGTGGCACCTCTGATGTTGCTCACAGTGGTCCAAGGGACCGCTCAGGGAGTTAGTGTGTTTGCTCAGACTCGTGAGAAATTAGAGGGAACATTGCTCCTAGTTGCCTTATAGTTGTGGAGGGGTTAAGGTTAAACGACCCATGGGCCTTTTAGGTGTGAGCAAGAATGAGAATGGCACTAAATAGTATCAGAACAATAATTAAATGAAAATCTACCACGTTCTCCTTGACAGAAAACTTTTGTGACAAGTCTATCATTCTTTCAACAGGATCTCTTACCCTTGCGATCGGGTACGCTATCGCCATACCGAGCACATTCCTAGTCCCAGCAGTAGCAGCCGCATTTGGCGTCAGAACCGTTGTAGTCATAGCAGCAACCTGCTATCTTTTGTTTGTGCTCGGCAATGTCCACACAGGTGAGATACAAAGCATCCCTACAACCAATTATAGCAATATATTTTCATTTCAATTTGCCTTCAATGTTTGTGTATTTTTTTATGTAATTGAGAGTGTCACGTTTTAAGTTCACTCAATTTTCCTTGATTTGAAGACGATGATAGAACCTGCACTGTTTTGTGTGATTTTGTTTGCACGCAAGTTTTATTTGCTTTGGCCTAAGGCCGTCACTCTGATTTCGTTCTGCTCCCTCGGCTGATAAAATCGGCCGCATGCTAAAATCGGACTTTAATAGGATTTTAGTTGTGACTGGCGCGGGTACAGACTTTTTCTTTAGTAGTGATTCCAGAATTACTATTAATTAATCCACATTAATATTAAAAACGAGTATTTTAGTGGAAGTATTTATTTTATTGACACTTGTTTAAGTACACAGTTTTGCTTTCTTTAAAAGTCTTTATTTTTGTTAAGGTATACCGATTGTTAAACAATTCTTAATCGTTGTGATTGGTAAAAAATCTTATTTCTACTGTTAACATCTTAGGCATTTGGCAGCGCTGTCAGTGTCGTATTTCTGCTTCTGGACAGACAGCTGTCTGGCAAGAGCAACTTTACAACGAACCGAAATTTCTCCTTCTGTGGAGCGAACGACTGTCAAGACCCGAACATAACACTTGCCAACATCGAACAGTACACCCCTGCCTTTGTCGCCACACGCTACAGCTTAATCGCATTTCTGGCCGGCCTCATATTAATTGCAGTTATCTTATACCGAGTTAATTTGCCCGTTGAAGCTGGTCATGAAGTTGATCAAACAATTAACACGTCACTTGAAAGAATCATAAAATTACCATCTGTTGGTGACGATGAAGCAACAATTCAGGTTAGGATGAAGTTTGTAAAGTTTTCTAAAATGCATTTATGACGTATGCACGTGTAGAGGGTTTGGTGAACAGTCGCTAAGTTCAACCAAGAGTAAGAAAAAAAACAAAACTTAAAATGCATTCGTCGGAGTTATAGACGCGCTCGATAACAGGGAAGAGAGGGGCTTACAAACACTCTTCTTCTTCCGTGGGTAAAGAACTTTTAGCTTATTGTATTGTCATTCTGTATCTTGAACTTCTGTTGTACAACATTTTTTCTGAAAATGATATTTACAAAACATCATTGTTATTAAAACTTTTCCAAGAAAATGAGTTCGGAAACTTCATTGAAAGTGATCGCCAAGTCTTTGAAGTCAACCTTAAAGCTGCTGATCACGTCCAAGCATCTTTTGATTATGTGGCTTACAATCTACGGCGGAATGACACTCAGCTTCTTCAACGGGGAAATCACCAGAGCTTTTGTATCCTGCGTCTTGGGAGTTGACAAGGTGTGTGTTTCACTCATGCTTATTCTATGCTGGCTGCGCCCAATTTACTATTTTCGTTTTGGCATCTACAACAGGTTGGCGTGGCGGTGATTGTGTTTAGTGCTAGTGGTATTTTGGCTGCTTAGGTTGGCGGAAAAGTTAACAGCAAGCATGGTCGCAATTATCCGTTTGCTTTCGCATTCGTGCTCGATATTTCAAGTTATGTGGTGTGCTTGGACTGGCGAATTACTGAAAATACTACCTGGGTGATTTACATTCTCTCGTTCATGTTTGGAATGTCGGACACTATATGGCAAAGTCAAACGAACGGTGAGTGGCTTGACCGTTTTGTAACGTGGACCTATATGTCGTATGTACCAGTGTATATATATATTGGCCCATGTTTTAAAACACGTTTTAATTGTTCTCTAAATATACGTTGTCGTTCACATTTCTACGTGGATGCTGGTTTTCGGGTTACGATCTCGCAAGAACATGAGGCCTATGCAGAAAATGTTTTGGCAATACCAACTGCTGCCCAACCGCGTCACGTACTTTGTGCAATTCAGTTTCTAGCGCAGCCATAGCGTCTAGCACTTTGTCATTCCGTTTAATTCCATACCAGATTGGTCTTTTGAAGAGTGTTTGAAAGCTCTACAGCGCCATCTCGAGCAATTCCGTGCGTGAAGATTGTCCGCAGATGGTAGAGTAGCTATACGCATCATGTTCACATAAATTTGAAGCTATAAATGTTGAAGTTATCAACCTAACTTTCTGCTAAATCTTTTAAACACTTGGAACGTAGTGAGAAGGGATTCGCTGGTGGAGAGACCTCATTAGACTAAGAAACCACAGAAACTGAAACAATTTGCTCAAAATTTGGCGAAATTTAATGCCAGTCAGCTTATTACCCAGAGATCCCAGGTATGAGTATGAGCAAAACAATGCTTTTGTGGCTGGCGGCGTACTTGAAGTGAAACGCATCGTCAGAAGTGCCAGTCAAGTATTACGACAGCGCAATTTTTATCCAGGTTTCACTGTTGATCAAGCAACAACTGACAGAACGCACGAAAGATTTTCACATGATCCTGGATGATGTCGCCATCACCGATCTATCATTTAGTAGAGAATACACACATGCTGTTGAAGCTAAGCAAGTCGGTTAGTGACAAAAGGCATTGCCATGTTGATATAAAATCGAAATCATATTGCTATATGATGTTGGTTTGAAAGGCATCAAAGAACTCGAGCTTGCTCGACTGGTGTAACTTGCTCTCTGTATAGTCATGTCTATATTTTGCAAATTGATTCTATTTAATCTATTTGCTACCCTGGCTAATTCTGCAGGAGATAAAACACTTCTTTATTTGACTACAGGAATATGCAAATGGAAACATTTCTGCTTTTAACTGAAGTAACACATATGCTAGGGCAACATTTCTCAAGCTATTGCGCGCAATCTAAATTTGCTTCATCTTGATTGTACACAAGGGTTACTTGTTTATAAGCAGCCATTGCTGTCATAGTAACTGAATTTTTATATAGCAATTATGTTTTCGGTCGCAGTCCTTGCTTCGAACTGTTTTAAAGATAAATAGGAATTGTAAACAAGTTGTGCTTGAGAGACGTTGTGCTAGTGCTTTCTACAGTTGCATCAGTTACTTCTAAGAGAATGTTTTACAGTGAAAATCTGATGGCATGTTCCTCAGAAAGTAACTCGCATTGAAAATGTGATTTATCTCAAACCACAACCTTATCACACAGCTCAGCAAGACGCCCAAAGAGCTCAGTACATCGTGGAGCGAGCAAAGCAGGACAGACAGCAGAAGATCGTACAAGCTGAGGGAGAAGCTCAGATTGCCAAAACTATATCCTTTCATTTGCTCATTACTTGGCATCGATGCCTCAATATACCACCTACACTTTGATCTTTAAAGCCCAAGTTTAGTCGACTGATTCGTTACTTATTCATGTCATGGTGACAAGTTTTGTGTCTGCCCAGTTGCTTTTTTCTTAACTGTGAACACGTCGGTGAGGCGATCAGCAAAAACCCTGGTTTCTTGAAGTTGCGAAGAATACGAGCTGCCCAGAACATCGCTAAAACTGTGAGTCTTTTTGGGAGTGGAAACTATCAGCGAAGTGCTTCCATTATAACTTACCTAACCAATATTATCTTTCAGATTTCCGAAGCTCAAAATAGCGTGTACTTGGATGCCAGCAGTCTAATGTTAAATATTGGGGAAGACACTTACCAAAAGTATGAGATTAAATGAAATTCAACGTCCGAGCGTGTTTGGTCACATCTTAACTTTTACATCATTGCACATAATGTCCCGTTAGCTATAGCCGGTACATAGCCTATAACGGAGGCGTTCAACATAAAGCCCTCGTCCGGGCGTATGTGTACCTAAATACGTGATCCGCCTCCCGCGAATCATCATCAAGTATGCCGTCATTGCTTCTAAATACTTATAACTCTTGTCTGGCGCTCATCGTCATTACATTTGTACGTCGTGGCCCATTGTGATAAAAACAGTAGTTGCACACTCCTATACATTCACTGATGATAGTGTGGTTAATCGTGATCTACCTTCAATATTTGATACCATGATTTCTTTTGTTTTTTCAGATTAGCTAAGAAGTAAGAATCAGACCGGGAGTTAACCTTTTGCATTAGATGAACGATTATTCAGAAGAATCTGACCTGGGAATTCCCCACGACTTAATGATTCTAACGTTTTACGCTTGTTACGTCATAAATAACTTACACCGCAGGCGAATTATGTTGCAGTTGAATGAGTAAAATATTTGTACAATTTTTCTTATAGTCAGACCAATGGGATTTTAACAACAGTAGTAAATTTATATGAACACAGATGTCTGGAAAGCCAGGCAGCGAAAAGACTGTCATAGGCCATTGTTCCAACTCCCATATACTTTTGCCAAGCATAAAATATCCATCGATTCCTTGCTTCGAAGTTGCTGACGTCACTAGGCGCAGTGGAAGCACTGAACCTACAAGCGACCAACTTTTCATAATCTTTCGCTGATTGTGAGAATATGATTGGAGCTTGGTCCGGTACGATTTTCAGAGATTTTTTCTTCTCGAAGTCTCCAAAGAAATATATAATATGCGACACCTGCAAAAACAATTAGGATTAAAGAGCAAAGTAGTCACTTGAACAAGGCTAGGAAGAATGTTCTTACTGTACAAAATTCCTGCCACAGCCATCAGGGCAATTTGCAGGTATATTTTCTGCCAGACGCACAGAGCTTTGCTGATGGCGAACTGAGTAGCAAGTCCAACCTCGTACATGATATTCCAGGCTACCAAAGCTTGCTTGTTATCGTCTCGAAAGAAACTTCCATACATTTCTACAAAAACTCTTTGCATTATGATACTGACCCAAGACAATCGTTGAGGCCCAAGCAAGCCTTTGTGTCAAAACCATTCTCATAATGGTTAAAACACTAAAGCATTAAGAAGATTTCTCAGAACGAGCTCTAAATGTACGTGAACAGGTGAGATGGACGAACTGAGAATGAAATTCTGTTTTGCATAAGATAGGAAAGGTCGGCAGATAATAGTCTTGTATACCATATCACGTTATCAATATCACGTTCTTGTCAAAACACGACCCGTTTTGAGAGTATGATTAGAACTATAGCATCGTGTGACGGAGACTTGTCCTGATGAAAACGTTTTACGTTCATGTATACAACTGAACTGAACCTAAGAGAAATACTATAACGCATGTTGTATTACTTTGCCTTATAAATCTATTGGCACATCTGTGACTTCCAGGACAGACATATCTCCATGTTATAGGACGGTTGAGCCACTCACCGTTGGTCTGACTTTGCCACAAACCATCCGATATTCCAAACATGAACGAGAGAATGTAAATCACCCAGGTCGTATTTTCAGTAATTTGCCAGTTCAAGCACACCACATAACTTGAAACATCGAGCACGAATGCGAAAGCAAACGGATAATTGCGACCATACTTGCTGTTAACTTTTCCGCCAACGTAAGCAGTCATGGCCTCACCGGAAGCAAGCAGAATCACCGCCACGCCAACCTGTTGTAGATGCCAAAACGAGAATACTTAGTGAATTAGGCGCATCCAGCATAGAATAAGCATGAGTGAAAGACACACCTTGTCAACTCCCAAGACGCAGGATACAAAAGCTCTGGTGATTTCTCCGTTGAAGAAGCTGAGTGTCATTCCGCCGTAGATTGCAAGCCACATTATCAAAAGCTGCTTGGGCGTGATCAGCAGCTTTAAGGTTGACTTCAAAGACTTGGCCATCACTTGAAACGGTGTCGAGTCCTTGAAAAGTTACAATAACAACGATGCATCGTGAAAGAATGTAGGCTTTGATAAATTGATGCAACAGAAGTTTTATGGTGCGGTACAAGGCCCCACAAAAAAGCTGTGGTCGTGGTCGTTTTCGTAAAGAGGCGGGGCTTGGCTTCTCCTGCAAAAGGTTGGCCCCATGAAAAACTGTTTCCAAAAACAACAACAAAGTTTCCAAAAAATGTAAACTTTCGGTGTCGTCTGATATTTTAGGTTAGGGACCTGAATGTCATTCGTAAAAAATTCAATCATCAGTTGAGCATCGTCTGGTGTTGAATGACATCCAGTTAGACGTAACTTGGAAAGGTTATACGTTCTCGAAAAGTCTCAATAACAGCGAAAGTTTGTGGTTGTAAGGTTGCCTTCGATGAGGTCTTACATCAGCAACTTCATGGCGTGGTATCACTATCAAGCACGTGACTAAGCAGAGGGAACCTTGGCCCCTCTCAGAATAGGACGGCGCTGTGGAGGAATTTCTTTTAGCATAATTTCAGACTACTGTATTTGTAATTTCGTCTCTTTAATGTTTAAAGGGTTAGTGATATTTACCTGATCGTAATATGACGCAAATCATTTATTTACAAACTTAGAAGAGTCTTTCGACAGCGTTGATTCAATTTATACTTTTCAAGCCTCAGTTAGGCCTACCAAGCTTGTCTGAGGCGTATTGTCCGATGGGCGCGTTTTTAATTTTATAATTTTGGCGCCCGTTGACCAGAGTCCATGCAGGTTGAAAGGTTACAAACGCAGTTGATAAAGAATTACAAACTTCATCCTGACCTGATTGGCTGTTGCTGCTGCGTCGTCATTTGATGGTGTCGTCGTGATGTCAGATGACGTGTTAGTTGTTTTTCCAACTTCGTGGCGAGCTTCAACGGGTAAACTAACTCGGTATAAGATAACCGCAATTAATATGAGGCCGGCCAGAAATGCGATTAAGCTGTAGCGTGTGGCGACAAAGGCAGGGGTGTACTGTTCGATGTTGGCAAGTGTTATGTTCGGGTCTTGACAGTCGTTCGCTCCGCAGAAGGAGAAATCTCGGTTCGTTGTGAAGTTGCTCCTGCCAGATAACTGTCTGTCCACAAACAAGAATACGACACTGGCAGCGCTGCCAAAAACCTGGAACGTTAACAGCAGATATTACAAACTCACAACGACGCAGAGCCTAGATCTAGAGAGTTAGTTTAACAGTTTACATATGAACAAAACTACATCTTCTGGAGAAAGTAAAAGTTTATTCCGTAGCCAGCAGGCGCAAAAAATAGCCAATTTTCAATTGATACCGTTCCAGTGTGAGAAGCAGCAAAGAAAATCCCGGTGAACAGACGGCGACGTTTTTCGTATGTGCCTGGTTCATTTTTCGATATTTCGACTGCAAAGTTGTTGGCAACAATTGAACCTGAACTCCAATACCAGCCGTCGCCGACTCCAAAGAACACTGCGGCCGGAATTAAAGTGTAGTAAGCTATGGAAAAAATTCATCCACACAAATCTGTTTCAAGTTAGGTTGAGATATTTAGCGTTTGATTGATGGGTTCTATGAATGCTGTAAACATCACCTGTGTAAACGTTTCCCAGTACAAACAAAAGATAGCAGGTTGCTGCTATGACCACAACGGCTCTGACGCCAAGTGCGGCTGCTACTGTTGGGACTAGGAATGTGCTGGGTATGGCGATAGCGTACCCGATCGCAAGGGTAAGAGATCCTGTTGAAAGAAGGTCAAGGTTGTTACAAAGCTGTCAAGTACAGACTATTTTCTTGTATAACTTAGTGTCTTGATACATATAGGCCACTGCCAGAACCTTGCAAAAAAAACTTTATTCGTTGATAACCTACTTCCTTGAATGTAAAGCTAATTTAGCGTATAGCCTATGGATTAGAGAAACGTTTTCTATTTCATTGTTTTGTAACTTACGTGATTGTTAAACGCTTTGAGCGATTCATTTTATCGGTTAAGAGAGTCTTGTAAATATTATTATGGTTCCCAAATTTTTCCGACTTGTGAACCTTAGCTCAGGGTTTTTAACCTGGGGTCCATGAATCCCTAAGGTTTACGGACCAATGGTTCTCAATCTTTCATGTGAGAAACTGACAGACTAAGACGAGTTTACAGTCGACTATTCAAGACAATACAACGAGTAGTCTGAGTAGATTACACAAAGTTGATAAAAGTTTTACAGTAGCAAACATCATTGTGCTCGGTAATGTGATCCATTGTTAAAACACGAAACCATATTTGAGCATGCCATGTATCACATTAGTAAATAGCCTTGCTATCAACTTACCAATTGCTTCCTCTACGTTTAAGCTTGAAACCATAGGGACAACACCATATGCTCCACTCAAGGTCAGAACAACACCGACCAGAAACAAATAAAATCTAACTCTACTGGTTTTCTCAGTGCACATGCTGTGGCTCGTTCCTGAACTAGAATCATAGGATTGGCCTCAGATTTTATGAACATAAACAAACCAATCGTTAAACGAAATAAACATAGTTTAATCGTCATACAGCAGTTAGCACAGTTTTACTTAATGGCTCATCATGTGGAGACAAACAGGTCAACTGAGTATTAAATCATTACACAGGTGTTAATTAAAGCAAAGATACTTATTCTGGAACAACTGGATGGCATCAAACATATTTGGCATTCGACTCTCACTGTGATTTGGTGATACGCATAGGCCTATAACTGGTGGGAAACACCAATGCTCACAAATTAATTATCCATCTCACGTTTAGACGTTTAAAGTTCCAACAATCTCTTTGAATTTCCCGCTTTCTTTTCTCGCGATTAACCAAATCGATGGGTTTATTTGTTGAGATTGTGGCCGAGCGTAAACCCTTAAATGCTGTCGTAAGCCCTAAGCTGACAGACACCGCAGTAAACCTGTCAAAATAACCTGTTTTAAAAAAACGATCTTAATTGCACCAAGGGAGCTCGTAAAGTCAAAAATGTTGTCGTATAATGCATCACCTGACGTCACCTCCCGTGTGTAGCTACGGTAGCACGAAATAATATGACTAAAGTTGGATACACACAGAAATCTCACGAGATTTTGTGTTTATTTGGCTTAATCATGTAAATAAGTGTACAAATAGAATTCTCATTCCTCACTTGTTAAAGTCAAAGGTCAAACATACGTTACAGTTAGGCTAAATTTACGTTTTCAATTGCGAAACATTTTTGGAAATAAGTTTCTAGCATAATATAAAAAATTCGTTTTCCTGTTTATTTATGTTGCAATGTCAAATAGCTTTTGGACTTGTTCTTCGACCCTAGGTTTTTGTATGGGTTATTCCTGTGCTAAGCATTTGTACCTTTATGTTTATTGCTCTCGTATAACCTTAACCAACATCAAGTTATTTAATTAATGTACAAAACAGTAAAGCGTCACCCTAGCTGTGTCACTGAATACGATAAATAATTTCTAGAATTTCCAGTAAACTTGTACAAAAATGTCTATTTAGGCTACGTGTCATTTCGTGTCCTTTCCATAAATCGTTGTTATTCCATGTGCCTTTAAATATGTCTCAAATGCTATTATGGCAGTGTTCGTCAACTTAATGTAAGCCACGAAATGATTTGTAGATCCTTGAAAGGAGCTTTTGAACATTGTCATTAACTTTGTAGCTGGAACAATCAACAACGCAGTTTCTTCGTCCTATTTAAAAAAAAAGATTTGGCCGACTTGCTAAGCGTTCGACAGCAAACCACAACAGAGTTTCTTTAGTTTTTTTACACATTTTTTATCTTGTAATATGTTTAGCTGTGCATTTATTCAAGTAGCAAGATGTGTTGAATTTATTATTAACAATACAGATAAACTATGTACGTATCTTTTCCTCTAACCTGTCTCAAACAACGCAGTCTGATGATAAAACTCTCATTTCAAAGCTCAAATCAAAGCTGCGGTAACAACTAACTTACTATTTTAACATCGCAACTCAGCGTAGCGCGAAAATTGAAAAGAAAAACTTACACTAGAAGTGAAGTTACGCTTCAGTTCAAATAACACTGCTCGATTTTTGCAGACCTATAATTTAGGCGAATGTAGATGAGTCGTTGATCTTCATGCATCATTGATTTGGTGACTCAGATTTCATTTTTCTTGCGGCAAGTGCCAAAAGGATTTCGACTGCGTTGCGTTCATGAGACAAATGCGAACGCAAGTTTGATGTAAAAATTGAATTTACAGAAATGCTAGTGATGTACATTTGGCAAGAATCATTAGGCTAAGACAAGTATTATTATTTGGGATATTGTTGTGCCGTAGCCTTTGTTTATGTATGCTCCAAAATTTAGGCAGAAAAACGTCATGTGTGGAATTGTTATAATTACTTGGTCTTAATCTATCAGTCTCCTTTGTCAGTGTTATTTGATAATTGTCTTCGATTAATCAGCATCAAACCAAATCTTGAACAAGTCTCAAATGCATATTAAATCGAGTTCAATTTGTTTTCATGTTTGGCATGATAACTGATTAATATTTGATTTCGATTATTCCAGGGCAATACCCAAATCAGATCCGAAACCCCGTTGATTATAAACTAAAAACGCTTTTATAACAGCAGTAAAAATGCCTTTAAAGCTATGTGATTAGGTCCACCAAATTAAGCATCAATTTTCCTTTTCCACTTAACCAAATACGGTCTTGGTATTGCTTCAATATTTTTGGTCATCTGTGTTGACCTTTGATGATGATGGCTCCTGTGATGAGCTTAATTTGAGCTCTCATTGCAATTCATCCTTTCCAGCCTGCGTGGATACCGACCTCAACACCGCTGACAGTCGACGGAAAATGCATAGTAATGGTAATATCTATGGTATCCTTGGTAAATAAGACTCGAGTCAAGTAACGTTTGGTTGGTGCAATTGAGGCAGTAGAATGTTTTCATGAAAGCGACAAAACATTTGTCGACGGTAGGAAGGTGACTGCATTAACGCCACATTAACGCCACTGACACACTTATTAACGCCGGTGACTGCAACGGCAAGGCGCAACAAAAATATTAACAGGCCATTGTTCCAATTTTTTTCATTGAAGATAAAAGACCGCATCGATTCCTTGCTCTGAAGTTTCTGACGTCACGAGGCGCAATAACAACCAAATTTTCATAATCTTTCGCTAATTATAATTATATGAATATGACTAGAGATTGGTGTGGAACGATTCTCATATATTTTTTCTTCTCGAAGTCTCCAAACAAATATATAATATGCGACACCTGCAAAAAAGCAAATGATCAAAAATGCTTGACCAAGACTAAGACGAAAGTTTTTACCGTAAAAGATAACTGCCACGGCCATCAGGGCAATCTGCAGGTATATTTTCTGCCAAACGCACAGAGCTTTGCTGATGGCGAACTGAGTAGCAAGTCCAACCTCGTACATGATATTCCAGGCTGCTAAAGCTTGCTTGTTGTCGTCTCGAAAGAAACTTCCATACATTTCTACAAAAACAATTTGCTTTATGATACTGACCCAAGATAATCTTTTAGTTTAAGCAAGCGGATTTCCTTTGTGTGCGTTTCCAAGTCATCAGGAACAGAGCTGAACCTCAGAGAAATACTATAACGCATCTTGAAACACTTTGGCTTATAAATCTATCAGTAAACCTGTGACTTATACTATAGACATATCTCCATGTTACAGGACGGTCGAGCCACTCACCGTTCGTTTGACTTTGCCACAAACCGTCCGACATTCCAAACATGAACGAGAGAATGTAAATCACCCAGGTCGTATTTTCGGTAATTTGCCAGTTCAAGCACACCACGTAACTTGAAACATCGAGCACGAATGCGAAAGCAAACGGATAATTGCGACCATGCTTGCTGTTAACTTTTCCGCCAACGTAAGCGGCTATGGTGTCACCGGCAGCAAACAGAATCACCGCCACGCCAACCTGTTGTAGATGCCAAAACGAAAATAGTAAATTAGGCGCATCCAGCATAGAATAAGCATGAGTGAAAGACACACCTTGTCAACTCCCAAGACGCAGGATACAAAAGCTCTGGTGATTTCTCCGTTGAAGAAGCTGAGTGTCATTCCGCCGTAGATTGCAAGCCACATTATCAAAAGCTGCTTGGGCGTGATCAGCAGCTTTAAGGTTGACTTCAAAGACTTGGCCATCACTTGAAACGGTGTCGAATTCTTGAAAAGTTACAATAACAACGATGCATCGTGAGTGAATGTAGGCTTTGACAAATTAATGCAACAGACGTTTTATGGTATGTTGCCTTCGATGAGGTTTTACAACAGCAACTTCACGGCGCGGTATCACTATCAAGCACGTAACTAAGTAGAGGCAGCTTTGGCCCCTCTCAGAATAGGACGGCGCCGTGGAGGAATTTCTTCCAGCATAATTTCAGACTATTGTATGTGTAGTTTCGTCGCTTCTCTGGTGCATTATGGTTTAGTGATATTTACATGGTCGAAATATGATACAAATCATTTATCTACAAATTTACAAAAGTCTTCCTACAACTTCAGTGATTTTGACAGTGATGATTTAATTTAAAACGCTCAAGCATCAGTTACCAAGTTTGTCTGAGGCGTATTGTCCGATGAGCGCGTTTTTAATTTTATAATTTTGGCGCCCATTGACCAGAGTCCATGCAGGTTGAAAGGTTACAAACGCAGTGGATAAAGAATTACAAACTTCATCCTGACCTGATTGGCTGTTGCTGCTGCGTCGTCATTTGATGGTGTCGTCGAGCACATGTCAGATGACGTGTTAGTTGTTCGTTCAACTTCGTGGCGAGCTTCAACGGGCAAGTTAACCATATGTAAGATAACCGCAATTAATACGAGACCGGCCAGAAATGCGATTAAGCTGTAGCGTGTGGCGACAAAGGCAGGGGTGTACTGTTCGATGTTGGCAAGTGTTATGTTCGGGTCTTGACAATCGTTCGCTCCGCAGAAGGAGAAATCTCGGTTCGTTGTGAAGTTGCTCCTGCCAGATAACTGTCTGTCCACAAACAAGAATACGACACTGGCAGCGCTGCCGAAGATCTGAAACGTTAACAGCAGTTATTACAAACTTCACAACAAAGTTAGTTTAACAGTTTGCATCAAAACAAAACTACATTTTCTGGGGAAAAACAAAAATTTATACTGTAGTTAGTAGTTGCAAATGATAGTTTTCTATTGATACCGTTCCGATTTGAGAAGCAGCAAAGAAAATCCCGGTGAACAGACGGCGGCGTACTTCGTATGTGCCTGGTTCATTTTTCGATATTTCGACTGCAAAGTTGTTGGCAACAATTGAACCTGAACTCCAATACCAGCCATCGCCGACTCCAAAGAACACTGCGGCCGGAATCAACGTGTAGTAAGCTAAGGAAAAAATTCATCCACACAAATCTGTTTCAAGTTAGGTTGAGATATTTAGCGTTTGATTGATGGGTTCTATGAATGCTGTAAACATCACCTGTGTAAACATTGCCCAGTACAAACAAAAGATAGCAGGTTGCTGCTATGACTACAACGGTCCTGATGCCAAATGCGGATGCTACAGCTGGGACGAGGAAAGTGCTGGGTATGGCGATAGCGTACCCGATCGCAAGGGTAAGAGATCCTGTTGAAAGAAGGTCAAGGTTGTTACAAAGCTGTCAAGTACAGACTATTTTCTTGTATAACTTAGTGTCTTAATGACATGACATGCTCTGATGTTGTCGTGTTACGCATTTTGCATAAGAAAAAAAAATATAATTGTATATAGCCTACTACCTTGAATGTAGAGCTTATTTAGCCTAAAGCACGCATGGCTTAAAGAGATGTTTTCTGTTTTGTTGTTTTGCAACTTATGTGATTGTTTAACGTTTTAAAGTGATTCTTCTTATCGGCTATGGGCGCCATGTAAATACTGTTATCGCTGTGCTTCGTGGTGGCGAAATTTTCTCCAATTCGAGTTCTCTGTATAGCCTATTTTTGGCAGTTGCAGTTTGCCAATCAATTATATATTGAATATGATGTTGGTTGAAATGGAGTAGTAATGTGCGAAATATGGTTTTCAGATTTCTTTTGTCCAAAGTTATACATCACAGTCATAAGTCACATACGGTATAGCATTATTGGTATAAATGGCGTAGTTGAACAATCTGGCTAAGTTTCAGTACCAGGTTTCTCAAACTTCAGTATATTTTCTCGGATCTTCTCAGGAAATTTGTTCCAAACTTATCAACGAATTGTTATGACCAGTTTCCGAAGTGCGTGTATATAAGCTTGCCGATTATTGCCGTAGTACGTATATATATTTGTGCATTCTGTCAGTATATTTATTATTAGTCTATTCATTCTTTCAGATACTTTCATTCATGCAGTTGTTCTGATTCCACTTAGTCTAAAGTTACCAAGAATTCTGTAAGCTGTACTTATCAATATAACCGTAGAAAGAAAAGTTTCTGAGTGGAATTAAGATCTATCAGTCATCTTATCATAAGACGCAACCTGATCGCAATTAAAAGTTGATGCTAAAGTTTCAATATCGTCGGAATGGATCTACTATCCCTACAACAGTAGGTGATCCAGACTTTGAAAAGATATTAACGACTGGATACTCATTATATAGTCGCGTCATTTACTTACCAAGCTTATAAACATTGTCATGGTTGGTTTATCTGGACACATGTGGCCAGCAACTCAAGTTCAATTACAAGCTGAACATCAATCCATTACAATGTGATCCATTGTTAAAACACGAAACCATATTTGAGTATGCCATGTATCACATTAGTAAATAGCCTTGCTATCAACTTACCAATTGCTTCCTCTACGTTTAAGCTTGAGACCATAGGGACAACACCATACGCTCCACTCAAGGTCAGAACAACACCGACCAGAAACAAATAAAATCTAACTCTACTGGTTTTCTCAGCGCACATGTTGTGGCTCGTTCCTGAACTAGAATCATAGGATTGGCCTCAGATTTTTTGAAGATAAACAAACCAATCGTTAAGAGGTCATGACCCAATTTAAAGAGATAAGTTTGTCAATACGAAATACAATAAATCAAGAAGCTACTATCGCAAAAACCACGTCATGAACCACTGACTTACAAACACAAACCTTTCAAGAGGCGTTATCACAATCAAGTACGCAATCAAGTAGGTCACGACACACTGGTTCAGCAAAAATTGTATGTTGCGGTCTTGTGATCAGGCACGTGACCAGTTGGGGAGAGGCTTCTTCCCGGAAAGCACTGATTTAGACGGATATTGTTTCAAGCGAGCCTGATCCTACTACGAGAGCTTCAATTGTTATTTATCCACGAACTCAGAAAAATTTCAGCACTTCACACTTAGAGTTCAGCCCAACGCAGCGCAAATTAGAATGAAAAACAAGCTCACACTTGAATCGAAGTTACGCTAGTTAGTTGCGAATCCACAATGCTCAATTTTTGCAGACCTTTAAGTTGAGCGTTTGTAGCTGAGTCGCTTATCTTCATAATTGATTTGGTGATTCCGATTCCAATTTCCTGTGGCAAGTGCCACAAACTTTAGACTGCTAATGAGGAAAGTTGAAAGCAATTACAATGCAAAAATTGAACTTACAAGTATTAAAATAAAGTATATTTGTAAAGAATATTAAGGCAAGCAATATTTCCATATAATAGCCCCGCCCATCAAAATCTCACCCTGGTCGATGTCTCTGTTCCCTTCCCTAAGTCTAGAATCTAGATGGATGACCTAAAATGTCTCCGCGTTGTGAGATACAACTGCATCAATAGCGAAGAAGACTGGCTGATTACTTTGACAGTCCAAAGCAACCTGGTCCTTCTCTCAACCCCAAAGGATTCAGCAACTTCCCTTCCGGACGTTTAGGAGCAGCAAAAATCCCAACCTGAAATTCGCGAGCATCGACATTGAAAAGCAATTATCGATGTTTGAGTAAAAATTTCACGGTCCACCGACTCTTCTCCTCTCGACTTTCGCTAAATCCTGCTTGTGAGCACATGAAATCAATTTCAAGCGCACCAGTGAGGCGATGAAGCTTCAGAAAAACTGTCTGGAAACTCTTCAGTTTTATCACCAACGAGTCTGCATCAGACCTATTGCAACCTAACCCTACAAACCTTGACCAGACCAATAGAAAATATCTCAAGCGGCCATCACAAGGTCTAGGCTGTAGAGAGCGTATGTTAGAAGCTTCCAGTCTGCAGAAATGCATCTCCCTCCTTTCTGTATCTGCGTAGTGCTGCTCTGGAAGATATCCGGCGTAGCGCGTTGTGATTATCCGTTAACATCTTGGAGCCCCAGCGGCAGCTGACTTTTGAAGAACGCAATTTCTCATGCACGGTTGTGTAAACTGTACCGTGGGACATGTCCAAGTTTGTGGCAATTTCTTCTAAAGTGACCTTTCTATCAGATCTAATCATATTTTCAACTACCTGTATTGCTTCTGGGGTAGAGACATCCACAAGTCTCCCACTTCGAGGGTCATCAGTTATGCTTTCGCGTCCATCTTTGAATGCTTACACCCATTTGTGGAAGTTTGCTCTAGACATACAGGAAGAACCAAAGCTGTCTTTGCATTCTAGACAGAATCTCACTCGGTTTTACTCCGCCAACAAAAAAATGATAACTTGTCTTTTTTCTCAGCTTGAGCAGTTTGTTAGCCTAGCAGACATTTCAATTTACCGTCACACCTACAGTAGTCTGAGAATATACACCATATTATGTAAATTAAATGACAACTTCATTCATAACTATCATAGAAAATTTCGGTTTCATAGCTTCAAAAACACCAAAGTAATTGAGAAAGTTTCATCTCTTATTGGCTCACTCTCGTACATTGACTAATTTGCAAATCGACTTAATCATCGTAACGTCATAATGACCCATGTTACGTGCCCCTCATTTAGCTTCTGTAATCAAAGTTTACTTTTACAATTTTACTAAACATTTAACAACTCTGTATTAACAACTCCAATTTGCTAATTCGCCATCAAAATTTTTCTTTCAATATTTTGATAATCAGAACGGTAACCAACCTGCTGTTTTGACTGTCTTTTAATATTGTGTTTCCTTTTCACGTCACATATAATTATCCTGGAAAAGAACGGCATCCGGTATAAACAGCATGTAAGTTATCGAAAAACAATTTTCTCAGTTAAAAGGGATGAATGTACTATGTTGGAACGAAAATGTTGTTAACCCTTGCGGCGTGTCACTACTTAGGAGTACACATTGCAGAAAGAGCTGTAGTCAACTTTAAATATTATATGGATGTAGTGAAGCTGATGTAAGTGGAAAATCTGAAAACCTTTGCTGAATTTTATTCAGTTGCTCCAGGATAAGGTCCACCAGAATCACTGATTCATATTGCAAGGAAATCCTGATTCCTCAATTTTATTGCATTTAATGAAGTACAAGAGTTAAGTAGTACAGACGTACAGACGAAACCGGTAGATCTGAAAAACTTTGCTGAATTTTGTACATGGATGTCACTGATTAGTAGAAACGACAGATAATAATTTGTTCATATGCTTAAAATCTGAACCAACCCTATGTTTTTAGTTCAGTGTCATTTCACAGCATGTGCGCTGAGAAAACCAGTAGGGTTAGATTGTATTTGTTTCTAGGCGGTGTTTTTCTGACCTTGAGTGGAGTATTTGGCGTCGTGCCATTGGTTTCGAGCTTAAACGTAGAGGAAGCAATTGGTAAGTTGATCGCAAGGCTATTTACTAATGTGATTCAAGACATATCTAAATAAGCTTTTTAACAATAGACCAGTTATTTATTACCGAACATAGTGACATATGTTACATAAAAAGTTTTATTAAACTTCCTACAGGTCCACTCGCTTCAGATGTATTACGTTAAACAGCCGGCAATAATCTTACTGGGTATCATTGAATCTGCCTAATTAAGTTCATTTCCAACTAAACGTAACTATTCAAACAAGCGCGGTAGTTGATCAAGTCCTGTGGGACCCATAAGCGTGTCCTGGGTTTCAAAATTTAGTTTTAGGGATATAAATGAGCGTTAAAGATTGTAGCTTTGCAAATGTGCTTATATTCTTCTTTAAACCTACCCTGGGTGTTTTGGATACGATAGCCTGCCTTTAAAAAGAATGTTCGGTGGCTGATATCCGGTTAAGTAGTGACCGTTTTCTATTTGTTTTTCTTGATGATTGGCGCAATATCTTGACAAATTCAAATCTAAAATCTATTATTTTCAATATAACATGAGCTGTCGTTTTCTTGCAAATCTGCTCCTGTTTAATCTGGGTTCTTCGATATTTTTGTGCTCGCGAATATAATTAATGACTTCGGTCGCTTCCCTTTGCTTGACGGGGTGGATATCCTGTTGGTTAGTTTGTGCAATGAATCAATTACTTTCATACTTATATTACTCTAATTCAATGTATCTCGTTCCATTTGAATATCTAGTCTTATTATGATGTGATTATTAGACTAAACTTATTCGTAGGTTGATATGATTATTGTGCACTTTTAAATATCTTCGCTTGTTTAGCGTTGTAGTATCAATTATGCATTATCTGAATCCTGGCTTGTGGTGGGAATTTCGATAAACTTTCTTAGAAGATTGCTATGTTTTCAAACGTTAACAACAACAAATATGTAAATAAAGAGAATAATCGAGAACAGGATAACACAACAATTTGACAATACTGCATGGTGACATAACAAACAGATGCATGTCTGAAGAACTGCTGTTGACTTGTGAGGGTATCTTAACTTAATTTTTCCTGTTGAATTATCTGATTCTATTATTGCGTGCGGTTAGAATACTCTAACTTTTTTCGGCCGAATAGTTTTAACATAACAACAGAAATAGCTCAAAAGAAAAGTTTTTCATTATAGGTGCTGTACGAGTAACCAAGAACATAAGTAATACTACTGCTTACGAGATGTTTATTGAGTTGCAACCACTATGACTAGCTTAGACAAGTCATCTGCTGATTTCGGTTATTCACTTCGTTAAGTCTGCTCGCTGGTAGAAGAGCGAGCTTATAAAACGTGAAAGCGATGGGAGTGAAAATGTTCGTCATAAAAAACGTTGCAAGTCGTAGCCGGCGAAGTGTAGCAAGCGAAACAATATTTTGACCATGTGAGATACATGTAAAGCTAAAGCTGACACATTTAGACATAGATAAATAAATAACCAGTGTTAAGGTTTAAGAAGCGGGCATTTCCAAGAAAGATTTGTTATCAGCATAGATCCGTATTGAAGTATTAAAGAGAGTGCTCACACAAAGTTATTTAGAGCAAGTTTCCAAATATCCAACCACAGTTGAAGTTTTTATCAAAAAACAATTTCATAAACATCAATCAATAACTAGAAAACACTTTTGCAATAAATAATGTAATAAAAACCACCCAGGTTGCTACAGGTCTATGTCGTTTCAACATAAAGTTTTCTTTTAATCTTTGACATGTATTGTTTGTAAAGATAGTTGTAATATTTGCATCAGCAAAATTATTTTATTTTGTTTTATCTTGCTCGTAGATATGTCAAAAACAAGCACAGAGTTTAATCTGGCAATGTATAAGCCGTTGTAAAAAGAAGGGGTAACTTTCTCGCTATTGTTTTACGTTTTCCCACAATCTCCTGAGATGAAAATATCTGTAAAAATCAGCTTGCATCACAAAATTTTGCATAAGTGTTTCACAAAAATACCAAGAAGGCAAAACCTAATTGAAGTAACTTATTTTTAACCAATATAAAGCGAAGTAAGTTTCAGGAAAAGCTTCCAATTTGAGCTTAGTGCTTCCTGTGACATTTTTGTTATGCACACTTAAAATATCTGCTAGTTGCCTTATAGTTGCGGAGCGGTTAAGGTTAAAAGACCCATGGACCTTTTCGGTGTGAGCAAGAATGAGAATGGCACTAAATAGTATCAGAACAATAATTAAATGAAAATCGACCACGTTCTGCTTGACAAAAAACTTTTGTGACAAGTCTGACCTTCTTTCAACAGGATCTCTTACCCTTGCGATCGGGTACGCTATCGCCATACCCAGCACTTTCCTCGTTCCAGCTGTAGGAGCCGCGTTCGGCATCAGAACCGTTGTAGTCATAGCAGCAACCTGCTATTTTTTGTTTGTACTGGGCAATATTCACACAGGTGAGATACAAAGCATCCCTACAACCAATTGTAACGATATATTTCCATTTCAATTTGTCTTCAATGTTTGAGTATTTGTTTATGTAATTGAGAGTCACGTCGTTCACTGAATTTTCCTTAATTTGAGGACGAGGTTAGAATCTACACTGTTTTGTGTGCTTTTTTTTGTTTCTGTGCTTTTGTTTGCACCCAAGTTTTATTTGCTTGGGTCTAGGGCCGTCATCCTGATTCCGTTCTGCTCCCTCGGTTGATAAAATCGGCTTGCCGCATGCTAAAATGGGACTTTTATAGGATTTTAGTTGTGACTGGCGCGGGTACAGACTTTTCCTTTAGTAGTGATTCCAGAACGAGTATTTTAGAGGACATCCCAGTCAGTAGTTAACGTTCTACGCTTTGATCCTGTTTTACTAAATGGTGGGATTGACCGTGCGAGTTGTTGCAGTAGTGACTGCAAGAAAGCCCGGTTGTTTCAGCAGACGATACCTCGATAAGTACCAGACAGTGTTCTACGGACATATCTGTTACACAACCAATCAAGTACTCTATACCACAAATTGACCTGAAACGCTTAAATAATTCTTGTCTGTGTGAAAAACTTTTTTCCATAGCTTACTACACGTTGATTCCGGCCGCGGTGTTCTTTGGAGTCGGCGATGGTTGGTATTGGAGTTCAGGTTCAATTGTCGCCAACAACTTTGCAGTCGAAATATCGAAAAATGAGCCAGGCACATACGAAGTACGCCGCCGTCTGTTCACTGGATTTTTTTTTGCTGTTTGCCGCTTGGGAACAGTAAGTGGAAAAAACCTCTAGACTTGCTAAAGTACATAGTTTTGCTTTCTTTAAAAGTCTTTATTTTTGTTAAGGTGCCCATTGTTAACTAATTCTTGTTCGTTGTGATTGGTTAATATCTAATTTCTGCTGCTAACATCTTAGGCATTCGGCAGCGCTGTCAGTGTCGTATTCCTGTTTGTGGACAGACAGCTGTCTGGCAGGAGCAACTTTACAACGAACCAAGATTTCTCCTTCTGCGGAGCGAACGATTGTCAAGACCCGAACATAACACTTGCCAACATCGAACAGTACACCCCTGCCTTTGTCGCCACACGCTACAGCTTAATCGCATTTCTGGCCGGTCTCGTATTAATTGCGGTTTTCTCATACCGAGTTAATTTACCCGTTGAAACTGGCCATGAAGTTGATCGAACAATTAACACGTCACTTGAAAGAATCATAAAATTACCATCTGTTGGTGAGGATGAAGCAACAATTCAGGTTAGGATGAAGTTTGTAAAGTTTTCTGAAATGCATTTATGACGTATGCACGTGTAGAGGGTCTGGTGAACAGTCGCTAAGTTCGATCATTAGTAATTTAAGAGAACAAAATTAAAAATGCGTTCATCAGGCTTGCTCATAGACAAACTCGATAACTGGGAAGAGAGGGTCGTGCAAAGACTGTTCTTCTTCCGTGGATGAAGAACTTTTAGCTTATTGTATTGTCATACCATATCTTGAACTTCTGTTGTACAACATTTTTCTGAAATTGATCTCTACAAAGAATCATTGCTATTAAAACTTTTCCAAGAAAATGAGTTCGGAAACTTCATTCAAAGTGATGGCCAAGTCTTTGAAGTCAACCTTAAAGCTGCTGATCACGCCCAAGCATCTTTTGATAATGTGGCTTGCGACCTACGGCGGAATGACACTCAGCTTCTTCAACGGAGAAATCACCAGAGCTTTTGTATCCTGTGTCTTGGGAGTCGACAAGGTGTGTCTTTCACTCATGCTTATTCTATGCTGGATGCGCCCAATTTACTAAGTATTCTCGTTTTGGCATCTACAACAGGTTGGCGTGGCGGTGATTGTGTTTAGTGCTAGTGGTACTTTGGCTGCTTACGTTGGCGGAAAAGTTAACAGCAAGTATGGTCGCAATTATCCATTTGCTTTCGCATTCGTGCTCGATGTTTCAAGTTATGTGGTGTGCTTGACCTGGCAAATTACCGAAAATACGACCTGGGTGATTTACATTCTCTCGTTCATGTTTGGAATGTCGGACACTCTATGGCAAAGTCAAACGAACGGTGAGTGGCTCAACCGTTTTGTAACGTGGACCTATATGTCGTATGTACCAGTGTATATATACTGGCCCATGTTTTAAAACACGTTTTAATTGTTGTCTAAATATACGTTGTCGTTCACATTTCTACCTGGATGCTGGTTTTCGGGTTACGATCTCGCAAGAACATGAGGCCTATGCAGATAATGTTTTGACAATACCAACTGCTGCCCAACCGCTTCACGTACTTTGTGCAATTCAGTTTCTAGCGCAGCCATAGCGTCTAGCACGTTGTCATTCCGTTTAATTCCATACCAGATTGGTCTTTTGAAGAGGGTTTGAAAGCTCTACAGCGCCCTCTCGAGCAATTCCGTGCGTGAAGATTGCCCGCAGATGGTAGAGTAGCTATACGCATCATGTTCACATAAATTTGAAGCTATAAATGTTGAAGTTATCAACCTAACTTTCTGCTAAATCTTTTAAACACTTGGAACGTTGTGAGAACGGATTCGCTGGTGGAGAAACCACAGAAACTGAAACACTTTGCTCAAACTTGAATGAATGGCTTTTGTTTTTTCTGTCATAATGCAAAGAGGTTTTGCAGAAATGTATGGAAGTTTCTTTGAAGACGACAACAAACAAGCATTAGCAGCCTGGAATATTATGTACGAAGTTGGACTTGCTACTCAGTTTGCCATCAGCGAAACTCTGTGCGTATGGCAGAAAATTTACCTGCAAATTGCCCTGATGATTGTGGCGGTTAGTCTGTACGGTAAGAACATTACTTAGCCCTGGTCAAGCAATAACTTCGTTCTTTATTTGTTTGTTTGTTGCAGGTATCGCATATTTCACGTTTTTGGCGAACTTGAGTTGAGTTAAGTTGGACACGGAACTGTAAAGATGATGAAAACGGCCGTGACCCATCTATTATTATTGGATACGTCATCGACTAAGTATCTACCAGTTTTTCACAAAATAATCTTTCTGGAATGTAACAGATCTAAGCACCCTGGGAATACTGCCTGAAACTATTTTGAGTAAAACATTAAGCGATCCGGGTCCGGTGTAAGATGGAAAAAACGCGAATAAAACAGTGTATTGTACTGTAATGTATTACTATAATCGTTTTGTTTCACCGAATGCTTGAAAATCATCAAATCACATTTCATATTATACGTTATATTTACAACAGCTGCACGAAACAATAAAAAAATGGAAATTTACTTCATAAAATAGTTTACCTAAAAACTTTACGTCTGTGCCGATGTGATGATGTCACACACAATCTACATGCAAGCCACAATCTTTTTTCATTGACAGTGCCAAAGAACTTGGAACTAAAGATTTTTGTTCTCCAGTAATACGTCATTATTGTCCTACAACTCAACATGGTTTCGTATGTTTGGGTTATGACGTCGTAACCGATGGTGATGATGATGATCGATGGTGACCATTTATTTAGCAACTAAAGCTTCATGTCCTCATTTGATACGACCTGGATGTGAATTTTACGTTTTTAGTGGTTTGAAAAGAGTTAACGAATTATGTTAAGGATTAACAACTGAGTTAGGTCTATGAAACAAGTTCAATCGGCAGTTTATCACAACACAAAAATTAACAAGACCAACCTGCGGAGCTAGTTGGGATGCTTTCCAGTGAAGACGTTGCAATGGTTGTTCTTTGATATGGAGGTTCTAAACGTAAGCAACAGGTTAAAATCAATTTCTTGACACGCACACTTCGTACCAGTAGCTTAAATAGTTTTCCTTTAGCATTGAACCGTTAAACTCCCGTTGGCACTAACACCTCACCATCTACTCCAAGTACCACGTGACTGATCGGTTTGCTGGCCTCCTGATCAAGTACGTCATCGGTGTTGGTCACGTGTTCGACGGCACTCGCAGCCTGGCACATTATGGTGGATGGTTTAATGGTTTGATGGTTGCCAGCAGTTGGTGAAGTTGGTCACGTATCTCGATCATCGCTGGTCGTTTCGAAGGTTCTTTGTCCACACACTTGGTCATGATGCTCTCCAGGAGAGAAATGATCCGAACACCTTGCTCATCTTTACCCCGCTTCAGTATATCCTTGATGTCTTTGATTAGTTTTTGTTGAAAGGACACGCCTTGAAACTTCCCAGTCATCCTGAAAATCATTTCATTTCTGATCCCAGGATACTTTCTAACGATCATCATGTAGAGAATCACTCCGAAGCTGTAGACATCCATGGATGTTGTGAGCCGGTCGCAATTTGGATCCAACCTCTCCGGAGCAGTAAATAGAAGAGTTAACTGACTCCCTTCTCCTGTTTTATCCGGTCTCGCTGTCGCTGTCCTGGTGTGATGAGATAAAGCGGCTCCACCGAAGTCTGCCACTTTACAATGAAGATCCGAGCTAAGAAGAATGTTCTGGGGCTTCAAGTCTCCATGAGCGATCCTAAGATCCTTGAACATCTTGTGGAGGTTGGTGACGGCATTAAACGTCTCGTATGACATCCGGAGCAAGAGAAGAAGAGGAATAGTTTCCAGCTCTTCGTTGAAGATCAAGTCAGCAAGTGATCCGGCTGACATGTGCTCCATGACAACTCCAACCCAATCCTCCTCATCAATCAATCCCTCGATGCGGATGACGTGTTTGTGAGCAGCCAGCAACATCATTTCAACCTCTTTTAACAATCTAGAATAAGAACTTTCTTCATAATCATGTAACTAAGAAACAAACTACTCATATTTATTGCTCAATTATTAACTATCTTACACATTCTTGGTTTGTCTCATCTCAGCCAATGATCTCTGCAGACGTTGACACTTTATGGCCAGTCTTCCCAACACTTGGTGGTGTCCTAAACGGACAGTTCCAAAACCTCCTTGACCAAGGAAGTTACCTCTAACATTGCACAAGATTTCTGATGCAGAGAATTGTCGGAGTTTTTCACTTCCAGTCTGCTAAAGTACAAGCAAGAGGGTGTTCATATCAAGCTCAAAATTTGGAAAAGGTCCGTTCCTATCGTGGTATTTTTTCAACTTTTTTGTTTATAATGCAGCTTTTGTGTCGAAGCCAAGTCTTTGTTTGACCCTTAGAGCAATATGAGTTTGAAACTCCTGCATTAGCGTATTTTACAGAGCTTTCCAGGACAGCCGACATGTTTTGCAAGGGGCCAAGTTGAGTTGGTTTTAAATATTACCCCTACGCTAGATTGCATTTCGATTTCCTAACACATTACTTAGCATTGCGTATAGTGTAATAAGCTTAAATTTGAAATATTTTTATCTTAAAGTATTTTTATATAGATTTGGAAGTTTGAGTAGGCCTGATAATTTTCATAAGACGTAAAACCGTGATAAGTATTTCATAACATGGTATTTTTGCTGAGTAATTTATTTATTTCTTTTCTCGAATTAGAGCAAAGTAGGCTACAACTTAAAAAGCAAAACGAAGTAAAATGAAGATTTCATTTCTTTGCTAAAGTTAACGTGAGCGTCTCTGTCATATTGTACTTTGCTGCCATGGACACAAATTGCATTTGATGTCTGTTGATGCGAGACTCACAACCCACAACGATTCATTCGGTATATTATAGCTTTAGCCTTATAGCCTTAGCCTTAGCCTTCGCTTAAAAATGACTTGAAACCAAAAGTAAAACACACATTAAACCTATTTTAAACACATACGTTAAAACATTTAGTGAAGTCATTTTTAATTCACCTTTTCCATTATAACAGTCTGTCAAAACGTGACCTCAATTTGGCTTTTGTTCTTTGGAAGGTTAATTCAAGTTTACTTATATTCTGTGCAGAAAAGATCTCACACAAGCTTTTATTTAAACTACAACCTGCAGCATTAAAAGAAAGTATTTATGATTTATCTTTACGCACTAGTCAAAGGTTGTTGTTTTGGTTGTTCAATGGAACTTGTTTGCCTTAAACTCTAAACAAACAATCAGCTGCCCCATATTTCTTTAATTTCCGCTGCTGATTATGAGCTAACAATCGCGTCGTTTCCTTGGATACAAAGCCATCGCGTGGTGAGCGATTTATATCAAATTAACTTTAAGGAGTCAACTCAGCGCAATGAAATCCAAGCAAGTTCAGTCAAATTATACTAATATTCCTTAAACTGAAATGCGATCTACATGAATTCTTTATTTTCATGGTGTTAATCACGTTCAAAACATTGTTCAGGTTAAGTATTAAGTCGGTCGCATTTTACATTCCTGGAGTTGAAAAATAATTGCGTTATGTCATTGGATCTCTTATCGCTTTGCCTAAATTATAGGGCAGCCTATGCAATTGCAAAAATAATGAATGGTTGGAATAGACGAAACAAGATTAGCTGGAAATGTAACACGCTTTGGGCGATTTGTGCAAATTTGGAAAGCGCAAAGTGCAACAGACATTTATTATTATTAAAAAACACAAGGCTTAGACAAGAACTTGATAGGGTTTACTTGAACATTTTTGTGGGCTGTATAGTGATAAGCCAAATGTTAAAATTAAGTATAGATGGAATTTTTTAGATCTGTAATAGTAGCAGACAAGATGACGTCATCGGGTTTGATGGAAAATTAAACCCAAAACAATTTAACCTACAGACGATTAAAATGAAACAGAACTAACTAGACATAAGTTAAACGTGCACTAAACAATACATCGGATGAAATAATTATTCTACAATCAGTATCATGATTATCGATGTGGGCGCCAATGTTTTAATCAATTGTCAACGCAGGTGTAGTTTTAGGTTTGATAAAAACAGCAGTTAAACAAATTACTAAAGTTGCAAAATCCCTTTGAACATTCAAAAGATACTTTAAGCCTATACATTTGTGCAACATTGTTAATACCAGGTATAATATACGAGTTGTTGATTGTGTTCGTGTTTGTAAAAAGCAACGCAGCTGCCTTTGTTTTGGTCGAACAACATCAGTTGCACAAAATTAATTAGCGTTTACAGCTTTAGGCTATAGCAGTAAACCTCAGACTGAAAATACATACCGTAGGCTACGTCATGTGCAACCATTGACGAGATTTTCTGTTGTTATAAGCGTGATCCAAGCAGAAGTCATTCCTGGTTTTTGTGTGATACTTAGCCTTGGTAAAGATTCTTCATGGCAATGCCAGACTTTTAAAACGGTTTTCACTTATTTCAATTCATTTGATCGAATGTGACCGAAAATAGCTGAGTGACGTAATAAGCAAAATGTTGTCACAAGAGCCAGACATAGGTTTCTGTTGTTTGTTAGTCATAAACGATAGTTTAACACACAAAGCTGTTTTATTTCCGTGAATTGCATAATAGTTGTAGAAAAATGTCAGTTTGTGATTGCAATATGCTAGAAATAACCTGTGGTTATAATATTAAACCGTAGTTATCAAATGAATATCGCATGCAATATGCGGTATCATTATTAGAGCAAGAAAGGTAGAAATGTGAAAATGATTGAATGATATAATTTTTAAAGCGATTGACACATGTCGGCCTTGTTATAACGATTATTCTATGCAGATTACTAAGTTACCAAACAACTGTTTATCCGTGTTATAGAGCACACACGTTCTTTGTAGAAATGACTACTCCTCTTCCGTTCTATCAAACAATGAATACATCTGTGATTATGCAACCACAGGCACAAGTTTTGATGCAACCTCAACCTAAACAGATTTACATTTCAAGTAAATCCAGAGCACTGAAAGGAATTGCGGTTTGTATCCAACATAGCGAATAAATGTGTGAGTTAAGTTGGACACGGAACCGTAAAGATGATGAAAGCCGCCGTGACCCATCTATTATTATTGGATACATCATCGACTAAGTATCTATACCAGTTTTTCTTAAGCTCAATCAGTAATTAAAAATGTCACTGCCTTTTACTGCAATCGTCACAAAATAATCTTTCTAGAATGTAACAGATCTAGGCACCCTTGGTATACTGCCTGAAACTATTTTGAGTAAAACATTAAGCGATCCGGGTCCGGTATAAGATGGAAAAAACGCGAATAAAACAGTGTGCTGTAATGTATTGGTAAAACTGATGTGTTTCACCGAATGCTTGGAAATCATCAAACCACATTTCATCTAATACGTTATATTTACAACAGCTGCACGAAACAATACAAAAATGGAAATTTACTTCATAAAATAGTACACCTACAAACTTTACGTCTGTGCCGATGTGATGATGTCACACACAATCTACATGGAAGCCACAATCTCTTTTTATTGACAGTGCAAAAGAACTTGGAACTATAGATATGACATCATAACCCAAACATACGAAAAGGTCGAAATGATGGTTTGTTTATTTTTTCCAAATATCGGCGAGCTTCTTTTATTCGATCATTTTGTCCAGAATATTTACCAAACAATTCGATTGCTTCAGAAAGAGCGGGTATAGCAAGATCATATTTCTTTAGTTTATAGTTGGAAACACCAATGCAATAAAGCATCCTGCCTTTCAAGAAGTCTCTATGACTTTGATCTTGGCCGATGTCCAATGGTAACATTTCAAGTGCTTGTTTGGACAATTGCAGGGCTTTATCATAACCTTTGACCTTCAGGTAACATTGGCTGGTGTCGTCCAATGCCAAACTTAAGCCCTTGTCCTTTATTTGTTGGTCGATGTTTCGGAATTCCTTTATTTTGCTAATTACCTCTTCACACAATGGAATGATTTGAAGTTCAATGGTGACAAGTTGAGACGCTGTGGGCTGGCTGTAAAGGTCACTAACAGTTTCAATAAATTCGTAAATCCGCCAAAATTTATTATATGGATTAAGAATGAATTCACTCAACTTCATCACACATGTTCTCAAAGATATCGCCGACTGCTCCTCGTTTTTTGAAAATAACAGTTTGGCGGCTTTGTTGAGTTTAGAACAGATGTCATTGCATTCACCAGGTGGAGGTGTTATATTCGTTGCCATGGTGGCGAGGTTTTTACAAATAGGTTTGACGTCATCATCCAGATTGAGAAGAATCATCAATCGCAAGGTTAAAAAGTCGTTTCTAAACCGGGGAAATCCTGTGAGGTGCTCTTGCTTTCGAAGAAAGTGGTAAACGTCACTTCCTTTCTTCTTTTTCATTGATGGATGTGCTTGATACAAGTTGCATAAAGCTGAAAAAGAAATCTAAGTTAAATTTGGAGGACGTCTTAAATGAAAATTATTTCCGTTTTTTTTATCTCTTCAGCAATTTTCATTAATAAATCATAACGGCACTTGGCATATGCAAATATGACGTAATAATAGTCTTCCGATCACACAAAGAACATGTTTTTGTTTTGTCGAATACTTCTGCATCTTATTTTCTCCACTTTCCTTTTACCAGTTTCATTTAACTAAAAATAGAAAGTTCTGTTACTGACTGTGAATTGTGGAATGAATTCTCTTTATTTTCCATTCCTCTTGCTCGACATCTTCGGCCGCTTGATGCGCGATGATCGCTTTGACACAGAATGATTCAGACTCGTCTGGTTGGTCGTTCATTTTGTAAAGAAAACCTAAACAATATAAAACATTATGACAAGCTAGCGTCCTGCAGTTATGACGCCATCATTATCAAATACACTCATTCAAACCTGCATTCTGGCAGCATATTGCGTAGACTTCCAATTTTTTACATTCTTCACCCAGCTTCGATTCCATGGTGATTATGGCGATCTGACTAGCTTTGATTGCTGGTATATATTTTTCAATTTTACAAAGGCATGCTACAATTGCTTTCCAACAATGAGCTTGCGTGGTAATGAATAGCTTGACGTCATCGCATGTCGTTGACGATATCGATTGAAGAAACTCTTGCATCCGTGGAAGGATTTCATTGGCCGTTGTTTGTGCTAGATCAGAACCACGTGATGTTTTCTGCGAAAACCTGCAAAGAAATTACCTGAAAATACTGTACTTGATTTCTGTCAAATCCTGTTTTGCACACCTGTAAATTTCCACCGCGAAATCTGTCGGAAATAAGGCAGGACGTGTCGATTTCAGATGAAATGTTTACAAATAAAAAAAAATTGTTTACACGGGCTTACATTCAGTTTTTCCCAATTAGGCTAAATTGTTTCACAAAATAGATTTTTCCTTTTGCACCAATCGGATTTTTTAACACCGGATTATTTTTACATCACCGTGAAAAGTTTGACGTGAAAGTAGGCTACTGTATAAAGCAAATAGTTGGCCCAAGGAATATTTGATTGAATAAACAGAAAAAATTTAAATCAAGAAAAGATGTTGCTCTGTTTGAGATGTTATGTTCTTCACCTTAATTAAATTACACCAGTTGTGGGATTCCCGTTATTTTATAACGGATAATGATTATTTTTTAGCAACTAAAGCTTCATGACCTCATTTGACACGACCTAGCTGTGAACGTTATTGGTTTGAAAAGAGTTAACGAATTATATTAAGGATTAACAACAACAACAACAGGATATATGAAATATGAAACAAGTTCAATTGGCAGTTTTTCACGATACAAAAATTAACAAGACCAACCTGCGGAGCTAGTTGGGATGCTTTCCAGTGAAGACTTTGCAATAGTTGTCCTTCTTTGATATGGAGGTTCTAAACGTAAGCAACAGGTTAAAATCCATTTCTTGAAACCAGTCTTCGTAGCAGTAGCTTAAATAGTTTACTTTAGCATAGCACCGTTAAACGCTCGTTGGTACTAAAACCTCACCATCTACTCCAAGTACCACGTGACTGATCGGTTTGCTGGCCGCCTGATCAAGTGCGTCATCGGTGATGGTCACGTGTTCGAGTACACTTGCTATATTGAGCATGATGGTGGATGGTTTGATGGGTGCCAGTAGTTGGTGAAGTTGGTCACGTATCTCGATCATCGCTGGCCGTTTCGAAGGTTCCTTGTCCACACACTTGGTCATGATGCTCTCCAGGAGAGAAAAGATCCGAACGCCTTTTTCATCCTTACCGCGCTCCAGTCTATCCTTGATGTCGTTGATTAGTTTTTGTTGAAAGGACACGCCTTGAAACTTCCCAGTCATCCTGAAAAACATTTCATTTCTGATCCCAGGATACTTTCTAACGATCATCATGTAAAGGATCACTCCGAAGCTGTAGACATCCATGGATGTTGTAAGTCGCTCGCAATTTGGATCCAACCTCTCCGGAGCAGTAAATAGAAGAGTGAACTGGCTCCCTTCTCCTGTTCTATCCGGTCTCGCTGTTGCTGTCCTGGTGTGATGAGATAAAGCAGCTCCACCGAAGTCTGCCACTTTGCAATGAAGATCCGAGCTAAGAAGAATGTTCTGGGGCTTCAAGTCTCCATGAGCGATCCTGAGATCCTTGAGCATCTTGTGGAGGTTAGTGATGGCATCAGCCGTCTCGTATGACATCCGGAGCAAGAGAGAAAGAGGAATAGTTTCTAGCTCTTCGTTGAAGATTAAGTCAGCAAGTGATCCGGCTGACATGTGCTCCATGACAACTCCAACCCAATCCTCCTCATCAATCAATCCCTCGATGCGGATGACGTGTTTGTGAGCAGCCAGCAACATCATTTCAACTTCTTTTAACAATCTAGAATAAGAACTTTCTTCATAATCCTGTAACTAAGAAACATACCACTCATTATTATTGCTCAAATATTAATTATCTTACACATTCTTGGTTTGTCTCATCTCAGCCAATGATCCCTGCAAACGTTGACATTTTATGGCCAGTCTTCCCAACACTTGGTGGTGTCCTAAACGGACAGTTCCAAAACCTCCTTGACCAAGGAAGTTACCTCTAACATTGCACAAGATTTCTGATGCAGAGAATTGTCGGAGTTTTTCAATTCCAGTCTGCTAAAGTACAAGCAAGAGGGTGTTCATATCAAGCTCAAAATTTGGAAAAGTTCCGTTCCTATCGTGGTATTTTTTCAACTTTTTTGTGTATAATGCGGCTTTTGTGTCGAAGCCAAGTCTTTGTTTGACTCTTAGAGCAACATGAGTTTGAAACTCCTGCATTAGCGTATTTCACAGAGCTTTCCAGGACAGCCGGCATGTTTTGCAAGGGGCCAAGTTGAAATAGTTTTAATTATTACCCCTACGCTAGATTGCATTTTGATTTCCTAACACATTACTTAGCATTGCGTAGTTTAATAAGCTTAGATTTTAAATATTTTTATCTTACGGTATTTTTATATAGTTTTGGAAGTTTGAGCAATAATTTTAATAAGACGCAAAACCGTGATAAGTATTTCATAACATGGTAATTTTGCTGAGTAATTTATTTATTTATTTTCTCGAATTAGAGCAAAGTACAACTTAAAAAGCAAAACGAATTAAAATGAAGATTTCATTTTTTTGCTAAAGTTAACGTGAGCGTCTCTTTCATAATGTACTTTGCTGCCATGGACACAAATTGCATTTGATGTCTGTTGATGCGAGACTCACAACCCACAACGAATCATACGGTATATTATAGCTTATAGCCTTAGCCTACGCTTAACAATGACTTGAAACCAAAAGCAAAACACACATTAAACCTATTTTAAACACATATGTTAATACATTTAATGAAGTCATTTTTTCACCTTTTCCATTATAACAAGTCTGTCAAAACGAGACCTCGATTTTGTTTTTGTTTTTTGGAAGGTTAATTCAAGTTTACTTATATTCTGTGCAGAAACGATCTCACAAAAGCTTTTATTTAAACTACAACCTACAGCATTATAACAAAGTATCTATGATTTATCATTACGGACTAGTCAAAGGTTGTTGTTTTTGTTGTTCAATGGAACTTGTTTGCCTTAATCTCTAAACAAACAATCAGTTGCCTCATGTTTCTTTAATTTTCGCTGCTGATTATGAGCGAACAATCGCGTCGTTTCCTTGGATACAAAGCCACCACGTGGTGAGCGATTTATATTAAATTAACTTTAAGGAGTCAATTCAGGGTAATGAAAGCAAAGCAAGTTCAGTCAAATTATACTAATATTCCTTAAACTGAAATGCGATCTACATAGATTCTTTATTTTCATGGTCTCAATCACTTTCAAAACATTGTTCAGGTTAAGTATTAAGTCGTTCGCATTTTACATTCCTGGAGTTGAAAAATAATTACGTTATCTCATTGGATCTCTTATCGCTTTGCCTAAATTAATGGGCAACCTATGCAATTGCAAAAATAATGAATGGTTGGAATAGACGAAACAAGATTAGTTGAAAATGTAACTCGCCTTGGGCGATTTGTGCAAATTTGGAAAGCGCAAAGTGCAACAGACATTTATTATTATCAAAAAACACAAGGCTTAGACAAGAACTTGATAGGGTTTACTTGAACACTTTTGTGGGCTGTATAGTGATAAGCCTAATGTTAAAATTAAGTATAGATGGAAGTTTTTAGATCTGTAATAGTAGCAGACAAGATGACGTCATCGGGTTTGATGGAAAATTAAACCCAAAGCAATTTATTCTACAGACGATTAAAATGAAATTGCTAGATATAAGTTAAACGTGCGCTAAATAATACATCGGATGAAATAATTATTCTACAATCAGTATCATGATTATCGATGTGGGCGCCAATGTTTTAATCAATCGTCAACGCAGGTGTAGTTTTAGGTTTGATAAAAACAGCAGTTAAACAAATTACTAAAGTTGCAAAATCCCTTTGAAATATATTTAAGTTGAACATTCAAAAGATACTTTAAGCCTATACATTTGTGCAACATTGTTAATACCAGGTATAATATATGAGTTGTTGATTGTGTTCGTGTTTGTAAAAAGCAACGCAGCTGCCTTTGTTTTGGTCGAACAACATCAGTTGCACAAAATTAATTAGCGTTTACAGCTTCAGGCTATAGCAGTAAACCTCAGACTGAAAATACATACCGTACGTCATGTGCAACCATTGACGAGATTTTCTGTTGCTAAGCGTGATCCAAGCAGAAGTCGTTCCTGGTTTTTGTGTGATACTTAGCCTTGGTAAAGATGCATCATGGCAATGTAAGGCTTTTAAAACGGTTTTCACTTATTTCAATTCATTTGATCGAATGTGACCGAAAATAGCTGAGCGACGTAATAAACAAAATGTTGCCACAAGAGGCACACATACGTTTTTATTGTTTGTTAATCATAAATGATAGTTTAACACACAAAGCTGTTTTATTTCCGTGAATTGCATAATAGTTGTAGAAAAATGTCAGTTTGTGATTGCAATATGCTAGAAATAACCTGTGGTTATAATATTAAACGCCAGTTATCAAATGAATATCGCATGCAATATGCGGTATCATTATTAGAACAAGAAAGGTAGAAATGTGAAAATGATTGAATGATATAATTAATTCTTAATGATATAATTTTTAAAGTGATTGACACATGTCGGCCTTGTTATAACGATTATTCTGTGTAGATTACTAAGTTACCAAACAACTGTTTATCCGTGTTATAGAGCAGCACGCGTTCTTTGTAAAAATGACTACTCCTCCTCCATCCTATCAAACAATGAATACATCTGTGATGATGCAGCCACAGGCACAAGTTGTGATGCAGCCACAGGCACAAGTTTTGATACAGCCACAGGCACAAGTTGTGATGCAGCCACAGGCACAAGTTTTGATGCAGCCACAGGCACAAGTTGTGATGCAACCACAGGCACAAGTTGTGATGCAGCCACAGGCACAAGCTGTGATGCAACCACAGGCACAAGTTGTGATGCAACCACAGGCACAAGCTGTGATGCAACCTCAACCTCAACAGATTTACATTTCAAGTAAATCCAGAGCACTCAAAGGAATTGCGGTTTGTATCCAACATAGCGAAGAAATGTGTAATTCGTGAATAAGAACAAGTTATAAGATAACTCCAATCTTAAATAAATGTGATAACTGAATAACCAAGAGGAAAAATGCAACCAGGCATAATGAAAACTGTGTTTGTGGTTATGTACGCTCATCAAGGTTTACGGACGACACTGATTCAAAATTACAACAGCGATTGTAAAACTTCGCTTATCAATCTATGCTTATCATCAGTAAACTGTAGGTCCAGCAATAAAACGCTTTTCCTAATTTCTAGATTGCCGAAGTGGTTCTTGGATCAGTATGTGTCATATTGGGAGTTGTTCTAATTAGCGATGGCAAGAGCTACCAATACTTCGATTTCAGACCACGAAGCCTTGGTCGAGAAATATGGTGTGGTGTTTGGGTAGGAAATGTTTGAGATTGAATCACCGTGCTACATTTATGCAAAGAGATTATTGTTTGAGATATAAGAAACTCCAGCTCGAAATGTAAAACCTTATCCCTGAATAAATACGCAATGACTTGGCTGCTCAAACATATTTATAACTTAGGAACGGAACAACAGGATTGTCTCTTTTTTTCAAATCAAAATAGAATTAAGATAACCAACAAATTTTGAACCCGTCTCAATAAATTATTGGTTTGTCCTTTGTCACACCCAGGTGATAGTTGCCGGCGGTTTTGGAATAGCGGCTGGAGGAAAAAAAGCTACACCTTACGCTGTGAGGAACATAGCAAGCATATTTTGTCTACAAACTGCAATTTTAGCAACAAAAATTTGCAAAATCAGTCAAACTTAACATCGTAATTTGTGCATGTTTCAAATGATGAGTTGTATACACACTCACGTTAATGTTATTTGTAGATCAACTGTCATATTGGATTTACTGTCGTTGGTGCGATATTCTCGGCTGCACTTGTCATATTGGAACTTTCTATCATTATCCCATGGGCAAGGATTTATCATTTTGCTACGTATTGGTTTCTGGTTTTGTTTTATCCCAATCGCAACAACAGTTAAACTGGGATAAAGACAACTTATATTCCAGGGACCTCTTAGTGAAGTGGCAATGACAGTCATCGTCGCCGCATCTATATCATTTCTCCTTCTCATTGCGAGTTCATATTTGGCGTGCGGCCTCAGTCCTAAGGGATGTTGTACTGGATGTTGCGAGCAGGTGGGAAATTAAACCAAGTATTTAAACTCTAAAATATTAAATTTTCAACTTTATTTTCAAGGGATACACGATTCCCAATCATCAGATTATTTACGTAGCAACCACACCTAACCAACAACCACAAACTTTCCAAAGTTAGTGATCGCTTTGTTTTCATTGTGGTAAGTTTTGATAACGTTATTTTCATCTAATGCAATCTTACATTGTTTTATCAAAGATCTTCAGTCCGGTCAGACACAGCCAGGTTATATTATTCAAGCGGTACCGGCCCATGGAATAACTCCACAGCCTGCAATGCCAGTTGTGTTTCAACAAGTGCCACAGATTCCATCCTCGTCCACAACCACCACAACCCTGACCAGAGCAATTGATCAACTGGACTCTAGCGACGTTCAACGGAAGCAAACAGAAGCTTTTAACGCACTTCAATCTCCGGCAGAGGGCGATCTATTTCACCCACCAGTTTATTCTCCATAAACGGTCTAATAAATCTGAAAACACACTGGTATCGTGGCGTTTGCATTATTCATTTTTTCGTTGCTATTAATTGCGCATCTAAACATTTACAAAGAAGTTTTGCAAAATAAAAAGATGATTTAAACAGCTTAAACTTTCTGCTGGTGGCGGTAACTATTTTGTGTTGCTTCTTGTAATTTTTACAAAATGTCTTACCTGACGCAAGTGCTATTCTTTGGTGTTGTACAGTAAATAAAATTTTTCCTTCTAGAGATTTGTTGGTCTGTGTATTGCAATTATTCACCAAGAATGTTTTGAGTGGTCTATGGCTCAGTAGTTAAAGTCCTTGACTACTGTAATAAGCATAAAAAATGTGCAACGACGTATTAACATTTGGTCAATATTGAGCCCGATCCCTATAAGCTTAAAAGATTCTTCAGTGTGACGTCATTATTGGCCCATGGCTCAAAATCAATTTCAAATATGAAGTCGTTTGACCAAATGATTTAAATCAGTTTAAACAGATTGTAGCTGATGGGCTATGAGGTATGATATGGCTGAATTATTCGACTTCCAGCTTTTCCGACCCGGTACCCCTTTAAACCGGTTTGAACAGTCCGACACCCTTCAAGCCAGGCACTAAATTTTGGCTGCTACACAATGGAAAAGACGACCAAGTGCTTGCTTCCATAAAAACGAAGAAAGAGTCTTTGGAAGCAGTTTGGTTTCTTATTTCGCTCAAGGAAGGATCCCACAAATTCCAATTACGGCCAAGCATTTGACTAAAACAGCCTTACTTTGCCATCTTGTTTCCTACATTGAGTGTCGTTAATATATTATCGAAATGCAAAAACGGTAGCAATATACGGGTCTATACTTGGTACTATTCAACGTCCTTTAAAATTTATTTCAACAGCCCAGGTTAAAACCGAGGTTTTTTAGTCCTGTCCGTATTGTCTTCAGGAACGTTTCTTCCGTATTTTGCTTATTCCCCGTGCACTGCGGCCTATCTCGCCTGTAATGGGCCGGAGTTTCCTGCTTTTTTAATACAAACCGCCTTCAAAGAGTTTCTTCTTCTTTGATGGCTTTCCTCATCGCTTCGTTCCACCACGATGTTCTCTTCACAATTTTGATGTCGACTTTTCTAAATCGTGTGCAGTGATGTCGACTCGCTAGATGTCAGTAGGCTTAAAAAATTTGTTCAAGCACATGCTGAGTTCGTCCGAAGAATGTTCGTTATCATTATGGTCTCTCTACCGCACTTAATTTAAAACATTTTACATGCCTATCATTTTGTCACAAGCAAATTCAATTATGCTTTATGTACAGAGAAACACGGCTTATCTTCACTCGCATGCGACTTTTTGATATACTTTAGTTATGATGTCGATGTGGTCAAACGTACGCGATATTTCAGTTTCAAAGCGTTTGTAATGTTGTTTAAAATGGCAATTTTTTAGCATCGTAAAAGCATAGGACAAAAACCAAGTAGCCTACTAGGTAACCATAACAATAAGCCGACTGTTGTATTTCTGGCTTTTTGGGCATTGTTACCCAGTCCATACTTTTTCAAGCCAACAAGTAAACTACAGCTGCCCATAAACGGATCTGAGTTCATGTTTCACAAACTAACACGTCATCAAGAAATGAAGACTTTTGGTCAAAACATACCGGTTGCAGCGCTTTCTAAATCCTGATCAGAGGAAATGATTTTGACTTTGAACGCAGAAGACAGCTGTGACTTAAGAGATATCCATAACGTGTTGTGCAGCCTTTGATTGAGAAGACCTGACCTCGTTGTCGCCTGCCTTGACCTCAGCGTTGTCACCTAATTAAATCGTTTTTCTTGTAATCGCTCGTGTCTGTTACAAGTAGCTGTGACAGCAGCGGAAGCCATTCATTTGTTCCTGAACTACTTCGGTCATTAGTCAACCAGCAAAAAGATTTGCAAAACACGATGGTAAGGTGCTAGTCGATAGTTAAGCCGTGTTTCATTGGTTTTAGCGATGAATAGCAATCACATAACTTTAGAAGTCAGTCAGAATGCTTTGTTCAATAAAGATAATGATCATTGTACGACGACATTTTGTTTGTGGTTTATTGACGTTTATTTTGTTTTTTAGTCTCTCCCAGATGAACTTAAGCAAGGTGAGCATTGGATTTTAGGTTGCACAGAAGTAGCGAAAGTTTCATAATCTGGCTTATTCTTAATAATTTTATTACAAAGTTTAATCTCGTCGTAGTAAGCTGCCCTGTATATCTGATTTGCAACAAAATCGGTTTCGTTTTCTCAAACAAATGCAATTGTATTCACAGAATGCGAGGGCGCGTTTGAAATCTTCACCAAAGAATCAGCAGACGGTAAACTGGGACCAGATGAGTTGAATAAAGTTCTAAGGATGTTGGGTCAAACTCCGAGTGACGACGAAGTTGCTGAGGTCATCAACGATTATGCTGAAGGTAAAAGTACAGACCGACAGTGCAGCGCCCAGAACTGTTGTCCCTTGCCGATTTTAAAAAACTTCAGATTTAAAATTAAGATCACTTAAAAGAAATTTAAAGAGATATTTAAGCTTAAGACAAGTAGCCGATTTTAAATAAATCAGGCCCAGCAAAAGCACCAAAACGTTAAAAAATGATCAAGTTGAACAACAATGATATCAGGTTAAAACAAGAACCTAAACACTCTAATCAATTATCAACAAAATATCTTGATAAGACTTAATAAGGCTGTTTGTTGCTTGACAACGTCCAAATCATTTCGAACGAGCTTGAAAACTATTTGGCAAGTTTATAATTCCAGTTGCGAGATTTTATGTTCAGGTGAAACCCTGGCGCTTGATGAATTCTTGGATTTTATGGCCAAGCAGCTCTCTGGGAGCCAGGATAAGCGCGAAGAGGACCTGAGCAAAGAATTTAAGAACCTACTTAGGGAAACTTTCCGGTGGTATGATAAGGACGCCGATGGCATAATTAGTTGGAATGAACTCAAGGTGAACTCAATATGCTGCTTTAACGTATCCTAGGAAATCTCTAGTTATACTAGTAAGCAGAAAAAATTGTGGCGCGGAATGTACACAACAAGGCCGCATTCATGTTGTCTGTATTTTCATTTTTATCACCGCCAGTTGGCGCTAAAGGGTACGGGAGAGGTGATCCAAGACTGGGAAGTAGACGAGATGATGAAGGATGGCGACGAAAACTCCGATAAAGTTCTGGATTTTGACGGTAACAACATTACAGTCTATTTTATAGTGTTATACGTTATTAGTCACATTTTGGCACCTAAAATGGTCCGTTGAGTCATAGGGAGTTTGGTGAAACCCATTTCTTTTCTTCAAACGTGTGTGTTTTTAGAGTGGATCAATATGATGAAAGAGCTTGAAGGTCACATCCAATGTTAACCCAGTATTTATAGCATCGTTTAAGCTGCTCAGTCGCAAGTCGACATCTTAGTGCGGTCTTGCAACCACAACTTTTTTCTTTCTTGAGCAGCGTTAAATACCGACGATAAAAGACCGTGATTGCCTTGTTTAGTTTATTTTTATTTTCGTTTACTGAAACCTTTTCTTCATCTTGACATTATCATCAAAATATACCATCTCGACCCAACCTAACCATGAGCATCTTTATTTCATCATTTTCAAAGCTTTTATTGACATAACTTCAAACACAGATACACAGTCGTTTCAAAATTGTCGACACAGTAGGAACCTTTAATTTCGGTTTGATCATTTACCGAAACTACAAAATCTACCGGTATAAAAATAAATGTTGAATCAATCGCGTACATTACTGGTTACAGGTAAATGAACAAGTGCAAAATACATGTCGTTACTGATTAAAAAATACCTTATTTTGTAACAAGATTACACAAGCGAAAATAAACACACTTTTTTTACAAACCTTGTACGCGATAAGAACAGACTTAATATGTAACAGTGCATATTGTTTTAATGAGGTCATTTGCTTTTCGTATTTGTTACGAAATTACAGCATTAAACACTTATACTTAAGCGTTCATCGCCTGATTTATTACCGGATTTCGTTCATGAAACACGGATTTTGAGTTTGTTTTTCTTCTGTAAGAGAACACAGGACGTTTATCGCGATCCGATGACATAGTTATCTTTTTCCTGCTCTTTGAGGACTCCATTGGAGGTTGGTTATAGTCTTGTCGCAGCCTCCATCTTCTTGGAGCATCCGAGGAGACTTTCTCCGTCTCCTTTTCCTCAATCTGCTTCTGATTTGTTTTCTGTCCAAGTCCGGAGTCGACTCTCTTCTTTTGGTCGAGAATTTTCCGGATGCGGCGTTTTGCCAAATTGGAGATAAGTTCGTTGGTTAGCGGATCGTGTGGAGGAGAAGGAGTGAGTTGTTTTCCGCCTTTCTTCTTCTTCTTCTTCCGATTGTATTTGATCTGGTATGGAGATGAGGTCCCGTTCGATCGCATCCACTTCTCATAATGCTCCCTGGGCTGGAGATCTCCCGGAAGATTCTTCTTATCTTCCGCCACATCGGTCTTCTTCCGAAAATTTCCAGGCGGAGAAACATCAAACATCGATTTTTGATTTTCGTCTTTGAGGAAATCCCGAAGAAACTCTCCGCTTCCGGTTGTTTTCTTTTCCTCGTATCCTTTCTCTCCATTCCGACCGCTTCCGCCTTCCTCACGAGGGGTGAGCACCGTGACGTCACCACTTTCAAAGTCGATTCGCACCGGGATGAAGTTCCCCTCTGACGTATCGGTTCGTGACGTCATTGCCATGGTGGCGACAGGGGTATCGAAGGTGACTTTAGTGGGTGCAGATTTGGGACGCCGTCGAGCCGGGGGTTTGGTAAGAGACGGATCTGGGGGACTCGAGGGAAACTCGGGTAGAAATGACGAGCTCCTAAGATCGGAGAAAGAAGTTGCTGTGGCGTCTTTAGTGGCGTCCTGCTGGGAGGTCGGAGGCTGCCAGGCTGAAAATATAGGATTTCTATTTTTTACAAAAGGCAGCTATAGCCGTGATGAGTCAAATAGGATAGACTGTACATTATATGTAAATGTCCTTTACGCTTAAGTTAAGTTAGGGAGCTTTACTTTACTAAATTAACCTGATTTTGGCCTTTCTGTGCTTATTTTATTGTCACAATGAGCAGCGTTGGCTTCCGACGCTTCTCGCCGCCGTCGAAGAAGAATTTCTCTGAAAAATGGAAGCAACGCGTAAAAGATCGCAACGACAACAGACATGCAAGACGTACAACGTTTTATGGTGAAGACGACAGAATGGCTGGAAGACAAAGATACTTGGAAGACGAAGATTTACCGATTTTTCCTTTTCTTCCATCTTTCGTATTCGACGAGCGCGTTTTCGCGTTGATTTTCCCGTTCGTTAAATTCCTCCATCAACTTATCGCGTTTTCGCCGGTTCTGGCGATTCTTGTAAACCCGTTCCTGCCGTGACAGCTCGTTCTTTCGTCTCAGCCATTCGACAACCGCTGGATTTTGACTGTTTTTAAGCTGGTGGTCGGAGCACTGTAAATTAATGACGCTGTCATCGCTTTAATTGCTTTTGTTATACAATAACTAGCATAGCAATAAAGATAACAATTTCGGGTAAGTTTAATAGATGTAAGTCCTTAATGTATCTCTTTAAAAGTGGTATCGCCTTTAACAAAATGAAACATCAAAAACGTCAGCAAACCCATGTCGCACTTACCCAATTTTTGTTGTATTCGGATTGTCCACTCTTTTTTGGGTCCCAGTTGCACTTTATCGGTTCAGTTCCTGGCCTAATCCTTGGCTCGTGTTTGACTTCTGACTCTGTCTTTGCAGTTGGAGTTTTCCTTTTGTCGCTAGTGTTAAGGGTCGTCGACGTTGACTGCTTGTTTTTACGCAATTTGTATGATTTGTTTTCTGGTTGTTTGTCTGCTGACGTGGCGTCGTTTTTTCTCACAATTCGGTCACGTTTCGTGGCATCAATAGCAGATTTATTTTTTGATGCGCGATCACGTGCCGGACCAGTCCCAGATCTATGGTCAGAGGATCGGGAGCGAATTGGGGCAGGCCGAAGCAAGAGAGTGTAATCCCCGTGGTTTTCCGCTCTATGACTCGATCTTCTTAAAGTGCCCAGCAAGGCCGCCAAGTAGGAGTAGGAAAAGTCACCGTGTGTCGGATGAGACTTATGAGGATCGGCGCTCTTATCTTCATGTTTCCGCATCCGTCTCGATCTACCCTCCATGTCGCTTTCCGTTGCCATCCGCACATTTTTAACTTTTCCTCTACGTATTTCATCCGACTTCAATATACTTTTGCGGGAAGGATGCTGCTCTTCTTCCGCCCTCTCCGACGCGATGGGCACGACCACCGGAGATCTTTTCGAGGAGGATTCATCAGACGAAAAGTCCGACTGACTTCGAGACGACGATGAAGTCACCACCTGCTGAGATGCGAATCTATGACGTGACTTCCCTGAACAGGAGCCTGATTTTGGACGTGGTGGTTTTCCATCCAGATCTCTCCTCGTTTCCATTTCGGCGTTTTTTCCGTAACGACCGTATTTTGAGAGGTCCGCTACTAACTGCCTTATAGTCCGCTGTACAGCAGCTTCTCCAAGTGGTTGCAAGTCAAACTTGTACGGCTTCGAGGGCTGTTTGGAGCAGGTCTGCTTGGCAAGTCTTCTACTGCGCCACTCGCTCTTAGATATCCGATTTGAGTATCTCTTACGGGGCTTACCCGTTGAATAGCCACGTTGAAAGTAAGAGCTTTGGTTGTCCAGATGCTTCTGCAGGTGAAGCTCCAGATACTTATGCAAGAGAATCTCGCGCGCTTTTTCTTCAATGAGTATGGTTGTGTCCTCGACAACTGTGACCAAACAATACAAGTTAAACTCACAAACGAGTGGTTTCACAGTTGAATAGCTGAGAACAGATATCACAATACAGCGACGATCCACGTAAAAGCCGCACAATGTCGTATATCAATCATCAGAAAAACAGATAATAATAGTTTACGCTTTGCATTGTAGGTTTGTCTATAAATTATAGTAAATTCAGCAAAAAATATGCCAGTTCACGGCCCACATCTCACTAAAGAAGTTAAATATCAACAAACTACTTTACCTGAGTCGTCGTCCTGATAACTACTGATGGTAGATGCACTGGAGGAAGAAATCGCGTTACCAGTGACGCGATTCTTTTGTTGAAACCTTCCTGAACATTCAGAAGATGACGTGGAAAGATTCGATGATATCTCCCTCTTGCGGCGGTTTCTGCTTCTCCCTGGCTTTGCAGTGCAAGGTCTTGCCACCTTTTGCCTTTCAGCGTCCCTGTCCGCTTTACTCTGTTCGCCGTCGAGAGTATCTCGCTGTCTCGGGGGTGCGCTGCTCGCAGTGGTCTGTGTTTCAACTTCACTTTTGTTTCGCCGTTTCTCTGCTTCAGCAGCAGGTTTGTCTGCAATCACGTCACTGGGTTTTGACTTGGAGTGATTTTCATCGGGCGCTTTCAGCTTCTCAGATGCTAATTTATCTTTGTCTGATTCTGACCGGGTTTCGCTGTCTGATCGGGAAACAGATGACGACTCCACATCAGCTGATCCGTTCAGCAGAGTCTCTAGTAAGGTTATTCCCCCGTCGTTGTCCTCAGCATTTCGGGCCTCACGTTTGCCTTCTATGTGAAGTAAAATAATGACTAAGGTTATTCTCTTTGATATAACCTGTATTTACGTCGACATAATGTAATTTACAGTCTTTGCATAATACGAGCCATATAGATAGCCACATACATAGCCAAATAGCCACTACTTTAAGCGTGAGAAGCTGTATGTTACTAGTTAGCCCTTAAAGAGAATGGAAAAATATGCTTTAAATCCTTGTCTTATATTTAGCCCAAAGAGGTCCAAATAAATGTCCATGGCCTCACCTTTACTCTGTTGACTCTGGACTGGACTATCCGACAATTCAGTGTCACTGCTTATTGTCGAACTACTTGATGACGATGTTGACGACGTCATAATACCACTTGAGAACACACGATCACATACTACACGCCAATAAGCCTGAACGAACACAAAAAAAAACATTCTGATGACATTTCTGCTTGACGCGACGCCTTAAGTAGTAGCGTACAATCAGCTATAGACCACTCACGACCGTTTTTAGCCTGTGTATCGTAGTAATTCCATAACCTTTTGTGCTCTAGACCTAAGCTGTGTTTATCCACATATTGTATTTACTTCCAATTTTCGAAAGAACTTATCGTGTTATTGAGCTGTTACGAAGCACTCTTCAAATAATCAAACGCGTTCCTACTCATAGACTTGTGTAAATAATTGCGCGAACACTCACTTTCTTACAACAATTACAGCACTACCCTTCTGCGCATGATGGCTGTACAATGAAAGACATTTCGAACACGCAGATAACAACGAAATTATTAGGCCTAGTGCCGTTGCTTGATCTGATAAGTTCTTTGCCAATTTCTAATAAAAATGCTTTCCAAGATTTTTAAAACTTGGCTAGCTATTAGCCACCTGCGGTTGTATATTGAGCGATGCAATATTCGTATTCACCTGCTTAGCTTGTGGTTTGCCTTGCCTAACCCGTCGGGCTGACTACACCGAACTCAATGCAGGCACTACAAGAAGGCTTGATATACATAACATGTGATATATTGATGCGATGGAACGAACTAAACGAGGCCTGCGCTTGCAAGCGTTCAAGTTAAAACAACCGCTAACCTAGCAAGTAATCATAAAACAAACCCGCGCACTGGAGCAGTCAATGAGTAACAAATGTCGGTCCTATAGTGTCTAGATGAAGTGTTGCCAAGGCAGCTCAAGTTGTTTACTTTCTATTGTTTGGCCTGGGTGCGGGAAACGTGTTGGAACTTGTGCGTATCGGAGTAAATGGAGTGAAATTCTACCCCGATCGTTATCAAACGCAATCCGCTGAGCGTCGAAAAAAGTTTACATTCGGCCTAAGTGACTAATCTGCTTCACAATGGATGAATGCCTTAATCTAATTACTATGGGTGGGGCCGATTCTTTTAATCGTGATCGAAAACGGTCAAGCCGACCACAGCAAGGCAGAGAAAACATGTTGGATTCCATTCGCAATGAATGCTGACTAACATGAGACAAACGCCAAAACACTGGTTATCCTTATTTGTCGGCATAACAAGTTAAGTGCTGTGCCTAATCGAGCGTGACCGTACCAAACGAGTCACGTGCCTGGCGGACAATGAAGTCTTTCAAGCCATTACTTCATAAACACATGTCTCTGTGTTAACTGTCATATGTCTCAAAAAATATATGTTATAAAATTACAGATCGGACTTAATGTTACCGTCGATACTACCAAAAATATTTCAATGGTTGCAAGTGTTGAAATAAGCAACCTAGTTCAAACAATTTTGCAAGAAATTCCCCGTTTTATAAATTTTCCACCACCAAACGGTATTATACCGCCATTAATTAATCTGCGGCCACAAATATACATATGCTACATTACTCTCATCTGGTCTATTGAGTGCAGAATATAAATGTGAGTGATCACACGCACGGGTTACTTCGAGTCCCCAAATAAGTTCAAAGCACCCAAGCTCTGTAGTCTCGTGTCAGAAATAACTGGAATTCCGGGTCTGCGCTAATTGGCTTTCTTGTGGGCAGCAAAAACCAGTCCTAATCAGGACTCAAAACAGTCACCACTAATGCTTTTTTTGCATTTCGACTTCTTTTTACGTTCACCAAGCTCTCCAAAATACTGGGTCGACGAAAGGCTGCTGGCGTTGAAAACGATGGTTCAGAATTCCAGAATCTTGTTATGGTTTCCGGGATGTTTTAAATCAAGTCAGTACCAATCAGGTTTGATGCAGGCCAGCAAAGGTGTTGATAAAACGGGCATTCCACGCGTGTATGTAATTGTGTATCTTTCTTTTGCAAGACATCGAATTACTGGCTTTAAGCCCCCGTTCAAGGCTGAGTGGAAATCAGTTATCAGCCGTGTTTATTAGACTTCCAGGCGGTGCGAGCAGAAATTTTTTGACAAAGTAAACAGAAGGCATTTTACTGTAATGCAATATTTTGTTTATGATTAATTTGTTACGCTAAAAAGTTGTTTTATTAGTTTTTTTGTCGTAAGTATTTTAGTAAATTTTCGTTTATTGTGACGACTCAAAAATACCGATGACGTAAACTTAATGACTTAACTTAGCCCATGACTCATAATACAGCGTTGTCATCAATTTAAATGACATAACGTCACGTCACTAAAATTTGGTAATGAAATATAGCGACTAAGAAGAGCGACGAAAGCCTAAAGACTGAAACATGAAGTTAATGGAGGGAAACGTCACCAACTGCAAATGATAAGTTTGTAATAAGAACGAGGCAGTTTGTATAATTTCAGGTTCTTGTCGTGCTTTAAAAGGAGGTTGCGTGACCAAATGTTTTTGATTCATTACAAGTTTGGATTTTTGTTGAGTAATCTTTGGTCATTGTGGGAAGCGTCAACCGCTTTCAGGAATACAATTTTTGCTTAACATCAAGTTTAGTAGCTAGTTTCACAATAAAAACTGAATAAAAAACTATTTCAATGTATGGCTGCTACAAACAATCTAAGATCTTATAGAGAAAGTCGTACTCAGCTCGATAAGTAGTTTAGAAGTTGCTAATAAAGAAATAGGCCTACACAAACTATTTTCTCAACTAAACTTTTACTTGTCACCGCATGTTCGTTTTCAGTGGAATTTTATAAGCACTTTAGCAGGGACGATAAAATTAATCGAAAGATTGTTTTGAAGAAATGTTTTCCTGCCAAAAAAAATAAAAAAAAACAACACAGACACCACTGAATGCTGTTTATCACATTTTTTCTTATTTCTGCAGACAGCGATCAGGCCCAGACATCATTCGGAGTTAAGATGTTCGGAAGATGACGAAAGTATTAGGCAGAAAAGCATAATGCATTTTGTACTGAGCGTCGTTTTTTTAGCTTGTATAGCTGCGTCAGTGAATTGTCAGCATAACGTCTCAAGCGAAGCAACTTTGGAGGATATCATCCGATATCTGAGTAACCCAACTCATCTTGAACATCTGGAGGAATCTGGGGTGGGTTCAATTTTATGAGTTTTATAAAAATACCAAGTATTTAATGTTGTGGCCTCCTTAAAAAAGACTCTATGCTAACACCCAAAGTATTCTATGGTTTAAGTAACCATACATATACATCAGCGTTACAAGTCGCATGCGAAGCCAACAAAGTATTCCCTGAGTAGAAAGTATAGCGCCACTTTTAAGCCTTATATTTTGACATCTTGCTTCATATGAGCAATTTGTGATGTTGGTTTTAGGTTCCGGTTTTCAGGCATCCTTTGCTTAATGTTGATGACAACTTCTACACAATGATGAGCGACATACGACTCTATCAAGCAAAGCACCACGGATACAGCCGGAAACAACGAGAAACTGAGGTAATTGTTTGAAGGAAAGTTTAGATGAAAGACGAGATGAAAGAATGTTGCATGTTAAGGTCAGAAAGATCTGTCAGTCTGACAGAGTTAAATGAACTGGAAAAGCGTGATTAGTTCGTTTATTGCATCAGCGTTGAGGTAAAAACTTACGTCATAGCAAACAAAACTCGTATTTGGAGAAAAAAATAGCAATGGAGTTCATTGTCGACGTCAAAATGCAAGAAAACAACGAAAGTTCTAATCGTTTTATCTTATTTATGTCGCAGGAAGGTCTGCGAAGTGAGTTACAACGACTCGAGCGGCGACCTCGGTGGACGCCATCCACCGCAAGATATGACACCCAGTATTCAGTGAGTTCTGGAATGTTCTGATTTCGAAATATTTTAACAAATTACTGATGGTTGGACCACCCAAGTGGGTACTTACACTGGTTCCTTCTCACTTTAAATTAATCTTTTAATCGCTCATTCACCTTCACTTTGTGTTGCTTTTTGTTTGTGTTTGCCAACTTTTTTGGGAACAGAAGTTAAACTCTTTGGGGTTTATTGTTGTTTAACGGACATGAAAAGGGCAAAAGAAACACGAAGACTTAAGCAAATAAATATTTTTTTAGCAATTAAGCCTTAACTTACTACATAGCCTTGATTTGCCCAGTTTAATTTTAACCTAACTGCTTATCTTTAACCAAGCACTCTTTGACCAATGAAAGACGAATCAGTCACTGATTTCCCTGACATCTGACACTGACAAGTTTTCTTCGCAGTTGTACAATGGCCCCCTTAATTACGGGCCCAGCCAGTTGCAGTTCATTCAGCGCAAAGTACACCAACTCGGCTCCACTTCAAGGCAAAACAGCGTCTCAATCGATAATTTGATCCGATGGAAGTCCTCCGCCCAACAGAGGATCGAAAGACTCGAGGCCTTGCTTGAGAATTCAAATCTTCTGCCTGGTAAGCAAACTTGTTCGTAGCACATTGGTCAGAAGATAAACGGTGCAATTGACAATGGCGATAAATAATTCCATAGAGTATAACTGGTGTTACTATCTATACTCATCCTAAGCTTTCATAGGCAATTTTGCATTTTGGGTCGAAGATAAAACCTGAGAACCACTATCGCTTCAACAAGACGGATTTTGATAATTTTTAAGCAGCTTTTTTAATCGCAAAACTCAATAAAAACATGTTTTTTCCAAACATTTCTCCCCTATATTGGCATGTTTGTAGCCGGCAATCAAGAAAAATCTGTCGTTTCCGCCACGTCGACGTCGGAATCACGTCATCAGCAGCAGAATAACGACGTAAACTCGAGGACGATTCGAACTTTGCAAAGCACTGTCTCGCAGCTTCAACGGACGGTTCAAAACCTTCAAACTACGGTTGGGACGAACCAAGGCAACACAGGTATAATGGACACTGAAGTAAGATTGATTGTTTTGATTGGTAGAGTAGTGAACTCTTTTCGTTTTGCTCCTAAACCGACGCTTCGTATTAACCGTTTTTTTTTTTCAACAAAATGCGGTGTGGCAGTTTTGTAAATATGTCACCCATTCATTTGAGTCTTATACAACTTATACAGCGCGCTACGTCATAAAATCAAATAAGTTACCTGTCATTCTCAGCATTGAAGCAGGGTACAAAGGCGAAGTGCTTGTAGTAACGACTCACACACACAACAAATACTAATCCGCTCTCTTTGTTTTATAGCGTTCATTTTTTGTATGAGTTGTACAATAAAACCGCGTTTGCTGTCTATCTCTACAGCGTCTCGGGAACCGTCGGCGGAATTAGCGACGCAAAAATCTTCCATCACAGAGAATCGACGCCACATAAGGAACCTGCAGACGAGCGTTTTGCATCTTCAGAGGACTGTGCAGGATTTGGGATCGCCTCATGGCGCGAGGTTCGGACCTAGTTCTTCGACATCGTTAAAAAGTTCTGTTTCAAATGAGATTAATTTTGAGGGTGAGTTTAACTCTATGAGCTTTTACAGCAGGGTTTGATTACGGGTGTATGTAATCAGTAACGAGTAAGTAAATTAGTAATGAGTAAGTAAATCAGTAACGGGTAAGTAAATTAGTAATGAGTAAGTAAACAACCAATAATGTTAATTAATAAGCAACCGCGTGATAAATTTAACGTATAGCTGAGTTTATAAGAATTTCCTAAGTCAGCGCCTAACTAAATAAAAAAATACTAATATCCTTGCAATATTTCACCAGCCGCCAGTGACGCAGAGGAATTAGTGCGCCATCACGAAGAGCGACTGAACGCACACGATGACGTCATAACTAGAAAGTCGGCCGTTATCTCAAGCATCCAACATCAACTGATGAGACTTGTGATAAAGGATCGGGAACGTGTAGCGGCGATTAAAACCCTGCAGAGCCTTCTTACTAATTCTGCCACATCTGTAAGTATTGAAAGTATTCTGCAGTATTCTGTTCAAAAGTTATTGAATGCTTGCGGCCATTGTTATTTATTTTATTCAAAGTTTTTTGACTTTTCGGCAATTTTCGTTGAACAAATAAGCAGAAAATTCCATTTCATTTATCGTGGAAAATAAATCCACCTTGATTGTTTGACATTTGTTTAATATCTCAATTTCATTGTGTTTTAGAGATCGAATATGGCTCATCTTGACTTCTTGGGAAAAGATACAAGTCCAGGGATTTCAAAAAAAGTAGAAGATTTGCGAGAATCTGTGTCTAACTTGGAACAAAGATTGGACGATACTCAATCTTGCTGCGGGAGCGCTGGCGCCCTCAGACGGCGAATGGAATTAACAACGGAACGGGTCAATCAGGTAAATCTTGCTTTTCGGTCTCAGGTTTATTTCTTAATAATCGCTTTGTTCGGTAAGGTTTGTGCTGCATTGTAACTAGCTCTTGGTGTGTTGCGATTACACATTCTGACTCGTACGTCTTTTTCATGGTACTTGCGCGCCATCTAACGTTTAACGTAATAATTAGCGTTTTTCAGACAATGGCTTTTTGCGTTTCACGAACCAACTGTTGTTTTGGTATCTATTGTTACGTTAACACTACGTTTGATTTTCGTACCACGTAAAAACCCCAAACTACAAGCTGCAACTTTCCTCTAAACCCTCTAAACTAAATCCTCTTCTACAAACTATTTAACAGATGTGGCAAAAAATCTACTTCACTTGTATAAGGCCGTCGCAGCCAACGATTTTTAATGCTCTTAAAACAGTTCGAATATTTTGAAATATACTAATAGTTATATTTTTGCGGTTCGTTATTGTAATTCACGTTTTCTTGGTCTTTTATGTACTTCTAATTTAGTTCGTATAGCTTGAGTGAGTGCTTTAAATTCACCTACAGCTTAAATTTAAAGCTCTTAGTGCTGATTTATCATCACAATGTTCAGGCGCGTACTAAAGTGGATGAGAGTTCAATCGCCATTCGAGTTCAAAAACGGATGATAGATGAGATGACCAGCAAGCAGGAGATGCAGAGAATAATCATCAAACGACTGCAGGACACTTTGATCAATTACCAGAGAGGAACCAGCAGACTGAACCGAAACTTACAAGGTGCCATCCCCTGTTAAAGTTAATACCATGCTTTGAAAGAAATTAAGGCTCTTTGTTTAAAAGACAGGTTTTGACGCCACAAACCGCATATCCCTGTCGAGTGTTGTTAGCCGCTTTACAAGATCCGCTTTACACAAGCTTTGTGCAATGAGCTATTGTTGCAGTAAATTTCTTGTATGTTTAAAATACGTTTCCTTTTTTCAGAGAGCATTCGTACCAGGACCCAACGCCTCAACCAGACCATCTCGACGGACGTGGCGCGCCGTGTAGCGGCCATAAAAACAAAAGTTGATTCGGACGTTTCGGACATGCAACGCCAAATAGCGGATAACAAGAATGACATTGACTCAACAATAAATATTGTGACAGGTCAAATGCAAAAGCAAATTAATGACCTCGGCGATATCAGAGCTCACCTCGACTATAACTTTCCTCAATTTGAAGAAGAGACGAAGAATAATTTGACGGAAATTGCAAGAAGGTACGTCAATACGTCTACTAAACTCTAAAACTCCGCAGTTGCAGATATAATTCCCGTAATTACTACAGCAAACAATCTTCTTGTGCTGTAGGTTATTTGCGAACGGTCAGTCCTTATTCGGTATTATGAGACGTTTGGATGAAATTGCCAAAGAAGAGAGGACCAAGGACAGCGCGTTGGACATCCGCGTCAGACGTAACTTGAGATCAATCGAATCCCTGCAGTCATCTTTGGGAGAACTACGAATTAGGTCCTTTGGAAGAACTTCTTTTATTTTACAAGTTGTAACTTTCTTTTAAATAGCAACTCGAGCTACTGTAATACTTAAATTAGTTGGTTTTCTTGTGGTAAATAAATATCAAGTTTTTCTTTTTACTGTGATCAATGATTTGGAAATATTCTTGGCCTGGTTCACGTTTCTTTTTTTATTTCTCCTTTTTCCTTTTTTCTACTTTTTTCTCTTTTTCTCCCTTTTTTTCTTTTTTCTTTTTTCTCTTCACAGGAGCGTCGAAAGTATCATTTGTTTGTATGATTAATTATAGAGTCATTGATGTATACATATTTTCCTTCACCCTATTTTCAAAGTAGTTACACCTGGAGTTAATTCTTCCAGGAATCAGGAGGTAGAGCACAGCGACGACTTGGAAGACTCAGTTTTGTTTCTCAACATCTCCTTCCACCAGCTCCGATCTTCACTTCAGAGACACTCAAACAGAGCTGCAGCAATCCACGCCCACGTTGAGAGACTGGCGTCATCCAATAAGAAGACAAAGGAGCGGTTATCGGTAAGAAGTGAACGGGGTTTTCAATTCAACCCGTAGTTGTCGGTTTGATCGTGCTGGGTTTGGTCTTTTTTGATTGAACCGACTTGAAACCAATGAGCAAGGATGTGACAATATGGTGCACGAGCAAATGTATGAAAGAAGTTTAAGAAAACCTTTTAAGTCAGCAAAAAGATAATTATATGAGACACTGAGACACTGAGACACTGAGACACTGAGACACTGAGACACTGAGACACTGAGACACTGAGACACTGAGACACTGAGACACTGAAATGAGATTCACTATTAGCTGCAATTGGTTTTACCATATATATGGTTCGTTATTTGCTGTACGGTACTGTAAGCTCATAAGGACATTTTTCACTTGCTTGGACGCGTCACTGCGTCACCCTATCACGCTCCTTTAAACTCAAAGCATATTGTTTTTTTGCTTTTCCAGAACATCCGCACGCGGCTGGAAGGACATATTTCGAATTCCATCAACGAAAGTTACGCCTTCCACAAAATGATGACGTCAGACACACACTCGCTGAGACAGACGGTGGCATCCAGGCTAGACGCTCTCTCAATGGACTTAACTGATGTTGAACGTGAAGTGGATGAATTGAACAGCAAGCAAACGTTGATGACCGACACAATCACCGGCATTGCTTTGAATAATGCAAAAGAGATGTCAGCCTTAGAAGGGAAGACGGACCGAATCGTTGAAGATGTGGTAAGATTTCTATGGTTAATATGTTGGTGCCCAAGGTTTAAATTATGTTTCCATTTAATTTATTTCTTTGACATTTTTGTCAAAACGTGGTCAGTTTCAGACAAGTTGCAGCAAGATTAACATAAAATCAGCGTCCACTTTACCGGCCAACACTGAGCATCGATGACAAATTTTATTAAACTATCATATACTCGTCCTGGAACTTCTCAAAAACTGACATAAATGTATCCATATTACATGCAACCTAACGTAACTGCATGTGATCAATAGAAATCAAGTATAATCTTTTAAAATTTTGCCGTTACAGCACCTAATAGCTCCCCATTATAAAACAACCGCTCTCTGCCGGCGAAAGAGTAGTTTAAAAACATTAGATCGACGATGACCTGACGTCTGTATACTTAAAAGTAACATAGTTAAAAAAAACTGCTGAAAAGCGTGTTTTTGACCAACTAGAACCAGCCCATTTCAATGTTTACAAAACCTTCTTTTACAGGAGGATTTGTCATCTCATTGTGACCGCATAGAACAAGGAACACGTGATCAGTTGTCGTCATTCAACACAACATTTCGTGAACAGGTTATGGATCGTTTAGACCACCTGACAAGGAAAAATAAAAAACTTGGTATAAGGATAGAAAGCAAGTAAGTACTAATGTGCGATTAGCTGTATAAAAATGGTTTTTGCTCACCGGGTTTTTTGTCGTATTTTATGACGAAGCATGACGACACGCGCCCATATTAATTCCACCAAAGGGGTAAGGTTAAAAATTGCACAAAATCAATACTGACTCTAAATTGTGTTCATTTGTTGTAATTACCGAAAACTTTATTTCAAGGAATTGTTTAGGGTTTGGACATCAGAATACTGAGCTTTAAACTTATTCCGATAATGATATTATCTTTGTTATCAGTATAAAAATACATCCGTTCTTGGATTGTACAGCGAATGGAATAGCCTTATGATGTTTCTGTATTGTTAGTGTTCTATAAAGGATACGTTATTCTGTAAAATAGTCAAAAACTATGGTTTTGGTATAATTGCATAGTACCCGACATATATGCGAATCATGTGCATAAACGCAATATATAAAACCTCCAATGAATGTTTTTCCAGTTTAACCGACTTGACCGAAAGCGCAATAAAGCGAGATGCCCACCTAATCAACCTTCGCCACGCTGTTGGAAGACTGACCAAGAAAATAAACTCAGTCCGAACGTCAGCTTCATCGACACAAGATGTCGCAGCAACTCTCCAGAAAATGTTAAACGTCACCCATAGAAATATTACTTCCCTCAACGACCGGTAAAAGATAACCTCTTTGGTTATTTGTAGTTAATAATAGTAATTGATAGTGTCTTTTAAAATTAATTAGTAACTGAGAATTAGCATAGCTATTGGAAGTAAACCGAAATTAGTAATACCATGCGTTAACTGGTTATAGTTTGTGCAAGAATTGGTAATTCCTTTCAGACTGAATACGGTGAATTCCCGGACTAACGCTCACGATGACGTCATCAATACAAATCGAGAAAACATTGATCAGACATCAAGAAGGTTAACCGAAGAAAGAGCAGGTAACCTGAGTGGGAGCTCAGCTATTTATCTCTCAAATTTAGGATTTCTTCGTAGAAACTACGACGCAATGCAAAAGCGATCATCTTCTGTTAAATTGGTCTCTTTTCGCCGAGATTGGTGAAAAAAATTTACCAAGACTTAATCAATCGACTAATTCTACCGCCCACCAATCTCTGGTTACTCTATAATGTGTTTATGTTCAAAGCGTCAAATAGGATTCAGGTGAACACCCTTCAAACGGTGGCCGACTTGCGAGCAAGGCTGGGCAACTGGGAGAGCAAAAATACAAGAAGTATCTCAGATACGAACGACAGAATAGAGAGGCTCTCTAGCCTGGTAATTAGAAATATGCCTTCAACGTTTAATTACGGTAACTTTGAAAGTTTTTTTGCGTAAAGAGCCGGCTTAACCGGTATTCTACACGACCATGGCAAAATATGATGAAATAGTTCACGGTTGGAAGTGATATATGGAAATCATGTCACTGCTTCGTAGGTTACGACGTTTAACAACCAACTTCGGGCATCGGACAACCACCAAGACAGACGTCTGGTATCTCTAGAAAGTATAAATGGGACTCTACGTGCTTTGATAGGAATCTGTTTTGATGACGTTGACAAACTGGATGGTAAGCTTGTTGTCCTTCTTCTTTGTAACCTTGAAGTTCGGGTAAAAAGTGAATTTTAAAAATTGAATGCGCACAAGTGGTAGTTATTGCGGAAACACATCAATGAACACTTAATTTGTTTGTGTCATTGTGACAGGTTCGATTGAAAATTTACGTCAGACTGACGTCACTCTCTTTGATTCGATCGAACTTCACGAGAAGGCGCTGACTGAGCACAGGAAACTCCATAGAAATCTTACCGTTATTTCCGACAGCGTAAAATTTGATTCTAATACAATTTTAACTCTACTTAAACTTACAACATGTTCTCAAAGACAATTATAGTTGCAGTTTATATATCGACTAGTAGCGTATTACATAATACTTGCACGCTAATTAATCACCAACCATTAACTGATTGCAACCGGTAGACTTTGTAACTGGACTACAGTAGAACCCCGGCAAGCTGATTAGTGATTATCCACATGACCGTTATTTGGTCATGTAAGCGAGGTTAAGGCGACCGCTATACACAGCTATATGCGATTTTTAAGTGGTCGTGATACTGGGGCGGTCGCGTTATCGGGTTGGTCGTTGACCGGGTTCTATACTGTACGTCCTACAGTTGGTAGACGCCAAAGTTGTCATTGCCCATTTTTCTGACTCTCTTCTTCTTTCAGGTCAAAGAAGTTATCCATGAACACGGTGAAGCTCTGGATACGGTTCAGGATGTTGTCCATCAGATCAATGAGTCTTTAACCGAGGAGAAAGAACACATCAACGAAGAGATGTCGACGCAGATCCAGCGTCAACTGCACGACATCAAAAGCTTACACTTCATTATGCGCAATTTCACCTCTCTCGTGCAAAACATGATCCGGGACCGGTTGAATCAGGTAGACTCCGTGGAAATATATACTTTACAATACACATCTACTTTATATCAACTTTACTATAGCTTAGAGTTACTTAACTGTCTGTGATGTACAGTATATTACTCTAACTGTACATTGCATATGATCGTAAACGGCTGTAGTTGTGTTTCTTATGGCGGAATGTTCTACAAATTACGCTGTTGTTGGTACAGTGTGAATGATATAAGCATCCAACATGAACAGCATCATTTAACAAACCATTGAATAACTCATCCCATGTTTATGGCAGGAAATAACGTTGGCATCGGTCCAAATGCGCCAGAGGTCTTTGCAAGAGCTATTGCACAACCATGCGGGCACCATAGACCGGCTCAATCAAGACACGACCGGTTTAAGAAAGACGATCTCCATTACCGAAGCCCAAAGGCAGGAAGAAGATAGACAATTGGAGAGAATTGTGAGACGGTTGTCAAGGTAACTAGGAGTGTTATAACGAGCTGAACACAGGGTTAAAAATAGGCTGATCCGAGCGCGGCTTTTTTGCAAAGCAATTCAGCAAACGAGGTAAAATGTGAGCAAATGTTATCTTTTGTGACTTTTGTAACTTAGGAGTCACTGGTGTACCGCAATTGTACATGAAAATTGTGACTGACACTGAAAACTCATGCAAAATACATTTTTTGAAATTTACTCAATTTTATTGGGCACACCTTGATTTCTATAAGATTACACACAAAATACACACGTTTAAAACAAGTTGGTATCTTACTAGATAATACGAAGTTATACAGACAAAATGGACATCTTCAAAACCAGTCTAAATTGTAACATCCTACACACAATGAAAATGTATGCGACCAGTCTAAATTGCAATTTTCGAATGGTTATTCTGGGTAATGACTAATGAGTAATGACTAAAGTGGTTGGCACCATCTGGATCATGCCCTTTTTTGAAATTTATTCTATTATATTGGGCACAGGTACTTGAATTCTATAAGATCACACACAACATACACACGTTTAACACAAGTTAATATCGTACTACAAGGTTATACACACAAAATGGACATCTTCAAAGCCGGTCTAAATGAACCCTACATGAACAAAATGAACCCGTCTAAATTACAATCTTCGAATGGTTATTCTGGGTAAGAATTGAAGTGGTTTTCAACATCTGGATCATGCCTAACATGCCCTTCCATAAAGCTTTCATTATTTGGAAGCCATACCTCTTGGTTGTCGTTGAAGGGCGCTACATTGGGAATTACCAGATACATTACCCGACCTTTCGGTGGCTGAAGCTCGGCGAATTCTGCAAAAGCTCCCGGTTTTCTGGGTTATTGTTGACGGTTGTCCATACAAATGCGCCAGAGGTCTTTGCAAGACCTATTGGACAACCATGCGGGCACTATAGACCGGTTTAATGAAGACACGACCGGTTTAAGAAAGAGATTACCCAAGAGAATTACTACTTACTTAAAACGATTTATATCGTAAAGTTTATATCATAAAGAGTTGACACAATAAACTGAAATCTTCAAAGCCAGTCGAAATTGTACCTTAACATTCCGCATAAAATTAACACGTCTACCATTCGCCTCGATCTTTACCTTTAACTGGTGCCTGTTCTGGGTAATAGTTAAAGTAGTTTGCGTCATCTGGATCATACGTGATCTGTTCATCCACAAAGTCCACATCATTTGGTAACCACGCCTCTTGGTTGTCGTTGAAGGGCGATACATCGAGAATATCGGAATGCATTACCCGATCTTGCGGTGACTGAAGCTCGGCAAATCCTGCTGAAGCTTCCGAGCTTCCCTGGGGTGATAACGCAATTCGTTCTTGCTGTCTGGGTTCCGGCGCAATATTTGAAGCTTTTGATGTATTGGAGGTTGATCCAGGGGAGTTGTTTAAAGAATTGTCGATACTCATGACGTCATCGTTAGCTTCATGCATGCGATGGTGCTTACGTAACGAGCTGGGGTGGCTGTACTTTCGATCGCATCCTTTGTACTTTAAAGCAAAAAATAAGAATCAATACATATAGCTAAGATGCCTAATTTTAGCTGACTTCGTTCACAAAAAAAGTCTTTAAATTAAAACATATCAAAGCGAACTGAGAATGTTGCTTACCTTGCAAGCATAAGGTTTTCCTTCAATGTGCATGTAGCTGTGCTTTTTACGATCAGAGCTATTGGCAAATCGTCGATCACACCCAAGATATTTGCATTTAAACGGTTTTTCGCCTGAAATAAAACATTGCAGACTTGGAAGCTTGTATTTCGTTAATGAAAGTGCAGAAAATGCTAAGAATAACGCTTAGACTAAAATATTATCTTACCTGTGTGAGTTCTTATATGGATTTTGAGGTTTTCGGTCCGACCAAATCGCTTACTGCAGACGGGGCATGCGAACGGTTTCTCTCTAGTGTGAACTCGGATGTGGTTGACCAGCTTGTACTTGGCCTTGAAAGCTTTCAAATGACGTTTGCAGTTACGCCAGTAGCAAGTATGGTCGCTTTGTTCCGGTCCTCCGACGTGATCACAAGTGATGTGGTGGACAAACGCTTTCATGTCTTCGAAGATTAAACCGCACATTCTGCTGCCCTCCTGGCTCCGGATCATCCATTCGCACGCAGTCGGTTTCGAAAGTTGGTTGGAAAAAGCTTTTTTGATAGTTGCTGACTGTTGCTGTTGAGCGGTTGGCGGTAACTGTAGCAAGGCTTGGGATTGTTGCTGAATGGTTCCCCGCTGTCTCTGAAAGTTTGACGGTTGTTGCTGAAAGGTTGACGATTGTTGCTGAAAGGTTAACGGTTGTCTCTGAAAGTTTGACGGTTGTTGCTGAAAATTTGACGATTGTTGTTGAAAGTTTGACGGTTGTTGCTGAAAGTTTAACGGTTGTTGCTGAAAGGTTGAAGGTTGTTGCTGAAAGGTTGAAGGTTGTTGTAGAGCTTGATATTGCACCGGAGTTTGCTGAAGTTGAAAGTAATAAGGATGTTGATAGCCGGATGAGAGAGGTGGAGGTTGATGAAGATTTCTTGTGGCGTCATATTCGGGATAAAATGCAGGCGTCGGCGTTGTCGGATAAGGATAGGCCTGATATTTGACATAGGGATGCTGGGCCGAGAACAAATGTTGAGGATTTCTGTTAGCTCTTGGTTCGTAAGGAGCAACTTGTGGGTGGTTATGTCCGTTCGGACGATTCATATTCTCGAATATTTCACACAAATCTGAAAAAATAATAACAATTAAAAGATATCACGATTATCTAATCATATAAATGTGGAAAGATACATACCTCTGGAAGACTTTTCAACCCATATCAGGTTGTGAAAACTTCTAGGATTACTTCTGCTTCAAATGGTATCTGTCGAACACTGACCAACTACTGGACACATCTGACTGGATCCTGGTCATTTATACCTGGCCTGATCTGACTTTGCTTTTTTCTTATGACGACGTCACAATCAATTCTTTGTTTGTTTAATTTCCGATCGTTTGCGATTGCTTTCCCACCAGGTAACTTGCTGCGATTCCCAAACTCATTATTTACCTTCGGTCGCTAGTTATCGAGTCTACAATAAAGATAATGCCCGGACGCAGCACGGGTCCATCGATGACGTTGCATGATGTCACTATGGGGGCGAAAGTTGAAAACATTTTCACCTACTAGATTTATCAAGTGAGATACTTCGACAAGATAAGTAAAATACAAGTTACCAACTTCTGATCAATGTTCATAAACATCGGCCTAAAACTCAAAAACGCTTGGAAATATTTTGGTATTAAATTTATATAAAAATCTAATTCAAAACCAAACTTTTATTTTAACGCCAGTCGCGTTTCCCTTGTCATTGTCGGTTAATGCTAAACTTATACAAGAGATTTTTAGTTGAGTTTTTGGTTTTAAAAGTCTTCGTTTTCGCATAAAGATATCTAAACAATTTTTAAAATATTAAAACAAAAATATTTTCATGAATTTAGAATATATCTGATCGGGTTGAGAATGCTTTCTATTTTTGATCGTCAAAACCTGGTGAAATTGATATAATTGTCGTTTTCCGAAATTACCAAAAATCCTGTATCATAATCATCATCATAATTGGAATAATCGACTCAGTGTTTTTCGCCTTCCAAATCCTGGCATGACAGGAGACGTTTACCCCGGTTGGTGATTATCCCATTGTTACCTCACAATCTGTGTTTTCCGTCTGACCGAGATAACGCTTATTTACTTACTTGGTTTGGGATCTTTTGTCTGAATTTGACTTTCATTAACTGTAACTTTTCTTGTTTTTATATAAGTTTCTTTTCCAAAAACGTTTTTAAAATATATTGTGCTTCGTTTTAGGTTGATAGAACAATTTTTTCTTTCGCATGAAGTTTTTTGATAAATTTCCAACCTTTTTCGAGCATCTGCATACACATGCACAGGAAATTTGAAATGTGTTTTAGTAGGTAATCTGTATGTACAAAACGTAACCAAAAGCTGTGTTGACGTCCACTGCTATGACGTAGTAATAATGAAAAAGCTATAAACCAGTGTGGTTCTTTGCTTTTTCCAGTTATCCTTATTGTATTACATTAAAAAAATATATTTTCAAAATTGATAGATTTTTGTAACCGATCCGATATTCTTAGACGGACACTTTTAACTTGCATGCTCCAAAATGTTACTGTGTGCCCGTGAGATGGTCACAATAATTATTGTGATGTCATTATGCCTTTCATTCTTGTCTACTTGTCCATGTTTATGAATTAGAGAATATGAACCTACAGGAAACTCTTTTAAATCTTGCAGACTCCAACATACAGCAATTTTAAAGTTAAGAAATTTGTCCGTTTGTTGCGCGACAATTAGTTGTTTGTTTTCTCGGTGTTTGTTGCTCAAGGTTTAAAATTGAACGAATGTTTTCAAATGAATATGTAATGTGTTGGTTTGTTATAAGTGAAAATGGCCAATTCGACCTTAACTCAAGGAAGCTCAATTTAAAGCCAAGTTAACTTTCTTGAAAATCAAGAAAAACTGTAACAAAACAACAACAACAAACAACGAGAAAACAACTATTGTGAAATTTTTATGATTTCACACTAAAACTAGTGCAGTGTACAGCTATGTGCAAAGACTTAGAACACTGCAAAAGTTTTTATAATGACCGCTCAAATGTCTTTTCTCGGATAAGATTAAAAAGTTACCATTTTGGAGAAGTTAACAAAACACAAATATTTGTCATTATAATTGTGTAATGTTTGATTTTTTTGAATTTACTAATTTGTTAGAGCGTGACAAAACATTAAAAACTTATAGAGAAGAAAATTGAAGTTTTTTGAAACTTTTTCTGGAACTGAAGCATTAAATCATTGTTTGCAAAAATTGTCTTACACAGTTCACTTTTTAAAATGCAAGGATTTCGTTGCAAATTTTTCGTGACGTGATTCTAAGATGTATGTCGTCATAGTAACATCACAATGCCGTCTATTTTTGATTGTTTAGCTTTCAAAAGCGCTCTCCCACCAGCTCACCTGTCGCGATTTCCTCAGCTCATTATTTACCTTCAGACGCTACTTAAGTCACCTACACCTGCGCTTGGCACGCGTCCATCGATGACGTTGCGTGATGTCACAATGGTCGCGAAAGTAGAAATTATTTGCTCATGCACATGCACGTTCAAATCAAGCAAGACGCAATCTTGTGAATACGCGTTCGTTTCAATTTCAGGAAAACAATATTTTGTCCAAGTGAAAAAAGTCAAAAGTACACTTATATATATATCCAATATATTGGAATAAGTTCATCAAGATATTAAGAAAGAACGTAATTGTGTTTATTTTTGCATTGACAAAGGTATGTAAGGACTCGTCATACAGAAATTCGTCCAATTTTGAAAACAGGTTACAACGTCATCAGATCTAAATTTTAAATTTGAATTTTTAGTCCAATATTAATTAAATGTACAATTATTTGCTGAAATTAGATGCGACAAAAAACTGAAATAAAAAATCACACAATTAAAAATATTAATCAAAACTGTGAAATTCTGTCAGTTTAATATTTGATGTGTGGGAATGAATATTTCGAAAACTGAATTGCTAGGGCATTGGTCGCTGTGTGCTTATGGATGGAATTACGATTTTAAAAAAAAGATTTGTATCCAAGCAGATTTGTATTCCGTAAATTTGATTTTCAAAACATATAGAAATAAAACGTTTTAAATAATTTCAAAAACTGAGGGTTGCTTTAAATAATTTCCATAACTCATCAGTCAAATCATTTTGATTTACATGACGTAATTACCGTGTTCAGAATATTTAATTTAACGTCATAATTGAGGTGATTTCTTGCTTCCCACATCTTACAGAACTTGGCTTGATAGTAGAGGATTATCACGGCTGGTGGTTGCCCTATTTCTATGTCACAGACTGTATTTTGCAGATGGTCGAGCGATCTTTTGTTTGCTCGTGCGACCCAAAGTGCCCTGGGTAATTCTGTCTCTCACTCGCAATTTTGTTTTGCCTTTAAGGTAAAAAAGTTTTTAAAGTTATTCAAAAGTTTTAACAATTATTCATAACAAAGCCACACGAACAAAATTTGTTTTTACTTCTACTTCCCGATCGCCTTCTCACCAAGTCACTTGCTGAGATTCATTCAATTCATTATTTACCTAGTTATCGGGCCTGCTTTGTCATTTACACCTGGGGTTGGCACGTGTCCACCTATGACGTTGCGTGATATCACAATTGAGGTGAAAGTCGAAAATATTTGCACATACAGGACTGGATTGTGTACGAGACGTGCTGTCCTAAGTAAGGTGCGAAGTTTGAATTTTCGTTTAACAATTTTATTTGAAACTGTGATCGTGAAAGACCCGTTAATGCTCAGCAAAAAACTTTCTCTATAAAACGATTAAATCAGAATATTTTAAGTCGAAGTTAAAAAAAGTCTCGTTCAAATACTTTTGGAAAAAGACACTTTGAAGAAATGAATTTCAACCAATTGTAAAATTTATCCAAACATTACAGGGTCATTTGACGATTTCAGAAGTCTAAGACAATTTCAAAATTATTTTTGCCGATGTTCCATTTAGCTAATCTTGTCAAACCCTCACAAAACCAGACTTTAATCAGCTTTGGTCATTATGCTGTAACAATAGGGTAATCACCAAAACCGATAATCGTGTTTGAATGATCGAAGTTGAACGACAAAAGGGAAGCGAGTAATTACGGTATTTATGGCGTCGTTTCAGTTTGGGAAATTTTAGGAAGTAATTATGGAATGGGGCATTAGATTTTTCTGAACGTTAATTATTATCCACAAAAGATTTTCCGTTATTTGAACAAACGTCTTAATTTAAATTTATTTACCCTTTCGTGTAAGTTAAAAATATAACATAACACATTGATGTATACTTTCAAAATTATCCTTTTTAAACCACAAAACCATAAAAAAATATTTTTCAAATTACTTCTAACTATTTTCTTCGTTAAATTAAACTTAAAATTATAAAATTGATCAACTTCCGAACAGCCAGTAACAAAGAAGCGATCACTTTTTAGACTAAAACTACAAGCAAAACCAAAATTCAACTTTCAAATCGTATATAAACAAAAACAGCGTTTTTTTTATATATAGTATGCTGTGAAAATTGTAAAATTATCCAAAACAGTTTCTCAGTTGGTTCCCAATTGGAAAGCATTAATTTAAAGTTTGTTCCAGAAATTATAATAAAAGATCTTAGGCAATATTTTTAATTTCGTTGTTTAGACTGACCTAAATTGTCAAAAATATTAAAAATCGTTAAAATTACGAAACAAAAACTGTTAAAATCTGGCTTTGTGACATTTTGAATAGTGAAAATAATCCAGTTTAAAATATATGTATACAAGCCCAAACATTTTGAACTTTCGCGCAAATTGTGACATCACGCAACGTCAACGATGACGCGTGCTCGGTGCCATTGCAGACTAGATAAAGACTGGTTGCAGGCAAACAATGGGTTTTGTGGAAACCGCGACGCATATGAGCTCGTGGGAAAGCGATCGTTGGTCGGAAGTTTAAGAAACGAATACGGGACGTCATTGTGATGACGACACAAAGCAGAATTTTGTGTAAAAATAATTAAGTTGTAAAATTAGAAACTGATGTGTTTGAAGAAAATGTTGAGGTAGATGTTTCAATGCAACAAAACCAACCAAGTAAGCTAACTTCTAAACTTCTGTTATTTTTCATTGTCGAGAATATTTCAACATTTCAACAGTAATGTAAAAAAGTAATGTAAAAAGTATTGCTTTTTTACATTTTCATAATTTCTATTCTTCAGAGCATTTTTGTTTTGATAAACGGGGAAAGGCTTTTAAAAGAGCAAGAAAATAAACTTAATACATTTCCAGTTACATTTGCAACGAAAATTGGAGTGTACCGAAATATTTTGCTTTTTGTGCGAAACTTTCTAAACAAAAAATCAAGTGAAAGTCAAATTTATTCAATGACCCCCCACAATCAACTAAACAACCGGTATCTCGACGCCCGGATAACACTGATTGTGGCGCCACAATAGGCTAATCAGCTAGTTACTGATAAATGTTCTCCATAAAGTTAAGTTTTTTGAAAGTTGTGAGACAAAGGGAAACGAATAATTACATCATTAATGAAGATAATTAAACATTTCCATCGACATCAACTACCATTGAATGATGTTCAATGAAAATTAATATGAAATAATTTCTATGCACCGACCTGACGAAACAGAAAAAAGATAAAAGTGAAAATTTTGTAAAAAGTATGTTATATTTTTTGCAAGTTGACTTGTAAATTTAATTGATATTTTGCAAATTTTTTTGTCTTCTAATTCCAAGCAAAAATACAGCATACAATTGTACATTATAACTTTTTAATCACAAAACACAACCAATCAAAACAACAGCGATAAAAAATAGAATTCATTAAGCAGGTAATGGGTTAAAATAATAACGCTGATACCGAAATGTACTTTGCGTAAGTTACGTCTCAATTCTTCACCTTTCATCTGGTTTCAAAGAAACAAATGAGAGTAAAAATTTTTAAGTTTATCTCAAAAAGTGCTCAAAGCATTGTCTTCCACCGGTTAATCCTGCAAGTGCAAATATTTTCAATTTTCGCGCCCATAGTGACATCATGCAACGTTATGGATGGACCCGTGCTGCGTCCTGGCATTATCTTCGTTGTAGACTCGATAACTAGCGACCGAAGGTAAATTATTATGAGTTTGGGAATCGCAGCACGAGACAAGGTGAGAAAGCGATCGTCAACGATCGAAAGTTAAACAAACAAAGAATTGATTGCAACTTCGTCATAAGAAAAAGGCAGAGCCAGATCAGGCCAGGTATAAATGACCAGGATCCAGTCAGATGCGTCCAGTAGTTGGTCAGTGTTCGACAGATACCATTTGAAGTAGAAGTAATCGTAAAAGTTTATACAACCTAATGTGGGTTGAAAAGTCTGCCAGAGGTATGTATCTTTCCACATTTATATGATTGGATAATCGCGAAATTTTTTATCTGTTTTTATGTTTTCAGATTTTTATGATATAAATCAAGCCAATGCATCCAACAGCTTTTACCAACCGTCCGTGTGATCATTATGACTCAACAATTAACCAGAACCCCCAAAATTCGTTCTCGGCTGCCCAACAACTATACTCCAGCTCTCAGGCCTATGTTTATCCGACAACCCCCACGCCTGCATTTTATCCCGAATATGACGCCACAAGAAATCTTCATCAACCTCCACCGCTATCATCCGGCTATCAGCATCCTTATTACTTTCAACCTCAGCAAACTCCGTTGCAATATCAAGATCTACAACAACCTTCAGCCATTCAGCAACAATCATCAACCTTTCAGCAACAACCAACAACTTTTCGACAACAATTGCCAAAGGTTCCAGAACATTCATCATTCTTTCTACAACAACCATCAACCATTCCACATCAATCATCAATCACTCTACAACAATCATCAGTCTTTTTTAAAGAAGCGTTTTCCAACCAACTTTCGGAACCGACTGCGTGCGAATGGATGATCCGGAGCCAGGAAGGCAGCAGAATGTGCGGTTTAATCTTCGAAGACATGAAAGCGTTTGTCCACCACATCACTTGTGATCACGTCGGAGGACCGGAGCAAAGCAACCACACTTGCTATTGGCGTAACTGCAAACGTCATTTGAAAGCTTTCAAGGCCAAGTACAAGCTGGTCAACCACATCCGAGTTCACACTAGAGAGAAACCGTTCGCATGCCCCGTCTGCAGTAAGGGATTTGGTCGGAGCGAAAATCTCAAAATCCATATAAGAACTCACACCGGTAAGATAATATTTTACTTCAAGCGTTATACTTAGCATTTTCTGCACTTTCATTAACGAAATACGAGCTTCCAAGTCTGCAATGTTTTATTTCAGGCGAAAAACCGTTTCGATGCAAATATCTTGGGTGTGATCGACGATTTGCCAATAGCTCTGATCGTAAGAAGCACAGCTACATGCACAATAAAGGAAAGTTATATGTTTGCAAGGTAAGCAACATTCCAAGTTTAGGTTTCACATGTTTTAATTTAAAGATTTTTGCTTAGTAAACGAAGTCAGGTAAAATTTTGATTTTAAATATTGTTGATTGCCTTTTACTTTAAAGTACAAAGGATGTGATCGCAGCTACACCCACCCCAGTTCGTTACGTAAGCACATACGTATGCACAAAGCAAACGGTGACGTCATGAGTAGCAATAACTCCCCAATCATCTTTCCTCGAACCCCGTCGTCAGAAATGACAAGTAACTCAACTGCTGTTGAAGATCCTGACGTCACGTTGATCCTCCAATCGCTCATGTCATCTCCAGAACCGGCGCAATCTAGGATCGACTACGAGTTAAATGACTTCAGTCAAGGATTTGGATTGAACGAAATGCTGTCTGGCGAAGTGGATTCTTTATGGCCTCTGGATGATGACCTCACCCAGCGAGCAGATTTCTTACAGGATTATTCTTCCGGCTGCTCTCAGTCACCCAACCAGTCATTGCCCTCATTTGACCCCATATTCGGTGTTTAATTTTTTGAAATTTGAATTAACTTGGATATGTTAAACCTGGTGCCTTTTCTACATAGGCTACCTGTAAATATCATGTGTGTTATTCTAAAATAAAGATCATTTTGACAACTATTTGCTGCCGTTTCTGTGATTAAAATTTCCAGGCGAATAAGTGTTTAAGTTATCAGATTCTTTCAATAACTTTTCCTTTTCAAAATGACACAACGTTTTTCAAGTTCTAGTCCCTATAAGGTGACTGGATTTGATTCTCACCAATTGACTCACTAGTGATAAGGCCGATGGGTAAGGCCGATGGCCCAGAGATGTGCTAAGGCCGTGGGAATTTTTTCTGCACTCTGAACGCGATTCCGCATGTTAACGCATTAGCACAAGATTAAACTTTTTCTCACACCTCAAATGTGTCGACCTGCTGGGCACTGCAGGGTAGTCTAGGTTTAGGCTATGTTACGTCACACAATGTCTACCGTTAATTTGAATTGTGGTTCCGAACAATGCTTTTATCGTACTTTACTGAATTTAGGGTGGCTTGGTGATGCTTCTGCACCCATAACAGAGAGATAACAATTAGTTTTAAAAACAGCTTTGAAGACTTTTCAGCAATCGGCAAAGTGAGACTTTAAAAAATATTGACTTTGTGGACGACAAAGAACTAAAGAACCAACTATAAGCCTATTATTTTGAAATATGGAGTATTGGCTATTTATATTGGTGCGCTTAAATATATGGTCAAAAAAGGCATTACAGTCAATTAATTACAATTGACTGATGGATCTCAGTATGACGTGTTCAGTGTACAGACAGGTGCAAATACTTGTGCGTATCGAGCCAGGTTAAATATCGTTTGTAATGACTTGCCATTTCATGCTGAGACTGCGTTACCCTGCCGACCTACCTGGAGCAATTGCACTCGGTGTTCATTATTTTTTACTTTGGCAAAAAGAATTTTTTAACAGATTATAAAGTGATATCTCAGGTGTAAATACAGCAACTGTGTTGTATGCTTGCACAAGCTGACTCTATATTTCTCACGTAAAGCAGACTGGCTTGGTTATCCAATCAAACCAGTTTTTGATAATAACTACCTTAAAATCAATCGAAGTTGATCGTTTATTTTTATCAGAAACGAGAATCATCTTCGTTCAATGGATGTCACTGTCTACCAACTAGCGGACAAAGTTTCACTCCTTAACGTCACCGTTTTCTATCAACGCGCTGACTTCGATGAACTGGAAAAGTTTTCCGAATCAAATCGTGAACTGATGTACAGTTTCGCCGAATCCCTAACGTTACGACAGGAGGTAAATTAACTGTATTTAACTTCGGTATTGTATATTATGTATTATTGTATTGTATTCGGTATACTGTATGTATTTAAAACGGTCACAATTCATTGTATTTTAAGATGTCTATGTTAAACTTTTGCAGGAATTTACAACTTTCAAATCAGCAACAGAAAACCTCATCAGTGGCATTCAACGTGAGCAAGATGGCTTTGAACTTGAAAGCCACAATGTTAATGAAACACTAGGCACGCTAACACTGTGGAAAGAAAATGTCAATGGAGATTTGGATTCGGTTGGAGACACGGTTTGTTTATTTGTTATTTTTAGAAGAGCATATTTAAGCTTGCGTTATAGCAGGCTTCAGAGTGTGGCCGTTTTCAGCAAGATCCTGGGGGTAATGAACAACCAAAAATAACAATTGCGGTGTGCGAAATTGCTCAGAAGCAATGGAAGTGCGCAATTACAGAGTAATCTACACAGTTTGAATTATTTTATTCTTTATATCAATTGCAAATTGAGTTCGCACAAGTTCTGCCCAAGTCAAAGTGCAAAATAATGCCACCATAAATGCGGCACTGAGCTCATCAAAAGCAGTATTGAGTGCGCCTAGGCTATGCCAAACTCTGTAGTCGGGATATAACCTACTTCATGCATGTGGTAGGCTAGATAATGGACATTCAGACATTGCAGAATGTACAAAGATATGAAGTATTCCAGTATTTTGAAATTAACTGACACAGAGAGTACCATATTTACAAGAAGATAAAATGAGAAGTGTGGCAGCTGTACGCACGAGATTGATCAGTGTTTAGGCCAAAGTTTCGGGTCTAGTGCAGAAGTGCACAACCACAGGATGCATTTCTCGCCAATATTGAAGCTTTAAATATTTTCCTCAACAACCAGGCTTAGTCCAATTTTTTGTTTAATAAATGGAGCCGATTGGAAATCCGTTGGTTTCCGCTTACAATTTTTTTCGTGTTGTCGTGCCAGAAAAGCTGAGGCGTAACTATCTTTGTTCCTTTGCCATGGCGGAGATTTCTGGCATATCATACAAACTTTCCATAGAGGGCTTCCAAAATTTGCACTCACAATTTCTCGTCAAAAACCCCAGTACTTTCTACAGTCGGTACAACAACTATAAACAGCACAATATTATAGGCTCGATGTAAGCCTTAACATAACAATTTTACAGTTGGAATTTCTCGATGCTCGCGTGGAATTGATAGCTGGTGCGTTGAATCAAATTACGATTCTTGACGAAGATGTTTCCAACTTCAACCATAGCTTGGCTCAAATCAATGGGTCAGTGAGAAGAAATGCCGAAAGATTTGCTGAATTGCAAGAGTCCGTCTCAGCTGCTGGAAATCTTATCACAACTCTTGTAAGTTATGAAGCTGAATATTCTAACCCCATGTGGAAAACACAATGGCTGGACTTTTTAACTTTGTGATGTAAATTAAAATATTTAATTAAGTTTTTACAAACAAAATGAAACAATAATTGCAGGTCGAAAACATACCGTTCACAATTTCTTGTTTTTTTTTATTGTTTTACAGCAAAATGAGAAGCAGGTTTCTGAAAAGAATCTTCAAGACCAACAAACTAACCTTAGGACTGAATTCGATGTTCTTCGTGAAAATGCTCTGAATTGCACTGAAGTAGAAGATGAAGTTTCTCGGCAAACTAACAGCGTCGTATCTGATGTATGGGATAACATAACAAACATAAAGTCAATTGTTAACGACCTTCGAGAATCGATGGGCGACCAACAAACGATATTAACGACCGTGATAAATGAGGCAGTTAACCAACAGACTGCTGTAGATGATCTACTATGGAAGGTACGCTTGAAATTGCGTAAATTGTTAAGTTAACAAATACATGAAACATGTAAGATCACATAACATCAACTCTGCATCCAACTCAATGCTAAGAGTGTTTAAGCAAAACAGAAAAATTATCTTGTTTGTATTAAAGGTCGCCCAACAGGATGTCATGTTATCGACACTGAACAAAACTGATCTTTCCATCCAAAACAAACTAAAAGAGCTACAAGCAGAGGATAAAAGCGCTTCAGATTTCATCTCGGAGTTGAGAAATTCAGCATCTGAGAAAGACCGAGCGATCCAGTCATTAGAGACAACTCAATGGAACATACAGTCAAGGTAGAACATAACCAGGACGGTACCAACATGTTATTATTATACATGGGGCCCATGTACATACAACTATACATGGAAGTAATTCTACTTTACCATCAAATAAGAATAAGATTTGCCAAGGATTCCCATATTTTGAGATGGGTACAATTCACGATGAAACTAACGTTCTTTTAATATTTCTGTGCTGGTATCTTCAAACACCGTCGATAACTTTTCATCAGGTCCATGTTATAATATTAATAAGAGGCTTTTATGATGTAACAAAAATGATAATGAGATTCCTCCTGCTAGAATGAATGAATTGACATCACGGATGGAGAGCACGGAGGACCAAGTGAGCTTGATGGAGGCAAGATTTAGTGGATCCCAGGGAAGACTGATATCTGCCACCAGGGACGTCCAGCGCCAAATCGGAAAACTTGGTAGAAATTTGTTAATTATTTTAATAGTCATTTTTGTTTGTTACCGCTCGATTATTTGTCGGTCTAATTGGATCGACTGCCGCTGGACTTTACTTCTTTACGCAATATCCGTGTCTATTTAAGTAGTTAAGTCAATGTAACCACAGAAGGCTATTCTGCAAAGTTGCTTACAGTTAAATTCCGACTAATCTTGCGTGACTTCACAACTGTGATTGTAACACGTATTATGATGTCACTGCAGAGAACAACGTCACGAGTATTGTGAACCGGATGACATTTATCGAGTATGATCAGGATAACGCTTACAACATCACTTCCACTTTATTCGAGACGATCCGGGAACAAACGAACCAGATCAGCATCCTGAACCAATCTCTAGCGTTTGGAGTAAGTTCTTTCGGGTGGTTGGGATTCAAATATTTTAACATCCGGTTCTCTCACTAGTAGCATGCCATATTGAAACGGGGCCGATATACACATGGGAATGTATATATACGCTTGTTGACAACCGGTTCGTGGGGGTCATTGAAATTCCAAGAACCGGCTGAATCCCAACGCTGTATATATGCCTACCATGTGCTTGCCTGTAAGCTTGCTTTGTGTAGAGCACATGCAAACTGGTGCGAACTGGCTTCATCCCACCAGGGCTTAGATCTGCAAGATTTAGATGTAGACTGTAGAGCATTGTGGAAGGCAATATTGCTTTTATGGAGTATTAAAGTATTCTTCCTTTTCAGCCAATGGACGTCTTCGCCAGTTTTGCCTCCACCATAGCCACAATTGAACAATCAGTTTTTGATGTCAATGAAACTCTCAGTGCTGAGGTTACTGGCATAGCAGCACTCCTAGTGGATTTCCAGGTAAGATTGTGTTGTGCGTTAAACAGTAAATTTATCACCCATACTTATAAAATGACAAAACACGGACAATCTTTTATTTCAAAACAGTTGGCTTTTGACACATCTGGCCGCCAGATGGAGCGCATAAGCAATGAAATCGAAATAATGGAAGCAAACTCCACCAATTACTTTGATTATTTCTCCACCGCTTTGGATTACTTGCGACAGGTCAGAGCTAGAACAACCACGAATGAAATTTTATAAACTTATTGACCACCAGCAAAAGGTAATTGAAGCGTTTGATTAAGTGACTGAAGATATTAATCAGCAAACGTACATAATTACAAATGGATAGAAACCTATTAAATATGATTAAAACTCTGCACAGACTGACTGCATAGTTTTCTTTGATGAATATTTGTCTCAGCTGCCTCAAGCATTAACTCAACATTGATAGTAGCATCCTGTATATACTAAATCCTTTGTTTATTCTTATGTAGATCGCGAGAGAAACGAACGACGCTGTCGGTGAGAACAGAGATAGAGTCCGGGTCCTGAACAGCACCATGCTCTTGCTTCAAGTTCTCGTGCCCGCCTACATCCAGAGATTTCAGCCGGACAAACAAAACGACACCGGCCCTACCCAGGAACCTCCCGATGTTGAGGAATATCCTCAACCTCTCATTTCCAACTTTGAGGAGAAGTTGGACTTGAAGAGCATGCTTCAGCAAGATGAAGAGAAAGATATTCAAGATGATGATTACAACTCGGACTACAGCGAGTACGATTACCAAGAAGGTAAGTTTGAGATTCTTGATTATCGTCATCGACAATTAATTTAACAAGTTAACAAGTTCGTTACAATAAACAATGTCAGACTATTTGGCTCTAATTATATTTTTCATGTTGTTCCTCAGCCAATGGTCGTTCTGTGATTTCATCGGATGAATATTTCAACTTTCCCGACTCGAACTTTGCCAATTACCCACAAGACCCGGAATACGACCTGGAATCGATTTTGAACGGGGACGCCGACCAGGCCAGGCTGGAAGGAAGAGTTTCGTCATCCTATGACGTCAACAACTACGAAGATTACCAATATTTTGCCGACGAAGAAGCTTGATTTTTTGCAGAAGAATTTCCCCCGAGATTGAAAAAACAATCGAAAAGATTTTGCAAAAATTTTGCTTTCAACTTGTGATTTTGTTTAAGCTGTAGGCATATATTTGTTGCTTTCATGTCAAACTACTTAAAGATTGTGCTTTTATATTTCTAATGGGAGGTTTAAGGGTTTTTATTTGGCTGATTCCGCAACCATGGGTTCTGTCAAGGTGTAATAATGTTAAAGCGCTTTATGTGAAAAATAAATTTTGTGCCTACATTTGTTAAGATGTACTGTATTACGTCATAAATCACTCGCTTTTCCTTTTTCATTGTTTTTGATATGTAGTAAAACATTTGCAAAATGTGTTTTGCAGTTTAAGGGGAATACTGAATTGCTCGTCAGGGTTTGCAGATAGATATCGTCTTTTATAAATATATAAGGTTAACATTCTAAATGTTTTGAGTTCGTTTCAATTCGATAGTTCAAAGTATATTCAACAGCAACCCACGTACTTTGTCAGCATCAATTTTATTGTCAAGTGACAGTTGCGGTGTTTACCATCAAAGATAGATCAAATTTGCCTCCAACCAATACATCCTACTGAGTTCGAATCTCGGTGACAGTAGACATAGTCCAGGAAAAAACGCTTGATATTTATCTTGCTTAGAACTTGGTCAAACCCCTTAAAGGAGATTTATTGACCTTCACGATAAAATATTAGGTTTTAACACGAGAAAGACTTGAGGCAATAGATTTTTGTGAATTGCTGATAACGAGGTAATCAAGCAAACCAGCTTGTATCACGATATATTCCGTGTTTATTAACTTCTCCAAAATTTCATTTTCAGGTTGAATAATATTTCCATGACTTGTGCTCATTGCAACTTGAACAATGAACATAATTGAAAAGGTTTTCAATGTCGGTTTTTCCATGGCTTGTTTTATCTTTATAGCAACTAGTATGTCTGGTGAGTTCACTGGCACAGAACAATGGAGATGTCGATGGAGCTAAACAAACAGGGTAATTAATTTTGGTAATTCCCCTAAAGAGGTTTCTATTTTGAGTAACCCAAGCACAATACTTACCGGTGTAGCGCCAACTATTGACCACAGTCTGTGACGTTCTGGTTCTGTGCAGACTGATAGCAAACTTTCCAGTCTGCCAGTATACTGGTAGTTCCTGTTTTTGTTTATAGCAGGCCTGATGTTTATGCAACTCATTAATGGTCAAAAGCTGTGTGTTGTTAGAAATTGTGGTTAGTCAGAAGCAAGCTTACGCAGGTTAACTTGTAACGTGAGGTTAACAGGGTACCGTAACTCAATTCTGCTCAAGTGCCACGTTTCAATCGAAATGGATTAAATCAAAAAAAGGTTTGCATTAACCATGACGCTTAACCATAGTCCATGACGCTAGAGACTAAATACGGGAATATTCAATACCAAAAATGATTGGAAAAGATTTAGTCGTTTCAGACTAGCATTTAGCCGCAAAAATATATTTATCCTGTTGGTAGAGGCTACACTGTAAAAAATCTTTTCTAATTATAAGTCAGTGAGACAATTGAGACTAATAGTTAGTCTTCCAACGAAAAGTATGGCTTATAGTTAGTCTCAATTGTCTCACTGACTTATAATTAGAAAAGATTTTTTACAGTGTAAATAACGAGATATTCATAACCAGTTTTTTGGAAACGCATTCAGTCATTTTTTACCTGTGTATTACTACCCTATTGAATTGAATAGATTATGTTCGAAGCTATTCCTTGTTGTTTCTAGTTAATCTAACATATATTCTCTGTATTAGTTACCGACTTGCTGGCCCGACTGCAGAGTATGTCCATTTTCAGCAAGATTTTCTGTGCACCAAACAACAAAAATGACAATTGACAAGAATGAAAAGTGCCGTGCACAAAACTGCTCAAGCTGCATGGAAGTGTGCACTTATTTGTTATGTGCACAGTTTGACTTATTCAATCTTTAAATCAATTGAAAATTGAGGTCACATAATTTCTGTGTAAATCGTTAAACGCAAAATAACGTGGCAATAAATGTGGCAATGAAACTCATGAAAAACAGTATTGAGTGCACCTATGCCAAACTCTGTAGTCTTGCTTCCTGGTACTACTACACGACTTTGATTTCTGGACTCAGTGTAAAAACATGAAGTTCAGAAAATGTAATTCAGGATGTTGCCAAGGTACCAACCTAAACTTTTAAGCTAAAGGTTTCATTTTAATCTCAATTTCAAATTTAGCTTAAATTAAATCATGAACAACTAAACTCAATTTTTGCAATCAACTTTTTACATTCCCGTTCTTCTAATGTAACCGCTTATCTTTAACAACTTTTTTACAAAAATCTTGAGAAGTAGGCTATAAGTCTATACTATAGACTCTATAGCTTGTTAAAAAACTTTTGTTAGTTGTATAGGTTGGTCAGATTAGATTTGAATTTTGTGCAACAAGTAGTGGTGGTCAGCCCAATGTAGCCCCATGCATATAAACTTGCAGATCTGATTGTTTTTAGTGGTGATAGCTCATTGTGGATAGCGTGGCTCCCGTACCAGGGTGCATTCCACATGAATTACGTCAAAGATCTTTAGCGTGACCCACAGTCAAGCGGCACAAACTTTGACATGTGATCTCGGCTTCGCATGAAGCAAATCACGTCTAGGCAGAACTGTATTGAAACCATGGCAACTGCAAATTCACATTTTTTTTGTGTTTCTCTTGTTTAGATAAAAAATAGTGCGATGTTTTTTTCATAGATTGCAGTTGGCTTAGTCCAGCCTGCATAATTTGGCATAGGATGCACTCAATACAGTTTTCCATGAGCTACAGTGGCCAGGTGGATGCCCACTGGCATCCAAGGTCTTAAAAACTGGAAAACATTGGATGTCCAACTTTGTTCAACCGGGTCTATGAGCAATGCACACAAATACAGCTCAAAACAATTAACTCTTTGTGCGACATCTTAAAACTGATAATGCATGTGGTCATTACTTTAGGTAAGGACTAGGTGTTAGCTGACATAAAATAGTATACTACGTAGTAAGCTTAGACACCAAATTCTAAAAATTAACCCAACATCTCCATTTATTCACTCATTTTCTTGACATTGGAGCAGCAAAGATAAGAATAGTTGATAATATTATTCATTAATAGACAGGAAAAATCTAAAAAGCTTAAAACGTGCATAAAAAGTGATAGTAAATGGACTTATTGGTGACAACTTACATGGTCACTACATCCATGAAACATAGAAATTAGCTTCACATTTCATATAAAACTCTTCCTGTTTTATTCTAAATCAACTATATCAGGTTCCTAAGGACAATTATTTCCTGCAAAGGCTCCATGATATGTTTTATCTTCCAACTGTGGGCAATGCACTGAGAAAACTATTAACAACGGCAACTTCCGGTCAACCTCCATGTGTCACTGTCACATGTGTTTTGCACTGTACGTTCATTGTTCAAGCAATAAATGAAGCAACTAGTTTTTGCTGTGACTCCAGAAACTGTGAAAACTATCAACTGCAGCCACATCAAAATCCAGGTGCCCAGTTGTCATACATTTAGTTAAATGTTGGGTGCCCAGGCTGAAGTCTGGGTGCCATGACATCTGGGCATTCATTAAAATTGCATGCTGGTAGTGCACTGTAGGTGTGTAATTTTGCACTTAATGGTTTGAACAAAACTTCTCCGCACTCAATTTTTGATTGATTTAGAGATTAAATTGAAGGTTAATTAAATTAAATAAGACTGTGAACTGGTACATTACTATGTAATTGCACACTCAAGAACACACTGAAACATTTTTTGACACAAACAAGATCTTGCTGAAAACTTGCCGTACTCTGCGGCTCGAGGCATAGCGCATCTTTGGCGTACTCATTATGTACCTTCGGCATACATGTCACACAGAATGCACCCTGACCTCTAAATTTTAAAGATTGTGGTTGCTGCCACCAAATGTCAGCTTATGAGGAAAAAACGATCTTTCAAAAAATGAGACATTTACGAGACTTACAATGACAGGTGCCAACCTTTTAAACCCTAATACTTATTTAAGTGCTGGACCCAACTTGACTATAGCTGCCGCCTTTTTATAAATTTTTTAACTAGGTTTCGGCAAAACATTTTATGATTAACAAAGCTGTTGTAACCATATTTGTAACAACAATTGGGAGACGATTTAGGCAAAATATCTCATAACTGAATTTTAGAATTTAGTATTTTAAAATTTGGACGTTTCAAAGTGAGCAGGAAAATGTAAGAACTTAAAGCTTCATTATTATAACTTTTGGCTAATCTATGTCAGGATTATGATGAATGGTTAACAATGGCGTTATGTCCATAGATTTACAACTTCAATTTATAATCTTACATCGCTGCGTAAAGAGTAAACTAAGTTTTATTCCACACTTTTGACCAGGATTTCTGCCGCATCTTATTGTTTGATGTTTTTGTTTTATCTGTTTCACATTTTGTTGTTTATATTTTGCCACAAGTTGTACATAGCAAAATTATGATGCAAACCAGAACAGAACAGAATCAATCGTGGAGTGAATGAAGTTAAAACATGCAGTGAAGTGAAACTTGATATGAAGCACCATGGCAATGGTCTGCCGTTATTTTCACTTTTTGTCATTTAGAACTAATGTTTTATGACTTCAAGGTAAATATTGACCCATGGTTGCGTTGTTCATTTATAACATTTGTTGTACGACTTGTGCAAAATGTTGACACAGTGAATTCATGGCACAAGACGTTGCGCCATTAGTCAATTCCAATGTTCACAGCAGCGATGGCAGATTGAATTATAATGTATGAGATAGGTTGGTATTGAGAGATCTATGAAATAATTAAGAGTTAAAATATTTAACTTTTGTTGCTGCTTTAGTGCGGGCAAAACTTCATTATCTTGTATGACAAGCCTATGTGTTAGGTGTGTCTGTTGGTCTTATTTTCTTACCATTCCAGGCGATAGTCAATTTAAGTGAAGATTTCACAAGCGCTTACTTGCTGAGGTTGATACTTCCGGACATAGGGTTTAAACCTTTGTATGCTAACTGGACTCAGCAGTTGAATTATGCTTTTGGTTAATTAATAGCTGCATGTTTGCTCAATAAACAAAAGAAGATGAAATTTGTGTTTGATGCTGTAACTTCAAGTAATTGTTTATGGTTCAATTAAACAGAAGTTTATTTAGAGTTAGGGAAAGATTAATGGAATTTAAACAATTATGGATTAACGTCACATGATATGTTTTAACTAAAATAATGTAATTACATTGACATTATATTGTATTTCCGCCATTATATTGGCCAAAGAACTTATGCTGTTCCACAAAATTTTGCCAGTTTGAAAAAATGTTCAGCTGGTTTTTTCCACGTAAAAAACAATATCCACGAGAAACAAGTTCACCATGGAAACATACCACGCTTTCAAAGATTTATAAGTAAGTTATACTGTCTATCTAGGTTGTTTAATGCTATCAAGTTTGTGTTGTTTCAAAGCAAACAAAGAAAATTTAAGCCTACTATTAGACTTCTTATCTTTTTGTTGGCATTTTTATCATAGTAGATGTTTTATAAACTTCTTCATCCATCCTTAAATCTTCTTATTTATCCCTTAAGTCTAATTTTTACAGTTTAGTTTGACTAACAAGGTGTAGTCAGAGTCAATTTAAAAAATATACTGTCTTAGAAACCAGGATTAAGACTCGTTGGGGCTAAAATTGAGGAAGGAGCTGCTTTAGTAGAATCAGTCGGTATTTCAGTAGTAGCCCTACTAAGTGATTTGATATTGTGTAATACCTACTTAAGTTTCAACCAACAACCACTATTCATCATGTAACTAATGATACCGCAAGTTCTAAAATGCTGTTTTGTCTGAAATTGTAACAAAATCAACGTATTCCTCTCAAAACTTTAATTCCTAAATCAATATAATCGATTGATCATGTACAGTAGATAGTCGATTGTGTGCAATTTTTTTAGTGATGTTGTAGAGATGAGCAAAAACAGATTGATTGGTGCGTTTGATTACCAGTTGTAGAGCAGTAAAACTGACTGACAATATTGCAGTTAAGTAACGAACTGAGTCTATTAAGAAAGTTAAAAAACTTCCCGGCGATACACACAAACACCACTGTAACAGTCGGGGTGGCATGAACACAGAATTTGAACTTATGCAACAAATTATAATCACACATTTATTACATAGTTCGCCGGTAACGCCGTGACGTCTTCGATTTCTTAGAGGCTGAAAACTAATAGTATGTTTAATGTAATATTAAGATTTACCTAGTGAACTACATGTTTGGCCATATTTTGATTTCGTTGTGACGCCGCTACATTTGCTCGATTCTATTTTTTCCGCCTTCTCTCATTTCTTTTGCTTGTGTGACACTTTATTTGAGTGGTGTCTTCACGGTTGGCTTGCGGCGTATTACATAATGGAAATTTTTACCAAATCGTTACATCTAGGTTGTCTGTCTGACAAACAGTCATTAAATAGTCGATTTGCTATTTTCTCAAGTTTGTTTGAATGCTGTTTTATGACATGCAATAGTACTCGCAAGCAGCCTGCTGCCATAATCGAACTCTCACCGACAGTGTGTAAAACTTTGGCAGCTCCGTTCAGTTTAATTGACATGATGATATGCATAATCATTTCTCACATCGCTTTTTACCTCAGTTTACGTTTTAAGTAAACATGAGCTCGTCACAACAACTTCAAGGGTTCAGCAAACCGAAAAAAGTTGAAGAGCACTATATTAGGCTATTAAGGGCTATAGCTTTAAAACTATTCTGTAACATCTCCTCGCTTATACGATCCAAAAAGAATAAGTTTATTTGACAATGTCAACTAACAATATGACCGCATATAAGGTACAAACAAACACATGGTGGCGCCAACACAAATACTGTACAGACGCTACATTTCCTCCCATGTCAAATGTATAATTCCCTATTAACTAAATTTTGGTAACGTTAAAGAACACAGTTCACTGCGCTTAAAACAGAATCGACAGAGTTTTTCTTCCCAAGTCATATTCAATAAAAACATTTTACAAAATTATCATTACATTTATCCTGCACACCAGCATTATCAACTACAACACTGTTTCCATGTTTTTCTACCACAACGAAAGGTTTTCTATGGAATATAGTAGATAATAATTTATCTTGCACATTCTGTTTAAGTAACACAGTGTCCCCAGGTCTACCGTCACTAAGCACAACAAACTGTCTTAAATCTGCATGGTCCTTCCCCTTTTCCTCAACTTCTGCATCATGGTCACCAGTAAATTGTATATTATCAAAACACGATAAATCAAACTCAGGTAACCTTGTAAGTATTTTACGCTTAAATAACAAATTAGCTGGAAAAACTCGAGTAGTGCTATGAGCAGTAGAATGATGCATCAATAGAAAGCATCAATCCCCTTTTCCCAGTACTTTAGTCAGTACTTTAGCCCTTTCCCTCGGCTTTGGCAATATTTAGGCATTTAAATAATGATCTATTTTGACGTTTAACTTGATATATTTGTTGATCTCTCGTCCCTCCTTTCTGCTATTGTCCTCATCTAGCAATCGAGTCTATTGCATCACACATTGAGACATTTCGGACATTGAGACATTGCGCAACTCACACCAAACATGAGCCTTTTATAGCGAAATAAGCCTTCATTAGTGACAAATGTTGTTATTTCCCTAGACTGAGGTTCTAATTCAATTTGATGATAAGCACAATTGATATCCAGTTTACTAAGCATTTCACATTGGTTCATGTCTTGTAATACCTCGTAAATGGTTGGTATTGGATTTATTTATCACTTTACAGCTTTAACTTGCCACACTACCACACACAAGCGAATTTCATCATTCCAATTTGGCATGACAATTAACGGTGAATCCCAAGGTGTATATCTACTAACTTTTTCAATGATATTAAGGGATTTCAGTTCATTCAGCTTCTTGGTTAAATGGTCACGAATGTGGTAAGGGACACGGCGTAGAGGTTGACACAGGAGTGACATTTTTTCAACGGGAATCTTTAACTGGAAATCTCTCACCTTTCCAATCCCTTCAAAACAGGAATCGTACTTCTGTAATAACTGCTCAGTGCTTTAATTGAGAGAATGCTGAGATTTGTTGTAGTCGCTTTCCAAGAAGTGCTTCTCCTTCAATAACCACGAAGTCAACAGCAGGTGGAATTTTCCCAGGAACGTTCACACAAGCTTGAAAAGCACCAGGCACCTTCTAGGAGGTATCACGGCCATAAGCGTAAATTTTTCTATTGTTAAAAACACTTACATTTTATAAATCTCAATTTCAAATGTTCCCACAGCATATGATTCATAACATTGCAGGATGCTCCTGAATCAGCAATTAGTTCAACTTTCACCTTGGTATCAACTCCAACTTCAATTGTGTCTCTGCTACGAAGGTCATTCATTTCTAACTTAGACAGATATTCTGGTCCTTCAGCACCTGCATCTTGGATTTGACGTAGGCTGCCAGCATTTTTCAGTTTAAGATTCCGGTCCATTTTGCAGCAAACAGCAAATTTACTGGTGTCCACATTTGCAGCACCCTCTTCATTTGGCTGGCCATTTTGGGTCTTTTCCTATGTGACCTTCCCATCCGCACCTGTAGCATTTTATTTCTTGTCTTCTAGAAAAAGACATGTCCTCAGTGTTTGCTGCGCTTCTTTGCGATTTACCAGCAGTCATTTTATTTGATTTTTAAATAAGGTCTGCATAAAACATGTAAACGGTAATACGGTACGGTAGTAATAACTGACAGAAAGGCAAACATTAGGAAACGTTTTTGTAACATCCACCAGAGTTGGTGAAAACTTTTCTCAATGTGTTACTACAATCACCAGAAGCAAGTATATATTCATCCAGTAAATAACTTAAACATACTTTTTATTGTAGATGCCAGCAAAATGATGGAACGGTAATCATTGAGAAGCGTGTTTTAAAGGACCATGTCAAATATGCGAAAAGCGAAGCACAAACTTTCAAGAAAATATGCGACAACAGTTTTCGTCACCCAAATGTGGTCCTTTATCTTGATGCCATTGAAGATGTATTTAAGAGTTTATATAGTTATGAATAAATGGGATAAATAGTGTGGCTTGTTTCAGTTCATTTTGGTAAAAAGATGTTGCCTACAATACATAAGTTTCACATACACATTCTTTTAGGAGGATGCGATTTCACTGTATATGGAAATGTGTGATGGTGATCTTGAGGAGGTATGCTGATTTTATTGTGTCACATAGTAGATTTTAGAGGGCATTTAGCCTGTGCATTGGACTAGGGTTGACCTATGTACATACAGAGCCGGCCTTTGCTATTGCGAGGCCCCATGCCGATTTTCTTTTGAGAACAGATCATGAAGTAATACTGTGGTTTGTGCAAAATAAAAGCTAAATTGTTATTCTTGTTTCAGTGCTAAACAGCACTGGGACTAATGCAGTTGCATCGCTCGCATTGGTCAATGGCCCGCCCTGGCTACATATCATCGATAGCGACAAAACGTGTTAAAAGCAACCACACGCTGCCATTAAATAAAGAGATTCGATTTAGATACTAAGTTTTCCTAAATGCTAAAATACTGCAGTCAACACTGTGTCGATATCGGACCGTCGTGTGAGAATTATGGGCTACCCAAATACAAACATTTTTTTTTTTTCAAAAATGATGATTAAGCAGATTACAAAGATTTTATTTTGAAAGAATGTTACAAAAGGAAGCATGCCAATAATCAAGCTACTAAACCACGAAACTAATCAAGCATATACTTTTTTTTGGCGAATACTGCCCATGACTATACGTTCCAGCAATTTTAAGTTACATTGGAGAAATAAGTTGGTTAGTGGGTGACAGCATCGTGAATTGAGCACATTTGCTCCAAAAATTCCGTTATTTGTTTAAGTTAATTCAATTCAAATTTAGACCTGAAAAGCTTCGAAAAAATTCCTAAAAATTGCAATGGACCAAGAGTTGATACAGAAAAATAAAATAGTTTATTACGTATTTTTTTGCAGTGGACAAAGAAGGGTAAACTTAATGCTTGCAATTTAACTGCTTTGGAAATGTGCAAACATATAACTGAAGGAATTTTCTATTTACATGGACAAAATATTAGTAAGTACTTTTTATAACTTGCTCATACAGTTTTCATTGCTAGCTCAAAAACTAATTTGTTTGATATCAAAGAATACATTTAAGTATTTACTGTATAGACTGGCTAAACTATTCTTAAAAAATATGTTAGGACCTAAAACTATTACGAAAATGTGTCAACTGTGATATGCTCAGTGAAGATTGCAATACGGCAGATAATTCATTAGGTGTGCAAAAACCTTTTGTAATCAATCCATTGTACGGTTTCTGAGCACACATTACTAAATTTTGCGTGCAGTGTAAACAAACAATAATTTGGTCATGATTCTAATTCTTTCACCTCTTTCAGATCAGTTGAACTCTGTCTCATTCCTAAAAATGCTTGCGAAATAGTTGCTATTTATTTTGTGTATAAATAAACTTTTCTTTGTTTAGTTCATAGAGACGTGAAGCCAAGCAATTTCTTGATTCGTTCGAGTGATGAAAATGCAACAATAAAAGTGACTGATTTTGGTTTGAGCAAAATATTGGCAACTGATGTATCGAGCGCACCCACCACTTCAACTAGCACTGAGGCATTCATGGCTCCCGAGTATCATCTAAGAGAAGATGGAAGTCGTGAAACATCATGGGTACACTAGCTGTAGTAAAGCACACTCTAGATTCTAGAATAATAAATCTCCAAATTCTTAAGATTTTAGTTTCATTTTTTATCTCACAAACTTTATCGAATTTAAAATTGGCAGGTAGAATTTTTTCTAACTCTGGGAAACAGTTTTAATATTAAACTGTTTCTTGGCACATTTTGAGAATAATCAAACATTGTATGCCTCAATCATCATGAATTAAACCACTTCCATCATGTCCGGCCGACCTCTGCAATCTTACTCAAATCATTAATACCTTTTGAAGGTGTCTTTATATTTAATCTTTAAATATCAAAATTTTACAGAGAAAGTCTGCCGATATATTTTCACTTGGCATTACCTTGTATTATGTCCTCACAAATGGGCGTCATCCATTTGGTGACAAAACTTCTCACGAAGCACCCCACAACATTCAACAAAAAGCTTCTCCTAATTTGGATCTTCTTGACTCAGGTGCCTTGTTATCTAAAAGTTGATACAATTTGTTTCGCTAAAAAATGACATAATTTGTGCACTCGGATAGCAAAGGTAGGCAGTACCACGGTACTATGGTACCGAATTACGGTACTGCGTTACTTTTTCAGTACCGATACCGTCAGTACTTTTTTGTAAAATTACCGAATTACATTTTTCAAGAAAGATAAATCGGTTCTCTCAAAATAATTACTTCAGGATTTTGAGAAGTATGTTTTTATCACTTCATTTTAATTAACACTTAGTACCAATTCCAGTGCTTTTTGTTCATTTTTTAATCTAAAAAAAATAATAATCTAAATTGAGGTAGTAGGATATTTGTTGTGCTCATACCCTCGGGCATGTGTGTTTTCTAGTGACACATACGCGCCTCTCTACTATAGTGACTTTCCATGATGCTATCAAGCATCGCTATTAGTGTTCTGTTTATAACTCTTTGCCAGATGTTTTAGTTTACATTTTATCTTATTATGTTTAGTTCTTGTAAAATTTCACGTAGAATAACAAAATTATATTTTGTCTACAAAACGTACCTTTTTCCTGTTTGAACAACATTTCTAGTGGACAATTTATCCCAAAAGCAAAAGGAACTTGCTAAGGATTTGATAAAGAAGATATTTGGCTTTGACCAAGAAAAAAAGGAGGTTGATTTTGACCCAAAAAAGCGACCAACAATACAACTTGTGAAGTTTCATCCACTTTTCTGGACGTCAAAGAAGAAAATTGACTTCTATAAGGTTGGTTCGCATCAGAAAGATGACAGAAAATATTTGATGATTACAATATAATTCAGCGTCTTTTCTATGTTTGTAATGAAAATTAAATATTTGCATTAACAGGAAGCCAATAGGTGGTTTTACACCCAATCCCGAAAAAATGTTGAAAAATATCAACAAGCTCTTAAATACTTTGAAAATGAATTCGACATAAGTATCAACGATGTGCCATCCTCCTTGAGAAGTGAGAGAAAGTTTCCTATTAAGGAATGTGGAAACGTCCATCAACTTCTTCAAAAAGTGATACGAAATATGGTAAGAAAATATACAAGCAAGCGGCTGGCAAAAAAAGGTGGTAAAAATGCGCATCTTATAATTCTTAAATACGTATCATATCAAGGTTTATTATGAATTAGCGATTAAATTTTTATCTTGTGCAATATTTATTGAAATAAAGACACCATTTCAAACCTAACTTTGTCAATTCTTTACTTAACAAGTTAAATTTAAAACACAAACTAAATATTATTTTAAACTTGATTTTGTTTCTAGGATGAACATGGTGATGAGAAATTGGCCGAATCTATGGAGCTGCTGGGATTTTTGAACAACGGAAAGAGAGATTATGATAAATTTTTACTCACACTTACAGGACCATACCCTGGTCTACTTGCTTATCTGTGGTGGTTTCTAAGTGACGAGGAAATTGAGGGACCATACTATCCAATGAAGTCAGCTTTGCATTATTGCTGTTTGATAGTTTGTACTTTATCATAGACAGTTTATGTCACTGATTACTAATTATAATTTCCCTCAACCTTTAAGGTTTGTTGCTTTTCAGAGATTCACCACACACTGGATCAACAAAACAAGGTTCTTTAGGTAGGCAATTTGAACAACGTTTCTATTTTATGTTACAAATATTTCTACAATGAGTTGAAAAGTATGTCGCTACCACGCACGTATGATTTTTCATACCAGTAACAACAAGAGGGCTTCTGAGCCATCTCCTAACTAACCTGTGTAAGTTAGTTGTACTAGAGCAGGTGTCTTAGTTGGGAGTGTACCCTCCTGGCGTGCGACAAGGCATTTCTGGGGTTGCAAACTTCTCCACTAACTTTAACTAATATTTACGTGATTTGAGGGTTCACGTGTAATATGGTGCAGGTTGTGGTTTCTGTATATTTACCATCTGATTTTACTATGATGATATTTTACATCTGATATTACACTACCTACAAACTCATTGTCTATACCAGAGGTCTCAAACTCGAACAAACTATAACAACATTGGCAAGTCTCCAACTTAGCCACTTACCAATTTAAGCCGTCGTTTTTCGAAGTAGGAAAATACTATTGGTGTAAACAGCTAATTGCAAATGCTAATTTTCAACTTAAAAGACATGTCAATTTTTTCCAAAGCGTGGAATGTAAATTAACCTAAAACTAATACCCTCTGATTCAAACCCTTACTTCTCGTGATTAAATTACTGAGCTTAGTGGCGAATTGAAATAAATGCTAAATTTCAACTGAAAATGATATTCTATTTTCTGAACTCTAAATTAATTTAAAACTAATGTGTATACTACGACCCAAATTCTCACCTCTCATGACTAAATCACCTCAAAAATTAATTTGTGCACAACAAGTAAGTCAAACAGAGACATCCATTATAAGGACCCAATCGCCGAGTGAGAATAATTCAATCGCCGACCACCTCGCCTCCACATACGAGAGTCATAAAATCATCAACGAACATCTGCCGGTCACCGTAATATGATTCAGCAACTTCAGTAAACTGACGCCGTGAAATTGTCACTTTGAATGATAAAATGTTGCAGCAACCATTTCAATTCTTTAGATTGTTTCTGATATCCTGGGTAAATGTAATGCAAAGTTAGTAAATTAGTTGTTGTTCAAACAAATTGAAACGATTCAAATGTAAACAATCGAAATGATATACCGGTACCATGTACGCATAGCCTTGTGTACCGGTAACAGCAAGTAGGCTACTGGCCTATTGTCTAATCTAGCTGTACTGGGCTAGGCTAGGCCTACAAAGGCTATTTTTTTGAAAGATTTCAGAAAGCTTGGATGGAATAGGCTAGAAATAGCAAGATACTAATTAATGTCTGTAATCCCCTTAATCTTAAATCAACACATAGTACCACAAATCAATAATAACACAGAAACAGAAAGCGTTTTATTAGATTTTCTGTCTACGTCTAACGCCAGTCAGCATCCACCAGGTAATGGTTTTCCACGGATAAGGTAAGAATCATACTTTTCTTTGATTTGACCAGTCCAAGTCTTGTGAAAAACAAATTACTCAGTGTTTCTGGTTTAAAGAGGTGTAGACTTAGGTAATTCAACCGGCTGTAAGGCACCAGATCTACAGACATTAGCCTTACTTGCAGTGTTATAATGACTCGAGTCACGTTTTTAAATTACTTGACTTGACTTGACCTGAGTTAATACTTGAAATGACTTCACTTGACTCGAGTCTTGGAAAGTAAGTTGGCACAATTAGTTAAATCCTTGTTGTTAATTTATTAACCAACTGAATTACAGACATTTGATTTGGTTGTAAATCATCGGTTAAAGGTATAGCCAATGACATGACTTCATTTGACTTGCATAATATTTTAACTTGACTTGATCCAATTAGTCTAATTTGAATTGATCCAATTTGACTCGACTCGACTTAAGTCAACTTCCCAAATGACTTAACTTGACTCGAGTCTTAAAAAAATGACTTGGTTACGGCCTTGCCTACTTGTTTTACCACCAATTTCTAGTGGGATTTTATTTTAAAGAAACTGCACCCGTACCTGATTTTTTCTATTGCATATAGGTAATTTTTTTACCAAAATGTGTTAAGAAATATGTTTAGGAATAAGTGTAGTTAATATCCTTGTATTTAGTTTCCATATCTTCATGTTCTATAACATGCAATGCTGTGAATCTAAAATGTTTCATTATTTTGCAGAAAATGAAGAGCGCAAAAAAATAACTCGAAAAATAGAAAAGTTTCAACATGGATGTAATGTATCTAATGATAAAAGTAATGTATTTGGCAAGAGCAGTGTATAAATGTATTTTAGCAGTGTATAAACTCGGTAATTTATATTTGCAAATATGAAATATATAATGACAAGGCTGTGTGATTTTTATGCCAATATTTTAACCTTATACCGGTTTATTCTGTGTGTTTGGGCGCCACAGTAAGGCTTAAAATGTGTTTTTGACATTTGCTTGTAACCAACTTGTAGCCTAGCCTACACCAAGTTCAAGTCACAGATAGGCCTACAGTTATTTAAATGTAAAACAAGTGAAAACGAAAGTTATGTTTGTTTAGAATATGAGGCACTGGAATTGCTGCGTATTTATGAACAAATTCATCAAATCAATGACGAGCAGCTCATCACGAATGCAGCGGAACTCTTCCCAGAAAGGCTGAATTTATCCCATATCAAGTTGACAGAATCACAAATTGACTCGTTCCTGTTTATTCTCACTAAAGTTGAGAAACGCATCAAGTGGCTTCAACTGTGCAAATGCTTTTCTAAACCAGAAGATGTCGGCCGATTATTTGAGGCAATTCAAGCAATGCCAGGAAAGGTTTGTTTATTTATTTTACTTTCTACTTTTTCGTTCGTCTTCAACTTTGTTTACGAACTCGATGTGTCGTAACAATGCGCCTTGGTTTTGCATGTGACGTCATAATAGTTTTTCCCGCTTTTAAGCAAAGATGGTTTGTTGAGATTCTGTGCGTTGTTGTTGGTCGGAATATTTTGTTTTAATCTATTTCAACGGGGCGTAATTTCCCCGCGCAAGTTTTATTGTTTAAATCGCTGATAGATCTGGAATGCGCAGTAAACCTGGCCGCTTAAAATTCGTTTGTTTTATTGAAAAAATGGTAAAATTTGATCGATTCAGTTTAGGCTAAAATCAGCAGCATCTGACCAAGATTTGGCCAGAAGCAAATTTCAAATTTTTACAAAAATAAAAATATTTTTGCGACTTTAATATCAAGTTTTATTTCTGCAACGAATACTCGATTGTGCTTTAAGTTGGTCGCTTAAAATTCCTTCTATTTTTCCCAAAATCCAAAAATTTGTGTTGGTCCAGTAGGCTACTGTAGGCCTAAGCTACCATCATGCTAGTTAGTTATTAATTAGTTAACACTAACCAGTTAACTTGTATGGGTTAAATATTAGGATATTAATCTTTGTTACAACACCATATTGTACTTTAATTTTACAAACATTTTAACTCTAGATCGGAAAGCTTGATATCAGAGGCAACATAATCTCGAAGATTCCTTCAAAATCCTTCTTCAACAAATTCGAGGATGAGCTGAATATGTCGTATTGCTTCACTGATCATGACGCAACAGATGGGAAGCGCGATGCGAACCAATCAGAAATCGCTGAAATTCGACGAGTCCTTGACCAATTGGATGACTCGGTATTATTTATGTCTTGTTATGTTTGTGTGAAGTTGAACATTGCAGAGGAATTTAATCTCAAACTTTTAATTTATAGAAGTTAAGGGTTGGTCTTGGTCGGCGCGATGGTGAATGGGTCGGACTCAGCTCGCGAAAGTAAAGTGACGTCTCCGTGTGACGTAGTCATCTTCAAGCAAGAAATTGGTTTCCTCCGATAAACACGGTTCTTAAAATCGATTCATTTACACTAAAGTAAGAGCGACGGAACGCGATTATATTTTGTCAATCGCGACCTGGTCGGGAATCGAACTCGGGATTTTTAGACAATGCAGTTCTCGTTTATCCTGATGCGCCACGAGAAGAACTTTGAATTGTTGCTTAAAAGTGACTTATATCTGTATTAGCTTGCCTAGTTACGTAACAATTGTATTTGTTTGTCACATACGAGTTAATTGATTTTGTAAACACCGCATATGGTTGTGTTATTTTGTTGTGATGATTTCGAGATTTCTTATCATAGAAACTTGTTCATTGGTTTTTCTTGATAAATAATGCTGTTTTCTTATCACTGGCAATCAGTTTGATCTGTGGCGGTTGGCGTCATGTAACCGCCACATCATGTAAGTTACTGTTTGCTTTGATTTCTTTGTTTTACCGAATTTTTTACATTCCTTTAGATAATTAACGTTGATTGCTTTACCTTATATTCCGTTCACCGTTTGTCAATTTATTCAGTCGTTTATTTGTTTCTTAAATTCAATACAATTCTATTCCCCACGTGTTGGCCGATTGATGTCTGCGAATGTGCTGCCGAGAAAGACACGCGACCTCATGATGAGTCAAGAAGAGTTTTTCGTGCTCTCAGACTTGAGTAGCTCTTGGTTCTGAACTTCTGATAGCGGTCGAGAAAGCTCTGTGAGTCGTCGTCCAAGTCGGCTTTCACAATAGAAGAATATTCGCTGGAGAATGCGCAGAGAGCATCATTGTCAATGGGCAGAGACGGCCACAGATGAACCAGACTAAGAGTTTATTGCTCTCACTCATTATGGCGCTTTTGGTAAGGTTTGTAAATTGGCGACCTGAGAGATTTTGTGGATCAAACAAACATATTTAACCGATAAACCGTCCTGGTTTATTTAACTACGGTCTCGATCGTAGACTGACTACACTGTGAGGTTATTGCTTTAGGCGCTAAATTTTAGGGTGATAAAATATCGATTAATTTGTAACAGTCACAACACAAATAATCTCCTGTTTAGTGGACCTGGTGAACAGTTATAAATTCGGACAATACAATATTTCATAATAAGTCCATTACGCAGAATTCTAGCAACGAGACATCCTATCTCGTCAATGCCACTTAATCACTTCAATTAAGGCGCCAAAGTGCTTGACTCGATGTTATTTATGACGTATTTTGCCAACCTTGTGTTTTCAGTCGCTCATGCTCGTTTGTCAGCTGGCTTCTACTATTGGCTTTGGAGCAATCACTAATTTTGTGTGTATAGGTTTTCGTGAGTTATTTAAACAATTAAATTTAGGTTTTAAATTCTTTTCTGCAAACACTCCACAGTAGGACTGCAGGATCGTCACACTTGCCCGCACAGGCGACGCTTATGAAGTGCGGATTTTACGACATGTTCTCGAGAATTTATTTTGTAATCTGCGTTGTGAGGATGCAGGGAAGCTGATATGCAAATGAGTTTATGACGTTTCTTGCTGATGATTTAAATTAGAGGTCGGGAATCTATGGCTTGCGAGCCAGATATGGCTCTTTTGATGACGGCATCTAGTTTGCAGGTAAATCTAAGCTGGCATTTCATAGCACAATTGTTACGAATAAAACTTTTTTTGTAACTTTAAGTCGCATTAACAGTAAGAATCATGTTATTAAAGATTAAATTCTGACATTTATTGTTGTCTAAAATTGTTGGTTTTGCTTAAAAATGCACTCGTTAGTAGCATTAAGTGTTGAAAAATATTATATGGCTCTCACGGAAGTACAATTAAAAATATGTAGCTTTCATGGCCCCCTTAGCCAAAAAGTTTCCGCACCCTGATTTAGATGAAAGCAGCAGCTACTTATTACAGAACAATCTGCTTTGTGCGCTCCTGTCTAAAGGAAGCAGCTCAGACATGTTTTAACTTACTTCTCAGTTGCATTTTGAACGAAGCCATGGGCGCCCGCAGCGCATACGCACGTGCGTACAATTTTCAGCTGTGTTCAGTGAAATTACGTTCATTTATAAATTTGAAAACTTCCAGGCTGTCACCGAGTTGATTTCAGAGTTTTTTCATCACTATCGTCGGGATACGTCATTCGTGAGACCGTTGCCATATTTCAAGTTCTTTTACATAGGTTGGTTACTCGTTATATTTGGTTGATTTATTCTGGCTAACTTAAGCAAAACATCTATGACGTCAATAGAGGATTTATTGCTGAATAATCCTTAATTAAGACTACCAGCGTATGGGGAGCTCATTGGGCAATAACCTCTCTCACGAACCCAATTTTAGGACTCATAGATCTTTTTTCGTTTTTTTTTCGTTCTTCGTATTTCCTTGTTTGCATGTGACAACGTTTTGGCTTTTACCTTATTATATTGTAGACTGGTATACGTCGTTAAAAAATTGTTGTATTCCCGTTTCAGAAATGTGAACTAAATTAATAGCTATTGTATTCGTAAGATCAAAGAATTTATTTCATAAACTCTGACGGAAACATTTTAACCGATCAAAGTCTTATAGAACAAGAACTAAGAAAATTCTACGCATCATTTTACAGTTGTCCCGCCTACAATGCAACACCTTACTAGGTACCAGATAAACTCGGTCGTATCCACACTCGAAATTCCCTCGATACTCGACCGGTTCAAGAAAGACGATGTCCGTTACCGAAGCCCAAAGACAGGAAGAAGATACACAATTGGAGAGAATTGTGAGACGGTTGTCAAGGTAACTAGGACTGTTATATCGAGCTGAACACAGGGTTAAAAATAGGCTGATCCGAGCGCGGCTGCTTGTTAAGCAATTCAGCAAACGACATAAGATGTAAGAAATTGTTATCGTTTGTGACTTTTGTAACTTGGGAGTCACTGATGTACCGCAATTGTTCATGACAATATTGACTGACACTAAAAACTCATGCAAAATACATCTTTTGAAATTTATTCCATTATATTGAGCACACGTACTAAAATTTTACAAGCATACACACAAAATACACACGTTTAAAACAAGTTGGTATCGTACTACAAAGTTATACACACAAAATGGACATCTTCAAAACCAATCTAGATTGTAACATCCTACACACAATGAATAGGCCTATGTATGCAACCAGTCTAAATTGCAATCTTCGAATGGTTATTCTGGGTAAGAATTGAAGTGGTTGGCACCATCTGGATCATGCCCGATCTGCCCTTCCATAAAGTCTCCATTATTTGAAAGCCATTCGTTGAAGGGCGCTACATCGGGAATTTCCAGATACATTACCCGGCCTTTCGGTGGCTGAAGCTCAGCGAATTATGCAAAAGCTCCGGGGTTTCTTTGCGGTTAAGTCTTTCTAAAACGGTCTAGAATTGGTGTTAACAGTTGTCGATACAAATGCGTCAGAGGTCTTTGCTAGAGCTATTGCACAACCATGCGGGCACCATAGACCGGCTCAATCAAGACACGACCGGTTTAAGAAAGAGATTACCCAAGCGAATTACTACATGCTTAAAACAACTTTATATCGAGCTAAAGAGTTGACAAAATAAATTGAAATCTTCAAAACCAGTCGAAATTGTACCTTAACATTCCGCATAAAATTGACAAGTCTACCATCCGCCTCGATCGTTACCTTTAACTGGTGCCTGTTCTGGGTAATAGTTAAAGTAGTTGACGTCATCTGGATCATACGTGACCTGTTCATCCACAATGTCCACATCATTTGGTAACCACGCCTCTTGGTAGCCGTTGAAGGGCGCTAAATCGAGAATATCGGAATGCATTACCCGATCTTGCGGTGACTGAAGCTAGGCAAATTCTTCTGAAGCTTCCGAGCTTCCCTGGGGTGACTACGCAATTTTTCCTTGCTGTCTGGGTTCGGTCGTCATATTTGAAGCTCTGGATGTATTGGAGGTGGACTCTAGGGAGTTATTTAAAGACTTGTCGCTACGCGAGACGTCATCGTTTGCTTCATGATTGCGATGGTGCTTACGTAACGAGCTGGGGTGGCTGTACTTTCGGTCGCATCCTTTGTACTTTAAAGTAAAAAATAGGAATCAATGCTTGTGGCAAAGACGCCCAAATTTTGCTGATTTTGTTTGCAAAAAAAGATTTTAAATGAAAACACATGAAAGCGAAACTGGAAATGTTGCTTACCTTGCAAACATAAGGTTTTCCTTCAATGTGCATGTAGCTGTACTTTATGTGATCACAACTGTTGGAAAATCGTCGATCACACCCAGGATATTCGCATCGAAACCGTTTTTCTACTGAAATAAAAAATTGCAGACTTGGAATCTCATATTTCGTTAATGAAAGTGTAGAGAATGCCAGATATCTTACATGTGTGAGTTCTTATATGGATTTTGAGATTTTCACTCCGGCTAAATCGCTTTCCACATCTGAAGCATTGGAAATATTTCTCTCCAGTGTGAACTCGGATGTGGTTAACCAGCTTGTACTTGGCCTTGAAAGCTTTCAAATGACGTTTGCAGTTACGCCAGTAGCAAGTGTGGTTGCTTTGTTCCGGCCCTCCGACGTGATCAAAAGTGATATGGTGGACAAACGCTTTCATGTCTTCGAAGATTAAACCGCACACTCTGCTGCCCTCCTGGCTCCGGATCATCTATTCGCATGCAGTCGGTTTCGAAAGTTGGTTGGAAAACGCTTTTTCTTTAGCGGCTGGTTGTTGAGGCTGTTGCTGTTGAGCTAACGGCGGCAAACGTAGAAAGTTTCGGGATTGGTGCTGAATGGCCAACGGTTGTTGCTGAAAGTTTGACGGTTGCTGCTGAAAGTTTGACGGTTGTTGTTGAAAGTTTGACGGGCGCTGCTGAAAGGTTGATGCGTCATATCCGGAATAAAATGCCGGCGTCGGCGTTGTCGGATAAGGATAGGCCTGATAGTTGACATAGGGATGCTGGGCCGAGAACAAATTTTGATGAGTTGGGTTAGCTCTTGGGTGGTAAGGAACTGGTGGGTGTTTAGGTCCGCTCGGAGAATTCATATTGTCGAATATTTCACAAAAATCTGAAAAAATAATAGCAATTAAAAGATATCGCGATTAACCAATCTTATAAATGTAGAAAGATACATACCTCTGGCACACTTTTCAACCCATATCAGGTTGTGAAAGCTTCTAGGATTACTTCTGCTTCATATGGTATCTGTCGAACACTGACCAACTACTGGACACATCTGACTGGATCCTGGTCATTTATATCTGGCCTGATCTGGCTTTCTTTTTTCTTATCACGACGTCACAATCAATTCTTTGTTTGTTTAATTTTCGATCGTTGGCGATCTCTTTCCCACCGGGTCACGTGCTGCGATCCCAAACTCGTAATTTACCTTCGGTCGCTAGTTATCGAGTCTACAACGAAGATAATTCCAGGACGCAGCACGCGTCCATCGATGACGTTGCATGATGTCACTATGGATGCAAAAGTTGAAAATATTTGCACTTACTGGGTTTATCAAGTGAGATACTTTGACAAGATACGTTAAATACAAGTTACCAACTTCTGATCAATGTTCATAAACATCGGCCCAAGAAACCCAATAAACGCTTTGAAAATATTTTGGTAACAAAGTAATGTAAAAACTTACTTCAAAACCAAACTTTTAATTGAACGCTTGTCGCGTTTCGCTTGTCATTGTCCGTTAATGCTAAACTTATACCTGAGTTTTTTAGTTGAGTTTTTGGTTTTAAAAATCATCATTTTCGCATAAAGATGTCTAAGCAATTTTTAAAATATTAAAACAAAAATATTTTCCTAAATTGAGAATATATCTGATCGGGTTGAGAATCTTTTCTATTTTTAGCTCGTCAAAATCTGGTGAAATTGTTATAATTATCGTTTTCCGAAATTCTTAAAAATCCTCTATCATAATTATCATCATAATTGGAATAATCGACCCAGTGTTTTTCGACTTCCAAATCCTGGCATGACAGGAGACGTTTACCCCGGTTGGTGATTATCCCATTGTTACCTCACAATCTGTGTTTTCCGTCTGACCGAGACAACGCTTATTTATTTACTTGGTTTGAGATCTTTTGTCTGAATTTGACTTTCGTTAACTGTAACTTTTCGTTTTGTTTTAAAAGTTTCTTCTCTAAAAACTGTTTGTTTTTTAGCAGGTAACCTGCATATTTACAAAAACGAAACCAAATATTGTGTTGAAGTCCACTGCTATAACGTAGTAATAATGAAAAAGTTATAAACTAGTTTGTGTTTTTGCTTTTTCCAGTTATCCCTATTTTAATACATTAATCGTGCATTATAACAATGGTAATGCAAATAACGCTACGTTTGATAAATTTTTCTCCTTTTTAAAACGTAAAACGCTCTTTAACTTGACTTTTGCATTTTGCTCTGTTACAACAAGAACTTAATTTACAAATCTACTGTATTTCAGCAAGAAATTAACAAATAAGAATGTTTTTTTCAAAACTAATACATTTTTGTAATCGATCCGATATTCTGAGACGGACACTTTTAAATTGCCAGCACCTAATTGTTACTGTATGCCCGTCAGATTGTCGCAATGATTTTTACGTCATTATGCGCTTTGTTGTTTTATAGTTGTCCATGTTTATGATTTAAACAATATGAACCTACAGGATACTTTTTTGAACTTGCAGACTGGATTCTCAATCTTAAAGTTAAGAACTTTGTCCAATGGTTGCGCGACAATCAAATGTTTGTTTTCTTGTTGTTTTTTGCTCAAGGTATAAAATTAAACGAATATCTTCAAATGAATTTCTAATTTGTTGGTTGGTTGTAAGTGAAAACGACCAATTCGACCTTAACTCAAGGAAGCTCAATTTAAAGTCAAGTTAACTTTCTTGAAAATCAAGAAAGGCTGCAAGAAAACAACAACAACAAACAACAAGAAAACAACTATTGTGAAATTTTTACGCTTTAAAATTAAAAATTAGTGCAGTGTATAACTTTGTGCAAAAACCTACAACACTGCAGTACAAAGTTTTTACAGTGACCGTCTAAATGTCTTCTCTCGGATAAGATTGAAAAGTTACATTTTGGAGAAGCTAGCAAGAAAACTAATCTTTGTTATTTTAATTGTGTAATGTTTGATTTTTTGAATTTAGTAATTTGTTAGAGCGTGACGAAACATTAAAAATTTATAGAGAAGAATATTGAAGTTTTGAAACTTTTTCTGGAATCTGAAGCATTAAATCATTGTTGGCAATTATTGTCTTACATAGTTCAACTTTTAAAATGCAAGGATTTCGTTGCAAATTTTTCGAGACGTGTTTCTAAGATGTATGTCGTCATAGTAACATCACAATGCCGTCTATTTTTGATTGTTTAGCTTTCAATAGTCGATCGCTCTCCCACCAGCTCACCTGTCGCGATTTCCTCAGCTCATTATTTACCTTCAGACGCTGCTTAAGTCACCTACACCTGCGCTTGGCACGCGTCCATCGATGACGTTGCGTGATGTCACGATGGTCGCGAAAGTAGAAATTATTTGCTCATGCACATGCACGTTCAAATCAAGCAAGACGCAATATTGTGAACACGCGTTCATATCAATTTCAGGAAAACAATATTTTGTCCAAGTGGGAAAAATCAAAACTACACTTATATATAATAAATATCCAATATATTGGAATAAGTTCATCAAGATATTAAGAAAGAACGTAATTGTGTTTATTTTTGCATTGACAAAGGCATGTAAGGACTCGTCATACAGAAATTCGTTCATTTTTGAAAACAGGTTACAACGTCATCGGATCTAAATTTTAAATTTGAATTTTTAGTCCAATATTAATTAAATGTACAATTATTTGCTGAAATTAGATGCGACAAAAAACTGAAATAAAAAATCACACAATTAAAAATATTAATCAAAACTGTGAAATTCTGTCAGTTTAATATTTGATGTGTGGGAATGAATATTTCGAAACCTGAATTGCTAGGGCATTGGTCGCTGTGTGCTTATGGATGGAATTACGATTTTAAAAAAAAGATTTGTATCCAAGCAGATTTGTATTCCGTAAATTTGATTTTCAAAACATATAGAAATAAAACGTTTTAAATAATTTCAAAAACTGAGGGTTGCTTTAAATAATTTCCATAACTCATCAGTCAAATCATCTTGATTTACATGACGTAATTACCGTGTTCAGAATATTTAATTTATCGTCATAATTGAGGTGATTTCTTGCCTCCCACATCTTACAGAACTTGGCTTGATAGTAGAGGATTATCACTGCTGGTGGTTGCCCTATTTCTATGTCACAGACTGTATTTTGCAGATGGTCGAGCGATCTTTTGTTTGCTCGTGCGACCCAAAGTGCCCTGGGTAATTCTGTCTTTCACTCGCAATTTTGTTTTGCCTTTAAGGTTAAAAAGTTTTTAAAGTTATTCAAAAGTTTTTACAATTAAGTTATTCATAACAAAGCCAATATTTTCGTCATAACAAAGCCACACGAACAAAATTTGTTTTTACTTCTACTTCCCGATCGTCTTCCCACCAAGTCACTTGCTGAGATTCATTCAATTCATTATTTACCTAGTTATCGGACCTGCTGTGTCATTTACACCTGGGGTTGGCACGTGTCCCATTTACACCTGGGGTTGGCACGTGTCCACCTATGACGTTGCGTGATATCACAATTGAGGCGAAAGTCGAAAATATTTGCACATACAGGACTGGATTGTGTACGAGACGTGTTGCCCTAAGTAAGGTGCGAAGTTTGAATTTTCGTTCAACAATTTTGTTTGAAATTGTGATCGTGAAAGACCCGTTAATGCTCACCAAAAAACTTTCTCTATAAAACGATTAAACCAGAATACTTTAAGTCGAAGTTAAAAAAGTCTCGTTCAAACACTTTTGGAAAAAGACACTTTGAAGAAATGAAGTTCCACCAAACGTAAAATTTATCCAAACATTTCATGGTCATTAGACGATTTCAGAAGTTTAACACAATTTCAAAATATTTTACCGATGTTCCATTTAGCTAATCTTGTCAAACCCTCACAAAACCAGACTTTAATCGATTCTAGTCATTATGATGTAACAATAGGGTAATCACCAAAACCGATAATCGTGTTTGAATGAGCGAAGTTGAACGACAAAAGGGAAGCGAGTAATTACGGTATTTATGGTGTCGTTTCAGTTTGGGAAATTTTAGGAAGTAATTATGGAATGGGGCATGAGATTTTTCTGAGCGTTAATTATTATCCACAAAAGATTTTCCGTTATTTGAACAAACGTCTTAATTTAAATTTATTTACCATTTCGTATAAGTTAAAAATATAACTTCATAACACATTGCTGCATACTTTCAAAATTATCCTTTTTAAACTATAAAACCATTAAAAAATATTTTTTCAAATTACTTTTAACAATTTTCTTCGTTAATTAAACTTAAAATTATAAAATTGATCAACTTCCCAACAGCCAGTAACAAAGAAGCGATCACTTTTTTGACTAAAACTACAAGTAAAACCAAAATTCAACTTTCAAATCGTATATATTTAAAGCAAAACAGCGTTTTTTTTATACATAGTATGCTTTGAAAATTGTAAAATTATCCAAAACAGTTTCTCAGTTGGTTCCCAATTGGACAGCATTAATTTAAAGTTTGTTCCAGAAATTATAATAAAAGATCTTAGGCAATATTTTTAATTTCGTTGTTTAGACTGACTCAAATTGTCAAAAATATTAAAATTCGTTAAAATTAAGGAAATTAAAACTGTTAAAATCTGGCTTTGTGACATTATGTATATTTCGTATAGTGAAAATAATCCAGTTTAAATCATATGTATACAAGCCCAAACATTTTGAACTTTCGCGCACATTGTGACATCACGCAACGTCAACGATGACGCGTGCTGGGTGCCATTGCAGACTAGATAAAGACTGGTTGTAGGCAAACAATGGGTTTTGTGGAAATCGCGACGCATATAAGCTCGTGGGAAAGCGATCTTTGGTAGGAAATTTAAGAAACGAATACGGGACGTCATTGTGATGACGACACAAAGCAGAATTTTGTGTAAAAATAATTAAGTTGTAAAATTAGAAACTGATGTGTTTAAAGAAAATGTTGAAGTAGATGTTTCAATGCAACAAAACCAACCAAGTAAGCTAACTTCTAAACTTCTGTTATATTTCATTGTCGAGAATATTTCAACATTTCAACAGTAATGTAAAAAAGTAATGTAAAAAGTGTTGCTTTTTTTACATTTTCATAATTTCTATTCTTCAGAGCATTTTTGTTTTGATAAACGGGGAAAGGCTTTTAAAAGAGCAAGAAAATAAACTTAATAGATTTCCAGTTACATTTGCAACGAAAATTGGAGTGTACCGAAATATTTTGCTTTTTGTGCGAAACCTTCTTAAACTTTCTAAACAAAAAATCAAGTGAAAGTCAAATTTATTCAATGACCCCCCACAATCAACTAAACAACCGGTATCTCGATGCCCGGATAACACTGATTGTGGCGCCACAATAGGCTAATCAGCTATTTAGTGATAAATGTTCTCCATGAAGTTAAGTTTTTTGAAAGTTGTGAGACAAAGGGAAACGAATAATTACATCATTAATGAAGACAATTAAACATTTCCATCGACATCAACTACCATTGAATGATTTTCAATGAAAATTAATATGAAATAATTTCTATGCACCGACCTAAAGAAACAGAAAAAAGATAAAAGTGAAAATTTTGTAAAAAGTATGTTATATTTTTTGCAAGTTGACTTGTAAATTTAATTGATATTTTGCAAATTTTTTTGTCTTCTAATTCCAAGCAAAAATACAGCATACAATTGTACATTATAACTTTTTAATCACAAAACACAACCAATCAAAGCAACAGCGATAAAAAATAGAATTCATTAAGCAGGTAATGGGTTAAAATAATAACGCTGATACCGAAATGTACTTTGCGTAAGTTACGTCTCAGTTCTTCACCTTTCATCTGATTTCAAAGAAACAAATGAGAGTAAAAATGTTTAAGTTTATCTCAAAAAGTGCTCAAAACGTTGTCTTCCACCGGTTAATCCTGCAAGTGCAAATATTTTCAACTTTCACGCCCATAGTGACATCATGCAACGTCATCGATGGACCCGTGCTGCGTCCAGGCATTATCTTCGTTGTAGACTCGATAACTAGCGACCGAAGGTAAATTATTATGAGTTTGGGAATCGCAGCACGAGACAAGGTGAGAAAGCGATCGTCAACGATCGAAAGTTAAACAAACAAAGAATTCATTGCAACTTCGTCATAAGAAAAAAGCAAAGTCAGATCAGGCCAGGTATAAATGACCAGGATCCAGTCAGATGTGTCCAGTAGTTGGTCAGTGTTCGACAGATACCATTTGAAGTAGAAGTAATCCTAGAAGTTTATACAACCTGATATGGGTTGAAAAGTCTGCCAGAGGTATGTATCTTTCCACATTTATATGATTGGATAATCGCGAAATTTTTATCAGTTTTTATGTTTTCAGATTTTTATGATATAAATCAAGCCAATGCATCCAGTAGCTTTTACCAACCGTCCGTGTGATCATTATGACTCAAGAATTAACCTGAACCCCCAAAATTCGTTCTCGGCTACCCAACAACTATACCCCAGCTCTCAGGCCTATCTTTATCCGACAACACCCACGCCTGCATTTTATCCCGAATATGACGCCACAAGAAATCTTCATCAACCTCCACCTCTCTCATCCGGCTATCAGCATCCTTATTACTTTCAACCTCAGCAAACTCCGGTGCAATATCAAGATCTACAACAACCTTCAACCATTCAGCAACAACCGTTAAACTTTCAGCAACAACCGTCAAACATTCAGCAACAACCATCAACCTTTCAGCAACAATCATCAACCTTTCAGCAACAACCAACAACTTTTCGACAACAATTGCCAAAGGTTCCAGAACATTCATCATTCTTTCTACAACAACCATCAACCATTCCACATCAATCATCAATCACTCTACAACAATCATCAGTCTTTTTTCAAGAAGCTTTTTCCAACCAACTTTCGGAACCGACTGCGTGCGAATGGATGATCCGGAGCCAGGAAGGCAGCAGAATGTGCGGTTTAATCTTCGAAGACATGAAAGCGTTTGTCCACCACATCACTAATTGTGATCACGTCGGAGGACCGGAACAAAGCAACCACACTTGCTACTGGCGTAACTGCAAACGTCATTTGAAAGCTTTCAAGGCCAAGTACAAGCTGGTCAACCACATCCGAGTTCACACTAGAGAGAAACCGTTCGCATGCCCCGTCTGCAGTAAGGGATTTGGTCGGAGCGAAAATCTCAAAATCCATATAAGAACTCACACCGGTAAGATAATATTTTACTTCAAGCGTTATACTTAGCATTTTCTTTCTTTCATTAACGAAATACGAGCTTCGAAGTTTGCACTGTTCTATTTCAGGCGAAAAACCGTTTCGATGCAAATATCCTGAGTGTGATCGACTATTTGCCAACAGTTCTGATCGTAAGAAGCACAGCTACATGCACAATAAAGGAAAGTTATATGTTTGTAAGGTAAGCAACATTCCAAGTTTCGGTTTCACATGTTTTAATTTAAAGATTTTTCTTTGTAAACGAAGTCAGGTAAAATTTTAATTTTAAAATTTTATCATTGCCTTTTATGTTAAAGTACAAAGGATGTGATCGCAGCTACAGCCACCCCAGTTCGTTACGTAAGCACATACGTATGCACAAAGCAAACGGTGACGTCATGAATAGCAATAACTCCCCAATCATCTTTCCTCGAACCCCGTCGTCAGAAATGACAAGTGCTGACACAGACAACTCAACTGCTGTTGAAGATCCTGACGTCACGTCGATCCTCCAATCGTTCATGTCATCTCCAGAACCGGCTCAATCTGGCATCGACTACGAGTTAAATGACTTCAGTCAAGGATTTAGATTCAACGAAATGCTCTCCGACGAAGTGGATTCTTTATGGCCTCTGGATGATGACCTCACACAGCGAGCAGATTTCTTACAGGATTATTCTTCCGGCTGTTCTCAGTCACGCAACCAGTCATTGCCCTCATTTGACCCCATATTTGGTGTTTAATTTTTTGAAATTTGAATTAACTTGAATATGTTAAACCTGGTGCCTTTTCTACATACCTGTAAATATCATGTGTGTTATTCTAAAATAAAGATCACTTTGACAACTATTTGCTGCCGTTTCTGTGATTAAACTTTCCAGGCGAATAAGTGTTTAAGTTATCAGACTCTTTCAATAACTTTTCCTTTTCAAAATGACACAACGTTTTTCAAGTTCTAGTCCCTATAAGGTGACTGGATTTGATTCTCACCAATCGACTCACCAGTGATAAGGCCGATGGGTAAGGCCGATGGCCCAGAGATGTGCTAAGGCCGTGGGAATTTTTTCTGCACTCTGAACGCGATTCCGCATGTTAACGCATTAGAGCAAGATTAAACTTTTTCTCACACCTCAAATGTGTCGACCTGCTGGGCACTGCAGGGTAGTCTAGGTTTAGGCTATGTTACGTCACACAATGTCTACGGTTAATTTGAACTGTGGTTACGAACAATGTGTTATCGTACTTTACCGAATTTAAGGTGGCTTGGTGATGCTTCTGCACCCATAACAGAGAGATAACAATTAGTTTTAAAAACAGCTTTGAAGACTTTTCAGCAATCGGCAAAGTGAGACTTTAAAAAATATTGACTTTGTGGACGACAAAGAACTAAAGAACAAAATCCAAGCATAGGCCTATTACTTTGAAATATGGAGTATTGGCTATTTATATTGGTACGCTTAAATATATGGTCAAAAAAGGCATTACAGTCAATTAATTACAATTGACTGATGGATCTCAGTATGACGTGTTCAGTGTACAGACAGGTGCAAATACTTGTGCGTATCGAGCCAGGTTAAATATCGTTTGTAATGACTTGCCATTTCATGCTGAGACTGCGTTACCCTACCGACCTACCTGAAGCAATCGCACTCGGTGTTCATTATTTTTTACTTTGGCAAAAAGAATTTTTTAACAGATTATCAAGTGATATCTTAGGTGTAAATACAGCAACTGTGTTGTATGTGTGCACAAGCTGACTCTATATTTCTCACGTAAAGCAGACTGGCTTGGTTATCCAATCAAACCAGTTTTTGATAATAACTACCTTAAAATCAATCGAAGTTGATCGTTTATTTTTTATCAGAAACGAGAATCATCTTCGTTCATTGGATGTCACTGTCTACCAACTAGCGGACAAAGTTTCACTCCTTAACGTCACCGTTTTCTATCAACGCGCTGACTTCGATGAACTGGAAAAGTTTTCCGAATCAAATCGTGAACTGATGTACAGTTTTGCCGAATCCCTAACGTTACGACAGGAGGTAAATTAACTTTATTCAACTTCGGTATTGTATTATGTATTATTGTATTGTATTCGGTATACTGTATGTATTTAAAACGGTCACAATTCATTGTATTTTAAGATGTCTATGTTAAATTTTTACAGGAATTCACAACTTTCAAATCAGCAACAGAAAATCTCATCAGTGGCATTCAACGTGAGCAAGATGGCTTTGAACTTGAAAACCACAAAGTTAATGAGACACTAGGCTCGCTAACACTGTGGAAAGAAAATGTCAATGGAGATTTGGATTCGGTCGGAGATACGGTTCGTTTATTTGTTATTTTTAGAACAGCATATTCAAGCTTGCGTTATATAGCCTACAGTACAAGGCTACAGAGTGTGTCCGTTTTCAGTAAGATCCTGGGCGTAATGAACAACCAAAAATAACAATTGCGGAGTGCGAAATTGCTCGGAAGCAATGGAAGTGCGCAATTACAGAGTAATCTACACAGTTTGACTTATTTTATTCTTTATATCAATTGCAAATTGAGTGCGCAGAAATTCTGTCCAAAGTGCAAAATAACGCACCATAAATGCGGCACTGAGCTCATCAAAAGCATTATATTGAGTGCACCTATGCCAAAATATGCATATCAACAACCAGGCTTAGTCCAATTTTTTGTTTAATAAATGGAGCCGATTGGAAATCCGTTGGTTTGCGCTTACAATTTTTTTGTGTTGTCGTGCCAGAAAAGCTGAGGCGTAACTATCTTTGTTCATTTGCCATGGCGGAGATTTCTTGCATATCATACAAACTTTCCATAGAGGGCTTCCTAAATTTGCACTCACAATTTCTCGTCAAAAACCCCAATACTTTCTACAGTCGGTACAACAACTATAAACAGCACAATATTATAGGCTATATGTAAGCCTTAACATAACAATTTTACAGTTGGAATTTCTCGATGCTCACGTTGAATTGATAGCTGGTGCGCTGAACCAAATTACGATTCTTGACGAAGATGTTTCCAACTTCAACCATAGCTTGGCTCAAATCAATGGGTCAGTGAGGAGAAATGCCGAAAGATTTGCTGAATTGCAAGAGTCCGTCTCAGCTGCTGGAAACCTTATCACAACTCTTGTAAGTTATGAAGCTAAATATTCAAACCCTATTTGGAAAACACAACGGCTGGAACTTTTAACTTTGTGATGTAAATTAGAGTATTTAATTAAGTTTTTACAAACAATATGAAACAATAATTAAAGTCTAAAACATATAGTTCACAATTTTTTGTCGTTTTACAGCAAAATGAGAAGCAGGTTTCTGAAAAGAATCTTCAAGACCAACAAACTAATCTTAGGACGGAATTCGATGTTCTTCGTGAAAATGCTCTTAATTGCACTGAAATAGAAGATAAAGTTTCTCAGCAAACTAACAGCGTCGTATCTGATGTATGGGATAACATAACAAACATAAAGTCAATTGTTAACGACCTTCGAGAGTCGATGGGCGACCAGCAAACGATATTAACAACCGTGATAAATGAGGCAGTTAACCAACAAACAGCTGTAGATGATCTACTATGGAAGGTACGCTTGAAATTGCGTAAATTGTTAAGTTAACAAATACATGTTACATGTAAGATCACATAACACCAACTCTGCATCCAACTCGATGCTAAGAGTGTTGAAGCAAAAAAGAAAAATTATGTTGTTTGTATTAAAGGTCGCCCAACAGGAACTCACGTATTCGACACTGAACACAACTGATCTTTCCATCCAAAACAAACTAAAAGAACTACAAGCAGGGGATAAAAGCACTTCAGATTTCATCTCGGAGTTGAGAAATTCAGCATTCGAGAGAGACCAAGCGATCCAGTCATTAGAGACAACGCAATGGAACATACAGTCAAGGTAGACCATAATCACGATGGTACCAACATGTTATCATTATACATGGGGCCCATGTAAATACACCTATGCACAGAAGTAATTCTACTTTACCATAAAAATAGAATAAGATTTGCCAAGGATTCTCATGTTTTGAGATGGGTTCAATTTACAATTCAACTAAAGTTCTTTTAATATTTCTGTGCTGGTATGTTCAAACACCGTCGATAACTTTTCATCAGGTCCATGTTATAATAAGAGGCTTTTATGATGTAACAAAAATGATAATGAGACTCCTCCTGCTAGAATGAATGAATTAACATCACGGATGGAGAGCACGGAGGACCAAGTGAGCTTGATGGAGGCAAGATTTAGTGGTTCCCAGGGAAGACTGATAACTGCCACCAGGGACATCCAGCGCCAAATCGGAAAACTTGGTAGAAATTTGTTAATTATTGTAATAATAATTTTTGTTTGTTACCGCTCGATTATTTGTCGGTCTAATTGGGTCGACTGCCGCTGGACTTTACTTCTTTCCGCAATATCTGTGCTCTATTTAAGTAGTTAAGTCAATGTAACCACAGAAGGCTATTTTGCAAAGTTGCTTACAGTTAAATTCCGACTAATCCTGCGTGACTTCACAACTGTGATTGTAACACGTATTATGATGTCACTGCAGAGAACAACGTCACGAGTATTGTGAACCGGATGACATTTATCGAGTATGATCAGGATAACGCTTACAACATCACTTCCACTTTATTTGAGACGATCCGGGAACAAACGAATCAGATCAGCATCCTGAACCAATCTCTAGCGTTTGGAGTAAGTTATTTTGGGTCGTGGAATTCAAATATTTTAACATTCAGTTCTCTCACTAGCAGCATGCCGTATTGACCCGGGGCCGATATACACATGGGAATGTATATGTACGCTTGTTGACAACCGGTTCGTGGAGGTCATTGAAATTCCAAGAACCGGCTGAATCCCACCACTGTATATATGCCTACCACGTGCTTGCCTGTAACCTTACTTTGTGTATAGCACATGCAAACTGGTGCGAACTGGCTTCATCCCACCAGGGCTTAGATCTGCAAGATTTAAATGTAGACTGTAGAGCATTGTGGAAGGCAATATTGCTGTTATGGAGTATTAAAGTATTTTTCCTTTTCAGCCAATGGACGTCTTCGCCAGTTTTGCCTCCACCATAGCCACAATCGAACAATCAGTTTTTGATGTCAATGAAACTCTCAGTGCTGAGGTTACTGGCATAGCAGCACTCCTAGTGGATTTCCAGGTAAGATTGTGTTGGGCGCTAAACAACACTTTTATCACCCATGCTTATAAAATGACAAAATACGGACAATCTTTTATTTCAAAACAGTTGGCTTTTGACACATCTGGCCGCCAGATGGAGCGCATAAGCAATGAAATCGAAATAATGGAAGCAAACTCCACCAATTACTTTGATTATTTCTCCACCACTTTGGATTACTTGCGACAGGTCAGTGCTAGAACAACCACGAATTAATTTTTATAAACTTATTATAATAATATTAAGATATTAATTAGCAAGCGTACATAATTACAAATGGATAGAATCCTATTAAATATGATTAAAACTCTGCACGGACTGACTGCATAGTTTGCTTTAAAGTATATTTGTCTCAGCTGTCTTAAGCATTAACTCAACATTGATAGCAGCATCCTGTATATACTAAATCCTTTGTTTATTTTTATGTAGATCGCGAGAGAAACGAACGACGCTGTCGGTGAGAACAGAGATCGAGTCCGGGTCCTGAACAGCACCATGCTCTTGCTTCAAGTTCTCGTGCCCGCCTACATCCAGAGATTTCAGCCGGACAAACAAAATGACACCGGCCCTACTCAGGAACCTCCCGATGTTGAGGAATATCCGCAACCTCTTATGTCCAACTTTGAAGAGAAGTTGGACTTGAAGAGCATGCTTCAGCAAGATGAAGAGAAAGATATTCAAGATGATGATTACAACTCGGACTACAGCGAGTACGATTACCAAGAAGGTAAGTTTGAGATTCTTGATGATCATCAGCGACAATTAATTTAACAAGTTAACAGTTCGTTACAATAAACAATGTCAGACTATTTGGCTCTAATTATATTTTTCATGTTGTTCCTCAGCCAATGGTCGTTCTGTGATTTCATCGGATGAATATTTCAACTTTCCCGACTCGAACTTCGCCAATTACCCACAAGACCCGGAATACGACCTGGAATCGATTTTGAACGGGGACGCCGACCAGGCCAGGCTGGAAGGAAGAGTTTCCTCATCCTATGACGTCAACAACTACGAAGATTACCAATATTTTGCCGACGAAGAAGCTTGAAATTTTGCAGAAGAATTTCTACCGGGATTGAAAAAACAATCGAAAAGATTTTACAAAAATTCCGCTTTCAACTTGTGGTTTTGTTTAAGAAGTAAGCATCTATTTGTTGCTTTCATGTCAAACTACTTAAAGATTGTGCTTTTATTCTTCTAACGGGAGGTTTAAAGGTTTTATTTGGCTGATTCCGCATCCATGGTTTCTGTCAAGGTGTAATAATGTTAAAGCGCTTTACAGTATTTGAAAAATAAATTTTGTGCCTACATTTGTTAAGATGTATTACGTCATAAATCACTCGCTTTTCCTTTTTCATTCTTTTTGATGTGTAGTAAAACATTTGCAAAATGTGTTTTGCAGTTTAAGTGGAAAGCTGATAGATGGATATGCATTTGCACATGGATATCCTCATTTATAAAAGATATAAGCTCAACATTCTAAATGTTTTGATTGAGTAACAACTCGATAGTTCGAAGTATATGCAGCAACAACTCATGTACTTCGTGAGCATCAACTTTATTGTCAAGTGACAATTGCTGTGTTTACAATCAAAGATAGATCATATTTGCCTCCAACAAATACATCTTACCGAGTTCGAATCTAGGTGACCATAGAAATATTCCAGAAAAAAATGCTTGATATTTTCCTCACTTAGAACTAAGGCAAACCCTTTAAGCGAGATTTATTGACCTTCAAATTAAAATATTAAGTTTCAACATGAGAAAGACTTGGTTCAATAGATTTTTGTGATATCCTGATAACGAGGTGATCAAGCAAACCTGCTTGTATCACGATATATTTTGTTTTATTAACTTCTCTAAATTTTTCATTTTCAGGTTGAATAATATTTCTATGATTTGTGCTCATTGCAACTTGAACAATTAACATACTTGAAAAGTTTCTTGATATCGGTTTTTGCATTCCTTGTTTTATGTTTATAGCAACTTATCTGTTTGTTTAGTTCGCTGGCACAGAACGATGGAGATGTCGATGGAGCTAAGCAAACAGGATATTTAATTTTGGTAATTCCCCTAGAGAGGTTTCTATTTTGAGTTTCGCAAGCACAATACTTACCGGTGTAGCGCCAACTATCGACCACCCTCTGTGACGTTCTGTGCAGACTGATAGCAAACTTTCCAGCCTGCCAGTATACTCGAAATTCCTGTTTTTGTTTACAGCAAGCCTACTGTTTATGCAATTCATTAATCGTCAAAAATTGTGGTTAGTCAGAAGCAAGCTTATGCAGGTTAACTCAATTCTGTTCAAATGCCACGTTTCATTTGGTCTGGATTAAATCAAGAGAAACCCAGTCTGGTCTAGGTTCCCTAGGCGAGTGCTGAGCTGTTGGGCTAGGTTTGCATTAACCCTGACGCTTAACCATAGTCCATGACGCTAGAGTCTAAATACGGGAATAATCATTACCAAAATGACTGGAAAAGATTTAGTCATGTCAGACCAGCTTTTAGCAGCAAGAATGTATTTATCCAGTTGGTAGAAGTAAAATACCGAGATATTCTAAACCAAATTTGTGGAAACGCATTCGGTCATTTTTTTGCGGTATATATATTATTACCCTATTGAACCAAAAAGTGTAGTAGCTTACGTTCGAAGCTATTCCTTGCAGTTTCTAGTTAATCTAACTTCTAGGCTATAAATTAGTTACCGACTTGCTGACCGGACTGCAAAGTATGTTCATTTTCAGCAAAATTTTGTGTGAACCAAACAACCAAAAATGACAAGTGCAGTGTGCAAAACTGCTCAAGCTTCATGGAAGTGCGCTCTTAGTTGTAATGTGCACAGTTTGACCTATTCAATCTTTAAATTAAATGAAAATTGAGTGAACATAATTTCTGTCTAAATCATTAATTGCAAAATAGCGCCTGTTAAGTGCGGCAATGAAGCTCATGAAAAGCAGTATTGAGTGCACCTATGCCAAACTCTGCAGTCTGGTTTGCTGGTACTACTACACGACTTGGATTTGTGGACTCAGTGTCAATTCATGAAGTTCAGAAATTGTAATTCAAGATGTTGTCAAGGTCGTCATTCATGTAATCAAATTGAACTTGGCCAGCCTTGAAATTATTGTAACATAAGCTACTAACTTAAGTTTTAAACCAAAGTTTTTCATTTAATCTAAATTTCAAATTTAAATTAAATCATAAGTTGCGCACTCAAGAGCACACTAAACATTTTTGGTTGCTTGGCATACAAGATCTTGCTGAAAACTTGCCATACTCTGCAGTTCGAGTCATAGCGCGTCTTTAGCTTTCTCATTATGTGCCTTCGGCATATACATATGCATATATACATATACATACATATGCATCACAGACAATGCACCCTGACCTCCAAATTTTAGAGATTGTGGTTGCTGCCACCAAATGTCAGCTTAAGGAGAAGAAACGATCTTTCAAAAAATGAGGCATTCACGGCACTTACAATGATAGGTGTCAACCTTTTAAACCCTAATACTTATTTAAATGTTTGACCAAACTTGACAATAGCTGCCGCCTTTTTTATAAAGTTTCATAGTAGGTTTTTGACAAAACATTTTATGATAAACAAAGCAGTTGTAACCATATTTCTTACAACAATTGGGAGACGATTTAGGCAAAATATTTCATAATTGAATTTTAGAATTTAGTATTTTTAAATTAGGGCGTTTCAAAGTAAGCAGGAAAATGAAAGAACTAAAAGCTTTACTATTATAACTTTTGGCTGATTTATGTCAGGATTACGATGAATGGTTAACAACGGCGTTATGTCCATTGATTTACAACTTCAATTTATCATTTTACATCATGGCTTAAAGAGTAAACTAAGTTTTATTCCACGCTTTTGACCAGAATTGCTGCCGCATCTTACTGTTTGATGTTTTGTTGTTTATATTTTGCCACAAGTTGTACGTAGCACAATTATGATGCAAACCAGAACAGAATCAACCGTGGAGTGAACGAACTTTCTAGCTTTCCTTCCTAGATTTAAAAGAATCTGATTTGGTTTCTTTGCTTTGTCAGGATGAATCCTACGTCTATGGTTGTTCATCCCTGAAACTGCTCTTGTTTGATTTGTCAAAATTTTATGGCATGAAAGGCGTATCTTGAAATGCAAAATTATTTGTAAAACCATGGTGTTAGAAATGTTGCAAATATTTTGTGCAATGCAACTTTACACAGCATGAATCAGCAAACCTTCAGCAGTCAATGCAGCCTAAAATCATCCAAAACATGCAGTGAAGTGAAACTTGATATGAAGCATTATGGCAATGATCTGCCGTTATTTTCACTTTTTGTCGTTTAGAACTTATGTTTTATGACTTCAAGGTAATATTGGCCCATGGTTGCGTTGTTCATTTATAACATTTGCTGTTTGACTTGTGCAAAATGTTGACACAGTGAAGTCATGTCACAAGACGTTGCACCATTAGTCAATGCTAATGTTCACAGCAGCGATGTCAGATTGAATTGTAATGTATGAGATAGGTTGGTATTGAGAGATCTATGGAATAATTAAGAGTTGAAATAGTTGTTGATTTAGTGCAGGCAGAACTTCATTATCTTGTATAACAAGCCTATGTGTTAGGTGAGTCTGTTGGTCTTATTTTCTTACCATTCTGGGCGATAGTCAATTTAAGTGAAGATTTCACGAGCGCTTACTTGCTGAGGTTGATACTTAAGGACATAGGGTTTAAACCTTTGTATGCTAACTAGACTCAGCAGTTGAATTGTGCTTTTGGTTAATTAATAGCTACATGTTTGCTCAATAAACAAAAGAAGATAAAATTTGTGGTTGATGCTGTTAACTTCAAGTAACTGTTAATGCTTCAACTAAACAGAAGTTTATTTAGAGTAAGGGAAAGATTAATTGTATTTAAACATTTATGACTTAACATCATTGGATATGTTTTAACCAAAAAAATGTAAGTACATTGACATTATATTGCATTTTGGCCATTATATTGGCCAAAGAACTTATCTTGTTCCACAAAATCTTGCCAGTTTGAAAAAATGTTCAGGATATTTTCACGTAAAAAAAAATATCCACGAGAAACAAGTTCACCATGGAAACGTACCTTGGTTTCAAAGATTTATAAGTAAGTTATACTTTCTATCTAGGTCGTTTAATGCTAGCAAGTTTGTGTTGTTTCAAAGCAAACAAAGAAAATTTAAGTTTACTATTAGGCTTCTTATCTTTTTGTTGACATTTTTATCATAGTAGATGTTTTGTTAACTTATCCATCTTTATATCTTCTTTTTTTTCTTTTTGTCTACTTTTTGTGGTATAGTTTGGCTAATAAGGTGCAGTCAGAGTCTATTTAAAAATATACTTTGTTTAAAAACCAGGATTAAGACTGGGTGTGGCTAAAATTGAGGAAGGGGTTGCTTTGGTAGAGTCAGTCGGTATTTCAGTAGTAGGCGTATTAAGTGACTGACAAGTAACAAACCGAGTCCTTTAAGAAAGTTTAAAAACTTACCGGCGAAACGCACAAACACCGCGATAAGTTTCGCAGGTGCATCAGCACAGTATTTGATCTTATGCAACAAATTATAATCACACATTTATTACATAGTTGTGACGCCTTTGATTTCTTAGAGGCTGAAATCAAATAGTATGTTTTATGTAATAATATGATCGTGAGGCGACACTTAATCGAAAGACACTTCATCGAACGACACTTTATCGAACGACACTTTATCGAACGACACTTAATCGAACGACAGAAGTGTCGTAGTACCTAATATGATTTACCTGGTTTATATAAACTACTTGTTTGGCCATATTTTCATTCCATTGTGACTATGTGTTTGCCGCTACAGTTTTGAAATGTACCACAAAGGTAAAGTCTATGTATTGCAGTAATATAAAATAGCAACTCTCGTAGCATCAGTTTAGGAGTTGGCCACACCTGTTTGGGAGTATACAGCGATTGGGCAATTGCTATACTGCAGAAAACAAATAAAATGGTAGGCTACAACCAAACTTTATTTGAAAGAATTTTTTCATTCATTTTTCCGGTTAAGAACCGTTAACAAATAGAAATAGGTTTAAAAGAATGAATGCCTGATTGCCTTTTTTTATTAGTACACCATATGTTATCCAAGGCTTATACGCTCAAACAGAAATAAGTTTATTTGACAATGTCAACTAACAACATGACCGCATATAAGGTACAAACAAACACATGGTGGCGCCAACACAAATATTACACAGATGCTATATTTCCTCCCATGTCAAATGTATAATTCCCTATAAACTGAATTTAGCTAGCATCAAAGAACACAGTTCACTGCGCTTAAAACAGGATCGACAGAGTTTTTCTTCCCAAGTCATATTCAATAAAAACATTTTACAAAATTATCATTACATTTATCCTGCACACCAACATTATCAACTACAACACTGTTTCCATGTTTTTCTACCACAACAAAAGGTTCTCTATGGAATGTAGTAGATAATAATAATAATAATAATACAAGCGCATATTCATCCAGGAAATAATTTAAACATACTTTTGATTGTAGATGCCGGAAAAATGATGGAACGGTGATCATTGAGAAGCGTGTTTCAAAGGATCATGTCAAATATCCAGAAAGCGAAGCACAAACTTTCAAGAAAATATGTGACAACAGTTTTCATCACCCAAATGTGGTCCTTTATCTTGATACCATTGAAGATGTATTTAAGAGTTTATATGATCATGAAAATACATTGCATTACGGTTAAATAGTGTGGCTTGTTTCAATTAATTTTGGTGAAAAGATGTTGCTTACCATACCTAAGTTTCACATACACATTCTTTTAGGAGGATGCAATTTCACTGTATATGGAAATGTGTGATGGTGATCTTGAGGAGGTATGCTGATTTTGTTGTGTCACATAGTAGACTTTAGGGGGCAATCAGCCTGTGCATTGGACTAGGGTTGACCTATGTACATACAGAGCCGGCCTTTGCTATTGTGAGGTCCCTTGCCGATTTTCTTTGAGAACAGGTCGTGAAATAATACTGTGGTTTGTGCAAATTAAAAGCTAAATTGTTATACTTGTTTCAGTGCTAAGCAACGCTGGGTCTAATGCAGTTGCATCACTCGCATTGGTCAAAGGTCCGCCCTGGCTACATATCGACCTCAGTGATAAAATGTGTTAAAAGCAACCACACGCTGCTAGTAAATAAAAAGATTCGATTTAGATACTAAGTTTTCCTAAATGCTAAAACACTGCAGTCAACGCTGTGCCGATACCAGACCGTTGTCTTACTCTCCGCGATGTGAGAACTATGGGCTACCCAAATACAAACATATTTTTTTTCAAAAATGATGATTAAACAGATTACAAAGATTTTATTTTGACTCGACGTTACAACAGGAAGCATGCCAATAATCAAGCTACTAAACCACTAAACGAATCAAGTATATACTTTTTTTCAGTGAATGTTATTCACGACTATCTTTCAAGCAATTTTAAGTTAAATTGGAGAAATAAGTCGGTTAGTGAGTGGCAGCATCGTGAATTAAGCACATTTGCTGCAAAAATTTCATTATTTGTTTAAGTTAATGCACCAAATTTTGTCCTGCCAAGTCTCGACCAAATTCCTAAAAATTACAGTGGACCAAGAGTTGATACAGAAAAATAAAATAGTTTATTACGCATTTTTTGCAGTGGACAAAGAAGGGTGAACTTAATGCTTGCAATTTAACTGCTTTGGAAATGTGCAAACATAAAATTGAGGGAATTTCCTATTTACATGGACAAAATATTAGTAAGTACTTTTTATAACTTACTCATAGAGTGTTCATTGCTAGCTCAAAAACTAATTTGTTTGATATCAAAGAACACATTTAACTATTTTCTGAATCCACTGGTTAAACTATTCTAAAAAAACATTTTAGGAACTAAAATTATTACGAAAATATGACAGTCAACTGTGAAATGCTCAGTGAAGATTGCAATACAGCAAACAATTAATTAATTGTGCAAAATCCTTTTGTACCCACTCGATTTTCCGGTATCCGAGCACACAACTAAATTTTGCGTGCAGTGTAAACAAACAATACCATTTGGTCTGGAGTTTAATTCTTTTACTTCTTTGAAATCAGTTGAACCTTGCCTCCTTCTTAAATATGCTTTTGAAATAGTTGGTATTTGTTTTGTGTATAAATAAAATTTTCTTTGTTTAGTTCATAGAGACGTGAAGCCAAGCAATTTCTTGATTCGTTCGAGTGGTGAAAAGGCAACAATAAAAGTGACTGATTTTGGTTTGAGCAAAATATTGGCAACTGATGTATCGAGCGCACCCACCACTTCGACCAGCACTGAGGCATTCATGGCTCCTGAGTATCATCTGAGAAAAGATGGAAGTGGTGAAAAATCATGGGTACACTAGCTGTAGTAATGCACACTCCAGAATAATAAATTTCCAAATCCAACATTTTAGTACGTTTTTTAAAACAAAAAATGCATTGAATTTAAAGTTGGCAGATAGAATTTTTCTACCTCCGGGAAACAGTTTTTATTCGATACTAAACGCTTGGCAATGTGAAACACTTATTAAAAAATTATAAACAAGAAATCTTATATTTAATTTTTAAATATCACAATTTTCACAGAAAAAATCTGCCGATATATTTTCACTTGGCATTACCTTATATTATGTCCTCACAAATGGGCGTCATCCATTTGGTGACAAAAATCCTTATGAAGCACCCCACAACATTCAACAAAAAGCTTCTCCTGATTTGGATCTTCTTGACTCAGGTGCCTTGTTGTCTAAAAGTTGATACAATTTTTTTTGTTTAATAATGACATTTGTGCACTCGGACATCAGAGGTAGGCAGTACCACGGTACTATGGTACCGAATTACGGTACCGCGGTACTTTTTCAATACTGATTCCAGTACCGTCACTACTTTTTGTAAAATTACCGAATCCCTGTACCGAATTACATTTTTCAAGAAAGATAAATCGGTTCTTTCAAATTGATTACTTCAAGATTTTTAGAAGTATGTTTTTATAACTTCATTTTAATTAACACATAGTGCCACGTAGTGGCAATTCCAGCGCTTTTTGTTCGTTTTTTGATCTAAAAAAGTAATAATCTAAATTCAGATAGTAGAATGCTTGTTGTTAAATACCTAAATAAACTACCTAAATTGAGGTAGTAGGATGTTTGTTGTGCTCATACCCTCGGGCATGTGTGTTTTAAGGTGACACATACGCGCCTCTCTATTATAGTGATCTTCTTTGATGCTATCAAGCATCGCTGTAAGTTTTCTGCAACCTTTGCCAGTTGTTTTTGTTTACATTTTATCTTATTATGTTTGGTTCTTGTAAAATTTCACGTAGAATAACTAAATCATATTTTGTCTACAAAACGTACCTTTTTCCTGTTTGAACAACTTTTCTAGTGGACAATTTATCCCAAGAGCAAAAGGAACTTGCTAAGGATTTGATAAAGAAGATGTTTGGCTTTGACCAAGAAAAAAAGGAGGTTGATTTTGACCCAGAAAAGCGACCAGCAATTCAACTTGTGAAGTTTCATCCACTTTTCTGGACGTCAAAGAAGAAAATTGACTTCTATAAGGTTGGTTCGGATCAAAAATATGACAGATAATATTTGATGATTACAGTATAATTCAGCTTTGTGTCTTTTCTATGTTTGTAAGGAAAATTAAATATTTGCATCAACAGGAAGCCAATAGGTGGTTTTACACCCAATCCCGAAAAAATGTTGAAAAATATCAACAAGCTCTTAAATACTTTGAAAATGAATTCGACATAAGTATTAACAATGTGCCACCCTCCTTAAGAAATGAGAGAAAGTTTCCTATTAAGGAATGTGGAAACGTCCATCAACTTCTTCAAAAAGTGATACGAAATATGGTAAGAAAATATATAAGCAAGCGGCTGGCAAAAAAAGGTGGTAAAAATGCGCATCATATCAAGGTTTATTATTTATGAATTAGCGATTAAATTTTTATCTTGTGCAATATTTATTGAAATAAAGACACCATTTCAAACCTAACTTTGTCAATTCTTTACTTAACGAAGTTAAGTTTAAAACACAAACTAAATATTATTTTAAACTTGATTTTGTTTCTAGGATGAACATGGTGATGAAAAATTGGCCGAATCTATGGAGCTGCTGGGATTTTTGAACAACGGAAAGAGAGATTATGATAAATTTTTACTCACACTTACAGGACCTTATCCTGGTCTACTTGCTTATCTGTGGTGGTATCTAAGTGACAAGGAAATTGAGGGACCATACTATCCAATGAAGTCAGCTTTGCATTATTGCTGTTTGATAGTTTGTACTTTATCATAGACAGTTTATGCCATGTTGCTGATTACTAATTATAATTTCCCTCAACCTTTAAGGTTTGTTGCTTTTCAGAGATTCACCACATACTGGATCAACAAAACAAGGTTCTTTAGGTAGGCAATTTGAACAACGTTTCTATTTTATGTTACAAATATTTCTACAATGAGTTGAAAAGTATGTCGCTACCACGCACGTATGATTTTTCATACCAGTAACAACAAGAGGGCTTCTGAGCCATCTCCTAACTAACCTGTGTAAGTTAGTTGTACTAGAGCAAGGGTTCTCAGTTGGGAGTGTACCCTCCTGGCGTACGACAAGGCATTTCTGGGGTTGCAAACTTCTCCACCAACTTTAACTAATATTTACGTGATTTGAGAGTTCACGTGTAATATGGTGCAGGTTGTGGTTTCTGTATATTTACCATCTGATTTTACTATGATGTATTCACTACCTACAAACTCATTGTCTATACCAAAGGTCTCAAACTCGAACAAACTATAACAACATTGGCAAGTCTCCAGCTTAGCCACTTACCAATTTAAGCCGTCGTTTTTCGAAGTAGGAAAATACTATTAGTGTAAACAGCTAATTGCGAATGCTAATTTTCAACTTTAAAGACATGTCAATTTTGCTAAAGTGTGGAATGTAAATTAACCAAAAACTAATATCCTCTGATTCAAACCCTTACTTCTCGTGATTAAATTACTGAGCTAAGCAGCGAATTGAAATAAACGCTAAATTTCAACTTAAAATGATATTCTATTTTCTGAACTCTAAATTAATTTAAAACTACTGTGTATACTACGACCCAAATTCTCACCTCTCATGACTAAATCACCTCAAAAATTAATTTGTGCACAACAAGTAAGTCAAACAAAGACATCCATTATATATTACATTTGCCGGTCACCGTATTATGATTCAGCAACTTCGGTAAACTGCCGCCGTGAATTTGTCACTTTGAATGATAAAATGTTGCAGCAACCGTTTCAATTCTTTAGATTGTTTCTGATATCGTGGGTAAATGTAATGCAAAGTTAGTAAATTAGTTGTTGTTCAAACAAATTGAAACGATTCAAATGTAAACAATCGAAATGATATACCGGTACCGTGTACACATAACCTTGTGTACCGGTAACAGCAAGTAGGCTACTGGCCTATAGTCTAATCTAGCTGTACTAGGCTAGGCTAGGCCTACAAAGGCTATTTTTTAAAAAGATTTCAGAAAGCTTGGATGGAATAGGCTAGAAATAGCAAGTTACTAATTAATGTTTGTAATTCCCTTAATCTTAAATCAACACATAGTACCACAAATCAATAATAACACAGAAACAGAAAGCGTTTTATTAGATTTTCTGTCTACGTCTAACGCCAGTCAGCATCCACCAGGTAATGGTTGTCCACGGATAAGGTAAGAATCATACTTTTCTTTGATTTGACCAGTCCAAGTTTTGTGAAAAACAAATTACTCAGTGTTTCTGGTTTAAAGAGGTGTAGACTTAGGTAATTTAACGGGCTGTAAGGCACCAGATCTACAGACATTAGCCTTACTTGCAGTGTTGTAATGACTCGAGTCACGTTTTTAAATTACTTGACTTGACTTGACCTGAGTCAATACTTGAAATGACTTCACTTGACTCGAGTCTTGGAAAGTAAGTTGGCACAAGTCATTAAATCCTTGTTGTTAATTAATTAACTAACGGAATTACAGACATTTGATTTGGTTGTGAATCATCGGTTAAAGGTATAGCCAATGACATGACTTCATTTGACAAGCATAATATTTTAACTTGACTTGATCCAATTAGTCTAATTGAATTGATCCAATTTGACTCGACTCGACTTAAGTCAACTTCCCAAATGACTTAACTTGACTCGAGTCTTAAAAAAATGACTTGGTTTCAGCCTTGCCTACTTGTTTTACCACCAATTTCTAGTGGGATTTTATTTTAAAGAAACTGCACCCGTACCTGATTTTTTCTATTGCATATAGGCCTAGGTAATTTTTTTACCAAAATGTGTTAAGAAATATGTTTAGGAATAAGTGTAGTTTATATCCTTGTATTTAGTTTCCATATCTTCATGTTCTATAACATGCAATGCTGTGAATCTAAAATGTTTCATTATTTTGCAGAAAATGAAGAGCGCAGAAAAATAACTCGAAAAATAGAAAAGTTTCAACATGGATGTAATGTATCTAGTGATAAAGGTAATGTATTTGGCGAGATCAGTGTATAAACTCGGTAATTTTTATTTGCAAATATATAATGACAAGGCTGTGTGATTTTTAAGCCAATATTTTAACCTTACACCGGTTTTATTTTGTGTGTTGGGCGCCACAGTAAGGCTTAAAATGTGTTTTTTACATTTGCTTGTAACCAACTTGTAGCCTAGCCTACACCAGGTTCAAGTCACAGATAGGCCTACAGTTATTTAAATGTAAAACAAGTGAAAACTAAAGTTATGTTTGTTTAGAATATGAGGCACTGGAATTACTGCGTGTTTATGAACAAATTCATCAAATCAACGACGAGCAGCTCACCACGAATGCAGCGGAACTCTTCCCAGAAGAGCTGTGGTTATCCCCTATCATCTTATATCTATTATTATTTTTATTATTATTATTTATATGTATTATATTATATATATATTCCCCTATCAGTTTATTCGAGCCAGAAGAGCTGAATTTATTCCTTATCAAGTTGACAGAATCACAACTTGACTCGCTCCTGTTTATTCTCACTAAAGTTGTGAAACGCATCAAGTTGCTTGTTCACACGTTTTACTTGGTCTGTGCGTTTTTCATTTTTCTTCTCGCAAGTTTTTCACGGTCGGGTCGGTCGCGATGGTGAAATTGTCAAACTCCGCTCCCAATGGGTCGATCAATGGTCGAACTCCGCTCGCGAAAGTAAAGTGACGTCTCCGTGTGACGTAGTCATCTTCAAGCAAGAAATTGGTTTCACTTCAATAAATACCGTTCTTAAAATCGATTCATTTACACAAAAGTAAGAGCGACCGAACGCGATTGTATTTTGTCAATCGCGACCTGGTCGGGAATCGAACTCGGGATTTATAGACAATGCAGTTCTCGTTTATCCTGATGCGCCACGCGAAGAACTGCCGAAATCTTGCTTAAAAGTAATTATATCTGTATTAGCTTGCATAGTTACGTAACAATTGTATTTGTTTGTCACATATGAGTTAATTGATTTTGTAAACACCGCATATGGTTGTGCTATTTTGTTGTGATGATTTCGAGATTTCTTATCATAGAAACTTGTTCATTGGTTTTTATTGATAATTAATGTAGTTTTTCTATCACTGGCGATCAGTTTGATCTGTGGCGGATGGCGTCATGTCACCGCCACGCATGTTAGTTGCTATTTCCTTTGATTTCTTTGTTTTACCGAATTTTTTACATTCCTTAGTTAATTAACGTTGATTGCTTTGCTTTATATTTTGTTCACCTCCTGTAAATCTATTCAGTCGTTTATTTGTTTCTTAAATTCAATGCAATTCTATTCCCCACGTGTTGGCCGATTGACGTCTGCGAATGTGCTGCCGAGAAAGACACGCGGCCTCATGATGAGTCAAGAAGAGGTTTTCGTGCTCTCAGACTTGAGTAGCTCTTGGTTCTGATAGCGGTCGAGAAAGCTCTGTGAGTCGTCGTCCAAGTCGACTTTCACAATAGAAGAATATTCGCTGGAGAATGCGCAGAGAGCATCATTGTCAATAGGCAGAGACGGCCACAGATGAACCAGACTAGAGTTTATTGCTCTCACTCATTATGGCGCTTTTGACAAGGTTTGTAAATTAGTGACCTGAGAGATTTTGTGGATCAAACAAACATATTTAACCGATAAACCGTCCTGGTTTATTTAACTACGGTCTCGATCGTAAACTGACTACACTGTGAGGTTGTTGCTTCGGGTGACAAATAATTATCGATTAACTTGTAACAATAACAACACATAAATCATTAAATATGCTTTCAGAAACGCGTTTAGTTCCCATCGAATAGAAAATTACATCGTTTAATTACCCATGAAAGCATGGACAAAAATATAAGTTTTAAACTTAAAGTTCTCTTTAACCGGGTGTTACAAGACAAATGTATCAAAGACTGCAGTAGGTATTTCAGTTTAATTGTTTACGTCACTTTTAGTTACAGTTTTGTGATGTTTTCAGTTATTTCATCAGTCGTTTCTTATTTCCAACATTTCGGCTCAGTAACCGAGTAGATAAAGGGCTGGGCTCCAGTCTCGTGATATTGCGCCGGTGTTTGATATTACCGTTGTAATGACCTTGGCCAAGTCAAAGTTCAGTGACAGTAACAAGTAACAGTAACAACACAAATAATCTCCTATTCAGTGGACATGGTAAACAGTTCTAAATTTGTGCAATACGATATTTCATAATAAGACGATTACCGTAAAACCTCTATTTCACCGCCATGGCGCTCTATTTTTCAACTCTTGTTTAAAAGTGGCGTTCTATTAGAGGTGACGTTCAATTAGAGGTTGGCGCTCTATTTTTCAACTCTTGTTTAAAAGTGGCGTTCTATTAGAGGTGACGTTCAATTAGAGGTTGGCGCTCTATTTTTCAACCCTTCTTTAAATACAATTAATACAATACCTGCTAATACAATTCCGCCGCTAAAAGTGGTGTTCTATTAGAGGTGGCGTTCAAATAGAGGTTTTACGGTATATAGAATTCTAGCAACGAGACATCGCATCTCGCCTATGCCACTTAATCACCTCATTTAAGGCGCCTGGTTTCAGGGCCGCCAAAGCAATGTTCCCTCTAATTTTTCACGAGTCTGAGCAAACACACAGACTCCCTGAGCGGTCCCTTGGACCACTGTGAGCAACATCAGACGAGCCACGTGCGCAATGTGGCCATTAGTATGCGTTTATTTTGTTTCAAATTCAGGTTGCACAGACAGATTTTCTGTGCGCGGAGACCGTGTCAGCAGTGCGCATTTGCGCACGCGCGCAGCTTAGAGGGAACATTGCGCCAAAGTGCTTGGCTTGATGTTATTTACGACGTATTTTACCAACCTTTTAACTTGCATTTTCAGTCGCTCATGCTTGTTTGTCAGCTGGCTCGTACTATTGGCTTTGGAGCAGTCGCTAATTTTCTGTGTCGGGGTTTTCTTGAGTTATTTAAACAATTAAATTTTAAATTCTTTTCTGCAAACACTCCACAGTAGGACAGTAGGACACTCCACAGCAGGAGCGTCACACTTGCTCGCACAGTCGACGCTAATGAAGTGCGGTTTTTACAATATGTTATCTGGAATTTCTTTTATAATCTGCGTTGTGAGGATGCAGGGAAGCTGATATGCAAATGAGCTGCAACTTAGTTTATGACGTTTCTTGCTGATGATTTAGATCAGAGGTCGGGAACCTATGGCTTGCAATCCAGAAGTGGCTCTTTTGATGACGGCATCTGACTTGCAGATAAATCTAAGTTGGCATTTCTTAGCACGATTGTTACGAATAAAACTTTTTCTGTAATTTTAAGTCGCATTAACAGTAAGAAGCATTTTATTAAACTCAAAGAGTAAATGGAGACACTAACCGTTGTCTAAAATTGTTGGTTTTGCTTAAAAATGCACACGTTAGTTGCATTAGGCCTAAGTGTTGAAAAATATTGTACGGCTCTCACGGAAGTACAATTAAAAATATGTAGCTTTCATGGCTCTCTTAGCTAAAAAGGTTCCCGACCCCTGATTTAGATGAAAGCAGCAACTACTTAATAACAGAACAATCTGCTTTGTGCGCTCCTGTCTAATGGAAGCAGCTAAGCCATGTTTTAACTTACTTGGTTGATTTATTCTGACTAACTTAAGCAAAAGATCTCTGCAGTAAATAGAAGTTTTATTGCCGAACAGTCCTTTATAATTAAAACCACCAGCGTCTAGGGGTCTCATTGGGAATAACCTTTCTCACGAACCAAATTTTAGGACTCATAAATTTTTTTACGTTTTTATTTTTTTCGTTCGTCATGTTTCCTTGTTTGAATGTGACAACTTTTCGGCTATCAACTTATTATATTATAGGCACCTACCTTTACCTTATTATATATATATTAAATACGTCGTTAAAATAATTGTTGTAAACGTCTTTCATAATCTAAACTAAAGTAATTATTGTAAACGTAAAATCGGTGAATGGATTTTATTTTGAGGCGTGGTGAAGAGTTTTTCCAGCGAAAAAACACCCAAATTTGCGCCCTGGTGGTTTATGCAATGTAGGAGTTTTGGAGCCAGATTTTAAAAACTTTTGCGAAATAACAAACAAAATGTAAGCCCAACTTTGACGTAGATAAAGGCCTGACGCAAGACCAGCTTTGTTTGTCGAGAAACTAGGCCGATCTTTGTCAAACATGATTAAAATAATCGGGCTACGGTGTTACACAATTGTTCTAGCTTATATGCGGCGTTTTAAAATCGTCAGTCTTAGGCGGCCAGCTGCTGTTCGTATGAATTTGAAAATGTGTTTCATTTCGAGACGATTTCGAAGCGTTTTTATTTTTGAGCCGTAAAAGAGCAATTTTTTGCACTCTGCGCACAGTTTAGAGCCAGTTTGCAAACTCGGGAATTCCAGACCAAGCTTTCAAAACAACCTCGACTATCATGGCCGCAAGGTTGATAGAGCACAATATATCAACCGGTATAAAATTATTTAGTTTGTATCATTTAAAAATCTTCTGCGGGTACAATATTCTGAAAACCAACAAATTTCAATAAGAACGTCGTCACACGTGAGCGGCAAATAAGGCGATGAAGGATGAGATGCGAATCTTTAAGCGCAACAGCGCTTTCGTGTATTTGGGTTGGTGCTCCCATATCGCATTTCGTCTTCGGTTTCTTACTTGCGTTTAAGTTTTCTTTGCGTGAGAAGTTTACCGCGAATTTCGTCAAATTTTTTCCAATGTGTTTCAAAATACGCATCCAATGGTGGGCCATTTGCCAAAAATTGAACACCTAAAAACGTAGGTTATTAAATATGAAGAACATTTCTAAGATTAACTTTAGAATTTATAACTATATATTAACGTGTATCATAAGCGATAGCGACTGCACTCTGCTATAATATAATTTGTAAGCTATGTTGCTTTCACAGAACCACTGAAACACTGTAGCACAAATACAGTATTGTGTTTCATGGGCTATATGCGCGACATAGGCTGTCAAAATCGGCCAGGTTTCTGTAACCTTTAGCTGCAGTCCATTGTTCTGCGGCGTTTAGCGCATTTTTTTTCATCCTGCACGTTTGCTTTTGGAGCTTTTTTCTCTCCCTCTCGTCGGCCAAAAGTTTTCCACCTGTAATATAATGGAATTATATAAGTTTATATAATTTTAGAGTTTCTTTAGCTGAAATTACTTAAGCGTAATAGAAACCTTTTGGTAGCGGTAAAACAAACGTCGTTATTGGTTGTTTTAAATTATGTTGTTATAGCAATGAGATCGAAATGATAAACTTTTGCAAACGTAGCCTATATACCTCGATTTTTTAATCTTCGAAGACATGAAAGCGTTTGTCCACCACATCACTTGTGATCACGTCGTAGGACCGGAACAAAGCAACCACACTTGCTACTGGCGTAATTGCAAACGTCATTTGAAAGCTTTTAAGGCCAAGTACAAGTTGGTCAACCACATCCGAGTTCACACTAGAGAGAAACCGTTCGCATGCCCCGTCTGCAGTAAGCTATTTGCTCGGAGCGAAAATCTCAAAATCCATATAAGAACTCACACAGGTAAGATAATATTTTAGTCTAAGCGTTATTCTTAGCATTTTCATTAACGAAATACGAGCTTCCAAGTCTGCAATGTTTTATTTCAGGCGAAAAATCGTTTCGATGCAAATATCTTGGGTGTGATCGACGATTTGCCAATAGCTCTGATCGTAAAAAGCACAGCTACATGCACATTGAAGGAAAGTTATATGTTTGCAAGGTAAGCAACATTCCAAGTTTCGCTTTCACATGTTTTAATTTAAAGACTTTCTTTGCAAACCAAGTCAGGTAAAATTTTAATTCTAAAATTTGATGATTGCCTTTTACTTTAAAGTACAAAGGATGTGATCGCAGCTACACCCACCCCAGTTCGTTACGTAAGCACATACGTATGCACAAAGCAAACGGTGACGTCATGAGCAGCAATTACTCACCAATCATCTCTCCCCGAACCTCGTCATCAGAAAACACAAGTCACTCAACTGCTGCTGAAGATCCTGACGTCACGTCGATCTTCCAATCACTCACGTCATCTCCGGAACCGACGCAACTTGGCATCGACTACGAGTCAAATGACTTCAGTCAAGGATTTGGATTCAACGAAATGCTCTCCGGCGAAGTGGATTCTTTATGGCCTCTGGATGATGACCTCACACAGCGAGCAGATTTCTTACAGGATTATTCTTCCGGCTGCTCTCAGTCACCCAATCATTCTTTGTCCTCATTTGACCCCATATTTGGTGCTTAATTTTTTGAAATTTGAATTAACTTGGATATGTTAAACCTGGTGCCTTTTCTACATACCTGTAAATATCATGTGTGTTATTCTAAAATAAAGATCACTTTGACAACTATTTGCTGCCGTTTCTGTGATTAAACTTTCCAGGCGAATAAGTGTTTAAGTTATCAGACTCTTTCAATAACTTTTCCTTTTCAAAATGACACAACGTTTTTCAAGTTCTAGTCCCTATAAGGTGACTGGATTTGATTCTCACCAATCGACTCACTAGTGATAAGGCCGATGGGTAAGGCCGATGGCCCAGAGATGTGCTAAGGCCGTGGGAATTTTTTCTGCACTCTGAACGCGATTCCGCATGTTAATGCATTCGTACAAGATTAAACTTTTTCTCACACCTCAAATGTGTCGACCTGCTGGGCACTGCAGGGTAGTCTAGGTTTAGGCTATGTTACGTCACACAATGTCTACGGTTAATTTGAATTGTGGTTCCGAACAATGCTTTTATCGTACTTTACCGAATTTAAGGTGGCTTGGTGATGCTTCTGCACCCATAACAGAGAGATAACAATTAGTTTTAAAAACAGCTTTGAAGACTTTTCAGCAATCGGCAAAGTGAGACTTTAAAAAATATTGACTTTGTGGGCGACAAAGAACTAAAGGACCAACTATAAGCATATTATTTTGAAATATGGAGTATTGGCTATTCATATTGGTACGCTTAAATATATGGTCAAAAAAGGCATTACAGTCAATTAATTACAATTGACTGATGGATCTCAGTATGACGTGTTCAGTGTACAGACAGGTGCAAATACTTGTGCGTATCGAGCCAGGTTAAATATCGTTTGTAATGACTTGCCATTTCATGCTGAGACTGCGTTACCCTACCGACCTACCTGAAGCAATCGCACTCGGTGTTCATTATTTTTTACTTTGGCAAAAAGAATTTTTTAACAGATTATCAAGTGATATCTGAGGTGTAAATACAGCAACTCTGTTGTATGCTTGCATAAGCTGACTCTATATTTCTCACGTAAAGCAGACTGGCTTGGTTATCCAATCAAACCAGTTTTTGATAATAACTACCTTAAAATCAATCGAAGTTGATCGTTTATTTTTTATCAGAAACGAGAATCATCTTCGTTCATTGGATGTCACTGTCTACCAACTAGCGGACAAAGTTTCACTCCTTAACGTCACCGTTTTCTATCAACGCGCTGACTTCGATGAACTGGAAAAGTTTTCCGAATCAAATCGTGAACTGATGTACAGTTTCGCCGAATCCCTAACGTTACGACAAGAGGTAAATTAACTGTATTTAACTTCGGTATTGTATTATGTATTATTGTATTGTATTCGGTATACTGTATGTATTTAAAACGGTCACAATTCATTGTATTTTAAGATGTCTATGTTAAATTTTTACAGGAATTCACAACTTTCAAATCAGCAACAGAAAATCTCATCAGTGGCATTCAACGTGAGCAAGATGGCTTTGAACTTGAAAACCACAATGTTAATGAGACACTAGGCACGCTAACACTGTGGAAAGAAAATGTCAATGGAGATTTGGATTCGGTCGGAGATACGGTTCGTTTATTTGTTATTTTTAGAAGAGCATATTTAAGCTTGCGTTATATACAAGGCTATAGAGTGTGGCCGTTTTCAGCAAGATCCTGGGCGTAATGAACAACCAAAAATAACAATTGCAGAGTGCGAAATTGCTCAGAAGCAATGGAAGTGCGCAATTACAGAGCAATCTACACAGTTTGACTTATTTTATTCTTTATATCAATTGCAAATTGAGTGCGCAGAAATTCTGTCCAAAGTGCAAAATAACGCCACCATAAATGCGGCACTGAGCTCATCAAAAGCAGTATTGAGTGCGCCTAGGCTATGCCAAACTCTGTAGTCGGGATATAACCTACTTCATGCATGTGGTAGGCTAGATAATGGACATTCAGACATTGCAGAATGTACAAAGATATGAAGTATTCCAGTATTTTGAAATTAACTGACACAGAGAGTACCATATTTACAAGAAGATAAAATGAGAAGTGTGGCAGCTGTACGCACAAGATTGATCAGTGTTTAGGCCAAAGTTTCGGGTCTAGTGCAGAAGTGCACAACCACAGGATGCATTTGTATACTAGACACCAGACTAGACCAGACCTATACTAGACAAGCTAACGAAATTGTGACGTCGTCTGGTTGTGCACTTCTGCACTAGACACGTATTTTTTGTCTTCACGTCGATTGATGGTTAGTAAACAAACAAAGAAAAGTTGGTTGTTTATAATAATAAATAAAAACGAGTTGAGGCTTCGGTCCTGTATTGGAAAGCTTGCATTTAGCGCAAGCAGATTTACCCCAAAAACATGGGGTAGGCACACTCCTTGAATGGTGGTATCTACTATGTTTTACCTCTCGCCAATATTGAAGCTTTAATTATTTTCCTCACCAACCAGGCTTAGTCCAATTTTTAGTTTAATAAATGGAGCCGATTGGAAATCCGTTGGTTTGCGCTTACAATTTTTTTTGTGTTTTTTTTGTGATGTCGTGCCAGAAAGGCTGAGGCGTAACTATCTTTGTTCCTTTGCCATGCCGGAGATTTCTGGCATATCATACAAACTTTCCATACAGGGCTTCCAAAATTTGCACTCACAATTTCTCGTCAAAAACCCCAGTACTTTCTACAGTCGGTACAACAACTATAAACAGCACAATATTATAGGCTATATGTAAGCCTTAACATAACAATTTTACAGTTGGAATTTCTCGATGCTCGCGTTGAATTGATAGCTGGTGCGTTGAACCAAATTGCGATTCTTGACGAAGATGTTTCCAACTTCAACGATAGCTTGGCTCAAATCAATGGGTCAGTGAGGAGAAATGCCGAAAGATTTGCTGAATTGAAAGAGTCCGTCTCAGCTGCTGGAAATCTTATCACAACTCTTGTAAGTTATGAAGCTGAATATTCAATCCCTATTTAGAAAACACAACGGCTGGAATTTTTAACTTTGTGATGTAAATTAAAATATTTAATTAAGTTTTTACAAACAAAATGAAACAATAATTGTAAGTCGAAAACATACCGTTCACAATTTCTTGTGTTTTTTTATTGTTTTACAGCAAAATGAGAAGCAGGTTTCTGAAAAGAATCTTCAAGACCAACAAACTAACCTTAGGACCGAGTTCGATGTTCTTCGTGAAAATGCTCTGAATTGCACTGAAATAGAAGATAAAGTTTCTCAGCAAATTAACAGCGTCGTATCTGATGTATGGGATAACATAACAAACATAAAGTCAATTGTTAACGACCTTCGAGAATCGATGGGCGACCAACAAACGGTATTAACGACTGTGATAAATGAGGCAGTTAACCAACAAACAGCTGTAGATGATCTACTATGGAAGGTACGCTTGAAATTGCATAAATTGTTAAGTTAACAAATACACGTAATGTGTAAGATCACATAACACCAACTCTGCATCCAACTCAATGCTAAGATAATTGAAGCAAAAAAGAAATTATCTTGTTTGTATTAAAGGTCGCCCAACAGGAAGTCATGTTATCCACACTGAACACAACCGATCTTTCCATCCAAAAGAAACTAAAAGAACTACAAGCAGGAGATAAAAGCACTTCAGATTTGATCTCAGAGCTAAGAAATTCAGCATCCGAGAAAGACCAAGCGATCCAGTCATTAGAGACAACCCAATGGAATATACAGTCAAGGTATAACATAACCAAGACAGTACCAACACGTTATCAATATAGATGGGTCCCATGTACATACACCTATGCACAGAAGTAATTCTACTTTACTGTCAAAAAAGAATAAGATTTGCCAAGGATTCCCATATTTTGAGATGGGTTCAATTTACAATTAAACTAAAGTTCTTTTAATATTTCTGTGCTGGTATCTTCAAACACAGTCGATTACTTTTCATCAGGTCCATGTTATAATAAGAGGCTTTTATGATGTAACAAAAATGATAATGATATAATATTATGATAATGAGATTCCTCCTGCTAGAATGAATGAATTGACATCACGGATGGAGAGCACGGAGGACCAAGTGAGCTTGATGGAGGCAAGATTTAGTGGATCCCAGGGAAGACTGATATCTGCCACCAAAGACGTCCAGCGCCAAATCGGAAAACTTGGTAGAAATTTGTTAATTATTGTAATAATAATTTTTGTTTGTTACTGCTCCATTATTTGTCGGTCTAATTGGATCGACTGCAACTGGACTTTGCTTCTTTCCGTAATATCCGTGCTCTATTTAGGTAGTTAGTCAATGTAACCACAAAAGGCTATTTTGCAACGTGACGCGACACCTAATCGAAAGACACTTTATCGAACGACACTTAATCGAACGACAGTTTATCGAACGACACTTAATCGAACGACAGCTGATCGAAACGACAGCTGATCGAACGACACTTTATCGAACCGACAGTTGATCAAACGACACTTTATCGAACCGACAACTGATCAAAGCGACAGTTGATCGAATCGACTGTTGCTTCTCCCGCACACAGTCATAGCAAAACGTGGCGTACAGTTGCATTGTTTGCTGTAGAAAATTAAAATTTGGTGACTTTTCATAAAAAATGTTCAGCTATCTGTCCATGTTTGTTTGATAAAGTTGGATTTTGTAATTTTTGAGATATTGTGATATTTATATAATTTTGCTCTCTCCGCATTGAAGCGTAACGTTTTCGTTTACTCATTTACGCACCAATAACTTGACTAACTATTCTCTTTCGTTCTCTTCTCACAGCGGGGGCGCGGCGTAACAAGAAGAATTTCTAGAAATGTGTAACTTTTAGAAATACCTAATTTACACTAAATTCACATTCTTTAGTTTTACAATTATGATGTATACAGGAAGCCAGATGATGTTTCTACTAACCTGTAAAAATCTCATCAGTCTACGATGTATAGTTTTCTAGAAATTAACGATTGCAAATGTGTGTGCGGGGTTGGCCACACCTAGTTTTTTTAGTAAACTCGCGAGCCTGGTTAGGATAGGGTTAAAAGATCCACAATTTATCGAAACAACTGACGATATGCACTGTTAAAAGCACGACAACTGACGAAGTGCACATTTCAATCGCATTCATTTAATTACAAGTTGTGTGCAATTGCTTGAAGATAACTTTTTATGTCAATATTCGTTGAGTCATAATTTTCGACTATGCTCTTCAGCCGTTGGTTGACAGCGTCGTAGCGCTTCTTCCGAGGTGGGCCAGCAATTCCAGCACTCAATTGCTCAATTAACATTTCGTTGGAACCTTGTTCCCGCTTAATTTTTTTGACGAGTCTGCGAAGCGTCGGATGGGATATTGAGACACGCTTGCTGAATGCATTGTGCCATCCTTCAATACTATTATTCGTTCGTGGAAGGTCATCTTGAACCCGGTGGAAGACATTCCAACACCGGATAGGAAATAGAGGTTGACGACGATTCCTGCGATACAATCGTCCAATCCAAGTAGTTTCAAAATAGTCAATGTATTCAGACAAGTGCTGCTCATCGTCGTCACTGAACGTGGCCAGGAAGTCCTCGAACCGTTGTACAACGTCTTCAGGCGGAACGAATGCCAGTGCCTGGAAGCATTTTATGCGAAGTTCTCGGTAACGGTGTATACGAGTGGCACCGTGCGATTTTCATCGACCAGCGCGTGTATCGTGTACAGCTGGTATCCAAGTGGAGCAACATCAAATGTACCGTCACAAAACCAATTAGCGCAGTTGTTCAGTATATCCAGATTCTTTTGAGACGCAAACATATAGAATTCGTTCTCATCGTCTTCCTCGACAACGAAGGCTTCTCCCCTCGGTGTCACGCGGAGTTCATCCATCAAGCCGTTTCCTTCTGGACATACGCCCTTTCGCTGTATCATCCGCTTTAATTATGTTGCTTTAGGGAGAGCACCAGCGGTATATACATCATAATTCATTAATGTACACCATTACAAAGACCGCACATCACAATGGCTTATTGTCTCAATGTTTGAGAAACACGTAAAAATCTTGCTTGAACTGTCGGTTCGATAAAGTGTCGTTCGATCAACTGTCGGTTTGATCAACTGTCGGTTCGATAAAGTGTCGTTCGATCAGCTGTTCGGTTCGATAAAGTGTCGTTCGATCAACTATCGGTTCGATTAACTGTCGTTCGATAAAGAGTCGTTCGATCAGCTGTCGTTTCGATCAGCTGTCTTTCGATAAAGTGTCGTTCGATAAAGTGTCTTTCGATAAAGTGTCATAGTACCATTTTGCAAAGTTGCTTACAGCTAAGTTCCGACTAATCATGCGTGACTTCACAACTGTGATTGTAACATGTATTATGATGTCACTGCAGAGAACAACGTCACGAGTATTGTGAACCGGATGACATTTATCGAGTATGATCAGGATAACGCTTATAACATCACTTCCACTTTATTCGAGACGATCCGGGAACAAACGAACCAGATCAGCATCCTGAACCAATCCCTGGCGTTTGGAGTAAGTTCTTTTGGGTGTGGGATTCAAATACTTTAACATCCGGTTCTCTCACTAGCAGCATGCCATATTGACATGATGCCGATATACACATGGGTATATATATACGCTTGTTGACAACCGGTTCGTGGGGGTCATTGAATATCCAAGAACCGACAGGCAATATTGCTTTTTTGGAGTATTAAAGTATTTTTCCTTTTCAGCCAATGGACGTCTTTGCCAGTTTTGCCTCCACCATAGCCACAATTGAACAATCAGTTTTTGATGTTAATGAAACTCTCAGTGCTGAGGTTACTGGTATAGCAGCACTCTTAGTGGATTTCCAGTTAAGATTGTGTTGTGCATTAAACAGCACATTTATCACCCATGCTTACAAAATGACAAAACACGGACAACGTTTTTTTTTACAAAACAGTTGGCTTTTGACACGTCTGGCCGCCAGATGGAGCGCATGAGCAACGAAATTGAAATAATGGAAGCAAACTCCACCAATTACTTTGATTATTTCTCCACCGCTTTGGATTACTTGCGACAGGTCAGTGCTGGAACAACCACGAATAAAATTTTATAAACTTATTGACTGCCAGCAAAAGCTGATTGAAGCGTCTCATTAAAGTGACTGAAGGTATTAATCAGCAAACGTACATAATTACAAATGGATAGAAACCTATTAAATATGATTAAAACTCTGCTTGTACTGACTGCATAGTTTGCTTTGATGTCTATTTGTCTCAGCTGCCTCAAGCATTAACTTAACATTGATAGTAGCATCCTGTATATACTAAATCCTTTGTTTATTTCTATGTAGATCGCGAGAGAAACGAACGACGCTGTCGGTGAGAATAGAGACCGAGTTCGGGTCCTGAACAGCACCATGCTCTTGCTTCAAGTTCTCGTGCCCGCCTACATCCAGAGATTTCAGCCGGACAAACAAAACGGCACCGGCACTACGCAGGAACCTCCCGATGTTGAGGAATATCCTCAACCTCTCATTTCCAACTTTGAGGAGAAGTTGAACTTGAAGAGCATGCTTCAGCAAGATGAAGAGAAAGATATTCAAGATGGTGATTACAACTCGGACTACAGCGAGTACGATTACCAAGAAGGTAAGTTTGAGATTCTTGATTATCGTCAGCGACAATTAATTCAACAAGTTAACGGTTCGTTATAATAAACATTGTCAGAATATTTGGCTCTAATTATATTTTTCATGTTGTTCCTCAGCCAATGGTCGTTCTGTGATTTCATCGGATGAATATTTCAACTTTCCCGACTCGAACTTCGCCAATTACCCACAAGACCCGGAATACGACCTGGAATCGATTTTGAACGGGGACGCCGACCAGGCCAGGCTGGAAGGAAGAGTTTCCTCATCTTATGACGTCAACAACTACGAAGACTACCAATATTTTGCCGACGAAGAAGCTTGAAATTTTGCAGAAGAATTTCTACCGGGATTGAAAAAACAATTGAAAAGATTTTACAAAAATTCCGCTTTCAACTTGTGATTTTGTTTAAGAAGTAGGCATCTATTTGTTGCTTTAATGTGAAACTACTTAAACATTGTGCTTTTTTTCTTCTAACGGGAGGTTTAAGGGTTTTATTTGGCTGATTCCGCATCCATGGTTTCTGTCAAGGTGTAATAATGTTAAAGCGCTTTACAGTATTTGAAAAATAAATTTTGTGCCTACATTTGTTAAGATGTACTGTATTACGTCATAAATCACTCGCTTTTCCTTTTTCATTCTTTTTGAAATGTAGTAAAACATTTGCAAAATGTGTTTTGCAGTTTAAGGGGAAAGCTGATAGATGGATATGCATTTGCACATAGATATCCTCATTTATAAAAGATATAAGCTCAACATTCTAAATGTTTTGATTGAGTAACAACTCGATAGTTCGAAGTATATGCAGCAACAACTCATGTACTTCGTGAGCATCAACTTTATTGTCAAGTGACAATTGCTGTGTTTACAATCAAAGATAGATCATATTTGCCTCCAACAAATACATCTTACCGAGTTCGAATCTAGGTGACCATAGAAATATTCCAGAAAAAAATGCTTGATGTTTTCCTCACTTAGAACTAAGGCAAACCCTTCAAACGAGATTTATTGACCTTCACATTAAAATATTGGGTTTCAACATGAGAAAGACTTGAGTCAATAGATTTTTGTGATATCCTGATAACGAGGTGATCAAGCAAACCTGCTTGTATCGCGATATATTTTGTTTTATTAACTTCTCTAAATTTTTCATTTTCAGGTTGAAAAATACTTCTATGACTTGTGCTCATTGCAACTTGAACAATTAACATACTTGAAAAGGTTTTTGATGTCAGTATTTCCATTCCTTGTTCTATGTTTATTGCAACTTATCTGTTTGTTTAGTTCGCTGGCACAGAACGATGGAGCTAAGCCAGAGGTGACGAACCTGCGGCCCGCCAAACAATTTTGTGCGGCCCACCAAACGATTTGACAAACGCCCATACATGCAAGGCATATAGGACTTATAGGAAATTCCTATAAGTATATTCCTATATTGTATATAAGTATATTCCTATATTCCATATAGGGTTGCCATACCGTCCGGAAAATTCCGGACATGTCCGGAATTTAGGGTTAAATTTTGCGTCCGGGAGACCAGCAGTCTTGAACGAAGCGTCCGGTGAGACCAGCAGTCTTGAACTTTCTTTCACCTGTTTCTAATCTTTGCGCAATGCGATATCAAAAGCTGATAGCACAATTGAGTCGCAGCAGTATGTCTTCAATAGATTGCCGCACTCAATCGATGTATTTTTTGCGGCCGCGGGAGCAGCTAAAAATCTGCCAAATGAAGCGGTTGTGCTTGAATGCTAATTATTATGCAAAATGTTAAAAAAATTGTGCGGCCCGCTTGCTCAGCCGTAACTGACAAAGTGGCCCGCGTCATCGAATAGGTTCGTCACCCCTGAGCTAAGCAAACAGGATATTTAATTTTGGTAATTCCCCTAGAGAGGTTTCTATTTTGAGTTTCGCAAGCGCAATGCCGACCGGTGTAGTACCAACTATTGACTAACTTCTGTGACGTTCTGTGCAGACTGATACCAAACTTTCCAGCCTGCCAGTATACTCGAAATTCCTGTTTTTGTTTAAAGCAAGCCTACTGTTTATGCAATTCATTAATCGTCAAAAATTGTGGTTAGTCAGAAGCAAACTTATGCAGGTTAACTCAATTCTGTTCAAATGCCACGTTTAATTTGGTCTGGATTAAATCAAGAGAAACCCAGTCTGGTCTAGGTTCCCTAGGCGAGTGCTGAGCTGTTGGGCTAGGTTTGCATTAACCCTGACGCTTAACCATAGTCCATGACGCTAGAGTCTAAATACGGGAATAATCATTACCAAAATGACTGGAAAAGATTTAGTCATGTCAGACCAGCTTTTAGCAGCAAGAATGTATTTATCCAGTTGGTAGAGGTAAAATACCGAGATATTCTAAACCAAATTTGTGGAAACGCATTCGGTCATTTTTTTCCTGTATTTATATTATTACCCTATTGAACCAAAAAGTGTGGTAGCTTACGTTCGAAGCTATTCCTTGCAGTTTCTAGTTAATCTAACTTCTAGGCTATATATTAGTTACCGACTTGCTGACCGGACTGCAAAGTATGTCCATTTTCAGCAAGATTTTGTGTTCACCAAACAACCAAAATTGACAAGTGCAGTGCGCAAAACTGCTCAAGCTTCATGGAAGTGCGCTCTTAGTTGTAATGTGCACAGTTTGACCTATTCAATCTTTAAATTAAATGAAAATTGAGTGAACATAATTTCTGTCTAAATCATTAATTGCAAAATAACGCCTGTTAAGTGAGGCAATGAAGCTCATGAAAAGCAGTATTGAGTGCACCTATGCCAAACTCTGCAGTCTGGTTTGCTGGTACTACTACACGACTTGGATTTGTGGACTCAGTGTCAATTCATGAAGTTCAGAAATTGTAATTCAAGATGTTGTCAAGGTCGTCATTCATGTCATCAAATTGAACTTGGCCAGCCTTGAAATTATTGTAACATAAGCTACTAACTTAAGTTTTAAACCAAAGTTTTCCATTTAATCTAAATTTCAAATTTAAATTAAATCATAAGTTGCGCACTCAAGAGCACACTAAACATTTTTGGTTGCTTGGCATACAAGATCTTGCTGAAAACTTGCCATACTCTGCAGTTCGAGTCATAGCGCGTCTTTGGTTTTCTCATTATGTGCCTTCGGCATATGCATCACAGACAATGCACCCTGACCTCCAAATTTTAGAGATTGTGGTTGCTGCCACCAAATGTCAGCTTATGAGGAAAAAACGATCTTTCAAAAAATGCTACATTCACGAGACTTACAATGACAGGTGCCAACCTTTTAAACCCTAATACTTATTTAAATGTTTGACCAAACTTGACAATAGCTGCCGCCTTTTTATAAATTTTTATACTGGGTTTCGGCAAAAAATTTTATGATTAACAAAGCAGTTGTAACCATATTTCTTACAACAATTGGGAGACAAATTAGGCAAAATATCTCATAATTGAATTTTAGAATTTAGTATTTTTAAATTAGGGCGTTTCAAAGTAAGCAGGAAAATGAAAGAACTAAAAGCTTCACTATTATAACTTTTGGCTGATTTATGTCGGGATTAAGAAGAAAGGTTAACAACGGCGTTATGTCCATTGACTTACAACTTCAATTTATCATTTTACATCACTGCTTAAAGAGTAAACTAAGTTTTATTCCACACTTTTGACCAGAATTGCTGCCGCATCTTACTGTTTGATGTTTTGTTGTTTATATTTTGCCACAAGTTGTACGTAGCACAATTATGATGCAAACCAGAACAGAATCAACCGTGGAGTGAACGAACTTTCTAGCTTTCCTTCCTAGATTTAAAAGAATCTGATTTGGTTTCTTTGCTTTGTCAGGATAAATCCTACGTCTATGGTTGTTCATCCCTGAAACTGCTCTTGTTTGATTTGTCAAAATTTTATGGCATGAAAGGCGTATGGACCATCTTGAAATGCAACATCATTCGAAAAACCATGGGGTTAGAAATGTTGCAAATATTTGATGCAATGCAACTTTACACAGCATGAATCAGCAAACCTTCAGCAGTCAATGCAGCCTAAAACCGTTCAAAACATGCAGTGAAGTGAAACTTGATATGAAGCACTATGGCAATGGTCTGCCGTTATTTCCACTGTTTGTCATTTAGAACTAATGTTTTATGACTTCAAGGTAATATTGGCCCATGGTTGCATTGTTCATTTATAACATTTGCTGTTTGACTTGTGCAAAATGTTGACGCCGTGAAGTCATGTCACAAGACGTTGCACCATTAGTCAATGCTAATGTTCACAGCAGCGATGTCAGATTGAATTATAATGTATGAGATAGGTTGGTATTGAGAGATCTATGAAATAATTAACAGTTGAAATAGTTGCTGCTTTAGTGCGGGCAGAACTTCATTATCTTGTATGGCAAGCCTATGTGTTAGGTGTGTCTGTTGGTCTTATTTTCTTACCATTCTGGGCGATAGTCAATTTAAGTGAAGATTTCACGAGCGCTTACTTGCTGAGGTTGATACTTACGGACATAGGGTTTAAACCTTTGTATGTTAACTGGACTCAGGAGTTGAATTATGCTTTTCGTTAATTAATAGCTACATGTTTGCTCAATAAACAAAAGAAGATAAAATTTGTGGTTGATGCTGTTAACTTCAAGTAACTGTTAATGCTTCAACTAAACAGAAGTTTATTTAGAGTAAGGGAAAGATTAATTGTATTTAAACATTTATGACTTAACATCATTGGATATGTTTTAACCAAAAAAATGTAAGTACATTGACATTATATTGTATTTTGGCCATTATATTGGCCAAAGAACTTATTTTGTTCCACAAAATCTTGCCAGTTTGAAAAAATGTTCAGCAGGATATTTTCACGTAAAAAAAAATATCCACGAGAAACAAGTTCACCATGGAAACGTACCTTGGTTTCAAAGATTTATAAGTAAGTTATACTTTCTATCTAGGTCGTTTAATGCTAGCAAGTTTGTGTTGTTTCAAAGCAAACAAAGAAAATTTAAGTTTACTATTAGGCTTCTTATCTTTTTGTTGACATTTTTATCATAGTAGATGTTTTGTTAACTTATCTATCCATCTTTATATCTTCTTTTTTTTCTTTTTGTTTACTTTTTGTGGTATAGTTTGGCTAATAAGGTGCAGTCAGAGTCTATTTAAAAATATACTTTGTTTAAAAACCAGGATTAAGACTGGGTGTGGCTAAAATTGAGGAAGGGGTTCCTTTGGTAGAGTCAGTCGGTATTTCAGTAGTAGGCGTATTAAGTGACTGACAAGTAACAAACCGAGTCTTTTAAGAAAGTTTAAAAACTTACCGGCGAAACGCACAAACACCGCGATAAGTTTCGCAGGTGCATCAGCACAGTATTTGATCTTATGCAACAAATTATAATCACACATTTATTACATAGTTGTGACGCCTTTGATTTCTTAGAGGCTGAAATCAAATAGTATGTTTTATGTAATAATATGATCGTGAGGCGACACTTAATCGAAAGACAGTTTATCGAACGACACTTTATCGAACGACACTTAATCGAACGACAGAAGTGTCGTAGTACCTAATATGATTTACCTAGTTTATATGACAGTGCTCTTCAACAGGGGTTCCGCGGAACCCTAGGGTTCCGCGCAACATGTAGTGGGGTTCCGTGAGTTTTAAGGGTTCCGCGAGGGTTCCTCGTTTATTTAGGGAAATTGATTTCTTGCTTCAGCATTTTGATGCGTCATTCCGATTTTTTTTAGATCACTGCACCGCATTCATACTCCAAGTAGGCCAGTTTGTTAAACAAGAAGTTGAGTGCAGTCAACAACCGAATAAAACATTAATATAATTGTTGCGTTACTTGCTGTTAACAAGAACGTTATTGTTGCATCACAATCATAAACACAACAAAAACAGAAGTTGCTTGAAGGTTGTCGATATGTGTATGAGAATTGCATTAAGCAACGTTGAGCCTCGATTTAAGAAGATTGTAAAAGAAAAGCAACAATAACAGAGTCATTAAATGTCTGACTTTATAACTTTTGTAATAACTGTTTATGTTTTGAAATGTGTAATTATTTTTTGAAGTGTAACAGTGTAATAACGAAATATTTTATTTTCTGACCAAGCAATTCGTAATTTCTAAGCTTTTGTTAGTGGGGATCCGTGACAAACGCGAAAGTACAAGAGGGGTTCCGCGTTGACAAAAAGGTTGAAGAGCACTGTTATATAAACTACTTGTTTGGCCATATTTTCATTCCATTGTGACTATGTGTTTGCTGCTACAGTTTTGAAATGTACCACAAAGGTAAAGTCTATATATTGCAGTAATATAAAATAGCAACTCTCGTAGCATCAGTTTAGGCATGAGTTGGCCACACCTGTTTGGGAGTATACAGCGATTGGGCAATTGCTATACTGCAGAAAACAAATAAAATGGTAGGCTACAACCAAACTTTATTTGAAAGAATTTTTTCATTCATTTTTCCGGTTAAGAACCGTCAGCAAATAGAAATAGGTTTAAAAGAATGAATGCCTGATTGCCTTTTTTTATTAGTACACCATATGTCATCCAAGGCTTATACGATCCAACAGAAATAAGTTTATTTGACAATGTCAACTAACAACATGACCGCATATAAGGTACAAACAAACACATGGTGGCGCCAACACAAATATTATACAGATGCTATATTTCCTCCCATGTCAAATGTATAATTCCCTATAAACTGAATTTAGCTAGCATCAAAGAACACAGTTCACTGCGCTTAAAACAGGATCGACAGAGTTTTTCTTCCCAAGTCATATTCAATAAAAACATTTTACAAAATTATCATTACATTTATCCTGCACACCAACATTATCAACTACAACAGTGTTTCCATGTTTTTCTACCACAACAAAAGGTTCTTTATGGAATGTAGTAGATAATAATTTAAGGTCTAACCCAGGTCCAGATCTAAGGGCACTAAGCACAACAGACTGTCTTAAATCTGCATGGTCCTTCCCCTTTTCCTCGACTTCTGCATCATGGTCACCAGCAAATTGTATAGTCTGTTGCATCACACGTTGATACACTTCGGGTGCACAACTCACACCAAACATGAGACTTTTACAATGAATTAAGTGACAAACATTACTCACTCTTCATGAGTGACAAATGTTGTTATTTCTCTAGACTGAGGGTCTAATTCGATTTGATGATAAGCGATTTTTAATGATCATTCGATTTGATATCCAGTTTACTAAACATTTCACATTGGTTTATGTCTTGTAATACTTCATCAATGATTGGTATTGGATGTCTTTATAGCTTTTTATTAGCTTGCCACACTACCACACACAGGCGAATGTCATAATTTGATTTTGACATGACAATTACCGGTGAAGCCCAAGGTGTATATCCACTAACCTTTTCAATGATATCAAAGGATTCCAGTTCCTTCAGCTTCTTGGTTAAACGGTCACAAATGTGGTAACTGGTAAGGGATACAATATAGATGTTGACAGACAGCAGTGACATTTTCGTCAACGAGATTCTTTAACTGGAAATCTTTCACCTTTACAATCCCTTCAAAACAGGAATCGTACTTTTGTAATAACTGCTCAGTGCTTTAATTGAGAGAATGCCGAGATCTGTTGCAGTACGCTTTCCAAGAAATGCTTCTCCGTCTCCTTCAATAACTACGAAGTCAATAGCAGGTGGAGTTTTCCCAGGAACGTTCACACAAGCTTGAAATGCACCAATCACCTTCTAGGAGGTATCACTGCCATAACTGTAAATATTTCTATCGTTAAAAACACTTACATTTTGCAGATCTTAGTTTCAAATGTTCCCACAGCATATAATTTATAACATTGCAGGATGCTCCTGAATCAACAATCAGTTCAACTTTCACCTTGATAGCTACCAAGGTCATTCATTTCTATTTTTGACAGATATTCTGGTCCTTCAGCACCTGAATCTTGGATTTGACGTAGGCTTCCAGCAGCTTTTTGTCTTAGATTCTGGTCCATTTTGCAGCAAACAGCAAAGTTACCCATGTTCCCACATTTGCAGCACCCTCTTCGTTTGGCTGGCCATTTTGGGTCTCATCCTATGTGACCTTTCCATCCGCACCTGTAGCATTTTATTTTTTGTCTTCTAGAAAAAGATATGTCCTCAGCGTTTGTTGCGCTTCTGTGCGGTTTACCATCAGTCATTTTATTTGCTTTTTAAATAAGGTCTGCATAAAACGGGCAAACAATCGTAATAACTTACAGAAAGGCAAACATTAGAAAACGTTTTTGTAACATCCACCAGAGTTGGTGAAAACTTATCTCAAGTGTTGCTACAATCCCCAAAAGCAAGTACATGTTCATCCAGCAAATAATTTAAACATACTTTTGATTGTAGATGCCGGAAAAATGATGGAACGGTGATCATTGAGAAGCGGGTTTCAAAGGACCATGTCAAATATCCAGAAAGCGAAGCACAAACTTTCAAGAAAATATGTGACAACAGCTTTCATCACCCAAATGTGGTCCTTTATCTTGATACCATTGAAGATGTATTTAAGAGTTTATATGATCATGAAAATACTTTGCATTAGGGTTAAATAGTGTGGCTTGTTTCAGTTCATTTTGGTAAAAAGATGCTGCCTACAATACATAAGTTTCACATACACATTCTTTTAGGAAGAAGCGATTTCACTGTATATGGAAATGTGTGATGGTGATCTTGAGGAGGTATGCTGATTTTATTGTGTCACATAGTAGATTTTAGGGGGCAATCAGCCTGTGCATTGGACTAGGGTTGACCTATGTACATATAGAGCCGGCCTTTGCTATTGCGAAGCCCCTTGCCGATTTTCTTTTGAGAACAGATCGTGAAATAATACTGTGGTTTGTACAAAATTAAAGCTAAATTGTTATTCTTGTTTCAGTGCTAAGCAGCGCTCGGCCTAATGCAGTCGCATCGCTTGTATTGGCCAAATGCCCGCCCTAGCTACATATCACCGATAGCGATAAAACGTGTTAAAAGCAACCACATGCTGCCATTAAATAAAGAGATTCGATTTAGATACTAAGTTTTCCTAAATCCTAAAATACTGCAGTCAACACTGTGTCGATACCGGACCGTCGTCTTACATTGTGCGTTGGGAGAATTATGGGCTACCCAAATACAAACATATTTTCTTTCAAAAATGATGATTAAACAGATTACAAAGATTTTATTTTGACACGACGTTACAACAGGAAGCATGCCAATAATCAAGCTACTAAACCACTAAACGAATCAAGTATATACTTTTTTCAGCGAATGCTGCCCATGACTATACTTTCATACAATTCTAAATTACATTGGAGAAATTAGTGGGTTAGTGGTTAGTGACAGCGTCGTGAATTAAGCACATTTGCTCCAAAAATTCCAAATATTCCTAAATATTATTAATTCCATTATTTGTTTAAATAAATACACCAAATTTAGTCCTGCAAAGTTTCGAACAAATTTCTAAAAATTACAATGGAACAAGAGTTGATACAGAAAAATAAAATAGTTTATTACGTATTTTTTGCAGTGGACAAAGAAGGGTGAACTTAATGCTTGCAATTTAACTGCTTTAGAAATGTGCAAACATATAATTGAGGGAATTTTCTATTTACATGGACAAAATATTAGTAAGTACTTTTTATAACTTGCTCATAGAGTGTTCATTGCTAGCTCAAAAACTAATTTGTTTGATATCAAAGAACACATTTAATTATTTTCTGAATCCATCGGATAAACTATTCTTAAAAAACATTTTAGGACCTAAAACTTTTACGAAAATATGACAGTCAACTGTGATATGCTCAGTGAAGATTGCAATTTGGCAGATATAATTAATTAGGTGTGCAAAAACCTTTTGTAATCAATCCATTGTACGGTTTCTGAGCACACATTACTAAATTTTGCCTGCGTGCAGTGCAAACAAACAATAATTTGGTCAAGATTATAATTCTTTCATCTCTTTCAAATCAGTTGAACCCTGCCTCCTTCGCTGTTAAAATATGCTTTTAAAATAGTTGCTATTTGTTATGTGTATAAATAAACATAAATAAACTTTTCTTTGTTTAGTTCATAGAGACGTGAAGCCAAGCAATTTCTTGATTCGTTCGAGTGATAAAAATGCAACAATAAAAGTGACTGATTTTGGTTTAAGCAAAATATTGTCAACTGATGTATCGAGCGCACCCACCACTTCGACCGGCACTGAGGCATTCATGGCTCCTGAGTATCATCGGAGAGAAGACGGAAGTTGTGAAACATCATGGGTACACTAGCTGTAGTGATGCACACTCCAGAATAATAAATCTCCAAATTCTTAACATTTTAGTTTTATTTTTTATCTCACAAACTTTATCGAATTTAAAATTGGCAGGTAGAATTTTTTCTAACTCTGGGAAACAGTTTTTATTTAATATTAAACGGTGTCTTGGCACATTTTGAGGAAAATCAAACATTGTATGCCTCAATCATCATGAATTAAACCACTTCCATCATGTCCGGCCGACCTCTGCAATCTTACTCAAATCATCAATACTTTTTTAAGGTGTCTTTATATTTAATCTTTAAATTACACAATTTTACAGAGAAAGTCTGGCGATATATTTTCACTTGGCATTACCTTGTATTATGTCCTCACAAATGGGCGTCATCCATTTGGTGACAAAACTTCTCACGAAGCACCCCACAACATTCAACAAAAAGCTTCTCCTGATTTGGATCTTCTTGACTCAGGTGCCTTGTTGTCTAAAAGTTGATACAATTTGTTTTGCTTAATAATGACATTTGTGCACTCGGACATCAGAGGTAGGCAGTACCACGGTACTATGGTACCGAATTACGGTACCGCGGTTCTTTTTTCAATACTGATTCCAGTACCGTCACTACTTTTTGTAAAAGTACCGAATCCCTGTACCGAATTACATTTTTCAAGAAAGATTACTTCAAGATTTTGAGAAGTATGTTTTTATAACTTCATTTTAATTAACACATAGTGCCACGTAGTGCCAATTCCAGCGCTTTTTGTTCGTTTTTTGATCTAAAAAAATAATAATCTAAATTCAGATAGTAGAATGCTTGTTGTTAAATACCTAAATAAACTACCTAAATTGAGGTAGTAGGATATTTGTTGTGCTCATACCCTCGGGCATGTGTGTTTTAAGGTGACACATACGCGCCTCTCTATTATAGTGATCTTCTTTGATGCTATCAAGCATCGCTGTAAGTTTTCTGCAACCTTTGCCAGTTGTTTTTGTTTACATTTTATCTTATTATGTTTGGTTCTTGTAAAATTTCACGTAGAATAACTAAACCATATTTTGTCTACAAAACGTACCTTTTTCCTGTTTGAACAACATTTCTAGTGGACAATTTATCGCAAGAGCAAAAGGAACTTGCTAAGGATTTGATAAAGAAGATGTTTGGCTTTGACCAAGAAAAAAAGGAGGTTGATTTTGACCCAGAAAAGCGACCAGCAATTCAACTTGTGAAGTTTCATCCACTTTTCTGGACGTCAAAGAAGAAAATTGACTTCTATAAGGTTGGTTCGGATCAAAAATATGACAGATAATATTTGATGATTACAGTATAATTCAGCTTTGCGTCTTTTCTATATTTTTAATGAAAATTGAATATTTGCATCAACAGGAAGCCAATAGGTGGTTTTACAGCCAATCCCCAAAAAATGTTGAAAAATATCAACAAGCTCTTAAATACTTTGAAAATGAATTCAACATATGTATCAATAATGTGCCATCCTCCTTAAGAAATGAGAGAAAGTTTCCTATTAAGGAATGTAGAAACGTCCATCAACTTCTTCAAAAAGTGATACGAAATATGGTAACAAAAGATAAAATCAGGCGGCTGGCTAAATAAGCATGTGTAAATGCGCATCTTAATTCTTAAATACGCATCATATCAAGGTTTATTATGAATTAGCGATTAAATTTTTATCTAGTGCAATACTTATTGAAACAAAGACACCATTTCAAACCTAGCTTTGTCAATTTTTTACTTAATAAAGTTAATTTTGAAACATTAACTAAATGTTGTTTTAAACTTGATATTGTTTCTAGGATGAACATGGTGATGAGAAATCAGACGAGTCTATGGAGCTGCTGGGATTTTTAAACAACGGAAAGAGAGATTATGATAAATTTTTACTCACACTTACAGGACCTTACCCTGGTCTACTTGCTTATCTGTGGTGGTATCTAAGTGACGAGGAAATTGAGGGACCATACTATCCAATGAAGTCTGCTTTGCATTATTGCTGTTTGATAGCTTGTACTTTATCATAGACAGTTTATGCCATGTTGCTGATTACTAATTATAATTTCCCTCAACCTTTAAGGTTTGTTTCTTTTCAGAAATTCACCACATACTGGATCAACAAAACAAGGTTCTTTAGGTAAGCAATTTGAACAACGTTTCTATTTTATGTTACAAATATTTCTACAATGAGTTGAAAAGTATGTCGTTACCACGCACGTATGATTTTTCATACCAGTAACAACAAGAGGGCTTCTGAGCCATCTCCTAACTAACCTGTGTAAGTTAGTTGTACTAGAGCAGGGGTTCTCAGTTCGGAGTGTACCCTCCTGGTGTGCGGTAAGGCCATTCTGGGGTTGCAAGCTTCTCCGCTAACTTTAACTAATATTTACGTGATTTGAGGGTTCACGTGTAATATGGTGCAGGTTGTGGTTTCTGTATATTTACCATCTGATTTTACTATGATGTATTCACTACCTACAAACTCATTGTCTATACCAGAGGTCTCAAACTCGAACAAACTATAACAACATTGGCAAGTCTTCAGCTTAGCCACTTAACAATTTAATCCGTCGTTTTTCGAAGTAGGAAAATACTATTGGTGTAAACAGCTAATTGCGAATGCTAATTTTCAACTTTAAAGACATGTCAATTTTGCCAAAGTGTGGAATGTAAATTAACCTAAAACTAATACCCTCTGATTCAAACCCTTACTTCTCATGATTAAATTACTGAGCTTAGCGGCGAATTGAAATAAATGCTAAATTTCAACTTAAAATGATATTTTATTTTCTGAACTCTAAATTAATTTAAAACTACTGTGTATACTACGACCCAAATTCTCACCTCTCATGACTAAATCACCTCAAAAATTAATTTGTACACAACAAGTAAGTCAAACAGAGACATCCATTATAAGGACCCAATCGCCGAGTGAGAATAATTCAATCGCCGACCACCTCGCCACCACATACGAGAGTCATAAAATCATCAGCGAACATCTGCTGGTCACCGTATTATGGTTCAGCAACTTCAGTAAACTGACGCCGTGAAATTGTCACTTTTAAATGAAAAATGTTGCAGCAACCGTTTCAATTCTTTAGATTATTTCTGATATCCTGGGTAAGTGTAAAGCAAAGTTTGTAAATTAGGTGTTGTTCAACAAAATAAAAACTATTTCAATGTAAACAATCGAAATGATATACCGGTACCGTGTACGCATAACCTTGTGTACCGGTAACAGCAAGTAGGCTACTGGCCTATAGTCTAATCTAGCTGTACTGGGCTAGGCTAGGCCTACAAAGGCTATTTTTTTAAAAGATTTCAGAAAACTTTAATGGAATAGGCTAGAAATAGCAAGTTACTAATTAATGTCTGTAATCCCCTTAATCTTAAATCAACACATAGTACCACAAATCAATAATAACACGGAAACTGAAAGCGTTTTATTAGATTTTCCGTCTACGTCTAACGCCAGTCAGCATCCCCAGGTAATGGTTGTCCACGGATAAGGTAAGAATCATACTTTTCTTTCGTTTGACCAGTCCAAGTCTTGTGAAAAACAAATTACTCAGTGTTTCTGGTTTAAAGAGGTGTAGACTTAGGTAATTCAACCGGCTGTAAGGCACCAGATCTACAGACATTAGCCTTACTTGCAGTGTTGTAATGACTCGAGTCATGTTTTTAAATTACTTGACTTGACTTGACCTGAGTTAATACTTGAAATGACTTCACTTGACTCGAGTCTTGGAAAGTAAGTTGGCACAAGTCATTAAATCCTTGTTGTTAATTTATTAACCAACTGAATTACAGACATTTGATTTGGTTGTGAATCATCGGTTAAAGGTATAGCCAATGACATGACTTCATTTGACATGCATAATATTTTAACTTGACTTGATCCAATTAGTCTAATTTGAATTGATCCAATTTGACTCGACTGGACTTACGTCAACTTCCCAAATGACTTAACTTGACTCGAGTCTTAAAAAAATGACCTGGTTACGGCCTTGCCTACTTGTTTTACCACCAATTTCTAGTGGGATTTTATTTTAAAGAAACTGCACCTGTACCTGATTTTTTTCTATTGCATATAGGTAATGTTTTACCAAAATGTGTTAAGAAATATGTTTAGGAATAAGTGTAGTTAATATCCTTGTATTTAGTTTCCATATCTTCATGTTCTATAACATGCAATGCTGTGAATCTAAAATGTTTCATTATTTTGCAGAAAATGAAGAGCGCAGAAAAATAACTCGAAAAATAGAAAAGTTTCAACATGGATGGAATGTATCTAGAGGTAAAGGTAATGTATTTGGCAAGAGCTGTGTATAAATGTATTTTAGCAGTGTATAAACTCGGTAATTTATATTTGCAAATATATGATGACAAGGCTGTGTGATTTTTAAGCCAATATTTTAACCTTATACTGGTTTTATTTTGTGTGTTTGGCGCCACAGTAAGGCTTAAAATGTGTGTTTTTTACATTTGCTTGTAACCAACTTGTAGCCTAGCCTACACCAGGTTCAAGTCACAGATAGGCCTACAGTTATTTAAATGTAAAACAAGTGAAAACGAAAGTTATGTTTGTTTAGGATATGGGCCACTGGATTTGCTGCGTCTTTATGAACAAATTTTTCAAATCAATGACGAGCAGCTCACCACGAATGCAGCGGAACTCTTCCCAGAAGAGCTGAATTTATCCGATATCAAGTTGACAGAATCACAAATTGACTTGCTCCTGTTTATTCTCACTAAAGTTAAGAAACGCATCAAGTTGCTTCTTCTGATCTACTGCTTTTCTAAACCAGAAGATGTCGGCCGATTATTTGAGGCAATTCAAGCAATGCCAGGAAAGGTTTGTTTATTTATTTTACTTTCTACTTTTTCGTTCGTCTTCAACTTTGTTTACGAACTCGATGTGTCGTAACAATGCGCCTTGGTTTTGCATGTGACGTCATAATAGTTTTTCCCGCCTTTAAGCAAACATGGTTTGTTGAGATTCTGTGCGTTGTTGTTGGTCGGAATATTTTGTTTTAATTTATTTCAACGGGGCGTAATTTCCCCGCGCAAGTTTTACTTTTTAAATCGCTGATAGATCTGGAATGCGCAGTAAACCTGGCCGCTTAAAATTCGTTCGTTTTATTGAAAAAACGGCAAAATATGATCGGTTCAGTTTAGGCTAAAATCAGCAGCATCTGACCAAGATTTGGCCAGAAGCAAATTTCAAATTTTTACAAAAGTAAAAATATTTTTGCGACTTTAATATCAAGTTTTATTTCTGCAACGAATACTCGATTGTGGTTTAAGTTGGTCGCTTAAAATTCCTTCTATTTTTCTCAAAATCCAAAAATTTGTGCTGGTCCAGTAGGCTACTGTAGGCCTAAGCTACCTCCGTGCTAGTTAATTATTAATTAGTTAACACTAACCAATTAACTTGTATGAATTAAATATTAAGATATTATTCTTTGTTATAACACCATGTTGTAGTTTAATTTTACAAACATTTTAACTCTAGATCAGATGGCTTGATATCAGTGGCAACACAATCCCGAAGATTCCTTCAAAATCCTTCTTCAACAAAATCGAGGATTTGCTGGATATGTGGGATTGCTTCCGTGATGATGACGCAACAGGTGGGAAGCGTAATGCGAACCAATCAGAAATCGCTAAAATTCAACGAGTCCTTGACCAATTGGATGACTCGGTATTATTTATGTCTTGTTATGTTTGTGTGAAGTTGAACTTTGCAGAGGAATTTAATCTCAAACTTTTAATTTATAGAAGTTGTTGGTTGATCTTGGTTGGTGCGATGGTAAATTGGTCGAACTCCGCTCGCGAAAGTAAAGTGACGTCTCCGCGTGACGTAGCCATCTTCAAGCAAGAAATTGGTTTTACTTCGATAAATACCGTTCTTAAAATCGATTCATTTACACAAAAGTAAGAGCGACCGAACGCGATTTCATTTTGTCAATCGCGACCTGGTCGGGAATCGAACTCGGGATTTTTAGACAATGTAGACAATATCCTGATGCGCCACGCAAAGAACTGTTAAAATGATGCTTAAAAGTGATTTATACTTGTATTAGCTTGCATAGTTACGTAACAATTGTATATGTTTGTCACATACGAGTTAATTGATTTTGTAAACACCGCATATGGTTGTGCTATTTTCTTGTGATAATTTCGAGATTTCTTATCATAGAAACTTGTACATTGGTTTTTCTTGATAATTAATGTTGTTTTTCTATCACTGGCGATCAGTTTGATCTGTGGCGGTTGGCGTCATGTCATGTTAGTTACTATTTCCTTTGATTTCTTTGTTTTACCTAATTTTTTACATTCCATAGTTAATTAACGTTGATTGCTTTGCTTTATATTCTGTTCACCTTCTGTAAATCCATTCAGTCGTTTATTTGTTTCTTAAATTCAATGCAATTCTATTCCCCACGTGTTGGCCGATTGATGTCTGCGAATATGCTGCCGAGAAAGACACGCGACCTCATGATGAATCAAGAAGAGTTTTTCTTGCTCTCAGACTTGAGTAGCTCTTGGTTCTGACAGCGGTCGAGAAAACTCTGTGAGCCGTCGTCCAAGTCGGCTTTCACAATAGAAGAATATTCGCTGGAGAATGCGCAGAGAGCATCATTGTCAATGGGCAGAGACGGCCACAGATGAACCAGACTAAGAGTTTATTGCTCTCACTCATTATGGCGCTTTTGGCAAGGTTTGTAAATTGGCGACCTGAGAGATTTTGTTGATCAAACAAACATATTTAACCGATAAACCGTCCTGGTTTATTTAACTACGGTCTCGATCGTAAACTGACTACAGTGTTAGGTTGTTGCTTTGGGCGCTAAATTTTAGGGTGACAAATTATATCGATTAACTTGTAACAGTAAGAACACAAATAATAAGTAAATATGATTTCAGAAACGCGTTTAGTTCCCATTGAATAGAAAATTACATCGTTTAATTACCCATGAAAAAATAGACAAAAATATAAGTTTTAAGCCTAAAATTCCCTTAGCTAAAAAGTTTCCCGACCCCTGATTTAGATGAAAGCAACAGCTACTTGATAACAGAACAATCTGCTTTGTCCGCTCCTGCCTAAAGGAAGCAGCTCAGACATGTTTTGACTTACTTCTCAGTTGCATTGAACGAAGCCATGGGCGCCCGCAGCGCATACGCACGTGCGTACAATTTTCAGCCGTGTTCAGTGAAATTACGTTTATTTATAAATTTGACAACTTACAGGCTGTCACCGAGTTTATTTCAGAGTTTTTTATTACTATCGTCGGGATACGTCATTGGTAAGACCGTTGCCATATTTCAAGTTCTTTTACAGTACATATGTTGGTTACTCGTTATATTTGGTTGATTTATTCTGGCTAACTTAAGCTAAACATCTATGACGTCAATAGAGGATTTATTGCTGAATAATCCTTTATAATTAAGACTACCAGCGTATAGGGAGCTCATTGGGCAATAACCTCTGTCACGAACCCAATTTTAGGACTCATAGATCTTTTTACGTTTTTTTTTTTGTTCTTCGTATTTCCTTGTTTGCATGTGACAACGTTTTGGCTTTTACCTTATTATATTGTAGACTGGTATAAGGTCGTTAAAAAATTGTTGTATTCTCCTTTCAAAAATGTAAACTAAATTAACAGCTATTGTAGGCCTATACGTAAAATCAAAGAATTTATTTCATAAACTCTGATGGAAACATTTTAACCGATCAAAGTCTTATAGAACAAGAACTAATCAAATTCTACGCATCGTTTTACAGTTGCCCCGCCAACAATGCAACACCTTACTCGGTACCAGATAAACTCGGTCGTATCCACACTCGAAATTCCCTCGATACTCGACCGGTTCAAGAAAGACGATGACCGTTACCGAAGCGCATCGACAGGAAGAAGATAGACAATTGGAGAGAATTGTGAGACGGTTGTCAAGGTAACTAGGAGTGTTATAACGAGCTGAACACAGGGTTAAAAATAGGCTGATCCGAGCGCGGCTGCTTGTAAAGCAATTCAGCAAACGAGATGAAATGTAAGAAATTGTTATCGTTTGTGATTGACTTCTTTTTGTGACTTTTTTAACTTAGGAGTCACTGATGTACCGCAATTGTTCATGACAATAGTGACTGACACTAAAAACTCATGCAAAATACATCTTTTGAAATTTATTTCATTATATTGGGCACACGTACTAGAATTTTACAAGCATACACACAAAATACACACGTTTAAAACAAGTTGGTATCGTACTACAAAGTTATACACACAAAATGGACATCTTCAAAACCAATCTAGATTGTAACATCCTACACACAATGAATAGGCCTATGTATGCAACCAGTCTAAATTGCAATCTTCGAATGGTTATTCTGGGTAAGAATTGAAGTGGTTGGCACCATCTGGATCATGCCCGATCTGCCCTTCCATAAAGTCTCCATTATTTGAAAGCCATTCGTTGAAGGGCGCTACATCGGGAATTTCCAGATACATTACCCGGCCTTTCGGTGGCTGAAGCTCAGCGAATTATGCAAAAGCTCCGGGGTTTCTTTGCGGTTAAGTCTTTCTAAAACGGTCTAGACTTGGTGTTAACAGTTATCGATACAAATGCGCCAGAGGTCTTTGCTAGAGCTATTGCACAACCATGCGGGCACCATAGGCCAGCTCAATCAAGACACGACCGGTTTAAGAAAGAGATTACCCAAGCGAATTACTACATGCTTAAAACAACTTTATATCGAGCTAAAGAGTTGACACAATAAATTGAAATCTTCAAAACCAGTCGAAATTGTACCTTAACATTCCGCATAAAATTGACAAGTCTACCATCCGCCTCGATCGTTACCTTTAACTGGTGCCTGTTCTGGGTAATAGTTAAAGTAGTTGGCGTCATCTGGATCATACGTGACCTGTTCATCCACAATGTCCACATCATTTGGTAACCACGCCTCTTGGTAGCCGTTGAAGGGCGCTACATCGAGAATATCGGAATGCATTACCCGATCTTGCGGTGACTGAAGCTCGGCAAATTCTTCTGAAGCTTCCGAGCTTCCCTGGGGTGACAACGCAATTTTTCCTTGCTGTCTGGGTTCGGTCGTCATATTTGAAGCCCTGGATGTATTGGAGGTGGACTCTGGGGAGTTGTTTAAAGACTTGTCACTACGCGAGACGTCATCATTTGCTTCATGATTGCGATGATGCTTGCGTAACGAGCTGGGGTGGCTGTACTTTCGGTCGCATCCTTTGTACTTTAAAGTAAAAAATAGGAATCTATGCTTGTGGCAAAGACGCCCAAATTTTGCTGACTTCGTTTGCAAAAAAACATTTTAAATGAAAACACATGAAAGCGAAACTGGGAATGTTGCTTACCTTGCAAACATAAGGTTTTCCTTCAACGTGCATGTAGCTGTACTTTATGTGATCAGAACTGTTGGAAAATCGTCGATCACACCCAGTATATTCTACTGAAATAAAAAATTGCAGACTTGGAATCTCATATTTCGTTAATGAAAGTGTAGAGAATGCCAGATATCTTACATGTGTGAGTTCTTATATGGATTTTGAGATTTTCACTCCGGCTAAATCGCTTTCCACATCTGAAGCATTGGAAAGATTTCTCTCCTGTGTGAACTCGGATGTGGTTGACCAGCTTGTACTTGGAAGAAAGTTTCGGGAAGAACGTAGAAAGTTTCGGGATTGGTGCTGAATGGCCAACGATTGTTGCTGAAAGTTTGACGGTTGCTGCTGAAAGTTTGACGGTTGTTGTTGAAAGTTTGACGGGCGCTGCTGAAAGGTTGATGCGTCATATCCGGAATAAAATGCCGGCGTCGGCGTTGTCGGATAAGGATAGGCCTGATAGTTGACATAGGGATGCTGGGCCGAGAACAAATTTTGATGAGTTGTGTTAGCTCTTGGGTGGTAAGGAACTGGTGGGTGTTTGGGTCCGCTCGGAGAATTCATATTGTCGAATATTTCACAAAAATCTGAAAAAATAATAGCAATTAAAAGATATCGCGATTAACCAATCTTATAAATGTAGAAAGATACATACCTCTGGCACACTTTTCAACCCATATCAGGTTGTGAAAGCTTCTAGGATTACTTCTGCTTCATATGGTATCTGTCGAACACTGACCAACTACTGGACACGTCTGACTGGATCCTGGTCATTTATATCTGGCCTGATCTGGCTTTGCTTTTTTCTTATCACGTCGTCACAATCAATTCTTTGTTTGTTTAATTTCCGATCGTTGGCGATCTCTTTCCCACCGGGTCACGTGCTACGATCCCAAACTCGTAATTTACCTTCGGTCGCTAGTTATCGAGTCTACAACGAAGATAATTCCAGGACGCAGCACGCGTCCATCGATGACGTTGCATGATGTCACTATGGATGCAAAAGTTGAAAATATTTGCACTTACTGGGTTTATCAAGTGAGATACTTTGACAAGATACGTTAAATGCAAGTTACCAACTTCTGATCAATGTTCATAAACATCGGCCCAAGAAACCCAATAAACGCTTTGAAAATATTTTGGTAACAAAGTAATGTAAAAACTTACTTCAAAACCAAACTTTTAATTGAACGCTTGTCGCGTTTCGCTTGTCATTGTCCGTTAATGCTAAACTTATACCTGAGTTTTTTAGTTGAGTTTTTGGTTTTAAAAATCATCATTTTCGCATAAAGATGTCTAAGCAATTTTTAAAATATTAAAACAAAAATATTTTCCTAAATTGAGAATATATCTGATCGGGTTGAGAATGTTTTCTATTTTTAGCTCGTCAAAACTTGGTGAAATTGTTATAATTGTCGTTTTCCGAAATTCCCTAAAATCCTGTATTATAATCATCATCATAATTGGAATAATCGACTCAGTGTTTTTCGCCTTCCAAATCCTGGCATGACAGGAGACGTTTACCCCGCTTGGTGATTATCCCATTGTTACCTCACAATCTGAGTTTTCCGTCTGACCGAGACAACGCTTATTTACTTACTTGGTTTGAGATCTTTTGTCTGAATTTGACTTTCGTTAACTGTAACTTTTCTTTTTGTTTTAAAAGTTTCTTCTGTAAAACTGTTTGTGTTTTAGCAGTTAACCTGCATATGTACAAAACGTAACCAAATGTTGTGTTGAAGTCCACTGCTATGATGCAGTAATAATGAAAAAGTTATAAACTAGTTTGTTTTTTTGCTTTTTCCAGTTATCCCTATTTTAATACATTAATGGTGTATTATAACAATGGTAATGCAAACAACGCTGCGTTTGATAAATTTTTCTCCTTCTCAAATCGAAACGTAAACCGCTTTGTAACTTGACTATTGCATTTTGCTTTATTACAACAAGAACTTAATTTACAACTCTACTGTATTTCAGCAAGAAATTAACAAATAAAAATGTTTTTTTTTTCATAACTAATACATTTTTGTAATCGATCCGATATTCTGAGACGGACAGTTTTAACTTGCCCGCCCTTAATTGTTACGGTATGCCTGTCAGATACTCGCAATGATTATTACGTCATTATGCGCTTTATTGGTTTATAGTTGTCCATGTTTATGATTTAAACAATATGAACCTACAGGATACTCTTTTAAACTTGCAGACTGGATTCTCAATCTTAAAGTTAAGAAATTTGTCCGATGGTTGCGCGACAATCAATTGTTTGTTTTCTCGTTGTTTGTTGCTCAAGGTATAAAATTGAATGAATGTTTTCAAATGAACTTCCATTGTGTTGGTTTGTTATAAGTGAAAACTAAGTAAAACGGCCAATTCGACCTTAACTCAACGAAGCTCAATTTAAAGCCAAGTTAACTTTCTTGAAAATGAAGAAACCCTGCAACAAGAAAACAACTATTGTGAACGATTTCACAATAAAATTAGTGCAGTGTACAACTTTGGGCAAAAACCTAAAACACTGCAGTACAAAGTTTTTACAATGACCGCCCAAATGTCTTCTCCCGGATAAGGTTAAAAAGTTACCATTTGAAGCATTAAATCATTGTTGGCAATAGTTGTGTTACATAGTTCACTTTTTAAAATGCAAGGATTTCGTTTCAAATTGACATGTTTATAAAATGTATGTCGTCATAATAACATCACAATGCCGTCTATTTTTGAATGATAGCTTTTAAAAGTCGAACGTTCTCCCACCAGCTCATCTGTCGCGATTTCCTCAGCTCATTATTTACCTTCAGACGCTGCTTAAGTTACCTACACCTGCGCTTGGCACGCGTCCATCGATGACGTTGCGTGATGTCATAAAGGTCGCGAAAGTAGAAATTATTTGCTCATGCACATGCATGTTTAAATCAAGCAAGACGCAATATTGTGAACACGCGTTCGTTTCAATTTCACGAAAACAATATTTTGTCCAAGTGGGAAGAGTCAAAAGTACACTTATATAGAATAAATACCCAATATATTGGAATAAGTTCATCAAGATATTAAATAAGATCGTAATTGTGTTTACATTGACAAAGTATATAAGGAAGGATTCGTTGCTTGGTTGAACATTTTAAGTCATTTTGAACTTTTTCGAGTGAAGATTGCGTTTTTTCTTACTACAGGAATGCGTCCATGTTTGAAAACAGGTTTCAACATCATCAGATCTAAATTTTAAATTTGAATTTTTACTCCATTATTAGTTAAATGTGCAGTTATTTGCTGAAATCAGATGCTACAAAAAATTGAAATTTCATCAATCAACTCTACTTGATTTACATGACGTAATTATCGTGTTCAAAATATTTTCATTTATCGTCGTAATTGACGTGATTTCTTGATTCCCACATCTTACAGAACTTGGCTTGATAGTAGAGGATTATCACTGCTGGTGGTTGCCCTATTTCCATGTCACAAACAGTATTCTGCAGATGGTCGAGTGATCTTTTGTTTACTCGTGCGACCCAAAGTGCCCTGGGTAATTCTGTCTTTCACTCGCATTTTTATTTTGCCTTTATGGTAAAAAAAGTAAAACAATTAAATTTTACAGTAAAATTATTCAAAGTACATTTCCAATTGTATGTCCATAACAATAGAAATTTTTAGTTTAAATAATTTAGTCGGGCAGAAAATACTACACGTTTTCTATTGACAAACAGCAGACGAAGAGCAAAAAGCTTCTCCTAGTTTCTGGGAAATAAGCCGTTGTTGCAAACGTTTGGAAGCCAAGAAATGGCTTATTAGTCACAGAATAAAATTTCTTGGCCGATTTCTCTTCGAATACCCACAGTTTTTAGAATACAAATCTTACTTCGTTATTTTACCAAATGTTATGATAATGTTCATTCATAGTGTTGCGCTGCCAATTCGTCTCCAGTACATTATAAAAATTTTCGTTATCACAAAGTCACACGGACAAAATTTGTTTTTACTTCTACTCTTCGATCGCCTTCCCACCAAGATTGAGATTGCTGAGATTCATTCAATTTATTATTTACCTAGTTATCGGGCCTGCTGTGTCATTTACACCTGGAGTTGGCACGTGTCCACCGATGACGTTGCGTGATATCACAGTTGAGGTGAAAGTCGAAAATATTTGCAGATGCAGGACTGGATTGTGTACGAGACGTGTTGCCCTAAGTAAGGTGCGAAGTTTGAATTTTCGTTCAATAATTTTATTTGAAACTGTGATCGTGAAAGACCCGTTAATGCTCACCAAAAAACATTGTTCATAAAATTATCAAATCAGAATATTTTAGGTCGAAGTTAAAAAAGTCTCATTCAAATACTTTTGGACAAAGACACTTTGAAGAAATGAATTTCCACCAAACGTAAAATTTATCCAAACATTACAAGGTAATTAGACGATTTCAAAAGTCTAAGGCAATTTCAAAATTATTTTACCGATGTTCCATTTAGCTAATCTTGTCAAACCTTCACAAAACCAGAGTTTAATCAGCTTCAGTCATTATGATGTAACAATAGGGTAATCACCAAAATCGATAATCGTGTTTGAATGAGTGAAGTTGAACGACAAAAGGGAAGCGAGTAATTCCGCTATTTATGGCGTCGTTTCAGTTTTTGAAAATTTTAGGAAGTAATTATGGAATGGGGCATGAGATTATTTTGAGCGTTAATTATTATCGACAAAAGATTTTCTGTTATTTCAACAAACGTCTTAATTTAAAATTATTTACAGTTTCGTGTAAGTTTATATAACTTATTAAAAACATAATTAAACACATTGCAGAACATTAAAACTAGAAGCAAAACCAAAATTCAACTTTCAAATCGTATTTATTAAAACAAAAATAGCATTTTTTCATAAAACATGTTGTGAAAATTGTCAAATTATCCAAAACAGTTTCTCAGTTGGATCCCAACTGGACCGCATTAATTTAAAGTTTGTTCAAGAAATCATAATAAAATATCTTAGGTAATGTTTTTGATTTCGATCAATATTGTTGTTTAGACTGACTGAAGTAGTAAAAAAATATTAAAAATCGTTAAAATTACGGAAACAAAAATTGTTAAAATCTTGCTTTGTGACATTTTGAATAGTGAAAATAATCCAGTTTAAAATATATGTATACAAGCCCAAACATTTTGAACATTCGCGCACATTGTGACATCACGCAACGAATCGATGACGCGTGCTGGGTGCCATTGCAGACTAGATAAATACTGGTTGTAGGCAAACAATGGGTTTTGTGGAAATCGCGACACATATGAGCTCGTGGGAAAGCAATCTTTGGTCGGAAGTTTAAGAAACGATTGCGGGACGTCATTGTGATGACGACACAAAGCAAAATCATATGGAAAAAAATTAAAAATTGTAAAATGTGAAACTGATGTGTTTGAGGGAAATGTTGAGTTAGATATTTCAATGCAACAAAACCAACCAACTAAGCTAACTTCAAAAGTTCTGTTATTTTTGCATTTTCGTAATTTCTATTTTTCAGAGCATTTTTTTTATAAACAGGGAAGTATTTTAAAAAAGCAAGAAAAAAAACTTAATAGATTTCCAGTTACATTTGCAACGAAAATTGGTGTGTAACGAAGTATTTTGCTTTTCTTGCGAAACATTCTTAAAAACTTTCTAAACAAAAATCAATTGAAAGTCAAAGTTATTCAATGACCACCCCATGATCAACTAAACAACCGGTATCTCGATGACCGGATGACACTGATTGTGACGCCACAATAGGCTAATCAGATAGTTAGTGATAAATGTTCTCCGTAAAGTTAAGTTTTTTCGAAAGGTGCGAGACAAAGGAAAACGAATAATTACATCATTAATTAAGATAATTAAACATTTCCATCGACATCAACTACCAGTGAATGAGTTTAATGACGTTCAATGAAAATTAATATGAAATATTTTCTATGCAACTAAGTAAACAAACAGAACTAAAATAAAAGTGAAAATTTTGTAAAAAGTATTTTATGTTTTCCGCAAGTTGAATTGTAAATTTATTTGATATTTTGTAAAATGTTTTGTCTTTTATTTCCAAGCAAAAATACATCATACAATTGTACATATTAACATTTTAATCAGAAAACGCAACCACTTAAAGCAACAGCGATAAAAAATTAGAATTCATTAAGCAGGTAATGGTTAAAATAATAAAACTTATACCGAAATGTACTTTTGCGTTAGTTTCGTTTCATTTTTACGCCTGGTTTGACAGAAACAAACGAGAGTTAAAAGTTTTAAGTTTATCTCAAAAAGTGCTCAAAACATTGTCTTCCACCCGGTAATCCTGCAAGTGCAAATATTTTCAACTTTCGCGCCCTTATAGGCCTCATACAACGTCATCGATGGACGCGTGCTGCGTCCTGGAATTATCTTCGTTGTAGACTCGATAACTAGCGATCGAAGGTAAATAATGAGTTTGGGATCGCAGCACGTGACCTGGTGAGAAAGCGATCGCCAACGATCGGAAAATAAACAAACAAAAAAATGATTGTGACGTCGTGATAAGAAAAAAGCAAAGCCAGATCAGGCCAGGTATAAATGACCAGGATCCAGTCAGATGTGTCCAGTAGTTGGTCAGTGTTCGACAGATACCATTAGAAGCGGAAGTGATCGTAAAACTTTTTACAACCTGAGATGGGTTGAAAAGTCTGCCAGAGGTATGTATCTTTCCACATTTATATGATTAGATAATCGTAAAATTTTTTATCTGTTTTATGTTTTCAGATTTTTATGATATAAATCAAGCCAATGCATCAAGTAGCTTTTACCAACCGTCCGTGTGATCATTATGACTCAAGAATTAACCTGAACCCCCAAAATTTGTTCTCGTCTGCTCAACAACAATCGTTCAACTATCAGGCCTATCTTTATCCGACAACACCCACGCCGGAATTTTATCCCGGATATGACGCATCAAGAAATCTTCATCAACCTCCACCGCTATCATCCGGATATCAGCATCCTTATTACTTTCAACCTCAGCACACTCCGGTGCAATATCAAGCTCTACAACAACCTTCAACCTTTCGGCAACAACAGTCAAACATTCGGCAACAACCGTCAACCTTTCAGAGGCAGCCGTTAACCATTCAGCAACAATCCCAAGGCTTGCTACAGTTGTCGCCAACAGCTCAACAGCAACAGTCAGCAACTATCAAAAAAGCTTTTTCCAACCAACTTTCGAAACCGACTGCGTGCGAAATGGATGATCTGGAGCCAGGAGGGAAGCAGAGTGTGCGGTTTAATCTTCGAAGACATGAAAGCGTTTGTCCACCACATCACTTGTGATCACGTCGGAGGACCGGAACAAAGCAACCACACTTGCTACTGGCGTAAATGCAAACGTCATTTGAAAGCATTCAAGG